>NC_137170.1:58437812-59103750 GCF_951804945.1 Podarcis cretensis | reverse complement strand
TCATTAGGATCTGGATTCTAGAAAAGCATTGCTACACTCCAAGCATTTCATTATTTATATCTACCATAAATGCATAGCTAAGAAGCACAGTAGGGTGTTTTATTTCTTTTTTTTACAGACATGCCCCCCTCCGCAGTTTGCATCAAGACTACAACATAAGATGAGGACCTTTGCCTCCCCAGCTGTGATCATGACAAACATCACCACCCATTGCACAATTAGCCTATTTTTTTCCCTTTTAAAAAGTACCCATTGGTATCAATGGGGGCATTTCTCCTTGTGGTTCTGGGGCAATCTTCACCAAACTTGTGGCTGGCAAAGGAACAGTCACATTTCCCTCTCCAGATGCTGCAGCCCCAGTATAAATTTCCCCACCCAGTGTCTGCAACTGACTGCAACTGAATAAAACATCCTATTGTGTTTCTTAGCAATGCAATTAAAGCAAGTGCTAGTTTGGTCCTTAGGTTTGCAAAGTCTAGGGTGCCCAATATTTGAATGACTTTTTACTTTTTTGTGCTGTTGCACACAATGTTTTGCACTGAGATGTTCACACATGCATGCCCATCATTTGATTTTTCTTAACCCTTGATGACTCTGCAGAATCAAGGCCAGCCAAAGAAATGTTGCTGCCTGAGGCAAAGGACAGAATGGTGTTTACCCCAATCGACAGACAGAAGCTGATCACACTGAAACTGTCATCTGAATCTGACTTAAATGCTGGTGATGGGATAATGTCCCCCACTTCACTCGAGGGCAATAGACTGGCTTAGTAGTATACACAGCTCCATCTTCCAACACCTTGCTGCTGCTCCCCTCCCCCTCCCCTGGCGTTTGCCACTTAGACCAGTCATCCCACTCTTTGCAATGTGCCACATGACTCCACTGAAAAGCATTATGCATAAAATGATATGAAAGTTCTGAATGTGACTTTTGGTCACCGATGGCTCAAACGCATACTGTTCAGCAGTTATCAAGTTCTAAGCAACTGTTCTATATAGTGCTAAACAAAACCTAGAGAGAGATCTAGATGCAGCTGACAGCACTCCTTTAGTGTTTTTCTTCTTCTTTTCAACTGGCCATTTTCAAATAATCTTTCAAGTTACCTAATATCTATATTTCTAAGCTCAAACAGTGCTACATCTGACTCGAGTACAGAGGGTGTACTCCATCCCCCTGCTGCAATCTTGCTAAATCTGCAGACTATAAAACATGCTAGCCAGGACTGACATCTGAAACAGTAAAAAAAAATAAAATAATGAACAAATTATAAATCCTATGAAACCAATCTATGAAGCCCCTTAAATCTCTGACTATATTAAGTGCAAACCAAGGAAATGCTATGCTAAAAGAACACAACTTAATGAATGATCTGTTTGATCTCTCGGCCAAGATTTCTTAGCACGTCAAATTTCCTCATTTGGGAGAGCTGCTTGTAAAGAAAACCCTGGCAATATTCCACCTGGATAACAATGAGGCGAGCTAGCCATTTCAAAAGCAAAAATGGACTTGGATGTCTTGTGAATGTCATTAAAAGTATTTCGGCAAGTCGGGGAAAGCGCTTCAGCCAGCAGCTGGGGAAGATATGCTACCACCACCATCAAGACAAACACAATCTTCTCCAAATTTATAAACTTTTGTCCTAAACTGTATGTCAGGGTGAGGAAGGAAGAGAAAGCATGTACAATGTGCTGCTGATGCCTTGGAGGAAGTAATAAACAAGTAACACATAACTAAATTGCCTACTCAAGCATTTCAATTCCTATCCCCCCCCCCCTCTCTCTCTCTACACACACACACACACACACACACACAATATTGAGGGTCCACAGTACATTTCCTCAGCATCACCACTTCTAACAGCCAGGTCAGAATCATTTAAGAGTTTTGTTTAATGCCCTTCACCAACAGGCCCCAGAGTATAAAAGGCCCCCAAACATAAAATAATACATTGGACTAATAATAAACACAATTCAATAACTTCAATAGGACATGGGTTCTTCCTCTTCGTTCATCTTCTGTTTCTGTTTTTAATTTGAACATTTTATTGGTTTTGAACAACCACGTAGCATCTGGAATATAATTATTCCCACAGTAAACTCTTATAAACTCTTATTCATCCTGCCCTAGATCTCCTTAACCCACAGCTATGTCTTGTCAAGGTAGTGATTGATTGTGAGGCAGCCACTCTTTTGTCCTAAATTGAATGCCGTACTCTTTGTTAGAATGAAACTGACCTTCCTCATAAGACATAGTGATATGAATGTCAGAGACACAATAGGAAAATAGTTATGGAGATACTGTGTCAGGGCTTTGCATCTGTGTCCACAAAGCAGCTTTCTGTGCTCCTGGCTGGGCAATGTAGCAAACAACTAGAAGCGTCTCCTGAAAAACAACATTCCTGGGCAAAAGGTGGCAAAAGCTGCATCATCTAGTGTGGCTGTGAGCACTAGGAGGAGCACTGAAAAGGGTTTTCCATGGAAAGCCATTTCCAGGGTCTTTCCATAATATCAATGCAAGATTCTTTAATATGAACTTAAAGCTTGAAAAAACCACATTAGTTCTGTCTCAACTGAATCCATAATTCGCAGCATGGGAATAAATTAACAGGAAAAGCACTGAACAACAGGTGACATCCAGTTGGTGTTGCGCCACTGACGGCAAGTGTCCATCAACAGAATGGGGAGGAGGGTGGCCATTTTAGGCATTTCTTCCTGCAGCTTTGATGGTCCCCCCAATGTTCCCACAACAAAATGTGGCAGAAGGAGAAAGAATTGCCCAAAACTGACTCCCTGTCCATTCTGCCGATGGATCTCTTCTATCAGCAGGGCAAAACCAATGGGATACCACCCAATTTATGGAATAATAATTTGCTGCCTTAACTCTGTGTCTTACCAGATGTAATTGAGATTAATGGGAGATTAGTCTCTAGAACTCTGCTGTGCAAGCACAGCTGCAGTGTTCAATACAGATAATTTAATTCACTGGGACTTAATCCTGGATAGGAGTATATCGAATTGCAACTTTTTTTTTTTAAAGCATGAAATATATGAATTGGATTCATATATAATATCTCAGTCCCAATATAATCTGACTTGTACCCTAAACTAAAACCTTCATTTTCAGCTGAGCTGTAATTGGTTTCTTAATCCAAACACTTGATAAGATCTTAAAATTCTTGCTCTGTACACTTGACAGCTACCTAACATGTTGTTGTAACATATTTAGCAAAACACACGCATTATGCCTACTGACCAGTTGGATGATTTTTAAATAAATAGACTTATTTTGGGAGATTTTGAATACAAAACATATATTCCACATACTATATATATTGGGAGGTCAATTTCAGGAGCTTTTAGTTTTGCTTACACTCATGGTTGGGTTGGGTTGGCTTGACATGTCATCCAGACCAGGCATCATGCTTTGTAATAGCTACGTGGCTTCAGAACCATAGAATGAAAACGGCATACTCTGAAACTGGACAAGGGATCCTGGCTTACAAAAATCTCTAGTCAAACACCAGAAGAGCTGCTAAAGTCCTCCTCCCAGTCTCATGGGGTAGAAAGCAAGGAGGAACACACAAGGCTGAGGTTTGTGGCAGCTCCCTAACCTATGATCTAAGGCACATTTGGAGAACCTGTGATCATGCAGAAGTTTGTTTGTTATTTCAACAATTTATATTGTTGGGCAAAAAAAATGAGAGGCAAAAAATTGGGCAAAAAAATGAGAGGCACAAATACAAGATGGGTGACACCTGGCTTGAGAGCAGTACATGTGAAAAGGATCTAGGAGTCTTGGTTGACCACAAACTTGACATGAGCTAACAGTGTGACGCGGCAGCTAAAAAAGCCAATGCAATTCTGGGCTTCATCAATAGGAGTATAGCATCTAGATCAAGGGAAGTAATAGTGCCACTGTATTCTGCTCTGGTCAGACCTCACCTGGAGTACTGTGTCCAGTTCTGGGCACCACAGTTCAAGAAGGACACTGACAAACTGGAACGTGTCCGGAGGAGGGCAACCAAAATGGTCAAAGGCCTGGAAACGATGCCTTATGAGGAATGGCTAAGGGAGCTGGGCATGTTTAGCCTGGAGAAGAGGAGGTGAAGGGGTGATATGATAGCCATGTTCAAATATATAAAAGGATGTCACATAGAGGAGGGAGAAAGGTTGTTTTCTGCTGCTCCAGAGAAGTAGACACGGAGCAATGGTTCCAAACTACAAGAAAGAAGATTCCACCTAAACATTAGGAAGAACTTCCTGACAGTAAGAGCTGTTCGACAGTGGAATTTGCTGCCAAGGAGTGTGGTGGAGTCTCCTTCTTTGGAGGTCTTTAAGCAGAGGCTTGACAACCATATGTCAGGAGTGCTCTGATGGTGTTTCCTGCTTGGCAGGGGGCTGGACTCGATGGCCCTTGTGGTCTCTTCCAACTCTATGATTCTATGATTCTATATGTTACTTAATCACAATTATATATAAGTGGTCAATGAACAACCCAATACATGAAAATAAAAAGCAGTTAGAACTATAAAATTGTTCTTGTTATATGAACCACCCTGAGAACTCCAGGTATAGGGCAGTATATAAATTCAATAAATAAATAAAAATCAAATCAAAATTCAGTTACGTTGCCTGCCATAATATTGTCTATCTGCCCCAGTCAGTGTGGTCAATGGTCAGGGATGTTGGGAGTTGTAGTCCAACAACATCTGGAAGGCTACAGGTTTCCCATTCTGGAGTTAGTGTGACATGTGAATCAGTTCTTTGTTAACAATGTAAAACAATGTAAAAATTGCCTTCCTGTAGTTGACAAATGACAATAAAGCTCAGTACTACTATGTGTTCAACAGGAGCAAACCTCATGCCTTTACAAGCAGGGAAGAATAGTGGTTATTCCTTGTTGCATTTGCTTCACAAGGCTTGCTTAAAAATCACAAGTTGAAACAAACATGAAAATCTGGTTCATCTCTTAATGGATAACAGATTGGGGGGTGTTTTGCTATCACCTTTGGAAATGAAAAACAGACTTTAAAAATATTTCTTTTTAAATCTAGAGATGTAAAACAGCTGCCATAATCTGCTGCCACAGCTGGTGGAGGTGAAATTCCTTTCTGTGTTTTGATATACTATGGAATGGCAGGAGGAGAAAGTGCATGAATGTATATACTTTCTCTTTTTAATCTAAACCTTTAAATGGCTGGCTTCAGCAAAAACAGAATTGGCATTATCTTGTCAAACAACTAATAAACAGGGCAGCAACTGAAATACTACCATTTACAGCTTTTCAAAAAATGAAATAATAGTAATAATCCCACTTTTTTTAGCAAAGGAGAAGCTACTCAGGTAACAATTGGTTTATCACACTTCAGATCTTCGACCTGGAAGCATCTTTCCATATGCATAGCCAATGCATGAGTGCACTCTCATCCACACTGCAATGCTCACCTATGCTACATTGAACTGTCTGGATGTGGGTTTACATCTGCATGGGGATGTGGATAACACAGTTGTTATTTGTGACTAGTTGGGTACAGTTCAAGCTCTATGAGGTCTTCTGAATGTTATGGGTTTGACTGTGCCCAGCTCTCTTTGGATTGTGGCCCAGATGCCATTGATTTGATGTGTTCTTTCATATCTCGGCTAATAAGTGGCTTGTTAAATTTCTCTGGACTCCTCAAGGCCAGAGGCATGTTTTTAAAAAATTATTAAGTTGTTGCAATTGCTTATAATGGCTAATAAAGGTGCAGGGTGTGAACACAAAAAGAGTCATTGTGGCTGCTCTGCTTGGTCCCAGAACAGCCCGTTTAAATGCTGTGGAGTGAGGACTAACTTCACCCAGTCCATCCCCAGAGCCCTGCCTTTCAGAAAGGCCATGATTGGCCAATTCAAATTTAAATTTCAGAGGGAAATCCCATAGACCCCTGCAATCGGCTGAGGCTGATGAGGGAGTCAGCCGCCTGTGTGGGAAGGAACCCACTCCCCCATGGCCACGCCAGGCCACAATCACAGGGTCTTTGTGGGTGAGCGTATTAGCCCAGACCCTGTACAACAGCCTGCCCAACCCTGATACCATCCAGCTGTTTTCAGCTACAATCCCCATCAGCCCCAGCCAGCACCAAAAGCTGTACATAATTTCATGGCATGCTTCAATTTTTGCAGCACTCTTTTAGCAAAGTGAATTCAAAATTGTGCAATGCCTACAAAATTGAAAACCCCCCACATAAAATAAAATAAAAATCTGCTGGCAACATACATTTGAGGTGAGAGGGGAATCGTTGAAGGAGTGTTTTGCAAAGTGTTTCTAATCTGATGTAAGGCTATCATCCTAGGCCAGTTTTCTCAGCTTTGTTATCTTTCAGCAGCATTGTTACCAGGGTAAATTTTGGTTAACCAGCTTTTGATAAGGGTACTACCATATCACATAACAAACTGAAACTTTATGAGATCCAGATCAGTGTGAAGCCTGATAGTTCCAGCTCTGCATTGGCCGTGACAAACATTTCCAGCTGCATTGTCACGAGTGGTTTCATACCTCGTGGTTTTTTGTGTTTTGTTTTAAATGTATATTTCTTCTAGGAAACTAGCAGTATAGAAATGGGGGGGGGGGGTTCTTTCTCATCAGGTCTGCTTTATATTATCCTGTCTGCATTCATAATCTGATCTGCAGACCTTGGTGACAACTCTTCTCAGCGAAACACTGACACAATTAAGAGAGGAAAAGAATAGAGAATATTCCCACCCCCAATGCATCAATAAAATGATTAACTAAACTCCAAAATCTATACATGAGTGCTCCAAGAGTCCCTGAAGGCTTAATTAGTCAGTGATGAAGGTACCATGAAGCCACGGAGGGCACAATTTGATGGCTGAACCCATATGACTGATATATTCGAATAACAGAATCAGTCATGCCTCAAAGCAGTGTGTGCAGAGATGTGTTTTTTAAAATGCATGTAAGTGCTAGGGAAATTGTTAGGCATTCATTGTAAAAAATCTTTTCCGGAACACTATAGCATCATTCTTTGGGTCCACTTCTATTTCCCACTATGAGTGCACAGATCATAATAACACATGAAGCTGTTTGATGCTGAATCAGGCCAGTGGTCCATTAAGCCCACTACCCTGCGCATTAGTGGCTCTCCAAGATAAAAGGCAAAGTCTGTCTCCTATGTAATACTTAACAGAGAAGATGCTATGAACTGAACACGGGATTTAACACATGGGCTGTATCTAGTGCAATGCCAGAAGTTTCTTACCATTCTCTACCAACTAATGAGGAAAAAATGCATTCTAAACCTATCAAAAGGAATAGGGAAATTATCGTAGGTGCAGAATTTTCATGATGCTTACCTTGTTTTCAGTACAACTGAGGGGTTACAAGTCCCCTTTTTTTCATTCTACAAATCCTCTCTCTGATGGTCTGCATTCTGCAACCTTCCTGGGTGCCTGAACTTTCTGAAAACCCCATTATGTCCTCAGCTGGGCCTTCCTGAAAGCACAGGAAACCAGAGAGGCTGCCTGCCCTGATCATGTCTGCTGGTCACCATCATTTTTTTACTGAAGTGAAACCTGTTTACTTTTAAAGAAATCAGTGTAGAAAGATTTTTTTTAAGGTCACTCCTTGAAAATTAGCAAGCTCATCAATCTCAGGTGCTTGGTAGCAGCTGCCTGTGCTGGAATTAAAACCCAGAGGAACTTGTCATGAGGTTAACTCCTCCAATAGGTCTTTTTCATATCAGGAAGTTCAGGCAGCCTAAGAGGCTTCAAAGAAAACCACACAAACCACCCTTAGTTACCTCTCAACCATGATTTAAAATAAATAAATGCTAAAGCACATTGTGAATGTGACAGAAAAAAAAAACAGAAACCTCATTTGCAGGGGAAGGAAACTTTTGAGAAATGAGGGGACAGGTACCAGCACAGTGCTAGTTCCACCAATAAGTTATGATATAAAGAACTGTTTTATACTATTGTTTTATCTGACCATTGTTTCCTTAAGCTGTCAGTTTTGACCCACAGTGGTTCATCAGGAAGTGGTCTCTCAACCACTGATTTTCAGCTGCAGACTCTCTAAGTGTGCCTATTTTCCAGGGATGTCCCTGATTTAGATAAGCCATATTGGTTTCTGATTTGATCCCAGAATATCCCACTATTCCTTAGGATGTCCCAATTTTCATTTGAGAAATGTTGGAGGGTATGGAGTTATCTGTCTGAAGGCGATCCTGTATAGGGAGGTTCATTCAAATGTTTAATGTTTTATTATATTTTTTATATATGTTGGAAGTTGCCCAGAGTGCTGTGGCAACCCAATAAGATGTGTGGGGTATAAATAGTAAAAATATCATTATGGGACATCCCTATTTTCATCAGAGAAATTTTGGAGGGTATGCAGCTGGAGATGATACTGGAAGTTTTTATATACAGCCTTATACTGTATCAACAAAATACAAATATTTTGTCTTAGCAAATCACATGGTTTATGCAGGGTTTTATTAAAAGTGTGCAGTTAGATAAAAAATGTGCAGTTGGAAAAACGAGGTGGGAGAAACAAACTAGGCACCTTAAAAACTTACAAGAGTGTAAAAGGGTTGGAGAGAGAAAGGAAACCCGCAGACCCTGAAGAAAGAATTGGGGCCCATCCTGTGATAGGGTTCTGAAGTGAGAGAGAATTAACAGGGAAGAATCATCACCGTAAGAACTTAGCAGAGCCAGGGCTGCAGAGCTGAGCAGGAAGACTCAGGGCAGAGGAGAACGGTAGCAAGTGAAGCTTTTGCTGTTCCTTCCTGACTAGGACAAGTATAAGCCAAGTTCTCTGTCTGACACTGTACAGGGATACCTTTAGTTAGGAACCGAGTGGTAGTTATCCTGCTTTCTTCTTTATGGTGCTCTCCCCATGACCACAAACACCCAAACAATAATACCACACGGTGTGAGTAGTTGTCCTGTTTCCTCTGTTAGCTAACAGCAGTTGGAGCTTAAAGGTGCTCAAGCCACCAGATCAGATGTGCTTAACAGAAGCCCCATGTTTGAGAGGTACTAATTTTGGCTGCACAAGTTACAGTAGATAAGCCAGTGGGAATAGATGATGCCCTTGCACTGGTGTTCAAGTCACCAAGTTAGGATTTACATTGCTGCAAGGGCCATTGGATTGTCCTGTCAGTTACTGCATAGTAGTAGATAAGAACTAATTGCTCCTACAATATGGAGAAAACATCACTGATACAGGGTGTAAGGAAGAAGCAAAGCATACTTTGTGTTTCTTTCTCCCATGTGGACTGCATGATGGAATTTATGCAGCTGGAAAATCTGATTATTAAAAAACCCAGATTTTATGTACTATAAGTACCCACGGTCTTTGAACAAGCAGAAGACCTGTGGGCATGGCAGCAGCAGTCATTGGAACTGCGGGGACTGAGAACTTCCTACTGCCCTTTCTAAGACAGAGAAATAATGTCTATGGATAGGGAAGAAGCTCTAGCTGAGAGCCAGTGTGGTGTAGTGGTTAAGAGCGGTAGTCTCGTAATCTGGGGAACCGGGTTCGTGTCTCCGCTCCTCCACATGCAGCTGCTGGGTGACCTTGGGCCAGTCACACTTCTTTGAAGTCTCTCAGCCCCACTCACCTCACGGAGTGTTTGTTGTGGGGGAGGAAGGGAAAGGAGAATGTTAGCCGCTTAGAGACTCCTGAAGGGGAATGAAAGGCGGGATATCAAATCCAAACTCTTCTTCTTCTTCACCTCTAGCTCCTTTCACAGCACCTTATATGGGCCATTATGAAGTATCAACTGTGGAAGTAGAAGTTACCCCTCAACCAACGTTACAGCCAGTCATATTTTCAATTGCTTGCGGATAAAGCTGGTGCTTAGGGCTTAGGGCTTGGCTGTGGAATTGTAAAGTTGAAACATGAACCACCATTTTGCCTCTTTGAATAGTCCTGGAGCCGCAAAAGGTTATACAGTCATGGCTGGAGTTCTAGCAGGAGACATTCAAGGAGGCATAGCCAACATCAGGCCCAAATTTGCTTATCTTAAAACAAGAAGAAATTGATCTAAAAACGTATGTTCAAATATGTCAGAATTCATGCTGGGCTTATGCAAACATCCCCCACCCCCGCGCCAATAATGTCAGAAAGCATCGAGCTTGAACTGGCTACAAGATGTAGGAATTTTAGGAGGTAAGTTAAGGCATTCAAAATTGGTCCAGCTAAAAAAATGCAGAGAAAGGATTCTAAAATCATTGCTAATATAATACTTCAGTATCATTTCAAAACCAACTGCTTACTTTCATAAGATGCTAAGCTATAAGATTTCTATAGAAACTGCAGTTTGGCCTGCCTGACATTTGAGTTACACGTAGATACGTTTCCAGTGACAATCTCTACATCATGCCACTACTTCCTTCTTTCCAAAGTTTCCTGGACAGTTTAATTAAATCTTTAGTTACAGAATTAATTTATTAAACAGATTGTTTCTGCTGTTGCCTGAGGTAGTTGTGTGAGCGATTAAACTGAGTTCATTAAACAAACACTATCAATCTTCATTCTGATTGGAAGCAAACTAGGGCAACTGAGATCATTATCTGGACTGCTCTGAGGAAGTTAGAGGCTGCCCCATTATCGAAATGTCCTCCAATCTAATACCTTATCTCTTCCCTAAGTTTTTTGTAACTGTTGCTTGTTTTCCACTTATATTTCAAGATTTTTAAAATGTAGGCTTAGATGCCCTCATTTTTTTCTCCAGAGCAAATTATAAAATGAATTATTTCAAATGTATTGGAAAGAAATTTCTCCCTTTCTCTTTTCATCCTCACTTTAGAAGGTTGCAGATTAAGTAGATAATAATAATGAATGATTTCCCAAAGAATCAGGACCAAACTGTGGAGACACATGGCAATTTCTCATTTTTTTTAAAGTGAAATGAAGCCACTTGTGTATCAAATTTGATTGGAACAGAGAACAGAAGAAAAGCATGGAAAAGAGGAGACTGAGAAGAGATTTGATAGCCATATCTTTAGGGCTGTCACATGGAAGAGGAAACATACTTCTTTTCTCCTGCTCTGGACGACAGGATTCAAACCAATGGCTTCAAGTTACAAGAAAGGAGATTCCAACTAAACTTTTGGAAAAACTTTCTGACAGTAAGAGCTGTTCGCCAGTGGAACAGACTCCTACGAGAGGCGGTGGACTCTCCTTCCTTGGAGGTTTTTAAGCAGAGGATGGATGGCCATCTGTCATGGATGCTCTAGCTGAGATTCCTGCCTTGCAAGGGGTTAGACTAGATGACCCTTGGGTTCCTTCCAGTGCTAACATTCTATTATTCTAAGAAGGTCCAGGGCTCTTTTACAGTCTAGGTGATCCTCTATAGATTTTTCTACCCACAGGGAAAAAGATAAGCGGTGTCCACTGTTCCTCTTATCAAGTCTGCAATTCCCTGTGGCCACATTTCCATAAAGGCAAATAATGGTCTTATCCTCATGTCTCCCACATTTTTATTTTTTTTACTTTGGACCTGGATCTATACAATTGAATCTTTCCTTTTCAGAAAGCATATTTACTTATTTATTGTTCTTATGCACATATATTCTTTAAACTGAAATGACTAGGGAGCAACTTCTCCAGGCACTGTGGTGCCAACACATGAGCCTGAGGCAGTACCACCCAAAAGAAGTACTTATTTGTGAAGGCAAGCAGTGTATTTGGTTGGGTGCTATCATCGTTCCAGGTTATCATGTGACTATTTTCCATTTCCATTGGCTTGCTAATAACCAAACATGGAGCTCAGCAGAATTGCTTTTTTTTGGATTGCTGCTGTCAGAACAGCAGATTCAAGGGCAATTTAAATTCCCAAACACCTCCTGTTGTGAGCAGCTAAAGATATTTCAAGCTTTCCTGATTCAGTTTGTGTTCATGAGCTGGATGACTTTTATGCAAGGCTGCATCTGTTTGAACAGGGAAAGGATTGCGTATTCACTACACATTTTGGAGCAGGGGTCAGCAACCTAAGGCCCATGGGCCACAAGCGGCCCATGGGGGTCGTTTAACCGGCCCAGGGCCGCCGCCACCCACTCGGTCGGCTCCTGTGCACCACGCTAAACCGGCACAGAGCAGAGCGGGGTTCGCCTTCCGTGGCACTGGCTGGCTTCCCATTGGCTGCAGGAAGCTCCTGCAGGCAATGGAAAGCTGCACACGCCTCCTCTGCACCAGAAGGAGTGCTGGAAATAGTGTTTGTATATGCGTACGCATGCACACACACATTCTGGCCCACTGCGGCATCTGCGGGACCATGAACTGGCCCAAGCCACAAAAACTTTGCCGACCCCTGTGGAGGAACCCAACTGATTTCCTCCTCCTAATCCACAGCAGATGAGAATAAAGCAATAATGTCTCCTTCCAGGCAGCTTTAGGACTGCTAGGAAGCTAGTATGCAGTTCTTCCTTTGAAACAAACCCAGGGTCATGGTCATAGCCAGGATTTTTGTTAGGGGGGACAGAACCATAGTTTGCTACGTATTTTTATTGAATTTTATTGATTTAGGGGGGCAGCTGCCCCTTCCTGCACCCCCTTGGCTATGCCCAAGCCCAAGGTACTCACTGAAACTTTGTGAGACTATAATAAATCAAAGCCAGGACGCTCCATTTCCTTTTCTGCCTTGGATTTGTGCACTGTTTCGATCTTGCACTGGTCCCCACAGTGATGTGGTACACTGTAAAACAAATCCCTGTGGGAGTAGGAGAGAAGGTGACATGCAGACCTTTCTCTTCCAGCAAGCTTTGTTTTTGAACAAGACAAAAATCTGCAGCTTCGTGGAAGTTGGAAGAAGCGGCATTCTGGTTGCTCCAGCTCCTACTGCTACTGTTGTGCCAGTTCAGCATAGATAAGCTCAATTGTGCAGTATCAGTTATCTTTCTCTTGCGATCTCATGCAGACTGGGAAAATATTTAGCTGTTATGTAGGTATGCACAGGTGCTCAATTAATGTTTATGGTGCACTTTGTTTTTTTGCAGTCACAAAACTCTCAATTAAGATTTTCTGTAGATGCTATCTTGCCACAGGGTGTGAGTGGATACTCTGAAGATTAACTGATTCAAAATATAGTCATCATGCATTTATGCTATGTGTCATATTCTCTCTCTCTCTCCACACACACACACACAAACCTCTTCTTATGCAGCCAGAAAGCTTTAGTCGTCTATTTTCATTATCCTATACAACAGGAAAGCAGTAGAGGGTGGAATGTTATTCTTGGTATGTATTACTCAGTGTAATGTGATAAAACCACCAAGACCGAAACAGTTATCCTATCATTACAGAACGAGAGATTTTCCCATAATTTTCAATAAAGGAAGTCACCTTGGTTTACCATCAAAAAGAGAAGTCAGAGCCTACAACTTGTTGCTTAGCTGAGCAATTGTTTGTCACAGGATGGGTTACCCCTAGGTTGTGTTTGGAAGGGCTCTGCGGTGAGCTGGATTAACATGCTTTGTGTAATTACCTCTGTGCATGGTAGCTCATCATACAAATACGAAAATGTTACTAATGTATGGGTGAGCGTCAGAGTGGGGAGGAATGCGCACAGCTATTCAGAATGTAATCACTTGCACCAAGCTGAGTGGTATTACAAGCCAGAGCATCTGTTTGTAGAAATGACAAAAAAGTGTCATATCACAAATCTACCTTTCTTGAGAAAGCACACCGCGCGCGCGCGCACACACACACACACACACACACACACACACATATAGTGGCAATATGACAAAGAAATCAAATTCTAGAGCCCACTCTGATGTACTTTACATTGTGCATTTAAGATGATTTGCGCTTACAATGGTATCGGGTCCATTATATGTGATCTCATTTTCAATGCAGTTTGTGCCTTCAAGGATTTGAGGGCATACAAACTGCTTTGTCTCCAATAAGTGAATGTCTGTGGCTTCTTGCTGAAATCCTGTAAGTTTTCATATCACAAAAGTTCCCCTTTATTTTTTATCCCACTTTTGCGGCGCTATAGTGCTAGGGTCCCCTCCTGATTGCAATAATGTGCTATAACATTGGGGGTGCATCACAGAACCACCAATAAAGCAAAATGGTGTGTGGCCAGTTCAGTATAAACCTAGCCCTTTTAGTGTGTTCATTTCTAATGAGACAGGTTCAAGGACTGCCGTTCCAAATGCTTTTCGAAGATGGACTGCTATGATTCTTTCCTTCATGGAGACTAGAAACACATCAAGCATATATCCTCACTTCTGCCCATGGGAATTTGCATGTGTTCTTGGCAGGGAGGAAATCTGAGGCTCAGAGCTCCTTGCTGTTCACTTTTCATTCAAAAAGACATGTGGCAGAATAGACACATATATATTCCTCACAAATGTTGGCAGTTACGCTATGGAGATCTATAGGGCTCTGCTTTTATATACCATGCTCTTTGATATCCACATGAAACTGCTGGGAATCTGGAGGTGGGAACTGATGTGCCTCCAATACATAGATGACGCCCAGCTCTATCTCTCCTTTTCATCTAAACCAGATGTTCCCAAGCCAGTGTCTAGGTGTGGTAATAAACTAGTCAAAGGCCAATCCAGACAAGATGGAAGTTCTGTTGGTGGTTGCTTTGCCTCCCCAGCTGACCCACCTGCTTTGGATGGGGCTGTACTCCCTCTAAAGGATCAGATTCATGGTTTGGGGGATGCTCTGAAATCCAGTATTTTTGCTGGATACACAGGTGGCCTTGGGTGCTCGGAAAACCTTCTATCAAATTAGATTGATACACCAACTCTAACCCCATCTGGTCCAACAAAGCCTAGTTGCAGTCATTCAGAGGTAACTTTTAGTAGGCTCTCATTTGGATTACTGCAACCTGCTATCATGAGGCTGCATGGAAAACTGGGTGGAGACTTCACATGGTCCATAATAGGGCTGCAACATTATGCCTGTGCTTTGACATCTGCACTGGCTTGTACTCATTTCCAATTCAACTCAAAATTCTGAAATTAAACTATAAAGCCCTAAGCAACTTGGGACCAGGTTACCAGAGTGCCAATTTCCTCCCATGTACACCTGCACAGGTTCTAAGGTCATCTTCCCAAACCCATCTCTAGGCAGCACTGCCAAATGAAGTTAGGCAAGTAGCTACTAAGGAGAGGGCCTTTACAGTAATGGCACCCTAGCTGTGGAATGCCTTTTCTGAAGAGGTTCAGCTTAGTATCTATGTTCGGTACCAGGTGAAAATCTTTGTATTTTGCTTGGGTTTTCAGGTGAATGCTATTTAAACGATGGGTATCTGCTGGTTTTATTGTGATGTAAACATGATTTTCATTTTACGTTCATATTGTAGTTTTATGTAATACAGGTCTTCTTTTAATCCGTTGCCCAAAGAACATGCTGAGATATATGTAGAGACATGTTAACACACAAGATTTACACATGGTTTCATGCTAATTCCTGTGCAGAAGCACCTTTCAACCAGAATACTGAGATGTGTGAAGTGACCCTAATTTGGTTTGAATACTAGCTGGTCTGGGAGGAGTCAGACTATATGTATCCAAGAGACTGTGTCTGGCCTTTGGGAATTCTACACGCAAATGTTGCTGTACTAATGGCAAATATCTCTGAAAACCTAAACTTCCAGCACATTCTAATGTTTAAGTAAAAACAGAGCCATTGGAGAGAGACCCTAATTACCACATGGTGTGAGCTATGATTAAAACCATCAGGACACGGTTCCTGAGTTTCACTGTATAAATACACCAAATTCTGCTTCACTGTTATTTTAGTTGAGAAGTTGGGCTGGGGGAAGTCTGTTCCCATGTGCATAAAATTCCCATTACCTGTGTCACCAAAAAAAAAGCTCAGAATAATGCAGGATTGAACTTTTACTTTTAACAAAAAAGTACATTTGCTTAGGTTAACATAAAACCATAGCACATGGTTAACATCTTAAACTTCATAAGTTAGTATTGAGCCGTTTCTTTTTATGTTCAGTTACACTGATAAACAATGCTACTATAGAAATGGGTGTGCTTTTTATAGTTTTGAAACATAAGACAACATTACACTTATAACAGTGCATTCAGCATTGAATTACAGTTCATTTGTACCCATAAAGGGCTGCAGAAGTAGGTGAGAGATGAGATGCCGATGGACTCATTTGATGCATCAATTCTAAACATACTATAGAACTGCACTGTAAATTAGGTTATGTATTGATAATATTGGATAGGGTAGGGTCAAGTGTGGAGCTACAGGCCTGCTCATAGCTAGATTCCCTCTGGGTCTCCTCCCAAAACATCAGTCCTTCTTTCAGTGGGATGCAGCTGAAAGGGGAAAGGACTTTGATGCTTTGCAAAGCCAACTGCAGCTCCTTCGTCTGCAAGAAGATCTGCTGCAATATCAATGCAGAGGGGGTGAATGTCTCAGCAGACCTGTGGGGTTTTTTTTGGTTTTTTTGACAAATGTGCAAAAAGTAGTCTGTGCATTTTACAATTGCATGCATGTAATTTTCAGGGTGTATCTGCATTTTTAAGTTTGAGGTTTTATATAGCTGTGAGACTGGGTTCAGCCATACACCAACCATTTTTGCATTCTTCTGCTGGGATGCCAGAGTTCTTTTTGCCCTTGCACAACTGGGCAGATAAAAAAAAACCTTTAGAAATGTGTAGGCGGGAAATTCTTAAGAAAATGGAAGGTGAAACTTGAATGGTGTTACTTTGTCTCCATGTTAAATAGCTCTCTCTGTGTTTGTCTGTGTTGAGGGTGTGTGGGTCTGGACCTTCCCACTAGTGGAATGTGGCCCTTGACAGTAAATGAGCAAAACACAACCATATATAGTATTTGCAACAGTAGCAATGAATGTGTTATGCCAGCACAATAATCACAAGCGGAATAATAAGAGTTCATCAGTGCAATACTGTATAGACAGTGTATCGATTCATTTAGGAAGGTATCATTCATTTCTAAGGCCACATCTTCAGGAACGTTGTAGCAGTCAATAAACATCTATCCTAGGTTGTGGAGGTGGGGTTAATGTACATAACAGACTTTGTTATATTTAATGGACATGCACAAACACATATATACTGCAGCTGCAAGCCACATCCCTCTGAAGCTTATAGTAACATTCCTACTGACTTTAATGCATCGGGACTTTAATTAATGACTCCATCCCCAAATTGAAATATTATTTTCTTTTTCTGATGAGCCACCTGAAGGGGGAGAAGAAAAAGTAGCAAGGACTCAGTTCTGCTCTCACTTACCTAACATACTATCTCTTTGAGGTAAATGGGAACATTTCTCAGCTTAATGTAACACAATATGATACAAAGGGCCTACCCATTACTCTCAGGATTCTAACAAAAGCTAAATAGCTTCCCTGTTACTGTGTTTCAAGTAGCCAAACAAGTTTTACAGATAGGGCAAAAATAACTCTGGGGTTGAGACTTCTCTGTAGCCAACAAACAAATCCTGACATGTTCAGGTGCATAACTGCATAAAGGAAATGCTGGCATGGCCTTAAATAGACGCATTGATACAAATGTTGTAAGATAAAGCACATTTCTGCGCAAAGGAATTCAGCTGGGAAAGATGTGCAAGATCAAACGTGCAGTTCTGTTCCATGGCAACCAGGCAACACTCAGATGTCAGAGATAGGACATAATATGAGTTTAATGTGGTTCATTTTGTTTTGTATCTTCAGCAACGCATCTGGGAACACCTGGGTGGGAAACGCCGCTTGTGAGAATTCCAAACCTTCCTCAGGCATTGATTTGTTTTTTTGCACAGATTTCTGTCTATAAGTGGAGACTGACTAATTTATTATATTCCAGCTGGAAGAGAAAGTCTGTGTATTTGAACTCTGCATTTGTCGGCTGAATGAAGTGGCACATAGTGGTAGACCTTGCATTTGCTTGTAAAACCTTAAGTTTGAAAAAATATCAGGATATTGGGAAGAAATTTGGAACACCAGTTCAAGGCATAATTCTACATTTCAAGTTTCAAATCCAGTTCAGTCTCCAGATCCATCTTCAAGGAGGAAACTAATCAGCAAAATACTAAGCAATGGAGTATATCCCTTTGTAGATGGGAATATTGGAATGACACATGGCGAATGTTTCAGGACACTATGCTACAGTTCAAGTTCAACCCAAGATGCAAAATGCATTGGAATGCATTATCTGAAGTGAAGCTTCTCAAGCACTATTTTGCTGTGAAGAAAAACACAGTCTGGCATAGTATGTTTATAATTTATTTGCTATTTACCAGAACATTTTATTAGCAGCTGTTGGAATGCACCCAACTAGACATCTCTCTTTCATTTCTGTGGAAGAAGCTAGTTCCTCTAACACACTGGAAATCCACTTTATAGTACTTAACTCAATAAATCTGTGGTGGGTGGATTCCTTCCTGTAAAATGCATATCCTATTAACAACTGGCTATTAAGTTGTTTCATATTGAGGAAGGGTGGGGTGGGGGACAAAGCACTGAGTTATGTTCTTGGCCTGGAGGCTTCATTTCTTCTGTTTTTGTTTCCCCCTAATACCTTAAGGTGTTCAGGGATCAATAGATCCACAAACATCTGAAACTAAAAGCACTGGGGAGCTATTCACAGCTATTCCCAAGTGCTCTGTTTTGTAATTTTCAGTGAACACAGCAGCTGACCTCTGTTAGGAAAAGGAACACAGAATACCATAATAATGGTGTTTCATTCATTCCAAAAACAAAGTCTGTTTCACTAAATATTATATTAAAATAAATAATGAACCATTATTTGCATCAGGAGGCTGGTTTCGAGGAGCATCTAGACCTTTCCTGTTTTAGGCTACGTTTGACCCAGATTGCAGCAGGGAGTACAACAGCGATTCATTTTGATCGGAAGCAAATCCCTTGCCGTTCAACAGAGCTTACTCCCAAGGTTGCAATCCTATGCACACTTATCTGTCACTATCCCCCACTGAACAGAGTAGGACTTGCTTCTAAGTAAACATGCATAACACTGCATTGCCTAACTGCAATTCTACACACACTGCCTCAGAATATCCAACTGAATTCAATGAGATGTACTTTTGAACAGTCGTGCTGTTTGAATCTATCTTTAATCTGATTCAATGTGATGTGCCAGGTCTCGTGATTTCCTTGGGCACTTGATAGTCCCCCTGCCTCAATGTGCCATAGCCTGTTGCCTACCTGTGGAACTGTCTTGTCTACTGGCTTCTGGGCTATGACAAACTACATACATAGGAAATATAATGCATTCCTGGATGTAAAGTGTTTTATAATTTTCCATTAAGTCTTTGTAAAAGCCCTGTGTCCATGTAGAAGATACAGCAATGTGTTGTGCTTTGAGCAATGCTTTTATATATTAAACGCTAAACTCAACTTGGTCACTTTCTCTAGTGTTGGCATGCTCATTTCTGCGTGTAACTGAATTACCAAAGTGGCTAATGTTTCGAGGAAGATAATATCTTCTGTAAAAAGAAGCAATGGCACAGCACATCGATACTTACGAAAAATGCATCAAAAAGACAAAAAAATCACCTGGTTTTTAAATGAGCCCATATGAAATGGAGGCTTAATGGTCCAATAGCCAAGTGCTTTGACAACACTCCAGCCTAATTTACTAATATCCTGGTTGATCCCATTCAATCCACCCAGCAGGAGACCATTAGTTTAGAAAAATCAAGAGCATTAGCTCTAACACTCCCCCTTGGCGTTGTTAATATTTATATTTTCATATGATAGTGGATATGGATACATTGTCTTTAAAATGGAAAACATGACGCATGAATCCAGCCAGGGGACAGATATGAGCTCACTAAGCAAACACAATCTGGCACAATCCTGCCTCAGATTTTCAAGCCAAATCAGATATAATCTTTTTAAATGTACTGATCCTGTGAATCAGTTGTCTAAAAGTACTCATCGGTGTGATCCAGAACTTGGAAATTTGGACTTCAGTCGCACACTGCATCTTAACCATACACATTGCATTTAATGGTTCTGAAGTCCTAGTAACCATGTGTATCATTGCAGCTTTTGGATTCAACGCATCTCTTAACTGCAATAAGTCATCTGTAGAAAAGAAAACGAGAATGTTTGACTTGTATCAGCTGTTGATGCAAAGACAAATAGGGTGGCCAACTTTTTTCTGACTGGGTTCTTATGCATTGAAAAGCTGCATGACAAGCCAGAATTCAACAAATGTAGCTTCTATGCCAGAAAGGGCTATACCCACTGAATTTCTACTCACTGAGTTATTTAAAGACTCATGGATCCTGAGAGAATATACAGCTGGTAACTCTAAAGAAGAACAAGGACTATAGTTTATTTTGCAGATTAGGCTGTAATGCTTATTTAGGAGAAGGCCATATTCAAGGCCAGCTCCAGAGATCCCCAGAAAATTGCCCTTGGGTGGGCCTCATTCTGGGGTGACACCCTTCCGCCCTAAGCGGTGAATTCATTTGATGGCAGGGCTGTGAGCCTCCATTTTAAATTCCCCCCAATGTAGGGCACTGACTGAAATTCAAAACAGCTCTAAATCCCTTGCAAGGGAATCAGTGCCCCAGCAGTTGCCCTTGGGTGTCAGGTGCTGGTACAGGTCTGGTCTCAGTAAACATAGCTTTTGTCATCTGATTAACTGGACTTTATAAAATGTAGTTTGCCACCTTCCTTTCAATTCGGAGTTTAGTTTATGAAAAACAGAAGAGGGAGGGACCCACAAGCCCAGTAAACCAGTTGTGACAAGCAAGGAAGCAGCTGTGTTTCATTTTCATGGTGTCCTATAATAGCACATTTCTCTTGCATTGGATGAAATAAATTTTATTAAGAGCTCTCTAAATGCATATCACCACCTACTTTCTTTGTTCCATAATAGTGATGGCTAAGAAAATGTTGATCTGTCACTCTGAAATGGAACAAGTAAAGAGCTGGGATTAGGCCGGTCACACATTTTGAAATCTGGAAATATATAAGGAAATGAAATGACAGCAAAAAGTTATACACAAAGTGGAAGTTTAGGGGCCAACAGAGAAATTAACTTATCAAGTGCTATCTGTTTTGTTGCTGTTGTTTTAAAAAAGGACATACAAAACTACTCTGCTTCCTCTATGATTACTGTATACATTTATATAAAGAATATTGCAGTTCCCTCAGCAACTCAGTAACCCTAATTTTTCATTACTCTGGAATCAGGGTGATCCTGGTATTTTACTACAGAGTAAAACAATATTTCTATGCACTTTGGGTGGGAAACAAGCAAGTCCAGTTTAAGGCATTATTATTTTCTATTTCAAAAGAGAGATAATTTTTAATGGCTACACTGCAAGGCAGGATGTGGGCAGGGTTGAATGGGCTGAAAGATGTTGACAATTTCATTACAATCCAATTAGTGTCAGTGGGCATAACAAATTCATTTTGGTGCACAATGACAGCAGGGAATGGACCTACTTATGCAGCCAGTTGCCCAAGCCTCCTAAGTGAAGTAAGTAAGTACCAAAAAGGCTTCTAAGCGGTTATGACAGGGATAGGGGGGAAAACCTGGAAGACCACACCTAAGATCCCTTGTTTAATGTGCTTCAAGTGATCCGCTTTGGGCTGCAATGGTTGGAGTCTGGAACCTCAAGGTTTTCAGTCTACCTTCCCAACAGACAGACTTCATGGAGTCTCCAGCTGAAGACCCCAGCATGGAATTTGCTTCAGTATTTACAGATATTTGGAACAGTGGCCTTTTCTGCTTTGGGATGTTGTCAGGGGCAAGTTACAGCCATTTAGGAAGGATGGCAGGAAGGAACACCGGGCATTGCAAAAGATTAAAACAGACATTAAAGTGGTCCAACATTCCTAAATTTTAACTTTTGCCATACCAGCTCTTTACGGCAGCATTCTCTTTAGTGGGGCTATGAAGAGGGGTGGGTCTCTTCTTATCACTAAACAAAGCTCTTGTGGTACAGGATTGAAAGCTGACCCTACATCACCTCACCACTCCATGCTCAGCTTTTTCCATTCCACCCTACGCCTGGCTCCAATACCAGAAGTGAGCTAGGGAAAATCTTAGAGCAGTGGTAAAATGGTAGATTCACTACCATCACCACCAACCATGCTGCATTTAGTGATAAAAGAAGAGTCCACACCTACTTTATAGCCAAACCAGACAGCATGTGCTTAGCAAACACACACGTGTCTGGTTTGACCTTTATTTCTTATTTTATCAGTGTGTTTAAGACTGGAGTGTAGTTTCTGTCAATTACATTCTCCTGCATCAGTGTGTATTCACTATATCCATGTTGTGAGGGTAATATGCAGCTTCATACAGTGGTACCTCGGGTTACAAACACTTCAGGTTTCAAACTCTGCTAACCTGGAAGTAGTACCTCAGGTTGAGAAATTTACCTCAGGATGAGAACGGAAATCGTGTGCTGGTGGCAGCGGGAGGCCCCATTAGCTAAAGAACCTCTCAGGTTAAGAACAGTTTGAGGTTAAGAATGGACCTCCAGAACGAATTAAGTTCTTAACCCGAGGTACCACTGTATTTTCCATGTTTACTCACATCTGAGTCCTACTGATTTCAGTCACTCCCAAGTAAGTACTGTTGCACTCAAGTCCTGCTTGCCAGTTTCCCATAGACATCTGGTTGGCTACTGTGAGAACTGGATGGGTTTTCCTTATGTTCATATAGGATGACAGCATTTGGTGAGCATTCTGATGTGTGTGGGGGGGGAGGGGAATCCCTAACCTCTTTTCTCTGGCTTGCCCCCTGGACTACTGCAAGAGAGCTCTTACAATTTTGTCTTAGGAACATTCCATCTTATTCTACAATTTCCCCCCACTCCTGCCAACAGTGACTTGTTTCAAATGAATTTCTCCTCCATTTCTGCCATAGGATGCCTGGATTTTTTTTTTACTTACATGAAAAGCTCAGGAAGCCAAGATTTAGACCCAGTGTCCTGTATGTGATACAGTTCACACTGAAAAACACTGCAGAACTGCATATGGAAAGTTTTTCATTCATGCAATTGACAGCTCAAATCCATAATTCAGAATTTGACAATATCCCTGCAGGAAGAGACAGCAAATGAACTCTTGAGGTTGGCGGCTCTGTTTCATATGCTAGCTACAAGAAGTTCAGAAACTGTAGAAGTCAAAAGAAGTTTAAAAGATTAATAAAGTCATGCCAAAGTCTTATAAATAATGAAGTCATGCTTACATGCCAAGTATGAACAATTTTTCTGACAGATCTCCAGGCTTGTAGCTGCAAAGTACAAGCTGTATTTTCTCCCTGCTTCTCTACTGGTTTGATGTAACTTCTCAGGAAGGAGTAGGAAAAGTCCATTCTTTACAAATGGGAAGTTTTGGTGCACATTTCTGCAAATCGTGCAATAACAGCTGAACTGATTTTGGGTTTGGCTCCCTAATGGTTACTTGTCATCCTGGAAAAAAGTGACAACAAGGGTGCTGCAGTGTTCTGTCCTGGGCTGGTTGTGTTCAGCATCTTTGTACAGAACTTGGATGAGAGTATGCTCATCATATCTGCAGATGACAGCAAACAGTGAGAGGTAGCCAATGCAGCAGAAGACAGAAATGGGATTCAAGATGACCTTAACAGAACAGAGCCAAAACCAAAAAAATGAATTTCAATAGGGACAAATGCAAGGTTCTACACAAATCCAGGAAAAACCAACTGCTCAAACATAAGAGAAGGGGGACACTTGGCTTGCCAGGAGTACATGTGAAGAGGATCTAGGGGTCTTAGTAGACCACAAGCATAACATGAGTCAATGAGAGGTGGTGGACTCTCCTTTCTTGGAAGTTTTCAAGCAGAGGTTGGACGGCCACCTGTCACATGTGATCTAGTTGAGATTCCTGCATCACAGGGTGTTGAACTAGATGACTCTTGTGATCCCTTCCAACTCTACAATTCTATGATTCTATGATTCATGGAGGTAGCAGTTTAATGATTAGGGAGCACTGTGTTCCTGGGGAAGAGTTCCCTGCCTTGAGTATTAATACTCAAGCTGTGAGTAAGAGATTGATGCTGCCCACTGCAGAGCCAAGTACATAACATGAAAAGCAACGTGCAGAAATGAAAGTGGAGTTCATTTTGATTCTTTACTAGGATCAAGGCTACAACTTTAAATGGAAAGAGTCACATGAGGACACACTGAACTCTATCAGGCAAGCAAGTCCTTAATTCTCTTCCACCCGGATCTTTCCATGCACTCAGATCTTTCTACGTTGCAAAAAATAATAATAATAAAAAAATCTTCATTTTATGCTATGAACAGAGTGAGAACTAATCCAGTGTACCCTAGGCTCAGCAATAGTCAAAATGGCAAATGAGTGTATGGTGACAATGAAAAAGGTGAATTCCATGCTAGGCACAGGAACAGGACTGATAAGAAGATATCCAGTATCATAGTGCACTTTGATCATATCTATGGCGCACATATGGAAGAATGCATGAGGTTCTGATACTCCCATCTCAAATCTGGAAAAAGTGCAGGAAAAGTCCATCAATATGATCAAAGGGTAAAGCACAATGCCTGTAAAACAAAGCAAGGATTAAAACATCTTTTGCATCTTTTTGGTTTAGAAGTAAAAAAAGATGACCAACGTTTATAAAATTGCACAGTGTGGAGACAGCAGACAGATCAAAAAAGAAGTGTCACCCCTCTCTTGTAACGTTGTGACTCTGCAGCACTCAATTGAATTGATTGGATTGAATAGATTGAGGGCTTTCCCAAGAAAGCGCTTATTCAAAAAAAATTTCACAATTAACTGATAGAATGCAGTGCCACAGGATGTGTTGATGATCGCTAGCTCTTTAAAATGAGATTGAAAATGTATGTAGGGTAGTCTGTCTGTGGCCGTTTGTCATGGCAACTAAATGGAACCTCAATATGCTAAGGTCTGATCTAACATGATTCTTCTTACATAATTAATATAGACTGGTTCCTTTGCCATCTCTAACTCACCACAGGTGTTGAAGTGGTAAGTGAACTGACTCAGTAGACTCACAGGGTAATGCGGCTATAAATGAAGACCCGTATATATGAAAGAGTAAGTTAAAATTGCAGTGCCTGAGTGTGGAAAATATTAATGCTTTTAAAATAAAGAGACTAAAATATGAATGCTACTAAAATCAAGTCAGTGCCGCTTTGCTTTGCTTATTTGGTAGCACTGCATATGCTGTTCTCTCAGGTTCTGTTAACTAAAAGCTTGACACTATTTGTATGTATTTTGGATCTTTTCCCATCCTACCATGATTTCCTGTCTGAGTCTGCTGCCCGTGGCAACAGGAGAAAATTGTACAGGGTTTGCAGATGGTTCCAGTCCAATTGATTCTTGCCAGTTTAGCATCTTCTTCCATAGCAAACCCATTACCTAGGTCTTGGCTGTGTTTCAAGTGCTGGCTTTCTGCTAGTAAAGTCAATCCATCTTAATTCTGAAGGTGCTGTTTGCCTTAAGGCAGCTGTGACCTTTTGTGCAGTGAAGGAGGGGGGGGGGGACAAGGAAATAAATACCTAAAGTAGCTGCAGCGCAAGCCAGAGAGTTTAAAGCTATCATTCGTGAATAGCACTGGTATTCCACCGGCTGGAATTAGTTTTCTCCGAAAGTCTTACGCAGATATTTGGCTCATAGATCATTCTACACAACAATGACCTGTAATGAACACCACTAATTCACTGTCTGCAACAAACAAAAAAGACATTCAAATTATAGGCAAGTAGGAAGTGGCAGAAAGGAATCTAAAGGCTTTTTAAGTGGAGATTTCAGCTTGCGGGAGAAATGTCCAACCTACTGTACTAAACCAATTTTTCTTCTCTCACACACACACACAATCTAATGGAAAACCCCCAAAGATGAATGATGAATAAAAGTAAAATTAGGTCCTTTTTCCTATGATGGCAATTTTAGAGTCAAGCTAATTTTTGTGCTGTGAGAAATGTCAGGATCATTTTTATGCAAAAGAAAAAGCAGTGGATAATTGCAAGTCTTCTTTGAAAACATTTCAAGGGCATTGGTGCCAGTAATACTGTCTGCTAATTTCTTTTCAGACCACTGACCATCATTTTTGGGCATTCTCACAAATGAGAAAAGGTTGTAGCTGGCTTCAGTTTTCTAATTAAGCCTTCATCCTGAGCTGTCACAAGAGACTTAATACTTCTGGGAACAAGATATCATCTACAATGAATTTCGGGCCTGGCTTTCCCTACATTAAGTCTCATTTATTTCAGTTAGACAGAGCCAAGCACATTCTTATCTCCAACCCTGAAATCTCTGGGATGTAGTGTACTTAATCCTTGACTGGGTGGTGCCCAGCAACTGTGTTTTTTCCTGATGGTTATATATTTTGAGATTGACAGACCACTCATCCAAATGCTGCTCAAGACTGTTTTTCTAAGGACTTGGGCACATACTATACTGGCCATGGGTAAGCCTCATGCTTAGAATGGCTTACTGCATAGAATGATGACTTTGCATAGGGAGTCTCCACACACCCACACACCCACCCACACACTGTGGCCTGTCCAAGCATCACAAAGGAATAATTACAACCATATGTGCCAATAAGAATAAAAATGGGATTGCAAAGAAATAATAAATACTAGTATGGTGTGTGTGAATACATACGTGTGTGTGTGTGGGGGGGGGGGTTGGTGCCAAAATATCTCTAAGATTTGATGTGCTGGCAGATTTGTGCGCTTATGTTTCAATGAGACTTGAGGCATGTCTATTTTTTTTACCCCTAGATTGCAACCAATATAGTTTATAAATCAGCTGCTACCAAATGGTGCATCATGATTCACCTAACGGATTCCTGAATTTTCTTGATAAATTGCCAGACTGGCAGCAGTTAATTGGGAACGAGTCAACAAAAGGAGTTACAGATATATGACTTCATTGTCACCTTTTGAAATCAATACATGGTTCTTGGCAAGGACAAAACTATCAATGAGTTCACTTGCAAGAGCACTAGAAAATAATTCTATAAATTGAAGAGGGGGAGAGTTCATGAGTTCCCATACAAAATTGTTACTTATCAATTATATTTTCCTGCTCTAAACTGTCAACGAAGAATGTTGTTGTTATTTGTATTTATAACCTGCCTTTCTGCCTGGAGGCTCTTAGGACGGCATGTAACATTTCATGAAAATACAATACAGCAAATATAACATAAAAACCATAAAACCAATGGCGATCATATAACAGCAATCCAGCAGAAACCAATTCTTTAAATCTGCCATCTCCACATGCCTGAAGGAAAAGATGTACTCATGAACACTAGTGTATTTTTGACAATTCAATGCAAATTCAAGCCAAGAACTTGCTGAAAAAATGCAAGTGATCTTCAGACTAAACAAATACGATAAAGCAAGCGAAGAACAAAATGTAAGTTATTGTACTGGAAGCTCCTTAGAATACATGCACGCTACTAATAACTATAAAATCTCCCATTTTAAAACTGTTTAGGCTATGATCAAGTTAAAATGTTGGCATAAATATTAGCGAAAGCTTAACCTCTGTAAGTTTATTTACACAACTTTGCTAAAGCATAGAATCAAAGAATGGTATGATGACTAGATGAGCTATTTTGAAGGGGAAACTATGCAAAATGGGGACTAATGCCTATGCTTCATCTCAAACCTAAGGACATTTATTTGGAAATAGTTTCCACTGTATTCTGCGATATCTGTACCTATGCAAGAGTGTTTTGGACGACATCTTGAATGGCAGAAGACTATCACCCCACATGCAAAGCTATTGTAGTATAGTACAAATCTCACCTCTACCATGAATCCACAAGATTGTCTTAGGCAAGCCATGTCCTCGGTTCCCAAAATTTAGAAGGAAAAAAATGACTTTCCTTACAAGAGTGTTGTCAGAAATACTGAGATAATATATATGAAGCACTTGGAAAAGTTTGGAATGTTATATAAATCATTATCATTACATCAAATATAGGATAGCTCAGTTGGCAGAACATGAGACTCTTAATCTCAGGTCACAGGTTCAAGGCCCATGTTGGGCAAAGTATTCCAGCACTGCAGGGGGTTGGACTAGAATTGATGATCCTCATGGTCCCTTCCAATGCTATGGTTCTATGTTCCAGTACAAATACAGAACTCTTGGGCACATGGCACAGATCTTTGTAATATGCCAATCAAGCTGTTCAGTTACTGAACATACATATTTCAGATCTGGATCCAATTGAGTCCGCATATCATGATGCATACCGTAGCCATTTAATTTCAATTCCCCATCACTCATTTTCAGAATGGGAACTGGCAAAAACCATTCATAGTTGAGCTAAGGGATTTGCTACCGCAAGATAATAATAATAATAATAATAATAATAATAATAATAATAATAATAATATCTTTATTGTCATTGCCCCCTCTCAGGGACAACGAAATTTACTTGGCTGCTCCATCCACCCAGGTAGGGCACTCCACACAAAATCAGAACAACTATAAAAACACTAATTAAAACAATACAGTATAATACAGCAAGGAAGATTAGATAACTTTCAAAGTCCAGGTTTCCCATTCAGGGCCGAGATCGCTCTGGAGAAGAAGCTGTTCTTGAGACAGCTCGTTCTTGTCTTCATCGTCCTGTATCTCCGTCCCGACGGCAGGAGCTCGAAGAGACAGTGACCAGGATGCGATGGATCTTTTATTATGTCCAGTGCCTTCCTATGGCACCTTGTGGCATAAATCTGCTCTAAGGTGGAGAGTGGGCAGCCAACAATGCTCTCTGCTGCCTTAACAACTCTGCACAACCCCATCCTGTCCTGGGTAGTACAGCTTCCGTACCACACACATAAGCCATAAGTGAGCATGTTCTCAATGGCACAGTGATAGAAGGCAAGCAATAGTTTCTGCAGAACATGGTTTTTCCTTAGGATTCTCAAAAAGTACAGTCTCTGCTGCGCCTTCTTCACAAGCCCCCTTGTGTTGACACTCCAGGACAGATCCTCTTGTAATTCAATACCCAAAAATCTGAACGTTGTTACCCTCTCCACACAGACCCCATCAATCAAAAGTGGCTGGACATTGCTCTTCTGTCTCCTGAAGTCCACCACAAGCTCCTTTGTCTTCCTTGTATTTATGAGCAAGTTGCAGTGATGGCCAGCAACTCGGATGACTTAAAAAATGGATTAGCCAAATTCACAGAGGATAAGGCTTACCATGGCTGCTAGTCACAATGGCTATATATCACCTCCAATATCAGAGGCAGAATACACTGAAACAGCAATGTTGGGGAGCAATAGAAGGAGAGTGCTCCTATGTTTATATCCTCCTTGAGGGCTTCATAAGGTGTGGTTCCCATAAGGTGTATAGTTGGCCACTGTAGGGAGAGAATGCTGACCTTTGGGCTCTTGTGTATTTAATTCTGACTCTACATGAGCTCCAGATTAAATCCAGTTTGCTTTTTAGTGTGCTAAACTGTGTTCTATGGTGATAGTTTCTGCTCTTGTTCATCTACAGAAGGCATCTCCACTCCTAATCCTCTTTGTAAAATCCGCATTGGTCTAAAGGCTCACTCCTAACTTGGTACAGAAATATATATTTCATGCATGATAACATAATTTATGTTTACATGTATCATAATAAGAGGCAATATAGTGGCATTTGTGTAGAAAAATACAAAACCAGTATAACCACCAAAACACCACTTTCCTCCCTCAACAAACAGCATCTTCCCTGCTTGAGTCTTAGGTGCCATTCAACCAATACCACCACTTATCTTGGATAAGCAAATCTGCACAAGAAAAATTATGGGATTGCTTTTTTAAACAGTTAAATATAGTACTTCACAGTTTGAAGCAACATCAAGCGACAATCAACCCTGTAATTACTGGATTGCAAAATTACAGTGTAATGTGACACAATATGGTTCACACAGTTTTGATTTTGCTACATAATCTAGGAGCTCCTGATCGTTCCTTATCATGCAAAACAGAAGTACCATGAACAAATATTTCCTTATAGATCATTTCACGGAAGATACATGCTGTTACTTTCAATATGTTGCCTTACTCGCCTATTATTAGAGCTGTACAAGTTGTTGTTATATTTCCTGTCCTTTATATGGCTAACAACATTTGAAAATACAACATTCAAAACAAAATTAAACCCTAATCTAAAATACAATAATCAAAACATAAAACAATCAGCAATGCAGTTATCTCAATAGGTCTCACTAACTGTTGCATTTGGTTGTGCTGGAACACCTTTTAACCTGGCAAATAGTGGACAGTCCAGCCCATAAACTTTTCAGTAAAGCAAAACAAGCAAGGGGTGAGGGGTTTATTGGGATTGCATTGTAATCCTGGGTATCTCATCACATTGTTTTAAAAGCTTCTACTAACTGCCACAACTAACAGCCACTAACGCCTACTGGACATTGTAATTACTTAACATGCAACACAACGGTTCCAGTTTTCAAAGTGGGCATATAATATACAAAGTGTGCATTGTATTTCCACATAACAAGTTATTCTCTCTCAGTTATTCTCAGTCCAGCACTGGTACCCAAAGCAAATTATTGGGCTCTAGTTCCCTAGTCCTCCGTCTATGACTTTTGCACCACACTGGGTTCGTGGATCTTGTGGTTCAGGTAAAAAACAAATCTGATCTGCTGAGCCTTAAGTCTGCCTGCCCCTAAGATAGACTGCTGTAAGTTCCATGTTTATGGGGCCAGTCATACAAACCAAGTGTCCCAGGGGGCAGACCAAGTGTCCCAGGGGAGTAGCGTGGTGATATCACCCCCCTCAGGGATGACACCCAGGGTGGACTGCACCCACCCTACCTTCGTCAGTGATCCTGACTTCAGACTTGGATTGATCCTGAACCTCATTTCCTGACCTTCAGCCTTTGCTGGTGCTGATCGACCCTCTGATTTTGAATGTGGACTTGGCACACTGACTAGCTGCAAGGTAGGCCTGGGAATCAGAACAAGCATTTTAATGTCCACATATGCCATTGTAGTAGCCACTATGGGGAAGCAGAGAACAGTTGTCAACAGTACCACAGTCAGTAATGAGCCCCTCTGAATCATAAAGTGCTGTGTCGACATGTCCTTACACTTCTCCCTTCCATCTTCAACACAGAACAATTGCCCGAAACAGCAGTGCCAAGTCAGATATCGATCTCCTCAAATATTCTATGGTTACAGCACCAATGCAAACTAGACCTCCAATTCCCAGATGCTTCTATTTAAAAGGGAATCTGCCAGGGTTAGTTTTTGACTGTGTCCTAACCCACCAGGTCCTTTGTTTTCAGTCAGGGCAAAGAGCAAATGTCAGAGCACAGCCCTAATCGGATGGGCTTTGACTGGAACACACCTCACTCTGATGACAGGCAATGACAGGTCTCATTTTTCTGAATGAATGCCTGCAGGATGGTTTAAAATGGTTTTTAAATATGTAGGTCATTTCTTTACCATGATTTCCAAAGACCAACCTTCAGTTTCAGGAGGAAATAACTTTGCAATAGGAATCCCTCACGGCACCTAACCTGCATAAATCTCAGTGCTTGTAAAAGAGTAGGGACTTGCCACTGTGCAAATCCAGCTGTTGTAAAGGCAAGCAGTCCACCCACATAGCTTGGCAAATGTATTCTGGTGCAGCCCTGCTGCAACTTGGTGCTGTTCCAGATCTAAGCCACTCCATGGCTGTGACTGCCAATTGTAACAAGTCATGTGTAGGTTTCCTGAACATGCACAATGATTCCTTTGGGACTACTGTGAGAACACAAAGTCCCCCCTCCCTTTTTTAAAGTATACCTTAAAACAGAGCTTGTAACTCAGAGGTATAAAACAGAAACATGGGCATCATTTTAACCTATTAACTTTCTTGCTTGCTTATCTATAGCATTTTCTTGCTATTCTTTCCAAGTTACCATCAGGCAATGGCAACAAGTAGCTTTATTGAGCTAGTATTCTTGTTGACCGCAGCAACTGGTTGATCACCAACCTCACATTTCTTGTGACACATATATACAGATAATTGCACCAGGTTTCACAATCTCTTTCAGCTCCCATCTTATACACACTAGAGCTCCAGTAATATACTTTTCCTCCTCCACCAATTCTGATTCTGAGAATTGAGAAGTTTAAGAAGATTAAGAAATTATGACAAATAACCGGATACCCCAGAATGTCTTACTAACACTTTGCCATGTGACCAAAATATAAGACAGTTCCTTATCACATTACAGCTAGTAAATCTGTGACAGGAATCCACACATGACCTACAGTAGGGATGGAGGAGAAATTTAAAGTCTCATTTAAAGTCAAATGTACAAGATTCACACTTTCTGAAACTATGTGAATCCAAACAAAGCAATTTCTCAAAATTCACACTTATGTGGATTTTGCTATACAGTTCACCAATCAACCAATGTATATAAACATGGATAAATTAGGGGAATATGTGCATATGAAAATGCATTATGTGAGGGGAATCTGCTTACAAAAATGTGTAAATTAGTCAAAACTGCATGTGCATTAGGCAAAACAGGCACAAAAATCCTGGTGAGTTTTCATGAGGATCAAAGAAAATAAATCACAAAATGCGGAAAACTGAATTCAAGATTGGGAGAAACCCCCCCCCCCCCCCCTGAGAAAACAGACTCAGCTTTCCATCCCTACCTACAGGTAATATGTCAGTTCTGCATAATGGGCTGTTATGTACCTAACATAATAAAATACTCTGTGATGTGCGTAAGAACTTAGCTCATTAACAAGAGGAACATATTGGGACCTGTTCACACATGCACATCACTTCATATTTATACACTTGAAGGCTGTATATTTGTTCACATATTACATTCAGTGAATGCACCATCTGTATTTACTGTATAAATAGTTGAGCTGTTATTCACTATGCAGTTATTTACTATCATGCAGTTATTCACTATGAGTGTACACTCTACAAACCTATGCACACAAGAGCTGAGCTGCACACATCAGCAAGTGTACACTTTTTCCCACACAAACACCTGTACATGAGTGGAGACAGAATATACCTGCCTTTCAGTGTGACATGTGAACCAGCCTTTTAGGGAGTGTGAATATCAACTCTGTTGAAAAGCATTGCATTTTAGTGATGTTCTTATCTGTGGTGCTACAGTTATCATGGCCAGTTCACACAATCAAGTCATCGCTTGATGTGACAGTCAAGAGACAGGCCTACTTGTGAGAAGAACCCATTAAATTATCCTGGCAGTTTGATTGCCATTGGAGTGTCAGAGGGTGTGGGAATCTAATTGTGTTTCTAGGCTGTTTTTGTATTAAGGACTACCTATATGATTCAGACTGACTGTACCTGTCAGGGAAACCCGTCATTTTGCAAAGAGGGTGGGGACTGCCCTGGCATAGTCAACATGTAGACAGTCCTTCCAAGCAAACAGCTGACTGTATATGATTCATTTTATTGCTGAAAACCAGACATTCAGAGTAATACATGATGAACCAGGCCAAAGAGTTTTTGAACAGTTTTGTATCATGATGATGTTGCTATCCAGACACTTCTAGCAACCGTAAGCTGAGTAATGTTCTTTTACCTTGCTAGTTTATTGATCACATTTGCAGCTATTTCCCCCTGGCGCATAGAATCCCACAGAATGTAGCAGTGACAATAATAGCTTATTAAAATTAATGAGATGCTCTATGAGCACTTCAGTTAGTTCAGCTCAGCTAACCAGAAAGCAGTTTGAATACATAACACACATTACAAGGTAATTTCACTGTTCGGCACATGAATCTCAACAGAGAATTAGAACTGTGGCTTTACAATGAAGAACAAACCAATTTTCAGTGTTGTCATTAAAATGAAATGCAACATCAAAATAATAATGGCCCATTCCTACCAGCACAATTTAAAATACACCCTAGCTTTTCCTCTGTATTTAATTTGCAAAGGTGAGAAAGGAAATAAATATAAAGAGATGTGCCATTAATCAAACATAGCTTTGGATGTTTTCCACAGGTCTGAAGCTTTGTGCTTCATTATTTAAGGAGCTATAAATACACCATCCATGTTCCTGTCTGATATGAGTTCATTTAATCAGTAAAATCAATGCACCCATACAATTAAGCAACTGCTTGACAATCTTGAAGACGGGGTCTACCTTTAACGTGGGACCCACTACTGCCAACTTGTAAGATAGGATTTTCTCCTTCCCCTTAGCTGTAAACTCTTTGTCTTTTTGCTGCTTTCCCCCCGAAAAGCAGAACAGCAGTGGTGCCATGGTGTGGCTCGCCTTAAGTTGGAATCTGACCCCACTTTAGTCATGACACGCCAGTTGAAGACCAACATTCTGAATGACTTCCTTACTTTATGGGAATTGGGTCCCAATGCCTTCGGTTGCTTGATACTAAAAAAAAATGCAAAGTAGAAGCAGTGATGTACCTTTCTAAGCCAGCCTCACTGCAGTAGGTAAGTTATTGGTCTGGTATAATAATATTTTATGGAGTGACACAAATAAAACTCGACCAGGGATTTGATGCATGTTCATGTTGGAGAGGAAAGAAATATAATGGTCAGCCTTACCATTAGACAAAGTGAGGTGGCCACCTCAGACAGCTGATTTTGAGTGTCATGAAAGGGCAGCAAAGTTTTAGTTATTTAATTTACTAGTATTGCATTTTTCCTGGCAGAGAGGAGGAAGAGGTGCCTTGAATACTATGCACATTGATTTGGAGAGGGGGTGACAAAAAAATCTGTTTCACTGAGCAAAACATATTGGGCAGACCCTGGTGAAATTATTCCTATTGGACGACTGCTTTAATTCTTGGAAAACTTACTTGGCCCATAATCTGGTTTAGCTCTTCTAAGAATATGAGCCTGTATTTGTTTGGCTGACTATCTACAGAATTTCAAGATGAGATCTATAATAGTATTATTGTATGTTCATGCTGCCCCACCTCAGCTGGATTAAGTTCCAAAGGAAGCTATTTACAAGCTCTGTTTCCTTATTAGAGACTTCCTGTAGCTTTGTGATTCATTTATTTACAAATATACACATATTTATGTATGGAGAACTGGCAAGCACAGGGAAATATAGTGCTTTAAAGTTGCATCAGTTTTTCCAAAGCAAATAACATGCAGCTTGAGTCCCACGAGGCTCTCTTTCCAACCATCTCTAAGACTCAGAACATTGTCTCTTTGCTGGTCACATTTTATCTCCCAGCTGCTTCTGCAGCCACTTCTCAAGGACATGTTGGGTCCCACCTCAATGGTGACCATCAATGCTCATTGAAGAAACATTTCCAATCAAAAACCACTGAGCAAGCAAGCATATTCAGCTGGTTTCTAGAAGTATCAGCCAATAATCTGTGGCCATTAGTATGCAAACAAATTAATCAGACTGTGGTCTGGTTTATACATCATGCTAAGCCAAACCATGGCTTTGCTCAGGATGGAACAGGAGCAAAAAGGGCCTGGGAGAAAAGTGATCGCGAGTTCTGCTCCAGGTGGTTACATGTCCATGCATTCATGCTAAGTGAACCATTGCTCTATGTATAATCCCTCTGTTTTGTTTTTAAATGTGTATGCCAGTGGTTTTCAATCAATGTGCCATGGCACCCTAGGGTGCCTTGAATGATGGTCAAGGGTGTCGTGGGCAACACTGGCCTCTGTCCATCTTTCCTTCCCTCACTCCTCTGATGCCCTCTCCAGTTTTTGCTTCCCAAAGGCTTGCACAGCTGTTTGTTTTAGCAGTCCTGGTGACAAGCTTCCCAGGTGATGCTGCCTCTGGGGCTGGCCAGGGGGTGCTGGTTGCCAGGAGCTGAGGCGGCCTTGGAGTAAGCAAGCAAGCAGGTAAGGAAGCCCAGCCAGCCAGTTTGCCAGCCCTTGCTGTTGGGAATGGACAGACAAGTTCAAGGCCCCTGTGGGGCAGTGTGAGGAGGCACCTCTCTTTGGGGCAGAGGGATGCAACCACGGGCAGCAGCTGCCTGCCCAGAGGACTCCCAAGGAGAGGGGAGGTGAGAGAAGGCTAAGGGAACAAGGGAGGGTATTCGAAAAAGAGTGAGAGGCTGCCAGCTCTACAGGCAAGGGGTTACATAACTGGGCTCCTGAGCCCCACAGGGGTGCCGCAGAAATGTTGATCAATGGAGCAGTGGACTCAAAAGGTAGAAAATCTTTGGTGTATGCCAATGGCTATATCTTTAATGGCACTATACAGCTTTGTTATCTTCTATTTATCATAGTGATGTTTCTCAAGCTTCATAATGCCATATTTCAGTGTCTAGTGGTGAGTGATATGGGGGTCTATACAACTGAATTTTCACTGCTTGGTCAATCAGCTTTATCTATGCAATTCTTAAAAGGAGAAAATAGAGGTTTCAATGAAAAAATATGTGTGTACTGTATATCATAAAATTTGCTAGATAAGCCTTTATACAACCCATGTCTTCATTCATGTGTATGGAAGAGCTAAAATTAGAATGGAATCTTGCTTCTCATATAAAGATTTTCAAAAGGGGGTTCAATTACAAAATTAACCATTTACATTAATATAAGCCACTTTGATCTCTATGAGAAAAGCAATTTAACTAATTCATTTAAGAGTTAAATGGAGTATGTTTATCTCTAGAATCTTTTGTACACTGATTTATGTGTGTTCACTAGATACTTATGCTCTGTATACTAAGGTTCTGATGTCCCTTTTATCTGTGTGGCATAGCATATTTTTTTCATTAGGACTGAAAAATGTGCTGTTTCTAATTGTACACACACACACACACACACAGAGAGAGAGAGAGAGAGAGAGAGACTCCCTTTTTACAAAGTGTTTGAACATAGCAAATATTGCTTCCAGAAAGAGAATATGGATGTGATTAATTAACAGACGTAATTGGCCTCCTCTACATTGTTGTAGAAAGTTATCCTGAAATATTTGCATATATACACAAATAACTCAGTCCATTCAGCAATTAATAAAATTGACTCATGAGATGTTGATGACAATATAGAAACACACACTTCACAGAAAATATTCCAGCCTTCGTCTTATTCACAATCCTGCAACTTTCTATGTAACCAGCATTTTTCCGGGCCGTAAGTACTTGTCTGCATGTCACGTCAAGACATAGTTAAACTAAACTATAGTTTAAAAGTGAATGTACAACTGTACCCATGTTCTGTTCTTGGCTTATCTTTTGTGGTTTGTTTCCCTCAAACAAAAGACTTGTGATGTCATCAGTATGCACCAGCATGGTCATAGTTACATGTAAACCATAGTTTGGTTTAACTATGGCTTACCATATTAACCAAGCCATTGTGAGTTTTGAGTATGGAACATATAGAAGAAAGCTCTGTTTTGCCCTTGGTTTCCATGGGATCAGTATTGTATCAGAAAAAGAGGGCTCATCTACAAAGCACATTAAGGTGGACTCTTCCTAAACTACTTGTTTCATACCTAAGCACCAAGCAAAAGTGTGAGCAGTCTCCAGAAAGAAAGGGCAAAGGTTTACACAGATGTTTTGTCTAACCATTGCCAGTTTCGGCAGTGCTAGTGATACTGACTCTACTAATACCTCAGGCTGCCATTTGAACTAAGGGAATCAGCACAGGAACTCAGGTCTGCTGAATAATCACCCTGACACACAATTTCTCTGCCCAGAAGCACCCTAAAGAAACCCTGAAAAACACATAGTCCAGACGTTCAGCTTATTGTAGTGAAACTGCTAAAACTAAATAATATATACTGTAGTGTTAAGTATATAAACACTACCGACAGCTGATGGTGCTTCGCATGCATTAGATGAGTAATCTTGCAACCATATAAGGTAGGTCAACACTATTATTCCCATACTGCAGATGGAAAAGGATGGCTGATGTTGAGAGATGGGGGCATGCCTAAGGCAACCAGTGAGATAATAGCTGAGCCGAACCAGGGACAAATCCACACTTCCAGCGACTACACTGCACCTAGTTAACAACTGTTCCTGCCTCTCCAAGTGCAATGAATGTAGTTTTGCCTGTGGATAAGCAAGAGAAGGAACAAAGGCACAATGTGCTTACTGTGAGATCCCAAGTAGAGAGATACAACGAAGTGCACAAGGTGTGTTACTAATTGATGGTTGCCCTACTGATCCGCAGCAGTGATAATTAGCCCAAAGTGCAGTGCATACAGCAGGCATGGGGAGCCTCTGGCAGGTGGCCCTTCAGGCATCTCTGTCTGGCCCTTGGGACTTTCCCCAACCACACCCCTCACCGGTTCTCATTTCACAGGCTCCTTGAAAGTTTTTGCTTGGATGGGATGTGTCTTTGAATTCTGATGACTCTTGCTTGCCTGGATGAAGGACTGAGTGAGTATGTGCAGATACTAGCTCATTGTACAAAGGGGAAATGGGAATTGATTGCTCTGCCCTCGTTTGCTTCTGACCCGGCCCATCACTGGCATGTGACCTCCAAAAGGTTGCACAGAAGAGAATATGGGTCTCAGGCTGAGAAATGCCCCCATCCAGTGGCGTAGCGTGGGTTGTCAGCACCCGGGGCAAGGCAAGTAATTTGCGCCCCCTAACCCGTGGATTTTAGCAGGGGGCAGAGAGCTGCGAGTGCAAGCACGCCCCCCCAGATGTTGCGCCCGGTGCGGCCGGCCCCCCCTGCACCCTCCACGCTACGCCACTGCCCCCATCCTTGGCATTCAGCTTAGTTATTCATAGAGGGTGGGCTAGCACCAAAGAAGAGATACTCTGAGGATCAGAGAGAAGTTTATACAGTACCTTCTGCTATAATCATTGCCTGCATCCTGATGATGATATATGGAAAAACCAGTGACACAAGCAATAGAATGTGAACTGCATTCAAACATGAAAGAAAGACTGCCTACTTTGATCTCTTATAGCCCCAGGCAACACAGTCTTCCAAAGTTGTAGTATTTTTGACCTAGACTTCACATTTCATAGAAAACAATGATCAGATCGCCTGACGTTTTTGTTTTTTTCCTTAAAGGCAGCCATGCAGTCTTTAAACTTAAACAGAGCAGTTGCCTCATGTAGTGTGTTGTCTCTGCACATATAAAACCCAATAGAGTCCATGGGTTGGTGCAGTGGTTAGAAGGCAAGGGTTCAAATCTCCACTCAGACTTGAAGCTCACTAGATGGCCTTGGGCCAATAGCTAACACACAGTTTAACCTACCTCACAGGTTGTTGTGAGGATACAATGGGGAAGAAAACTATAATACACAACCTTCATCTCCTTGGAGGAAAGGTGGGATACAAGTGTAACAAACAAACAAACAAACAAACAAACAAACAAACAAACATGTTGTTAGTAATTTAACTTAAAAGAAGATTGAGACTATTCAGACAATCCACTGTTCTCAGTAATCTGGGGTGTGCATATTAACTTCTGGAGAGTAATCCAGCATCAACTCAGAACAACAAATGTGTTAGGAATAAGGTGACATTTCATCCTCATACTTTTATTCTTAGTTGAAAAAGAGAGAGAGAGAGAGCGAAGAAAATTCAGCCTCAACTCTTCTCCTATCCAAGGACCACAATATCAATTTTGTTTTGCAAACTGCAAGTGAAGGTTATTAGAATAGTCAGAGTCTTGCATTCCAGTCCCGTTAACACAATAAACACACTTCTGAAACTGAATTAAATGCACATGTAGGCACAGGGAGATCAGAATTTATAACTCAATAAATACAATTTGACAAAATGGTCTAAAAAAAGCATACAACATTGTCAAATGAAACCAGTCCCTTGCATGACTAATTGACGCTTGGATGCAACTTGTGAATGTTACATAACTGGCAACTTAAATGTTCTGAATACTTAGAACCATTTCCTTTCATATCTGTTTATATTTCCATATAAAACAAGCCTCTGTTCATTCAGTTTCTTCTTCAGAGATAACTCTTTCTCTCTAGGGACTCTTTAATTCAGCAACATACTTAACCATATTTATTCTTCTGTTTCTCTCTATAAAAGGTAAAGGTACCCCTGCCCGTACGGGCCAGTCTTGACAGACTCTGGGGTTGTGCGCCCATCTCACTTAAGAGGCCAGGGGCCAGCGCTGTCCGGAGACACTTCCGGGTCACGTGGCCAGCGTGACATCGCTGCTCTGGCCAGAGCCAGAGCCAGAGCTGCACACGGAAACGCCGTTTACCTTCCCGCTGGTAAGCGGTCCCTATTTATCTACTTGCACCCGGAGGTGCTTTCGAACTGCTAGGTTGGCAGGCGCTGGGACCGAGCAGCGGGAGCGCACCCCGCCGCAGGGATTCAAACCGCCGACCTTTCGATCGGCAAGCCCTAGGCGCTGAGGCTTTAACCCACAGCGCCACCTGCGTTTCTCTCTATAATGCACCACAAAAGTAGCAGTGACACAAAACAGTTAAGATATAAAACATATCCTTTCATTTCCTACTGTTTTACTTCTGGCACTAAGGATAGCGAGTGGGAATAGATTTTACTGTGTCTAGGTAGCACAAATATCAAAGATGGTATTTGCATATTTGCAATGCATAACCATTGAAGAAGGACCAGTGAAACACATTATAAGATGTATGCATACATTGCACATGCATCCAGCAGAAGAATGTATGACACTAGGAAGTTTGGTGAATTGACCATAGTTTATACATATTGGCTACACAGACAGCATCTTAGGCACATAGAGTAGTATAACATTATCAGTTTATCTTCCTGCCTCAGTGGTACCTATTTATTTGTGCTGGTATGCTTTTGAACGGCTAGGTTGGCAGGAGCTGGGACAGAGCAACGGGAGCTCACCCTGTCATGCAGATTCGAACTGCTGACCTTACGATCAGCAAGCCCAAGAGGCTCGGTGGTTTAGACCACAGTGCCGCCCTGGTTCCATCAGAGTGTCCTGTTGCGCCAGAAGCAGTTTCGTCATGCTGGCCACATGACCCAGAAAAGCTGTCTGCAGACAAACACCAGCTCCCTCAGCCTGAAGGCAGAGATGAGCGCTGTACTCCATAGTTGAATGCGACTGGACTTAACCGTCCAGGGGTCCTTTACCTTTTTATAACATTTTTAAAATAACATTATCCACAGTTCTCCTTCTCTCACAATACTAGATCCTGTGGTCATTCAATTACCGGTAAACTGATTCATGGCATACAAAAGGAAGGACCACCACACAGTGGTCAGTTAAAGTATGGAATTTACTCCCTTAAGATATAGTGACAGCCACTAACCTTGTTGGCTTTAAAAGGTGGTTAGACAAGTTCATGACGGATAAGGCTACTACCATTGACTCCTAGTCATAACACCTGGTTGCCACTGTGAGAATGGGATGGATGCTGGACTTTTCTTCGATCCAGCAAGACCCTTAACTACTAGTCTATGGCATGCCCAAACTGATGCATGCTAAATTTAGAGTTTGCCTATGCCATGCCTATGACCACCCAGCCACAGGCTGATGCAGATGGGATTTGTCTATGGGTGGAGTGTTTTCTCACAGCCACCGGTTGTGGCTGAAGTAGTTGTGACAACATGCCCTTAAAATGAGTTGCTGTACTTCCGCATACAGCTCGGTTTCCTGCCTTAGAGGAGTTTATCAATCTCACTTGTGCAATCAAGAGCAGGGAAGTGAAATTGACGAACTTCAGATGGACTTGCTGCTATGGTGAAACTGATGTGGGACACCTCCAAAGATGCCATGGTAGAGCCAGGCATCCGTACATTCTGTTTCCTCCCCACATGGATTCCTGAGACTGTTTCTCCAACTGTTTTAATGTTCTCAATTATATTCATAGAAATGGGGGGGGGGAGAGAGGCTGGAGTGATGGAGCTGTATTGCTGGTTATCTTGCATGACACTTAAGATACGTATGTAAGCAAAAAAGACAGGAGTGAGTGAGGAACCATTTATTGCCTGAAGGCTGCATTTCCTTCTGAGCATCATTCTTGAGGCCACATGCCAGTGGAGGTGGGGACTGAAGAAAAGGTGGGTGGAGCAGCGAATGGTGATTTTACCTTGGTACATTAGGCTAGTTACGATTGGCAATCTAACCTTCTGCAGAACAACCCTGGCATTGTTTGAACACCCATATAGCTCAGTCAGTAGAGCATGAGCCTCTTATTCTCAGGGTTATGGGCTCAAGCCCTACACTGGACAAAAGATTCCTGCCTTGCAGGGGGGTTGGACCTTGTGGTCCCTTCCAACTCTACAATTCTATAATCAAGTATGTTTATACTATTTATTTAACTTGCAATCCTGCGAACGTACCACTAAATACAGTGAATGTAGAAAGCTGCCTTATACAAAATCAGACCATTGGTCCATTTAGCTCAGTGGCATGCCTAATGATTTAGCACTGGCTCTTCCCCAGCCCTGCCTGGAGGTGCCAGGGGTGGAACCTAGGACCTTCCGCATGCAAAACAGATGCTGCACCACTGAGCTACAGCCTTTGCCCTGAAGGCAAAGCCAACTCCATAAGATCCCAATCAAACTCATATTCTGCCCATTGGAAAGAAGCAGACTCTTTAGAAGTCTTACCGAAATAAAAGTTTCGAACGCCATCAGAACACAAAAACCAACCATGCAAGGAAGCAGCATAAAAGTATGAAGACAGGCAAAAAGTATGGATCGGGCCCATTGGATTTGCTAAATTGACAGCTCTGCTCCTTACCATTTGCGTTCTTCCCGCAGATCAGGTGCTCATAGGGCTGCAACACTCCCCAAAGCTCAGCATCATTGTTGATGACCATCTCCAGAACTTCTGCGGAGATCTCACTTCCCCCTCCGCCTCCGTCGGGGCTCTGGCTGGCCACTACTCTGGCCTTGATCTCCTCCACCAGGTTCTCCATGCAGGACGTCAAAGAGATGGCCGCGTATTCGTGGATCCTCACCGAGATCCTGGTATCCACCATCCACCTGAAGAACCTCCCCACGGAAAAGGTGAGGCCGCACCTGGCCGACTTGCCCTTCCTCAGCCCGTCGCCGGCGCTCATGCTGTAGAGCGAGAGCGCCTTGACGGTGGCCAGGACGCAGCTCTCGGACAACGACCAGCTCTGGATCAGCTTGATGGCGCTTTGGATCTCGAAGCGCGTGCACTTGGAGTGCATCACGCTCAGGCGCTGCGCCTCCCTGGAGATCCGGATCAAGGGTCTCCGCAGTAACACGGACAGCCTCCGCACCGCTTCTTGGGTGAAGTCCCTCTTGGTCCCTCCTCCTGCTTTCCCTTTCCTGAGGATCTTCCCAATGTCCTCCTCCGTCCAAGGGAATTCCTCCAGGTCGGGCAGCTTGGCGCATCTGGAGAAGATGTCCGCCACTTCGGGGTCCTCGGGCAGGACGGTGTTGACGGTGTCCCAGCTGTTGTTGCGACTGTTCATGGAGCCCGAGTAGTACCACCAGTTGCCCCTGGGCTGAGACGACGCGAAGGCTTGCGAGTTGGACTTGCAAGAGGAGAGGCTGAGCGAGCGGCAGGAGTCCCCAGCCCCATACCCGGAGTCCAGGGTCAAGTCTTCCAGGGTCTTCAGAGTGGAGCTGTATATCCCAGCCATAGGAAAGGAACCTGCGATCTCGCGCCAAGCCAAGGGAGAAAAAAAGAAAAGAACAGCAGCAGCAGCAGCAGCAGCAAGCGCAGGACCCAACTCCCTAGATCGGGGGCTGCTTCCAAAAGAAGCCCGAGGCGAGGAGCTGGCCGGCCCCGCTGGTCCTTAGGCTCCCGGAGAGGAGTCCCGTTTGCGCTCGAGCTCCTGGGGCTCCTTCAGGTTCTGCTGGGTGCCAGCTGTCTCCATTCCACGGCGAGGGGTGAGATCATTTATTTTCCGCCTTGAGCAAGGATGGAAAATACTGGGGCCAGGAGGAGGAAAAAAGAAGAAGAAGAAGAGGGGATCAGGCAGAGAGAGAGAGAGAGAGCTCTTTTCAGAAGCTCCAAGAGGGCAGCGCCGTTCCCAACGGGGCGCCCTTCAGCGGCGGAGAGAGAAGCCTCCTGGGTGGCTCAGGAGGGCAGGCCAGCCCTTGCCCAGACGGCGATCCGGTGTCACACCGGGACTTCTCCAGAAGGCGAAGAAGAAAGGGAGATTGGACGAGGCAGCCCTGGGAGCTGCTGCTGCTGCTGCTGCTGCCGCGCGTCCCCCGCCCCGTCTCAGACACTTGCAGAAGCTTTGAGCGAAACTTCTCTGGTGCTGCCCGGCTGGGCGCACCGAGTCGCAGGCGGCATGCAAATGACCTGCGGGGAGCCGCACCAATCGGCGGCTCCGGGGGCGGGGCCCGCCGCCGAAAGGCGAGCTGGGCGGCTCGTATGTAAATCTAGAGGGGCGGGGCCTGTGACGTCGCGGCGAGAGGAGGAGCGCGCGAGAAGAAAGACGGCCCGAGAGAGAGGGGCGGACAAACCCAGGAGCCGCGACGACAAGCGGGGAGAACTTGGAGCGATTCTGCTGTGCGACCAGAAACTGCGTGTCCCGTCATGTCCCGCTCTCGCCAAGCAAAGGTAAAGAGGGTGTTGGCCGCCTGCTTGAAGCCCGACACGTGTTTTTTCCGACCCCCGATTCCCCGTGCGGACGACGCGTAACTTGCAAAACGTGGTTTGCTGGGGAGGACGATTTGCGGAGTTTTCTCTCTTCCGAGGGAGCGTCCATTGAATTGCACCTGCCGCCCTCTGCACAAGCTCAGGGTGGTGGGGGAAATCAGATGTCAGCGGCAGTCAGACCGCTCAGTTTCCACAAGACAGACTTAGGTGCTCCAGGGGTTCGCTCAGTTGCAAAATCTGCAGAGCTAGAATCTAGTGACAATTGACATTTCAAGGTGTTTCCTTTGCTGTTAGATGCTGCCGACTTGTGCTTTTAGCAGGGAAAGAAGGCCTTTGAGTTTTCTTCCTTGGGCCACTTGGGAATGTTTTAAAAGTAGGAAGGGCGCAGAATGAATGCACAGGCTTGCCTGAGCTAAGAAAAAGCTGCTTTAAGCCTCAGGTGTTGAAGGCACCTCCAAGATGCCTTTGCCTCCAAAGAGGCGCTTCTGAGTGCTGCTAATGTGGGATAAAGGGCAGGGGAGTCTTTAGCATATGTGCCGCCGGGGTGCAAAGATCCGCCCAGCGTCCCCAAATTTAGTTTAGCCGCCGCTGGTATGTGTCTTTGGTAAATGAGCGCACAAAGTTGAAAGTCCTTTAGTGAAACCGTAGGTATACATTTCAGTAAAGGTAAAGGGGCCCCTGACCATTAGGTCCAGTCATGGCCAACTCTGGGGTTGTGGCGCTCATCTCGCTTTATTGGCTGAGGGAGCCGGCGTACAGCTTCTGGGTCATGTGGCCAGCATGATTAAGTCGCTTCTGGCGAACCAGAGCAGCGCACGGAAACGCCGTTTACCTTCCCGCCGGAGCGGTACCTATTTATCTACTTGCACTTTGATGTGCTTTTGAACTGCTAGGTTGGCAGGAGCAGGGACCGAGCAACGGGAGCTCACCCCGTCATGGGGATTCGAACCGCTGACCTTCTGATCGGCAAGTCCTAGGCTCTGTGGTTTAACCCACAGCACCACCCGCATCCCGATACATTTCGGTAATACCTAGATATATATGTGTTTAGTTTTTCTGGCTTAATCAAAATTATTTATTATTTCATAACAGGTAGATAGTTAAGAGCTTAGGCGGCTTCAGCGGTGGGCACCTGGCAACCCCCAGAATGCGGCACCTGGGTGCCCCTCACCCCTTGCACCCCCGGGTAAAAACAGTCCTGATAAATTGTTGCAGCAAAATTAAGCGTGTCCTTGATTTGTTAGTCTTTAAGAAGTCACAAGACTTTTTTTGGGTCTTGTATTGCTTTAGTGTTTTTAAAAAATAGTTCAGGTCTGTATTTGAAGCTAAAAGCTGTGTTGGCCCATTCCCTTAGGCATTCAGGAGACCACTGTGAGAGTAGGATGCTGGATCCAGCAAGCCTTTCTTACATTCTTAAGTTTGAAAATTAAAACAATGTATTCCATTTTCTAGCATGCCTTAACAATTTAAAATGTGTTTACACCATTTCTGGTGTGGAAATACCTAAGGGTAAAACACCCACTCTCTGAAAAACAGATTCCAGATTCCAGAAAACAACATGGCAGTGATATGTTGAAACTAAGACACATTCTTAATGCAACTTTTAATAAAGCTCTTGGCTACTTTGTTATTGCAACATGGAAAGATGAAAGGGTGGGAGGAGTCAAGGATTTGGGTCAGATGTCATGATTGGGATCAAGCAACTATAGTCCATGGAGGCAGGATAGTTAGACCAAGATAACTAGCTTAGGCAAGCAAAGGAGCTTCTCTTGCTTCCAAGAGAGTATTTTCCAATCATTTGCAGGAATGCAGAGGCCCTGGATTTATTAATCTGGTTTATTATTGAGATCCCAACTCCCCAGGTTTTTTACATTGACAGTAAGAAATGTATTAACCTTTAAAGTGCCACAAGACTCTTGGTTGGTTTTGCTGCAAAAGGCTAAAACAGCTGCTCACTTTGGAACATCTGCCAGGTAGACCTCTAAAGCTAAGAAATACAGTCGTACCTTGGTTTTCAAATTTAATCCATTCCGGGAGTTTGTTCAACTCCCGGAACAGTTAAAAAACCAAGGCGCAGCTTCCGATTGGCTGCAGGAGCGGGGCAGACTTTTGGCTTCTGAAAATCATTTGAAAATCAGATAATCACTTCTGGTTTTTGATGGTTTGGGAGCTGAAACGTTCGAGTTCAAAGGCGTTCGGCTTCCGAGGTTCCACTGTACATAAATCATAGCATAACACATAGCTGAGTTGGTTACAGCGTGGTGCTGAGAACACCAAGGTTGCAGGTTTGATCCCCAGATGGGGCAGCTGCATATTCCTGCATTGCAGACGGTCCCTTCCAACTATATGATTCTAAACATGATACACCAAGCAAAGGGCCTTCTCGGTGGTGGCACCCACCCTGTGGAATGCCCTCGCATCAGATGTCAAGGAGATGAGTAAACCTATATCTTTTAGGAGACACCTGAAGGCAGCCCTGCATAGGGAAGCTTTATAAGGTTTATTGTTTTATTGTGTTTGTATATATGCTGGAAGCCACTCAGAGTGGCTGGGGCAACCCAGTCAGATGGGCGGGGTACAAATAATAAATTACTATTAATATGCAGGTATACTGATGTACAAACAAGTAACTTAAGGCTGAAATCCTAATGTTCCACACCATTTACTTGTGAGAAAGCCCAACTGAATGTGGCAGGGCCTGCTTACAAATAAATTAAGTTTATATCTCTGCCATGAATCTCATAACATGTACGAGTGGATTGTCAGCCTGTTCATTTACGGCAGCATGCTGCACTCTGAAAGAAGCCTTTGTATGGAAGTTTACACACTTTTGACCTTGACTTTGAACCATGAGCTGAGTATGGAATACAGATACCTTTCTCTCTTAATAAAAAGGTGGGTTTGCCCCATCAATAGCAGCTTAGTATTTTAGATAGTTGAGCTGTTCTGTAATTGCTTGATACAAAAGTGCCACCTTCTGGTAAGAAGGAAGTTCAGCAACAGTAGTGTATTTCCTGAGAGACTCCACAGCAAACACAGAAATAATTTCGATATCCCTCTGTCAGAGCGGGTATATAATGTAGCTTGGGGCTACTCTTGGTTCCTTTTCTGTCACTTGAGCTTCAGATGGACTCAGTGGCGTGGAATGCCTTTCATCAGTTCGGGCTGGTGGCCCAGATGTACCCCTATCCGGACAGGGATAGCCTAACTTTTGTTGTCGCTCTGGTAACTTCTAGGTTAGATTGATTGATTACTGCAACACATTACATGTGGGGCTGCCTCTGAAGACATATTGAAAACTTCAGCTGGTGCAGGATTCAGTGACCAGGGCAAGACGGTTTGATCCTATTACACTAATCCTGCTCTGGCTGCCAATTAGATTCTGGGCCCAATTCAAAGTGCTGGTTTTGACCTATAAAGTCACAATACCTCAAGGACCGTCTCTCCCCCCTGAACTGATCCAGATCCTGCAATCATCATTTGAGGTCCTTCTTCACGTGCCTCCTCCATTAGAGGTCTGGAGGGTGGCAACACAAGAAAGAGCCTTCTCTGTGGTGGCTCCCTGTTTGTGGAATACTCTCCCCAGGGAGGCCTTCATATTTAGGCACCTGGCAAAAACGTTTCTCAATAACCAGGCCTTTGGCTGATTAAACATTCTATGGCCTTTTAAATGTGCCTGTGTGAGAGGAGGTTATTGCTTTGTTTTTCGTTTGTTACGTATTTTGCTCTCATTTTGTATTTTTATGTTGTGAACTGCCCTGTGATTTTCAGATGAAGGGCAATATACAAGTTTTAACAACAACAACAACAACAACAACAACAACAACAACAACAACAACAACCATCTGATGTCAGTGCAAGCAGATCAGCTCATTTTCAGAAATAAATTATTTCATAAAGCAAAGCTAATAAAAAGCCATCAAAAGAATTACAGTGGGTTGCATTTTGGTGGTTTCAGAGCACCAACTTACTGCTAGAGGTCTGTAGTCTGTTCAGTGCACATTCATTCCTTTATTGTGATTATTTTATTGCACACTATATTTATATTCTATCTTTTTCAGCATTAACATTTACATTGTGCTTTAGAGCAGGCATGGAGAAGCAGTTGCCCTTCCTGTCGGCTGAAGCCAGTAGCCAGGGGGTGACAGAAGTTTTAGTCAAGCCACATCTGAAGGTGTGCAGGTTTCCCATCTCTGCTTTGGACTAACCAAAGTGCTTCATATGCTTGTAGAGAAGGGAACCATATATATTGCTGGATTGCAATTCCCATTATCCCTGATCAGTGGCCATGCTGATAGAGGCTGATGGGAGTTGAAGACCACAGATTCTCCATCCCTGATAGCAAATTCTCTTGTCATATTTGTAATACAGAGAAGAAGTGGCTAGCCCAAGACCACCTTCTGATTTTCGGAATACCCCTGAAGGATACTTGGTTCTCATGTTTCAAGATGGGTGCTATGACTGACCCTCCTGTGTGGCAAAAATTAGGCCGCCGTGGTACATTTAATTATTCACATTTGGACCCTGCTGTTCTGCAAGAACATGTCCAAGTTGGCTAATAATAATAAAATAAATACCAGAAATTAATCATATATGGTAGTAGCCAAAGTAACACTAAGCAACTCTTTGTACCAGTGAAATGACTTCTGCTTGTGCAACCCATGCCCCCTAAAATTGTTCTGGGGCTTCCCCCACGCTTCTGGAGCAAATATAGGGCTGGCATGGGATTTGGGGGGGGGGGAGTCCCATTGTGCAAGCAGGAATATTTCTACTCGCTCAATTATTTTCTTATATATACTGCCCGTAAAATATATTGCTATATCAAAAAAAGCAATATAAAAGCCAAGTCAATAAAAAACAGCCAGATAAAACCAACAAAAAGAAAGAGACCCACAGAGACAGTGGCAAATAAAATACAATCCTGCCTTAATAAAAAGGCCTTTTTCACCTGCTGCAGAGAAGGGACTTGCATTTGTTTTATTTGTTTTATCTGAATTTATAAACCACTCTATATTCAAAGAGTACCCAAGCTGTACTCAGGGAAAAAAATATAAAACACAAAACCCAGCAAGAAATAAAACTGGCGGTAAAATAGAATAATTTGGGAAGAGTGAGGAGAAAACAAAAAGTTTTCAATGAACATACAAAATGTAACAATGTTGGGGAATTGTTTCACTGCTAAATGTGCTGGTTTTCTCATTTGCTCTTCCACCTGAGCACCACTTGGGGTCTTTGGCTGAGGCTCTCCTTCATGATGAGAAAATGGGCTTTTATGTTGTGGTGCCTTGCCAGAGCTCAGAATTTGTTTATAAAGTTGGTTAACATATTCCGCTTCAATAAGTCATTTGGCTGACTGACAAATGTTGCTGCTGAGGTTTATTTTTTCCGTTCCGATTGGTGATTTTAATGTTTTACTGCATTTTAACTGGTTGCTACCCACACTGAGAGCCACTTAAACTGACTAACGGGTTGTTTTTTTTTTTTGGGGGGGGGGGGTTAAAGAAAAAGTAAAACAAGACACAGCACTCAGCAAGATAATGAATACAGGATAGCTGCTTTCATACACATTTACAAATGTTGTGCTTGATGTTTTCAATTCTCTGCTACTGCCAAGTTCTACTGCTACTGAATTGCAAATGAAGACGTCTTTTTAATTTTTTTTTAAAAAGACAAGCTACTGTACAGTAACATTTGTCCTCTCTCCTTTTCTCATGCACTTTCTGCAAACTGCTTTTTATGGGCACACTAAACATGATAAGGGAGACTTCAGATCAGATCCCCCAACATCATTTTATTTACTTAAAAGAAACTGTGGAACTGGCACTTTTACAAGTGTCACCTTTTTTTCATTCCATACCTGCAAGAAGTCAATCTTTTTAGTGTGGCAATACCTATCCTCTGGAATTCACAGCCTGTTAATATTGGGGAGGAACCTTCATTGTAGTGTTTTTTATACCAGCTAAAAACTTTTCTTTTTAGGGAATCCTACCCAAATAAACCAACTGAGGGTTTTTGTTTTTTTGCTATAGAAAGCTAGCCAAATAAAAAACAAAGTAAAAACAGCTGCTGTTGTGACAGGCTGGATCAGGATTGTGGCGCTGGGTGGGGACAGATTGAATCCCTCCCCTCAACACTCTGACTTATGGTAAATTGCTGTCCTTCTGAAGCTGTTATAATCCATCAAAGGGATAGAATAAGTCCAATACAGCTAATAGCAGCTTTGGAAGAGGTCATTTCAGTTGGGGAAATGGTTTGTAGCACAACAGTTAAACCAGGCATCCCCAAACTCGGCCCTCCAGATGTTTTGGAACCACACTTCCCATCATCCCTGACCACTGATCCTGTTAGCTAGGGATGATGGGAGTTGTAGTCCCAAAAGATCTGGAGGGCTGAGTTTGGGGATGCCTGATTTAAACCCTCCACCCTTCGCTTCCTATAGCTGTTTCTTAGCAAATAGAAAGTTGTAGAGGGATCAAGTCATAGATCTTGCACCTTCTATATAGTTTGGTCCTTAGTTCCTTTAAAAATGAGTGGTTGAGAAAACAGACTATTTGTTGAAAGCTGTCATTTTTTTAAAAAAACCTCTTTGCTTTGTTTTAGTTGGTTTTTCATCATACTAAAACTTGTTTAGAGAAATGTTTACTTAAGTTTGACCTTCTTTAAAGCTGTTCTGACTAAAAGAAAGGGGGGGGGGACAGAAACAGGAAAATCATCAGAGGACCATGGCACCTTAACCACTAACAAGTTTTGCACACCTTTGGCAGGCAAGAGCCTACTTCAGATGCATGAGCAAGAGCAAAACAGGAAATGTAGTTCTCACATGTTTCTAATGGCTCCAATATGCGAACATTACTCATTGTGGATTCTCCCCCAATTTAAGCATTTATTCTATTTATACCCTGCCCTATCCACTGAACTCAGAGCAATTTCAGCAGAACCAACATTTGCACTGTTTATGCAAGACTCAGTCTTAATAACGCTGCAGTCCTAAACCCACATCTGGAAGTAAGAGTTATTGAACTTATGGGGCTTACTTCCAATTAGGCATGTATAGATAGGGACTGTAAATATTGGACATGAATGGCTTATGGAAAGAAGGCTGTGTGTGAGAGAGAGAGAAAGAGGGGGAAAGAGGGGGAGAGAGAGAGTGATAAAGAAAGAGGGAGCGAGGGAGGCCTATGGATGTGTGATTCCCATGTGCAGAAGATTTCCCACTGACATGTTTGGAGTTACACTGCTTCTGAAGGAATGGTTTCATAATTTCGGGATAAGAAGGTAAAGTTAAAGGACCCCTGACAGTTAAGTCCAGTCGCGAATGACTCTGGGGTTGCGGCGCTCATCTTGCTTTACTGGCTGAGGGAGCCAACATTTGTCCACAGACAGTTTTTCCGGGTCATGTGGCCAGCATGACTAAGCCGCTTCTGGCAAAATCAAAGCAGCGCACGGAAACACTGTTTACCTTCCCGCCGGGGTGGTACCTATTTATCTACTTGCACTTTGACGTGCTTTCAAACTACTAGGTTGGCAGGAGCTGGGACCGAGCAACAGGAGCTCGCCCTGTCATGGAGATTCGAACCGCCAACCTTCCGAATGGCAAGCCCAAGGCTCAGTGGTTTACACCACAGCACCACCCGCGTTTGGGGATACTCCTAGACAAAAAAAAGAACAAGTTATTAATTCAGTGCAAAATTAATTTTAAATAGCAGCTTGTTCATATTGATGTTCTTGGTGTTGGTGTTAACTTTTAAAGCCCTAAATGGCCTCAGCCCAGTATACCTGAAGGAGTGTCTCCACCCCCATCATTCTGCCCGGACACTGAGGTCCAGCGCCGAGCGCCTTCTGGCGATTCCCTCACTGCAGGAAACAAAGTTACAGGGAACCAGGCAGAGGGTCTTCTCGGTAGTGGCGCCCACCCTGTGGAACATCCTCCCAGCAGATGTCAAAGAGATAAACAACTACCTGACATTTAGAAGACATCTGAAGGTAGCCCTGTTCAGGGAAGTTTTTAATGTGTGACATTTTAATGTATTTTTAATGTTTGTTGGAAGCCGCCCAGAGTGGCTGGGGAAACCCAGCCAGATGGGCAGGGTACAAATAATAAATTACTATTACTATTACTTCTTGGTGCCACCTATATTGATTTATATTTAAATTTTCCTGCCACGTGTGCTTTTAGGAAATGCCTTTCAGTTCTGCATTTGCAGAATTATGAAGCTGAATGGTAGTTCTTTTCTTGTTCAGCAGATGGCGTTTCAGATCATTCTTACGATGAGAACCCCGTTTTATTCTACAGATGAAAACTGGCTGCAGAAAATAGTTCATAGAATAATAGAATTGTAGAGTTGGAAGGGACCATCCAGGCCAAAGTGCAGAAATATGCAGCTGCCCCGTATGGGAATCAAACACGTGACCTTGGCATTTTCGGCACCACACGCTAAACAACTGGCGGGTATCTTTTGAATATGTAATAACAGACTATTCCAGATACAGCATCAAACTCTCTTACTGTTGAGTAAGCATGCGTAGGATTGCACGTGCATGCCTAGAAGTAATCTCTGTTGAGAACAGTGCAGTTTAGAGTGCAGTGGCTGTTGATGGAGTGGGGAGGGCATGGGATTGCTTGCAGTAGCCTCTTCTCTGGCCTGCATTGGCATAGAGGAGTACCACTAGTTGGGTGGGCTGCCACAGCGGGGGGTTCTTCTGGAAGAAGTAGCAATCAGAGAAGCTCAGAACGGGGTTGTGGGTAGCCTGGGGACAGGGTGCCAGAAGATTTGCTGGATCCAATCCCCCATGGATCAGGCCCTTCTGCTATGCCATCTTGGAGCTGGGGTAATGAAAAATCACAATAAGCCTTACTGCTCTGGCTAGCATGGTGAATCTGCTGCTCCAGTGCAGTTGGAAGGGACCCCAAAGCATCATCTAGTTCAACCCCCTGCAATGTAGGAATCTCAGCTAGAGCATCCATGACAGATGGCCGTCCAACCTCTGCTTAAAAACCTCCAAGGAAGGAGAGTCTTCCATCTTGTAACTTGAATCCTAGACTCCAGAGCAGAAGAAAAGAAGTTTGCTCTATCCTCCGTGTGACAGCCCTTTAGATATTTGGTGTTGGCTCTCATCTCTTCAAATTGCTACTCTTCATCTTTCCCAGGAGGAAAGGTTATAGCATTTGTGTTTGGAATTTTACACAAAGTTTTAAAAGAAAGCTGAATAAGAGGGTACATGGTAGAGGGGAGTGTAAAAAAAAAAAAAAGTCTACATGATGTTAATAAAACATCCCTGACAGAACCCACCAATTTCTTCTTATGTTCCATAGGCTTAGCCTGCTACTCCTTCACCAAATCAGTTTATAAACCCAGTAAGCCATACTAAAGATTACTTATGCTGCTGGAGCCTTAAAATAAAGCTTTGTTATAATAGTGAATCCTTAAAAAAAGAATTTAGAAATTTAATGAAAGCAGTTAGAACCGTTTAGAAAAGCAAAGGCCTAATAAGCAACTCTCTGGAGCATTCAGCTGATTCCTGCTCAGCCTTTACAAACATCATGGAATCTTACTTTGGGTGGTTTCGAAATCCATTTGTGTAAATAACTTGGAATGCAACGGCCAGTTTGTTGTCTGCTGAGCTTACATAACCTTTCCCTGCGTTGGCAAAGGCTTCTGAGCCCAAATCAAATAGATGCCAATGTTTCTAGAATAAGGAGGTTTCATGATTCAGCTGCCATGCATCTGCTGTAGATGTTGTTGTGACTGATAAGAGGAACATATGCTCATGTCACATGTTGCTAGAAAAGGGGCATAGATAAACAAGGAGGTTTTTCTTTGTTGTTTACTTGTACCTTTCCTTTTCCACCCAGTTAGCCAAAACCGGGGGTGGGGGAAGTTTATAACCAAACTTACCTGGTCCAATTTCTCTCACTCTCACACACAACATGTATACATGTATGTAGGCTAGCCACCTGTAATGCCTGCCACATGCATGCCCCATTGCTGAATAACTGAAGGAGTGTGGAGATGCTCAAGGCAAGACTGAAACATTATCCATATTTCCTCCTTTCTCCTCTTCTTCTGTCAAAATTTAAATTTCAGGCTTCTCTGGATGGAAGCCCCCTTTAGTTATGTAAGGCACCATATACACTGATGACATATATTTATTTCTATGGGGGTGAGTATGACTAAAGCCAAGCGCCACTGTGTCTGTAGATTTAACAGTTCCAGTAATAACATTGTAGTACTTGGGGAAGTTGAGACAGCTTCACCCTAACAAGTTTTTCAGGCATTGTGAGTGCAGTAGAAAAGGAGTGTGCCGCTGTTCCAAATAGGATGGGACACAATTTCATTTGTTTTCTTACACTAATGAATTAATTACAGTTTGATTTTTTTTTTTAATGGGTAGATAGGGATACGGACACGTTAGCAAAACTATTCCAGAGGTTAACGTTTGTGTCTCAGGGATCTTTATATTCTTTACATTGCTGTTGAAATGTCTTCAAGTATTTAAATTATCTTGAAATTCTGAATCTTAACTTGGAAGAAACGTAAACACATATGTGAAAGGAACAAGTTCTTAAATTCTATGCTACCAAAGTGAGTCTGTTACTTAATGCTCTTGTAAATTGGGCATATCCAATGTGGTTAAACTATGGAACTCTCTCCCACAGGAGGCAATGATAACCACTAACTTAGATGGCTTTAAAAGAGGTTTAGACAAATTTATGGAGGATAAGCCTTAATCAATGGCTGCTAGTGATGATTATGTTTTGCGTTCACAGACCTTGGACCTTCCACAGCCAGAGGGAGCATGCTTCTAAATACCAGTTGCTGGAGATCACGGAAGGGGAGTGTGCTCTTGTACATCCTCAGGTCCTGCTTGTGGGTTTCCGACAAGGCACCTGGTTGGCCACTGTGAAAACAGGATGTTGGACTAGATGGGCCATTGGCCTGATCCAGCAGGCGGCTTTTATGGTGCCTTCTGGATCTAGTTGGATTCCAACTCTCATTGGCCCCAGTTTGAGAGTCTGATCTTTCCACCAAGGGAATCCCCAGCCCAATTTTGGAGGCAGTGGCTGGGGTAGGCAGAGCCCAGTGCCCTGACCAAAGCTGTCAACCTTCTCTTTTCTGGCAGGAAATTCCCTTATTCCAGCGCTGCTTCCCGCTGCTTCCCACTGCTATCCCAGATTGTTAGATATCCCATAGACTGCCCCCGGGACAGGTGAGGCTGCTGATCCCTTATTTTTGAGGCTGCTGATCCCTTATTTTCAAATCTGAAAGTTGACAGCTGTGGCCCTGACCAATGTAGGAATCATCCCTCCCTTGTGATCAGAGGAGTCATTTGACCAAAGAGGGTTTGTCAGCTGTTCTGTGCAGACACTGGGCTGACTTGCATAAATAAATAGTGAAGCTCAGAGCAGATTATGTAAAGTTTGCATAACTTTGGGAGGAAAGCTATGAATTTAATAAGTAATAAATAAGCTCTTACCACTTTTCTCCACGATAACTGGTGTCAAGGTACTTAACATGCTCCTTCACTTGTCGTACATTTTGTAAGAAAAGCAGGGTATAAATCTTTTTAAAGTAACAAAACAATGCCAATGTTGAGAGCTAATAAATATAAACATATCTTTTTATGTAGTTTGTACGTCTTGTATGTACGTTCTTGCAGCAACGAACATATTGTTGCCTTGAGGTCTAATCTGATGAAGCATTTAAGTATTCTCTGGTGACAGCCAACTGAAACTCTTAAAATGAAACCAGAATGATATATGTTGATATGAGATTGTATAACCGTTCACATGACTGCATGACTTACCAATAATTGTGTGGGATGGCAGCTTTGTCAAGTAGATGCTATCATTGTCTACCAACAATGGGATATCTGCTGTATCTTAAGAGCAGATTTACTGGTAGGTCCAATAAGATTCCTTGCCTTATATTGCCACATATGCTCACATTTGTAATTATATTTTGGGAATGAATCATGTTATTATGTAGCTGCATCGTTTTATACTTTCTGGATGCCCCACAATCATATTATAAAGTAGTTGTATTCTATATTAGCACTGCTAGGAGTTGTTTATTTTTGTTTTCCAATGTATTTCTTGCCAATAAAAAATTCAGTGTGGTGTGAGCAAATTTTTATTCTGAAAGTGTGCCCCAGAGAAAAAAGTTTGAAAATCACGGCTCTAGCAGCAACTAGTGCAACCAGAAATAGGACTTGTCCTTCTTTTTTCTCTCCACCCCCTCAACCTTCCCAAATCTGCTTGAGAAGGTCAGGAGAACCTTCCAAACAGAGAGAGGAGAAGGGTGATACTTCCATCCAGCAAGCAGAAATGCCTTTTGGAGGTTTTGAGATTTTGGCTGACTAGTAATTTCCTAGCTATGGGGAGAGTTGATAAGCTGTAACTGTCCCTAGTTCTCTTAAATACTCCTAGGCATCTTAGAAGTTGGGAGAAATTAAAGAAAAGAAAATATACTTTATTTTGGTAAAGCTTCTAGTTCGAAAGCGTAGTGTTGCCTGCCACCCCATTCTCTGCCAAGTAGAAGCCAGATTCCAAGCGGTTTTAGGTGCCTGGTTGGCTTCCACTGGAAAATCAAGGCACAGCGGAGTCTGGAGTGTCTTAGAAATATGATTTATTCACACATATTTACACCTGGAAACCTTAAGTGAAGGGAGTGCACCCAGGCGGGTCTTTTGTTTCTCCCCTCACAGCTTCAGCAAGCTTGGGTTCAAAGCAGCAGCCAGTCATGGAGTGGATTGCAGTACCCAGTGAGATATTATCCTGAGTAACTCACCTCAAATTCATACACTTTGCTTGCTTATCATTCTGCATATGGTTCATTCATTTGCAAAGATGAGCTACGTCTGAATAGATCTTTTAATGAAAAATCACTTATAAAGACTTCCTCCCTCTCCTGTCATTGCCAAGTAGTTATGCACCTTCATCCTATCAAACAAGACTGTGAATTGCTGCAGCAGCTCTTCCCTAATGCAGAATACACAAATTACCCATGTGTCCTAGTTCCAAGTACGTATCTGATTGTGTTGGAGGATGTTACAAAAGAAATAGCCGCACCTAGACAAGGTATTGATTGATATAATGACTCATGAGCTCTCTTAATTACCTAGTGAGATAGAGTTAAGCAGTTCAGCACCACAGGTCTTTCAGATACCGAGCTGCTTGGTGGATTATCTTGATACATTTCCCACAGAAAATGCATTTCATTCACTGACCTAAAATGAAACATGGATTAGTTGAGAACCAGTCATTTACAACTGTGAAATACTTAATGCTTTCCAACAGCAATGAAAACAAGCAAAAGGGTCTTGGCAATTAATTTTTGAAATCCCTGCTTTTATGTGAAGAACCCTAGATATATTAGACTCATATATTGCCTGGAATGCAGTAGCTGGTTCTCATGTAATGAATTGGTATATATGTGCATCCTTCAGAGGGGGACGCGGGTGGCACTGTGGGTTAAACCACAGAGCCTAGGACTTGCTGATCAGGAGGTCGGCGGTTCGAATCCCCACGACGGGGTGAGCTCCCATTGCTCGGTCCCTGCTCCTGCCAACCTAGCAGTTCACTTCTGGCGGGAAGGTAAACGGCGTTTCCGTGCACTGCTCTGGTTCGCCAGCAGCAGCTTAGCCATGCTGGCCACATGACCCAGAAGCTGTACGTCGGCTCCCTCGGCCAATAAAGCGAGATGAGCGCCGCAGCCCCAGAGTTGGCCACGACTGGACCTAATGGTCAGGGGTCCCTTTACCTTTACCTTTACCTTTATCCTTCAGAGGAGGCTAACCTTGCTATGTTTGTGTAGAGGCAATAGCCACATTGTTGTCAAAGGACGTCCTGATGCAAGGGACAGGCTTCTTGTACCTTTTAGCAGCTGTATAAAAAAGGGAAATATGCACTGTTCTCCCCACTTTTGTCTGAAGTTGCAATTGGTAAAAAATACCTTTCTCTGCTAAAACGTGACCCAGACATCTTCTATAGTTTTGCAGTTAGATGCCTGTCCTGAAATATCCATCCATCAATAACACCGCCGTTGTGATCCCTCAAGAATGATAAACTCTCTTTTTGGGGGAACATAGTCCTATTCTAGGATTTGGAACCACTATAATGTTTTCCCATTTTAAAAAAATAATTAAGACATGCTTGCTGTTTATCACTGTATTTAATCCAGAAAAATTGTGGTTATATAGCTACAATGCATTTTTACAGAGCTTTGATAACAGCTCATGTGTGAAAACTCTCTGTAGAATGTAGGTCATCTGCAAACCGTGCAAAAGGTTGGGCAGTGTTGAGAAGCAACCACACCTTCATGTGAGCACTCAAAACTTTGTATTGTTTACTTAGTGTTTCTTCATCCCTCTGTAGAGAAACTGCTTCAGTATCTTTCATATTTAATGCTCTTCATTAATGCAAACTAGGAGGTAGTTCCAAGAATAAGGAGCAGAATCTTATTCAGAGACATACTCAAATAACCCTGCAGAAGATAACTGGAATATGCACCACATGCAGCTAGCATGGAGAATTATTTGTTGTTTAGTCGTTTAGTCGTGTCCGACTCTTCGTGACCCCATGGACCAGAGAACGCCAGGCACTCCTGTCTTCCACTGCCTCCCGCAGTTTGGTCAGACTCATGTTTGTAGCTTCGAGAACACTGTCCAACCATCTTGTCCTCTGTCGTCCCCTTCTCCTTGTGCCCTCCATCTTTCCCAACATCAGGGTCTTTTCCAGGGAGTCTTCTCTTCTCATGAGGTGGCCAAAGTATTGAAGCCTCAGCTTCACGATCTGTCCTTCCAGTGAGCACTCAGGGCTGATTTCCTTAAGAATGGAGAGGTTTGATCTTCTTGCGGTCCATGGGACTCTCAAGAGTCTCCTCCAGCACCATAATTCAAAAGCACCAATTCTTCGGCGATCAGCCTTCTTGATGGTCCAGCTCTCACTTCCATACATCACTACTGGGAAAACCATGGCTTTAACTATACGGACCTTTGTTGGCAAGGTGATGTCTCTGCTTTTTAAGATGCTGTCTAGGTTTGCCATCGCCTTTCTCCCAAGGAGCAGGCGTCTTTTAATTTCGTGACTGCTGTCACCATCTGCAGTGATCATGGAGCCCAAGAAAGTAAAATCTCTCACTGCCTCCATTTCTTCCCCTTCTATTTGCCAGGAGGTGATGGAACCAGTGGCCATGATCTTCGTTTTTTTGATGTTGAGCTTCAGACCATATTTTGCGCTCTCCTCTTTCACCCTCATTAAAAGGTTCTTTAATTCCTCCTCACTTTCTGCCATCAAGGTTGTGTCATCTGCATATCTGAGGTTGTTGATATTTCTTCCGGCAATCTTAATTCCGGCTTGGGATTCATCCAGCCCTGCCTTTCGCATGATGAATTCTGCATATAAGTTAAATAAGCAGGGAGACAATATGCAGCCTTGCCGTACTCCTTTCCCAATTTTGAACCAATCAGTTGTTCCATATCCAGTTCTAACTGTAGCTTCTTGTCCCACATAGAGATTTCTCAGGAGACAGATGAGGTGATCAGGCACTCCCATTTCTTTAAGAACTTGCCATAGTTTGCTGTGGTCGACACAGCATGGAGAATAGCTGTAAGCAATTTAGATCAACACGTCGCTAGCCATTTGGTATATAATGCATCTTCCCCCTGCCCAAAAAAATCAGTTGAAACTACACCTGAGCTGCTTAATTGATACTTGTCACTACTGATGTTTATCTCCTGGAAATAGACACGGTACAGGTAGAAGTGGAGGACAGAGATTAATAGTTGTTAAAAATTAGGGTGATGAGTGACTTTCTTTTTGTTTTCTTCTCCGTGTGATAATGTCCTGTGTATTTCCTGTGACAAAGATGGCAACAATCAATTGGACTTGATTGTATAAGCAGCTTATTAATTAACACAGCTTTCAAAGTCTATTGAACTTCATGTTCAGTGCCAGAGTGTATTTTCACTTGTGAAAGGTTTAGAAAACTTACTCTGGGGAGCAGATGACGAGTTTGAAAATGCACAAAAATTGTTTGGCTCTAGTTAATTAAAGAGGTGGTATAGCTGGTGAACCAGCTCAAGGCGGTAAAGAGAACCTCCTAGATATAGCTGCCACGTGGCCAGCCAGGAATAACGACTAACACAATGGTAATTTTACATCATAAACTTGAATTTTTGAACTCAGGCAGATTTGAACCTGGCTATCCACCACCCTCAAATCTGGATTTAGGTCCATTTTATTCACACTCATCTAGTTTTATTGGAAAGGCTGTTTTTTAATGTACAGACTTGTTAGCAAGAGTGGTGAAAACAGGAGGGTCCCTCTGAATTCAGTTCGATGTTTATTACGTATCGAATCAGAGAAGCACCTGCCCTGTTGGATGAATCATCTCAGGTAAGATAACTGGGTGGTATGTAAATCAAGAGTAGATATTCCCTTCCTCTGACAACAGAATGTGGAGAGTTCATCTCATGTAGTTCACGGTTTGAAGTTTGTGCCAGTGGCTGCTTTGAAAGCAGAAATCACAGCCCGCTTCTCTCCTTCAGTTAATAAGTCTGAAAGTAAATATGAGGTCTGTAATGTTAAGGGTTAAGAGCTTCCTTTGAGAGAAGACTCTGCTTTTTCTTTTCTCTTTTTTAAATCTAAATTAGCTTCTTTTATCTTACTGTATCACAAAAAGCTTTATCAAAATCTTATTTAAAAACCCAAACTTACTTCAAAACCTGTTATTACCCAAAGCTGTAGATAATTACATATTCTATTGCACAAATTAGCAAATTGTTAGCAATGGTACATTAGTTTGCTGACACCAGGATATGTGTGTTATCAACAATATTTTATTGTCAATTGCTTTTTGAGATATGTCTGTTCTTCTAAATTTTGTTTCCCATTGACTCCCCTCTATTGCCAACCCCGAATGTGTATATGTGTCTGTCAGTTTTGGATTACATACATCTAATGAGGTATACTCTGATCCACAATTGTTTATCAGAAATTGGTTAGTGTCTATGGTAGACACTATACCATGATATGGTATAGTGGTCACGTGATGTGGTTGGTCACATCCTGGTTTCTTCCTAATCACAACCAGGCAGGAAAACTAGATGATTTATCAAGCTCCTGGTGAGTTGCCATAAATAGCTGTTGGCTACATTTAGCCTCCTATTATAGTTAACAGAATACTGTAGTCATAAATTATGTACATATTAGATACATATACAATATGCAGTTGGATAAAATATTTGTGACTTGTGATAGTTTCCATTAAAAGAATATGAATGCAGTTATGGGTGTTTATATTGGTTGTTTTCAGTTACATAAATGTTATTATTAAAATAACTTATGGCTAGATTTATAGTTATTTAATTTTATATAGTTATCCAGATTTATATTCATACCCGCTGCTATAGGGAAAGTCACTCAGTGAGTTTCATGACTGAGCAGGGATTTGAATCCTGGTCTCCCAGGTCCTAGTCCAACACTCTTAACATCAGGTATTTTGAGTTTCTACAAATGCATGAGCGAAATCATGATCATGCTCTTTAAATTAGTCTGTTTAAGTGTTAAATACACCTCACAGTTGGTCAGAATACAAAGACTGGTGGAATTTTCCTTTGAGCCAAAAGGAGCTTAGCAGTGCAATACCAAGCAAGTCTAAATCCTGTTGGATTGGGTATAGGATTACAGCCTTGTTTTTCTTCATGAGTGTGCATAGTATAGTTTTAATTTCTGTTACACTCTGTAGACCATGGGGAAAGGCAGGATAGGAATGTTTTAAAGCAAATAAGTAGCAAAATGCTGTTGAAATTTCAAAGTTGTATGTGTTGTATATGATGTGATAAAACTCAGAAATGTTATTAGGCTAGCCTCTTGCAGGAGTGTCAGTACCTCTCTGGATTCTTGCTAGTCTCTTTCACTCACACCAGGAGCAGCCAGTGCCGTGCAGCATGGATGTGGACGCACCCTTCTGACAGTGGCATCACTGCCACTTACCAGAACAGTGTGGAGGCAACAAAGGGCAGTGATGCCAGTACAGTGCTCACATGGGTGTTTTGAGAAAGGTGATAAGAGGTTGGGGTAAACTTTTAATAGATTGGAGAGAGGTTCACATGGTAAGCGTAAAGTATGTTTTATTACAAATACAGTGTGGAAACATCTGAAAAGTCTTTCTCTAAAATTGCCAGTAGCGAAAAGAGCATTAAAAAGATACCAGTGTCTACTCTGGCAGTGTGTGATTAATTTTGTTTGTTGCTTTGGTTGTTATGTCTAGCAGGTATTACAATTGCTTTGTTATTTATTGTATTTCTCTTAGAGACCTTTGTTAATGTGCTGGCATCTCTCTCTCTCTCTCTACATACATACATACATACATACATACATACATACATACATAGTTAAGTACTTCACTGTGAGATCATCATATTTCTATTTTGGTAGGTATTAGTAAGTCTAGCACTCCAAAACCATCATGCCAAAACGTGTTTAGTTAGCCCATGCAGTCCACATCTTCCGTATATATAAATCTGCAGTGAATGGTGCTGAGCATGAGCAAAGAGTACAGATCCAAGAAACCGCCTTACAAGCATAGGGTGGCACTGGATGCTGCTGCACATGAATAATTCATTCGATACATACAAACCTAGGTGCAGATTTAGTGAGGCACATGTGTATCCAGGTGGCCATTTGACTGCACTTCAAACCTGTATAAAGTGATGCTCCCCAACACAAAATAGATGAAAAAATGCACCTTCCAAATCCTGTATTACATACATCTAACACAGTTAATCATGAACTGAATCTGGCAACCATGCAAAGGGCGGCAGGGAAGACTTTCTGCATAGCAATGGAAAGTTCTTGAATTATGATTTCATGTTTAGCTCTGTGTACACAGTGATATAAGAATATGTGCTTCAAGAATAACCAGTGTTATGCAAATAGAGTCAGGCTATAATAATAATTTTTCTTAATTAGTTTTCCAAGCAAGAAGAGATTAGTTCCACCTACTAGAGTTAAAAAGTGTTAGGTGTATTAATTAGCCATCTTAAACTCTGGATAAGGAGTGTTTCATGCTACATACAAAATAAGCCATGAAACCAATTTCACCCTGACATACTTTTTGACAGATAAACTAAACTTAAGGCTGCTAGTAATATGCCACTAATGAAAGTATAGAATTACATTTGCTTGTTGATGTCAAGAAGAAATTATTGTGGCATTCTGGGTGTTTTTGTCAAGTTATCATCTATTTACATCTGCTCATTATTTTTCTCCCTATAGGACGTGTGTACCATGATTGTACAGTACAAAAGACAAAACATTTCCCTCTCTGTCACAGGTTCCTAGGTTACATATTCACTACAGAGGTCAGGCAGCTCTCTGAGGGGACAGTAAACCACAGAAAAACAGACCCTTGCACCTTTAGTTTTTGCTCCTGCTGCTTTAGGCTTAAAACTACAACTTAAGTGGGCTTACATGGTTTTTTTATATTCTTCTTCTTCACTGCTTATATGCTAAAAAGGCTTTTCTCTGCCATCTGTTCGTGTTCTTTGCACAATGCAACCTTTGTGCAGCTAGTTGCAACAGAAAGCTAGACTTTTTAACCCCTGGATAGGAAGATATAGAGACAGCGTTTCTTTTCACTGCGTAGATGAGAAAAGCAGTTTGGGGTGGCTGGCTGTGCGAGCCTAAAGAAACACAGGGTTATGTCTCACTGCACAAGCTTCTTACACAGATTTTTAATTTCGAAAAGGAAAGAGTAGCCCCCACGGGTCTGACTTAGTCTGTGTTAGTCGGCGTCCTATGCTTCCTATGCTACTTTTGGAGCATCTCTCGCTCCACACCGAGAGGGGAGTGGGACAGAGGGTCGAGGTCAGCAGAAGACGAGGGCTTTTCTGCAAAGAGCAGCCTCCTTTTGCTTTTTTGAAGGAGCCTGGGGTGGGAGCGAGGATTGTTCCAGCGAGCCTCCTAGAGGATGAGCCCTTCTCTCTTGGGTTCCGCCATGCATCCTCTCTCCAAAGCGAGATTGCCGCAGGCTCACCCATAACCTTGTGCTGACCTTGGCCGCCTTTGATCCTTAAGTGTGAATTGAAAACTGTAAAGCTGCAATTCCAGACACGTCTACTCGCAATTTCCCCTCAATGAGCAAAGGGATAATTGCTTTTGTTTCTTTTAAGAGTACACATGGGCAAGAGGAACAAGATGTTTTGCTGCCGTTTCTCCTCTTCAACCCTATAAGCCTTCCCGCCCCCCTTTTCTGCCCTGTATCCCGCTTCCAGCTTTCCCCTGCGGGCTCCTCAGAGCCCTTTGCCAAACCACTTTTCTCTTCACACCCTTTGCCCTTCCTGACTCCTCCTCCTCGCAAGCTCTTGCTTTTCGGCATGTTTTCCCCGCCTCTAACTCGCCCGACTCCCAATAAGCATTCGAGAAGGGCTTCGGTGAAGAAACCTTCTAGCCAATCGGGACTGAGAAAGGCGGGGCTATGCTGAAGGCAGTTGGCGTGCCTCGGGTTTGCTTTCGTTCTCGGATTCTCTGCCGCCTCGGAGGTGGACCGGGAGGCTTGTACTTGCTGGTCGCGGGTGTGGGTGTGTGTTTGTGAATCGCGCTCCTCAGCAGAAACTCGCCTCCCTCACAGGAGCTCGTCGGTGCCGAAAGTCGTCGCGCGTCGCGGCAGGGGTCTCGCCCAAGTGGCACAAAATGGCGGGCAGCCGAGACAATGCAGCGGAGCAGATGAAGCGCTGGCAAGATCTGCGGGGCTCGCAGGTACAGAAGGGACACCCACCCCTCATAAAGCCATTGGCACGTTCCACCCCGCGCTCGGTCGCTACGTATCGGGTCTGTGTTCGGCGGGCGCGACCACGTTCTGAGAGACGGCGGGGGTGTGCGAGCAATGTTGAAGGGTATGGGACTTCTGTGGCTCTGACATTATGGCAGGCGTAGCTTTCGCCGCTCTGTAGTGTTGCAATGCCATATGCCAGCATTGTTTGCCCCGAATCCCCTCTCCAAAAGTAGAGGCGGCGGAGGAGCTCTTGTCCAGCGTTGCTTTCTGTCCCTCTTGTGCAACATTGCACTTTGGAAGGGGCGCTGCTAAGTAGGTTGTGCAAAGGGTGACAAAAGTGCAAACTTGAAATGCTCCTAGCCAAGGATTTCTGTTTGCATCATGGATCGACGATCGGATAAGAAAATGATACTGTTGCCCTTTGGGCTGTGTTCCTGTGCTGCTTTTGCTGCAAAAACAAAATTTAACATCCATAATCTCTGGAGGTTGGGATTGGTTTGTTTATCATGGCACGCAGCACCAGCTGTCTGCCAAAAATATTTCCATTGCTAAAGGGTGGAGCAGTTCGCAAAGTGTTATCAAGACCTGCAATAATGCTGCAAGGTTTAATCATGATGGAAGTTGAACTTGCGAGAAACCTATCTTACTATGTTATTTCTATCAGGGAGAGTAATATAATCATTTGCAATTAGAGATACAGAGTCAAATATAGCAAGTTGTTTAGTGTGCCATTTTAGATAGAGAGGTACTAAAGTACAAGACCAGGTACAACCCACCCAAAGTGAAGCACTTTCCCTGCTCCTTTGATTTCGATGGAAGGAGCTTAAGAACATACTTAATTCCCTCACTGAGATCAATAGCAGTTGTTAATGCCAATGTGTGAATGTGTGCTGATTACACAGTTTCCTAACTTATCTGGCCAGCAATAGGAAAGGCAGTAGAAAATGGAGACACAATCAAGTGGCAGTAGTCTCAAAAGAAATAAGAGGGAATGCCAGTGATTAGTACAGGAATCAATATGAAATGGAGCAAAGAAAAAGTAACTGAGCTCAGGGGGCTACAAGCAATGAGCGGTTAGTGAAGTGGTGAGTTGCTGGCATCTCAGGAGACAATGGAACAGTGCACCTTCAGGGGTAAAGTCACACCTCTGAAGAGTTACAGCGCCTGCTGTGTCTAACTGCTGCCTCCTTCCCTCCCACATTGTTTTTGCTGCATTGGCAGCACTGAAGTGAGCTTTCCAGGATGCAAGCCTGGGCAGTATATATGGAGGTCCTAGGTTGCCCAAATGATAAGACCCCACTTTCAGCCTCAATTGTGTGGTCCAAAGGAGAAAAGCAAACAATACATTTCGCACCAGCTGGGCTGCAGGAGTTGCCAGAAGGAGGTATACAGTAGTACCTCAGGTTAAGAACTTAATTTGTTCTGTAGGTCCGTTCTTAACCTGAAACTGTTCCACTTAACCTGAGGTACCACTTAACTAATGGGGCGTCCCGCTGCTGCTGTGCAATTTCTGTTCTCATCCTGAAGGAAAGTTCTTAACCCGAGGTACTGTTTCTGGGTTAGTGGAGTCTGTAACCTGAAAGATCTGTAACCCGAGGTACCACTGTACAAGAAGACATCGAAAGGGACCTTTGAAACATAGGTTTCACAACCATATGTTCTTGTTATGAAGTAGCACTGAAATGTACTGGGCTGGTTAATAATTTTGTTGCAAAACATGATGGAAACTAACTGGAGCTAGTTAATAATTCTGATAGTTGGATCCTGTGGTTCAACTTGGACCATGATTTGGATTTGCATGCTTATCTTTCTGTTCTTGTTTACAGTTTCAGTATTCTCTTTAGTGCTGTCCATAATCTGCTGCCCAGATTGGCAAATTATGGTTAGCCTTCATTCTCCATATTTGAATCAGAAGCCAATTTTAAGCCATAATTTCTAATTCTGACTTGGAGGGTGAAGGCTAACTGTATATATATATTTGATATTGTGGTGAACTATGGTTGGTGCTAAAAAAAGAAATGGATATGTCGGCAGTGGAGAGGAGTAGGGTATGTCAAATGTGACAGTTCTATAATTGCTTTGAGAGATTCCCGGCCCACCCCCAATCAAGTAGTATGTAAATTTTATGAAATAAAAATAAACAGTGATTCTTCAAACCATGGATTTGAAGTTTGTCTGAATTCAGACAATGGGATGGAAGGTATCAAGTTAATAATAATAATAATAATAATAATAATAATAATAATAATAATAATACAGTGGTACCTCAGGTTACATACGCTTCAGGTTACAGACACTTCAGGTTACATATGCTTCAGGTTACTAACCCAGAAATAGTGCTTCAGGTTAAGAACTTTGCTTCAGGATGAGAACAGAAATCGCGATCTGGCGGCATGGCAGCAACAGGAGGCCCCATTAGCTAAAGTGGTGCTTCAGGTTAAGAACAGTTTCAGGTTAAGTACGGACCTCCGGAACGAATTAAGTACTTAACCCGAGGTACCACTGTAATGTGCCACCCATCTGACTGGGTTCTCCCAGGCACTCTGAGTGCCTCCCAACAAAATATAAAAAATGCAGTAAAACATCAGTCATTTAATTTAGATGCAAACAGCTTCAAATACTGTTTTTACAATTTCTGTTTGTGTAATGAAGTTGTAGCCCTGGCCTCTTAGTTACTGTTTTGCAGACTACATTATTGACTCATTGTTGCTGAAGACTACTGTAACTGGTCGGAGAGTAGATACAGGTGAATCCTTGGTCTGATTCACACAAGAGTCAGGGCATGTCACTTTTGCTTTTTAAGAAACTCTACAAATGTAGATGAGAGTGTATGAAAGGATAGAAGCAATGGAATTCACAATGGAGTGTACTGTATAGCACTGTTCCCCATTTTACATAACCCACCTTTCTTCTGTCATGAATGCAGAGCAGAATACATACAGTTCACGAGCAGTCAGCTGTCCAGACACTAACGAGACTCAAACCTGCTTAACTTCAATTAAGTGGCCTCATGTGCTAGGCCTTTTGATGCTCTGAGTCTAAGTTGACTCATTGGTCCAAAAGCAAGAGCAACTTTCCAGTGGTGGGGTTTCATGTTCAAGATTCTATATGTTGTTAATGTCTGTTTTTAAGCTCTTTTAGTTTGTGTGTGTTGTAATAGAGTGAAAAGGCATTTAAAGATAACATACGTTTCTATCTTGAGTGATAGTATGTGTGTCCTGAATTGAAATGTATCCTGTATATCCTTCATCATCTCAAAAAGGCACCTATTATCTACTGGTAGTCTTTAATGTAGGGACAATCTCTTCCTGGCTTTCAGCAGGAATGTAGTCAAGGGGAGCAGTTTTCCCCTCAAACACTGCGGCTAGCAGGAACCAGGCTTCTGTCATGGCTCGTATCTGACTTGCTTATGACACTCTTTGAATTCCGCTATTTTCATTTTGGGAAAACAGGCAATCTTCCAAAAATGGACCCTGGGTTTGGCTCTGCATACCTTGACCCCAAAGTCCTTTGAAACCACATTTTGCATTTTCTTATTTCGTTCAGCTGTTTTGTGTATGAGGAGCAACTTTCTGCCAGCCATGCTCTACTGCTGTTCATATTTCACACCTGCTTTCATGTTAGCTGCCACTGTTGTTTTCCATTGGACTTATCGTATAGTATGCTATGCATGCATGTGTTAGTGTTCAAAAGTAAGTTCCACCAAGTTCAACAGCACTTACTTGCAGGTAAGTGTGTGCGGGATTTCAGGTTGCAGTCCTACATCCATGTAACTAGGAGTGCAAAAAGTATGTAATAAACATTTTGGATTATGCTTCTAAGTATGTCAGTGTAAAGTTGTGTTTTATTTGTTGTAGTAACGAAAGAAGATCTGCATGCAAATGGATAACTTAATTTAAATTAGATATTCAAATTTTGTCTTGCTTATTTAAACCACTAAATTAAATTACATTGATTAAAATTAGTCCACTCTGGTCTGAATACTTTTTTACACCGTGACTGTAAAGTCATCTGATGGAGAACAGCTGAATTTTGTTGAGAGCTTCCATCTGTCTGTCTTGGGACACAATGGAGGAGTGCGCCTTTTGGAGATGAAATCAAACTGTTGGAGAGTTACAGCGCCAGTTGTGTCTGTAGAACTGCATCACAAATGGGAAAATCAACTACAGCTACACCAATGCTAAAGGGATAAAATCAGGATCTATAGTTTGGAGGTTGAGCGATTTCTCTCTGTCTTGATATTCTTTCACAGCACCTGAGAAAAAACCGGTAACCTAAACAGTTATGGATAGGAGAAAGGGGTAGAGACGGATAAAAGGGGTAGCTAATATGTGTACTATCCAAAAAGTATGTTGCAAGCACACAAACACTAACATTGTGCGAGCAGAATTCCCCTTCTTCTTTTCCCTGCATTGCTGTCATTTGATTCAGTGCTGATTATTTTTCAGAGTGTGGGTTACAAGTTATGTGTTTCTCTGCCAACTTTGCCATGCCTAATTTAGAGCTATTGGGTGACTTGGTTATGAATTGCTGTATAACAAGCAATATTGTTCTTCCCTAAATCTTGTGACATGCTTTAAGTTGGTTTTCTTTTGAATATCCAACACCCTAGAGCTAAATGTTGTTTATTAGAAAACTTTTTCGATTTCACAGTGGTCACAATGCCATGGGGATAATAAGTTCACATAAATTGACAATCATTTGGAACTCGGGCAGCCTTCATTACCAGAAACTCTTCAACAACCTCTCACAGTAACATAACTGGAGGAACTTCACTGTACTGTGGTACCTCTGGTTACGTACTTAATTTGTTCCAGAGGTCCGTTCTTAACCTGAATCTGTTCTTAACCTGAAGCACCACTTTAGCTAATGGGGCCTCCTGCTCCTGCCATGCCGCTGGAGCACGATTTCTGTTCTCATCCTGAAGCAAAGTTCTTAACCCGCTTAACTTCTGGGTTAGCGGAGTCTGTAACCTGAAGCGTCTGTAACCTGAAGCGTATGTAACCAGAGGTACCACTGCACCCTTAATGATATCTCTAATGAACCACTGTGGAGTACAGAAAAATCAACAGGATCAGACTCTCCCTGTTTGTTTCCTGGTAAATGCCAGGAGCCAAGACAATCTCAGTTTCAAAGCTTATCCTGAAACCAGGCTGACAAGATCCAGAATGACACTTATCCACCTTAAAGATCGGACAGGAAATTTCAGCTCCAATTGCATCAATATCTAGGCTCCAACAGTGTTGTTTTTAAAAAAGGAAATGTCTGCTTTCTTCAGGACCATTGGAAAATGCTGCTGTAAGAAAGATGCCGTTACAAACACCCCGATAAGGTTGGCAAATGTTTCCTAGTTGGCCATTGCCAGTCAATATAGGCATAGATCAAGAGGGCAAGTTGTGGCATGAACTTCTCCAGGCATCTTGCCTGCATCTTCATGTATTTTGCTATTACAATTCTCCCCACCCTCTCAACTGCAAACTATAGTTAAGTGACACAAAGAAATTTGTCCAATGAACCTATAATTCTTTTAGATTGAAAAAAGATGTCAGATGGTGCAGAACAAGAACCAGGTCACTTAACACTGTGTAACTAAGTAGCTATTTGTAACTCTTGGCTACTAGAATCTGGATGATCTGCAAACATTTTCATGACAGTTTAGACTAACGTTTCTGTGATTGTTAGCTCCTTTTAAAGAAACAGACCCTGGTTTCTGACTGCAGTGAATGCAACAAATTTTCTTTCTATGTGTGGATAAGTATAAACTGCTTTCTATCTGAAATTTGAGCCAGGTTCTTGCAAAGATTTCATTACATTCTAACAAATAATGTGCTTCTACTGTTCTCCTTGAAAGAGCTTATTAAATGTGAAAGGGTTATCTACCCTTAATGCTAAAGGTGTTGTTCAGTCCACAGAACATTACTTTGATACACCAGCACCCTTTTAAGGTATGCTGCATGAAACTGCACAGAAGCACATAATGCTGCTTGCCTTGTTTTATGTGACCTTAGCCATAGTCCTGTTTTACGTAAGGAATACATGATTTCACACAACCGGTTTTTATGGCATGACTGCAGTTGTCATTCAAGACAGGTTGACCAAAATACGTTGCTCCATCATTCCGTTTGGGAATTGACTGAAACTCCGGTCAGCTGTAGCCTGTCCAGAGTAGCTTACAATGAGAGATACATATGATGGGGCTCAGATAGTAGTAGCTATTTCATGGAGAGTGATGATTATTTGGATCATGACAAGTGGGAGAGGGAGTTAGGTGCCAATGGAGGATTTCCTTCCAATGCAGATGGCAGCTTCAAACAAGTGAGTTTCAAAAGGATGAGGTCAAGGGACACAAAGGTTAACTTCCCACGCTACCCCCCCCCCCCCGCCCGCCCCTGATATTTTTATTTTTGAAAAGTGTACGTAAATTGCAAAGTCACAATCAACATCATGTATAGTTTGGCTCTGAGTTTTTCTTTCTAGGAGGTCGGTTATGACTTTTCTATTTCCATGTGTATTTTTTCCGCTGCTGCTTTTTGGAACAAAACATGTCTTTAAAAATGACAACAACTAATTCTTAACGTTTAGCACACTATTTTATCAATTTTTGGAGATCGAATATTTCATAAAATCTTAGAATTGTAGAGTTGGAAGGGATCCCAAGGATCATCTAGTCCAACTCCCTGCAGTACAGGAATCTCAGCTGAAGCATCAATGTTAGATAGGCATCCAAGCTTTGCTTAGAAACCTCCAAGGAAGGAGAGTCTATCAGCTCTCATGGGAATCTGTTCCAGTGTTGAACAGCTCTTATTGTCAGAAAGTTATTCCTAACGTTTAGTCGGAATCTCCCTTCTTGTAAGTTGAATCCATTGGTTGGGGTCCTAGCCTCAGGAGCAGCTGTGGGAAAGCTTGCTCTTTCTTCCATGGGACATTTGAAGATGGCTATCATGTCTCTTTTCAGTCTCTTCTTTTCCAGGCTAAACATACCAGTTCCCTCAACCATTTCGTATAAGGCTTGGTTTTCTGACCTTTGATAATCTTGGATGCTGCCCTCTGCACACAACCCAACTTCTGAAATTGTGATGCCCAGTACTGGACACAGTACTCCAGGTGTGACCTGACCAAGGCAGAATACAGCAGGACTATAACTTGATTGGGACCCTATACTTCTCTTGACATAGCCAAGAATAGCATTAGCTGCTGCATCACACTGTTGACTCATGTTAAGCTTGTGGTCTAGGTAAAGGTAAAGGTACCCCTGCCCGTACGGGCCAGTCTTGACAGACTCTGGGGTTGTGCGCCCATCTCACTTAAGAGGCCAGGGGCCAGCGCTGTCCGGAGACACTTCCGGGTCACGTGGCCAGCGTGACATCGCTGCTCTGGCGAGCCAGAGCCGCACACGGAAACGCCGTTTACCTTCCCGCTGGTAAGCGGTCCCTATTTATCTACTTGCACCCGGAGGTGCTTTCGAACTGCTAGGTTGGCAGGCGCTGGGACCGAGCAGCGGGAGCGCACCCCGCCGCAGGGATTCGAACCGCCGACCTTTCGATCGGCAAGCCCTAGGCACTGAGGCTTTAACCCACAGCGCCACCTGCGTCCCTGCTTGTGGTCTACTAAGACCTAAATTTAAATACTGCAGTACATATTTTAATAACCGTTTCTTAATGGCAATGACATATTTGTTAAAGTTTCTTCCAATCTTACAATTTCCCCAAGACTAGCAGTGCTGGGTGTGCTAGAATGTTTTCTCTTTATATTGGACAATGAGTACATGTGCACAATTATACTTAACAGAAAGTTAAGTATAAGCTAGAAATAACCTTTTTCTAAATGCCTTACTCAATGCCCTTAGGGTGAATGAGTATTTGTAGTCGTAAGATCAAGAATCTAGGTGTAGTTCTTAATGCATGATTAAAACAACTGAGAGTTGAAAATACAATTGACTTTTAAATACTCTGTAAAGGAGCAAAGGCACCTTTTATCCTCTCAATGGGTGGTGCCAGGGTGCTAAAACACGCCTGTGTAGTTATTCCAGAAGACTAATGTGCTCAAGCGGGTGGAGCTGTAGGTGCTGTGGGAGACACTTGAAAATTAATGCGAGGTTACTGTTGTTAATTTAATCTGAAAAGGTTGAGATAATTCACCTGGTTGTCAAGCTTGTGTCATCGCTTGTTATCCTCCATGTGTCTGACTTCCAATATATTAACCACCTTCCCAAAGTTCTGATAGTCTCTTTTGAACCACCTGTTCTCTTTGCCAGCTGTGAATGCCAGACTTTCTATATTATTGTACTGTACTTGCATAATTTGCATTGTTTTATGGTGAATGATTCGGGACTTCTTGCATTTTCCATTAGGTTTAGTGTGTTATACAGCTGTTTATTAAACAAAATTAACATAGGTTTTGGACCAGAAGAAGATGGTTTCATTTTGTAGTTTAAGATAGTGCTTTAGAAACCCTATTTTGGGCATTTTATTTGTTTTAAATATTTAGTGTAAGATGATATTCTTAGTTATATTCTACCTATAAAGATGACATTTTTGTAATATGAGAAGGTAAAGGTGGTTCGACCTAATTTCTTTGGAAATCAGTTTTATGAAAAGATTTAGCCTTAGGTATGGACCTAATAGCAGCGTAGTGTTCATGATTTATATTGGGAATTCGATTACTTTTCATGTCTGAGTCCATTTTGTTAAGGCAATACAGTGGTACCTCGGGTTAAGAACTTAATTAGTTCTGGAGGTCTGTTCTTAACCTGAAACTGTTCTTAACCTGAAGCACCATTTTATCTAATGGGGCCTTCTGCCGCTTCACCACCGCTGCACGATTTCTGTTCTCATTCTGAAGCAAAGCTTCAGAGTAAGGTAATATTTCTGGGTTAGCGGAGTCTGTAACCTGAAAGCAGATGTAACCCGAGGTACCACTGTATTGACATACAGTGGTACCTCAGGTTACAGATGCTTCAGGTTACAGGCACTTCAGGTTACAGACTCCACTAACCCAGAAATAGTACCTTGAGTTAAGAACTTTGCTTCAGGATGAGAACAGAAATTGCGTGGCGGTGGCACAGCAGCAGCGGGAGGCCCCATTAGCTAAAGTGGTACCTCAGGTTAAGAACAGTTTCAGGTTAAGAACGGACCTCCAGGACGAATTAAGTTCTTAACCCGAGGTACCACTGTAATCTGTTAAGTGCTTAATACACTTTCTAAATCTGATGACATTCAAGCTTGAAGGTGCAATTGGTGCTACTCTTTTCTGTTATTTCTGCTTGAAAATCAATTTAATAATCAGAACTCTTTGAAATGATTTTCCTCCTTCACACATCTGTTGGCCATTTAACATTTAGATTATTTACATGCAAACTTTACCTTTCCTAATAATACTGTTTAATGCCAGAAGTAATTCTCCCTGTAGTCAGGAAGCACCATACGTCTGTCAAGTTAACCCACTAAATCACGAAAAACGTAATAGCGCTGTGTAGTTTTTGGTGTCCCAATTTTATTTTATTTTTCTTTTGAATTTAGAAACCAGATGCCTTGACCACCGGAGCTGGTATCCCAGTGGGAGACAAGTTAAATGTCATGACGGTGGGTCCGCGAGGCCCCCTTTTGGTTCAGGATGTGGTTTTCACAGATGAGATGGCACACTTTGACCGAGAGAGGATTCCTGAGAGAGTTGTGCATGCCAAAGGAGCAGGTTAGTGTTAGAAGTTGCTTGTTGTTTTAAAAGGAAGAGGTGGAGAATTGAATATTATGAACATAACTTTGTGTACAGAAGGAACAAGGAAGCATAGAAGTTCACAAAATGTGTTTCCCACAGTTTTGTATCTTTTGGTGCTGAATTCAGGATTATTATTCTTATTTTTGATTAAACAAAAATCTTGCACAACACGCTTTTGCATATGTGGACCTAATTTAGAAAGGCAATCCATACACAGAAGTAAGCACAAGTCACCCTTGCTCAGTCTGGGGGGGGGGGGAGGAGTGTACAATAACTATAATTGCTTAATTAGTTCAGTGTGCCCAAGGCTTCTTTAGACCTGTGTTTGTGGAACAGCGGCCTCTAGGTTGCATGATAAAAGACTTTGTATTAAAAGCGTGGTTTGGCATAGGGGTATGGTGCTAAAAGGGACGTGGGTGGTGCTGTGGGTTAAACAACAGAGCCTAGGGCTTGCCAATCAGAAGGTCGGCGGTTTGAATCCCCACGATGGGGTGAACTCCCATTGCTCGGTCCCTGCTCCTGCCAACCTAGCAGTTCGAAAGCACGTCAAAGTACAAGTAGATAAATAGGCGGGAAGGTAAATGTCGTTTGCGTGCGCTGCTCTGGTTTGCCAGAAGTGGCTTAGTCATGCTGGCTACATGACCCGGAAGCTGTACGCCAGCTCCCTCGGCCAGTAAAGCGAGATGAGCGCCGCAACCCCAGAGTCGGTCATGACTGGACCTAATGGTCAGGCGTCTCTTTACCTTTACCTATGGTGCTGAAAAGGGAAGAAAAAATCAAACATGCCATTAGGTGAATGCAAGTGTTTGCGCTAAAGAAGACTATTAGCTCTGAGGCAGCTTGTGAAACTGAAGCAATGCTATTCTTAAAACAGGGTTATTGCTTTCTAAGGGTAAACAGAAAAAAGTATAAAAATAAATGGTTACTTGATCGGCAACATATAATACAAATCAGTCCTATAATTTCAAATCAAGGTATCCTAGGTGTGTTATTCACTAGAAACCATGAAGGCATGATTGTAAAATAAAGAATATCTTACATTAAAGTATAATAATTGAAGCAATTACAACGTGGTTATCACAAGGTGATGGTAAAAGAATAAATGAAATATAAAGCTAATTGGGTTAATTAGTCCAGGTATAACAAGAAATCATAGGTGATGTGATATATTTATATATCAGCAACTTATCAAAGTTTCTTGGTTTTTGTACCTTTTCCTTTGCGTACTTGTACTTTGTACGCAGATACTGAATGCCGAAGGAGGAGGGACCTTGCCCTCACTCTCAAGTGCTTCTAAAACCCAAGGTAGAATAGTGGTAATAATACCAACCACTGCAACAATGTTCAGGACTAAAGGACAATTTTTGAAATCAAAGCTACTCATCTCTTCCAAAACTAAGACTCCACTGCCTTTTACAGGGCATTAAAAGCTGTCATAAAACAACATGAAAGAGCATATCTGTCAGAGCTGCCCCTAGGTCCCAGCTCACAGAGGACCAACGCCCGATCGTCGTTATGTACAAAAGTCTTTATTGAAGTTCAACTTCCATTCCAAATCCGCAGCGCGCAGCTCTACGTCTTAAACCCTAGACCGGCGAAGTCCCATCTGAATCTCTTCCCCTCTGACACCAGTTTAAGATCCTAGCCCTGCTCCACCTTTTCCGTTGTTCTCGCCTCCTCTGGGTCCTCCTGCCCGCTGGGGCATTCCCCTTTCTGGACTCTTCCGACGCTGAGTCGCCTGACTCCTCCCCCTGTCTCCGGCGGGCTTTAGGACCCGGTTCCCAATCCTCATTCTCTGCTGTCCCGCGCTCCTGTACATTTGAACTTGCCTCTCGCGCCAACCCAGTGACCTTCCTCCTGATCGTCACACTGCTTCCCTCTTCCGGGATACTGCCCGGATCTGACCTCCCCTCCGTTGTCTGGCTCTCCGATGGAGGCGTGGCCAGCCCTGACTTATCTTCACTCCCTGGTGTGTAATCCTCTGGCCTCGATACCTGGGACTCTTCCCCCCCACTATGCTCTGGTGGGGAAGCTGGTCCTGATTTCCAACTGCTACTCTGGGAGTCCCTGCTGGCCCCTTGCTCCTGGAGTGTCCCCCTTGGGAATCCCCTTGCCCTGGCCACTGGCGCCCCCTTCTGTGAATCTTCCGATTCGCTGGAGAGGCTCATGGAATCTCTCGGGCCACTGTCATCTTCTCCTACGCTGCCCTCAGATTCTTCCCCTTCGCTCTCCATCTCCCCTCTTCCCTGTGCTTCTGCTCCTGAGCCCCTGACAATATCAAATTTTAAAGCAGAAAAAAGCATTAGCTGTGTTCTGTTTGTTTTAAAACCTCATTCAAATTAAACACAAAATCTGTGTTGTTCCAGGCTAGACAGAACTGCTTCAAAAATACAATTATGTTCCTGTTTATTTTGAATAAAGGAGCCATCGTGTGATCCATCAGGCTGTTAGACTGCTGTCTGCCCCCAAGAACTGTAGCTGGAAGGAAAATATACAACTCGACATTGTGTTTTAGGTTATCTCAAAAGTTTTCTAGTAAGAAGCAGACCGCCCCCTGTATTCACAGATGCTCTGCCTTCAGCTGTTCAGGTCCTTTGGTCTAGGCATAAAAGTGTCTTACATGACACTTCTTGTTTCCCATAGCTCTCCAGAATCCAGAAGATAGGTAAATAAATTAATAATAAACATTCCCTATTTCCTGCCTGCATGTAAAGGGTCTGTTATGGAAACTCAAGGTCTTTAGTGTCCTATAACAATGTCTCAGGGTCAAAAAGGCAATATGCTAAGGTGTACGCCAGAAAGCAGAAAAGCACCACATTATATGAAACTGCACTGCCATTTCTGATATATTACCAAAGCCCTTGATATTTAGATGGTTTGTTTGTTTCTACTTATCTTTAATTTTTAATAAAAGCAACAATTTTAAACATTTTTAGGAGCTTTTGGCTATTTTGAAGTGACTCATGATATCACCAGATATTGCAAAGCAAAGGTATTTGAGCATATTGGCAAAAGAACTCCAATCGCTATTCGATTCTCTACTGTTGGTAAGTCTTAAAAACAACAACCCCTCTTTGCATGTCCATTTTATGGTGTTGTGTGTACACATTCATTTATTAAATGGGGTCCTTAGAGGAGCTAATTTTGTTAGACTTTATTCATTTATTATTTATAAATTTGTAAACTGCTTTATTATAAAAAAACACACACACCTCAAAGCGGTTGACAAAAGATAAAACAGTAAAATCAGAGGAGGGGGGGAGACAACGCTACTTTTGTATGTTTTAAAATTAAAATACTAAAACTGATTAAAATTCCCTCAGCTTTCTGGGAACCTGGGTAGGCTTTTCTAAACAGGAATGTTTTTAGGAGGTGCCGAAAAGAGTATGGTGAAGGCATCTGTTTGATCTTGATAAGCTGAGAGCTCCAAAGTACAGGCACTTCCACACTAAACAATCCGGTGCTTAAAAACAAAGAGTTTTGCAACGAAGGAGGAAAGTGTCACATAAGGACACTACATTGCGCATGAAACCATTGTGCAATGTCCCCTTTCCATTCAGTTCCTCTTAAAAGCTGTAAACGACAACATACACATACGATAATCATCCTTGGAATTGGAGTGCTATAACATTCATTAGGTGAAGGCTTGGAGGACAATTTCAACATGTGATGGCCATTCCCAATATTAGAATGGATGCCAGTCTCCAGGATTGAAGGGAAAACTGTGTGCAGTTCTCAGTGTGCTCACATTTATAAACCTTCCTTTTCTAGCGGGAGAATCGGGGTCAGCTGATACAGTCCGTGACCCTCGAGGCTTTGCAATGAAATTCTATACAGAAGATGGTAACTGGGACCTTGTGGGGAACAACACCCCCATCTTCTTTATTAGAGATGCAATGCTGGTAGGTCAGATATTTATTTGGGCACCCAAAAGAAGTTAATGGGTGGTGAATAAGAGGGAGAGAGAAAAGTGCAGCATACATGAATCTGTTTCTTCCATGGGGCTTCTTTTCTAATATCAAATTGCAGTTCTTGTACGCTGAGGAATAATCCACTAATATTAGGGACTCGGCTACACTCGTCAATTATATCGTTATAACTGTGTTATAAACATGTGACGCTGTAGAGCTGTGATCTGTCGCCAATGCGTTTTTCCATTAAGAGCTTTTATAACACGTTTTTCTGCTTCTTTGATTCCTTTTTGATTTTAAGATTTATGATTATGTAATTGTCACAGTAGATTAATTTATATGTGGAACTTATTTGCAGGTACAACTTTTCAAAGTGAACTTAGTACAAGGGACTGTGTAGATAATGCAACTACACAGTAATGCAAATCTTCTTTGTATCTTCTTTGTGTTAGTTCCCATCCTTTATCCATTCCCAAAAGAGGAATCCACAAACTCATCTGAAAGATGCAGACATGGTATGGGACTTCTGGAGTCTTCGCCCTGAGTCTCTGCACCAGGTAGGATTTAATCTTTTAATTTCTATTCATTTTTTCCTTCACCTTGCTGATTGAGTCAGCTGTATCTCCTTTTTGCATCCTCTGATTCAGAGACTAAAAGATGTGTGAAAATACATATTCTCTTTTACACTGGTGTATTTGGTCTCTTGTGAGTGATACACAACACAACCCTTCCCTTATCAACTCTATGCCATTTTTGAAATCTTTTTTTTTAATGTGACAATATTTGTATCATTTATAATTGGGCAAGCTATGACTAAAACACAGACCTGTTACCCATTCAAGAAAACTAATGGTTGGAGGACATAAGTTTCCCCTTCCCTAAACTCAACCTGGAACATAGCTCTCCAACCCCCTCAAATGGATTATGTGGAAATGGTGTATTGTACTATTGTTGCAGGTCAAAGTCATCAGGGTGAGGGCAGAATATCATGCCAAGAATAAACTCTGATAGGAGCAGTCTTTAGTGCAGAAACGTCCACAGCTGTACCTAGCTTTAGTTACGTGAGCTTTCATGAAAAGCCTGTGTAGACTTCTGTTGCTCTTGCTTTATATTTAGGTATCATTCCTGTTCAGCGATCGTGGCATTCCAGATGGACATCGTCATATGAACGGCTACGGATCACATACTTTTAAGCTAGTCAATGCTGGCGGAAAATCGGTATACTGCAAATTCCATGCTAAGGTAATGATTTCAATTTTCCTGTTTCGCATTTGTTAATACTAATTTCCTAAATCGCTGGACGTACCCCACACCTGGAGTTCTTATCCATTCCTACTTCAAGAAATGAAAAATGGGTACTGTAACATGTTTATCCCCTTGTAGCATCTCCATTATACAAAGATTGAATACTGCACTTGAGATACTGGTTTAGGAGTAGTGATGCCTGCCATTCTATCCACCTCTGCATATACAGTGGTACCTTGGTTTACAAACATAATATGTTCCGGAGGTCTGTTTGTAAACCAAAACAGGTTGTAACCCAAGGCCCGCTTTCGCCAATGAGGCCTCCCAAAAAAAAATATTTGTAATCCAAAAAAAAAGGGTTGTAATCCAAAAAAAGGTTGCAAATTGGGACACGTACTTCCGGATTTGACGTGTTTGTAATCCAAAACATATGCAAACCAAGATGTATGCAAACCAAGGTACCACTGTAGGCTTCTTTCCAGTATGGCAGCTTCTTATGCCCTCTCTCACAGCAGATCTTTAGACCAATTTTAATATTTATTTCTTTCATCATTACTAGGATGCAATTCTTAAGTAAAAAAAAAATTTAATGAAAAATTCTAAGTAATGTTATTTTGATTTTTGCAGACTGATCAAGGAATCAAAAACCTTACTGTTGAAGAAGCAGGAAGACTGGCCTCTGAAGATCCCGACTATGCCCTGCGTGATCTTTACAATGCTATTGCTAATGCAAACTACCCTTCTTGGAGTTTCTATATCCAGGTGATGACATTTGAACAGGCTGAGAAATATCCATTCAATCCTTTTGATGTAACTAAGGTAAGCGTAATTCCCATTCCTTTATCCTACATGTTGAATATAAGGATTACAAGTTCTGCATCTCTATGGAAAGATTTACTTGGAAACTATCTGTAATAAATTGTATTCTTGCATTTTGTAGATTTGGTCCCACAAAGACTATCCTCTGATTCCGGTCGGGAAGCTGGTCTTAAACAGGAACCCTGTCAACTATTTTGCTGAGGTGGAGCAAATGGCCTTTGATCCAAGCAACATGCCTCCAGGAATTGAACCTAGCCCTGATAAAATGTTGCAGGTAACGAGTATAGTATGCTTTCATGTTTATCTAACAGTTTATTTATCAGATGGTGGGCCTTGGAGCACTTTTAAGAGGACTTCAGTGCCACAGCCTGTTCAGTGCCTCCTCACTTGCCTGTCTCTTCCACTAGCTGTGGCATAGCCTTTTAGTTAGACCAATGCAAACATCAGCAAGTCATTGCATGATGAGGAAGGATGACTGGTTTGGGGTGGGTTGGTGGGGAGATCTTCTTCTGAAGGGAAGTGCCAGAGGAAGTGTTGAATCAGGATATTACAAGGTGGAAGTTAATAATGGCCAAACTCTGCCACCACATTGTGACTGCCTTTGCCCCTGTACCACCGGTTTGTAATACCTGTCGTGTCAAATATAATGAGAAAAGATAACACAAGGATGATGTCTTGATGGGAGGTTTCCCCCACTCTATTCCAATTTTTCCATGGTGTGTGGTGTGTGTTTTGTTTTGTTCTCTTCTCTTACTTCCCCTTCCCCCCTTTTTTTAAAGGGAGGAATTCAGCCCAGTGCTAAAGTGTGTGAGCATTTCTGATTTCGCCTCCTTCACACATGCTGTTCTGGGGCTTATCCCTCCCCTTTGAAGCCAACGGGGGGGGGGGGGCACAGGAGCATGTGTGGAAAGGGTAGGGGAGAGCCCAGTTGTGGTTGCAGAAGTCTGCTCTGCTCGCAGGACCTATTAGTTAAATCCAGCCCATAAAATCCAAATACAGTGGTACCTCGGGTTACATATGCTTCAGGTTACATACGCTTCAGGTTATAAACTCCGCTAACCCAGAAATAGTACCTTGGGTTAAGAACTTTGCTTCAGGATGAGAACAGAAATTGTGCTCCGGCGGCGCGGCAGCAGCGGGAGGCCCCATTAGCTAAAGTGGTGCTTCAGGTTAAGAACAGTTTCAGGTTAAGTTCTTAACCCAAGGTACCACTGTACTTGGATCAAAAGTGGGTGGTCATTACTGGAAGTTCAAATCCCTAGCATGGTAACAAGGGTGGGCATGTGATCAGCACAAGAGCTCATTGCAGATAAACATATTGAGCAGGAGATTTGTGGGTTTTTCACTTTTATGTATTCATAATTTAATATATTGGATGTTTCTCTTTGACACTTTGCCCCCATTAATATAGGTTAAGACAGTGAGCAGCAACTTTGGGGATGTATTTAGTTAGAATTACCGCGTGTTTTACCAATAAAAATGTTCAGTCAATTTATTGTGCGTAGCACTTAACAGATTTTTTTTTTTAACTCTTCCAATATATCAACCTTTAGCTAAGGGAATCTTGACGATGGTTCAGCAGTGAGGGTGGAGCTTCTTTGGCAAATGAGTCACATGTTTTGGACCTGTGTGTCTCCCATTGCTGTTTCATAACGTAAAGAAAATGTCAGCAGAATATTCCGGCCGTCTAGCTCTAGTAATGTATTCTTGCCAGTAGGTCAGAATGACTTTGTTTATGCACTGCCAATTCAATTCATGTACAGCCTGGAAGCGTACAAAATATTTGAGCCCCCCCCCTTAAATAAAAGCATATTTAACAAAACAAGACCAAGCAAAAACACAAAAGTCTCTCATGGCTACCTTTGACTGTGCTGTTGGGAGTTTGCTTATTAGCGAATATATAGGAACTTCTGTTGTAAGCTGTTTTAAATAAATATTGAGAATGTAACTCCACAATGGCATTCAACAGTCTCAGAGACTAAATTCCCAAATCGGCTTATAAATTCTTCAGGAAAGTAGTCCTGATCTCACCTGGTGAGAGCAGTCAGATTCATACGCTTGATAATTACATTGATTTCCAAGTCGGGAAGCAGAATACTCGACTGAAAGCTTTCTTCTCATCCAGCAGGTCTGCTCTTGCATTATTTATTTATAAAAATATTTATATACCACTCTATCCCCAAAATTTATCAAAGCAGTTTAGAACGGTAAAAATAAGATGAAACCATACAATAAAATCATAAAATATTGAAAGCAAGTTAAAACCGTTAAAAACAAAGATCAGGAACCTATTGTGGGGGGGATGTACTCTTAATTGCCTGCAGAGGCCTGGAGGAATAGAAAAGTTTTCAGCTGGCATTTAGAAGTTTGCCAATAGAGATCAGGGGCACCTTTTGTGCAGAGTGTACCACAGGACTGAGTCAGTGACACCAACGGCTTGGTTGGCACTCTTGCAACTGATCTCAGTGGGATATAAGGGTTTGGGTGATCTCTGCTGCACCCTGGACCTAAGTTCCTATTATGTTCTTATTGCCCCTGTGAGAAAGAATTCTTCCTTCTGTAGATGTTAGGAGCAGGAGCAACTTAAGAATGGATATTGTCATAATATTTGAAACACATTTGAAAGCATGGAGCAGCATGCATCAACCTAAAGAAAACTTACCCTCTTCACTCTTTTCTCTCCAATATATTATTCTAGGGTCGTCTTTTCTCATATCCAGATACTCACAGATATCGTCTGGGACCCAACTACCTTCAAATTCCTGTAAACTGTCCTTACCGAGCTCGAATTGCCAACTACCAGAGAGATGGATTTATGTGCATTTCTGACAACCAAGGTAATTCCAAAAGGTGTCTTCTGGAAGTAATCTGCAATACCATGTGCAAGGTCATTTTCTTCTGAATTTCTAGCACGGTTCAGATATGTGTTCTAATTTTGCTTCATGTTAGATTCCTAACTGTGGGTGAAATTCAACATCTCAGGAGTGTTTAGCCCCCCAGATCTGTTCTGGAGAATCCCCAAGCAGCTGCAGAAGAAATTTGGGGAATGTGCAGTTGTCTGTAGAACAGATGAAGGGGAGGTCCTGTTGCGTGAGCAGAAGTCTGTTTAAAATGTGTGTCCTATGTGAACTTTTTTGGCCATATAGATGCATAAAATAGTTTAATCAAAAGTGTATTGCCATTTGAATGGAGAAACAGGGAACGGATGCACAGTTATACTGTAAACAGTTATTTTGGCTTCAAACATTTATGCCTATTATTTCAGAGAACTGCAATAAAATTATACTTAAAGTCACGCCAATGTGATTATACTGCTTCAAAGAACGTCTAGAAAGTGGCTTCGCTGCCCAACCAAGAGCTTATAATAGGCAGGTAGCTGATCTTTCTTGCATGTTCTAAAAGGTAAAGGTAAAGGTACCCCTACCCGTACGGGCCAGTCTTGACAGACTCTGGGGTTGTGCGCCCATCTCACTTAAGAGGCCAGGGGCCAGCGCTGTCCGGAGACACTTCCGGGTCACGTGGCCAGCGTGACATCGCTGCTCTGGCCAGAGCCAGAGCCAGAGCCGCACACGGAAACGCCGTTTACCTTCTCACTGGTAAGCGGTCCCTATTTATCTACTTGCACCCGGAGGTGCTTTCGAACTGCTAGGTTGGCAGGCGTTGGGACCGAGCAGCGGGAGCGCACCCCGCCACAGGGATTCGAACCGCCGACCTTTCGATCGACAAGCCCTAGGCGCTGAGGCTTTAACCCACAGCGCCACCTATTAACAGTATTCTGTTTACTGTTTCCCTTTCTTCATTCTTACTGATAGTCTTAATTTATATCAAGCAGTCTTATTTCATATGGAAGCAGTTACTGGGAAACAATACCCTGATCACCTCTCACTTTGGAAATCAGAATCAGATAAGGATTGTAGAGTGAGAGTGTTGAGAGACGCTAGTTGACTTTTTCCTGTAGAAGGAGATTATTGCTGTATACTGACTCCCCCCCCCCCAATATTAATAGCTAGGTATGAGGCACATTTGAAACACATCTAATGGATTCATATCTATATCTACACCTACACCTACACCATCTCTATCTATCTATCATCTATCTTTCTTTCTTTCTTCTAGGTGGTGCTCCAAATTATTATCCCAACAGTTTTACTGGCCCTGAAGACCAGCCCAACTTGAAGGAGAGCCGTGTGCTTCTTTCTGGTGATGTGCAACGCTTCAATAGTGCAAATGAGGACAATGTGTCTCAAGTAAGCAGATTAGAAATGGAAAATTATTTTGGACATGAGTTGAATGTATACACTGCTTTTTTATGGAGTGAATCGACTTTCTTGACACATCCACAAAACACCTACCTTAAAAGCAGGTTAAAAGTTTTTTTTGTGATCCATCTGGCAGAAACTTAGCTGTGGCTTCTCTAGGCCATTTCTACATTACCCCTTTTGTTACCCTATCAGGTTGTAGAGTTTCATATACCCCCCCCAATAGATCAATGAAAGCTCTTTTGTAGGCCTGTATTTCTAGGCAATCCTAGACCTACCCTGGGGAGATCCGCTGGAATTAATGAACTTGCCTAATTCAGGAGCCTCTGGGAGGGGCTACCACCGGCTGACCCGACAGTTGAGTGTTTGCCCAAGCTTTGATAATTGGGCCCTAGGTCACATGGCCTAGAGTTTGGAATACATGCAAGTGTTTCCTGAAATGTCACCCCCTTTTTAAAAATAGAATAATGCCTGTGTAAATTCCACCAGCACAAGTTCAACTAGCTGAGCCAGGGGGAGTGATATATACCAGCATATGTTGGGCTCGAACAGGATGAAAGGTTTATGCTTGGCCAGGAAAGCTCAAGATCTGCCAAATCCAAACTCTCTCATCCTGGCAGATCCTGCATTTAGATTGTGCTGTAAATTGTAAATCTGAGACACATCTCAGGGATAAGACTGTTGGCCATCCCTTCTGTTCCCAGTGTTGATGGTGGAGTTTAAAGTCAGTAGTGAGACTCTCAGCTGAAAGTTTTTAATTTATTTTATAAAAGATCTTAATAATTATGCAGCACAGGATACATCCATAATGTGAGAGAAATTTGTCCTTCATTTTCATTTAAAGGTACGAGACTTCTATACTAAAGTGCTGAGTGAAGAAGAACGTGAGAGGCTTTGCGAGAACATCGCTGGCCATCTTAAAGATGCTCAGCTTTTCATTCAGAAGAAGGCTGTAAGTGATAAATTGCTACTTTTATCTGATGACATCTGATCTATGCTCTTAATGTACATCCTACAATAATTTTAGAATATACACTTGTATGCCACCTTATTTTAAGATGCATGAAAATATGAGACAGACAAATATTTTAAGGTAGAAAAAAACCCCAGATGTAAAACATAAGCCTTCAACAATCTTTTTGAAATATTATTTAAATTATAAGGATAAAGTAACTACTCTGACTGGGAGTCTTGTCAGCTGAAAGACAGTAAGCCTCCCTGCTTACTTTTTCAAGTGAGACCTGGATATATTTAGGGATGTTTTGGTCCATGCTGTAGCATAGAAAGCGCATGAAAAAAGCTATAAACAAAGCAAAAATTACATTTCAACTTTGGAGGGAAGCTGTGTAATACTATGGCCGTAGGAGGTAAATTGGAAGCTATTTCATTCAAACCCTGTTAGTAGTTTCAAATCTCCATGTCAATAGCAGATGGCATAGTTTACATATAATTTGAGAAGGTAAATTTAAGAACATAAGAAGAGGCTGCTGGATCAGGCTCATGGCACTTCTGGTCCAGCATCCTGTACTCACAGTAGCCAACCTGATGCCTGTGGGAAGCACCCCAGCAGGATAGGTGCACAGCAGCACTCTGCCCACCTGCAGTTCCCAGCAAGTGGAATTCAGAGACTTACTGCCTCTGACCATGGAGGTGGAACATGGGAAGAGAAGGAGCTTTGGATAAAATCTTAATGCAGGCTTCTATTTGCTCTTCAACTTCTCTTTGCCAATCTAGGTGAAGAACTTTACTGATGTTCATCCTGATTATGGTGCCCGCATCCAAGCCCACCTGGACAGGTACAATGCTAAAGGGGGCAGCAAGGTATGAAAGCAACTTCCATTCAAATTACTGTGCTCTGAGGGGCTAAGGCATTAATAAGTAAATTGCCGTAGATGAAAGTGCATGATCGAAAGAGAGGACTGTGGAGTTGGGGGTGAATGTTGTGGGGTGGGGTTTAAAATGCAGACTTTAAAATGCTGCCAGTTCAAGTGGTCAAAGCCCCCTTCAAGCTTGCCTTGATCAACTGTTTCTCACCTATTCTTTTTAAGTATCATTTGAAAATGTATTGCACAAAAATGTATTTGCCAATATGCCAGCGAATCATCAGATTCTTAGGATAATTCCTTAGTTCTGGGACAGTAAAGCCCTCCTGTTTCCCCAACATGGGGGGGGGGGAGGGAAGGGAATATGGCAGCTGTGGAACTGCCATGCTTATTTTCCTTATGTTTTGGGGTCAATAGGAGGGAAAATCTGAGGAGATGGAAGGAATGAAAAAATTAAAAAGAAAAGCTCTCTCACTTTTACTCTGGTGTTTTAGGATTTGGTAGTTCCTGCATTCTCAGATTCTCCCTCCAGTCTCTAAAGGATTTGTCTGTTAGAATCTTGCTCCTACAAACCATGCTGACTGTCAGTGGTTTAAACTATTTTTGTATTGTTTCTAGGATTGCATTCGTACCTACACCCAAGCTTCTCATGTTGCTGCAAAGGAAAGATCTAATTTGTAGAAAGTATGACCTGTGGTCCCATTGATCACTGCATTTGCATCCGTCCAATTGGAAAACAAGCCTTAATCCTGCAAATATTCATGTTTTTCTTGAAATCTCCTTTGTTGTGGCAGTTGCAAGGCAGAACCATTGAAGTTTGCATTTGTGATTAAAAACTAATTGCATTATAATCTTATGCCTTGTAAAACATTCTGTCTAGACTGTTAAAATCGATCTGTACTGGCAATCACTTTTCAGTGGTATGACTGAAATATATAGCTGCAGTAACTTTTTGTCTACTTTTGCAAAATTAATCAAATGGTTTGCCTTATTTTTGTATTCTTGTAACTAACCGTGCAATTATTTACCCAAAAGAACTTGCATAATATTTTGATGGTATATCTTCTACTGACTATGTTAAAATCAATATAGCAACAGGTGAATAAAATTCTTACTCATAGAGGTATTAACGTTTTAAAAAGAGCACATTTTAATAAATGCTCCCATTATGCAAGCAGTTTTATCTTGCAATGGCGCTAAAATTTATCAGACTTTTGCTTGATGCACGGTGGATTACAGGAGCTTGAAACACATATTCGATCATACTTTCTTCTTTTTAACTTCATTTTGACATAAATATATTTACAAAAACAAGGTAATCCATTATACTGGAAAATTCTTACAGTGCCTATTCTCAAATAAAATTATTGTTATAATGAAATGTTTCACATTTATCTATGGATTTTTGGTAACCGTGTACTTTTAGATCTAGTTCTGTGGGTCAACCTACATATGATGGTGTCTTCATTCATAAGTAAAGTGTGGGTGGGTGGGAGTTGAAAATATAAGGAACATGCAGGATTCTTTCTCCCAATCCTGTAACTTAACTCACCAGTCAGTACTTTTTTGTTCTGATAGTGGAAGGAGCCAAATCAAATTTGTACTCAATGTACACATCAGGATGATTTGATGTGTATTAAAGTCTCCCAACATATATTCACACCAGTGAGTGGAGACAGATGTCTTCACTCAACACATATTACCTGGCAATTCTGTTTCAATTGTACACACCTGGGATAAGACTACAGTTCTGAAGTCTGAGCCAAGCTTGTTTGGGAAAAACAGCATTAAAATGTACTGTCTCGGAAGAAACTACCGAGATAGCTGTGATCCACAAATAACATCTTATGTACAGGGATTCAAAAAACAGGTGGGAATGTACTGGTGCCAGAGTAAACAGCCTGACTATGTACATACAAATGTTAGGATGACATAACACAGTCTCCATTGGAGAATTCATAGCTTCTCTCCCTCCCCGCTTAACAGTCCAGATGTTCTCAATATGAGGGGTATTGGCTGATACTCCAGGTAAAGAAGGGTAAAACAGAGAAAGATTTCAAGGCTTTGATGCCAGCTTTCAACCAAGTGAAATAAAACACCAGCTTCCTTTTCAGTAAAGGTGCATGGGAGCAAACCTCTAATGTTGCAGTACTATGCACATCTGCCATTGAGCTTTGTAGGGATTACTTCTGAGTAAATATGCATGGGATCAGCTGCAGGGTGAGCTTTGGTGAGAAAAAAAGAGAGACAAAGCTGCAATTATGTCTGAGAGAGAAAGGGCAAAGGATGAGCACAGGAAGTGCAGCTTTTAAGAGATTTTTATAGATAAGGGGAGATCGCATCAAGGGAAAGCTTTGAGTTCAAGCTGTTTCAGCCCTTCCCTATTCTTTAAGCAGATGACTCTGCTTTTGCAGCCAAACACTGTATTCCTGTATAGCAGACCACAGGAAATGACATGCAATTGTTTCATAATGTTCAGTGAAAGCCAAAAACAGATCACAAGGCTTATAAAATGTACGTTTGAAAGTAAGTTCTTTTTTTTTAAAGGCGTTTTCACATTGGTTTGCCACAAAACCTGTTCTTAACCACCACAGATACAGCTGTCCCAGTCTTAACACATTCTGTCTTCATTCTGCTGTAAGGATGCTTAAAACACTTCCCGTCTTTTTATCCCATACTCCCATACCCTATGATCACTTGCTTTAAACGCTAGGCAAGCTCCTCTTCCTCTTGCCCTTAAGCAGCCATGGGCAATCTTAGGGCAGTGTAACCCTCAAAGCATTTGACAAAGTTCATTGGAACTTTCTATTTACCCTCTTAGCTAATGCAAACTTTGGCAATGAATTTGTACCTCGGTAGTAGGGTGGTGGCCAGGGTGAACAGACAATATTCAGAAAGATTTCCAGTACAATGGGGAGCAAATTCTGGACTTTGGTGAACTGGGTCGGCTGTGAAAATGGTGGCACTGACAATTTCTGTCAGTTCCATTTGTGTGTTTAAAGAAGTTAATTGTGACTTTTGTCCACCAGGGCAAATGACCTGGTTTGAGATTCGGTTCATGGTTTTATATTGGCCCTCTGCGAAGAAAGGGCTTCCTTTACAACACCATCAGGGATACTATGAAACTGCCCACCTACATAATATTGTAAAAATTATACACAACCCTAAGGATTGCTTATGCCTTCATACAAAAAACCCAAGTGACTCCTAGCCGTACCCTTCTTGGTCCATTGTAAATCACTTTTGCACTCAAATTTCCAATCCATTTATACCTGCAGGTCTCCAGGTGTGGTGCTCCTAGATCCCTAAACCCCCAGCCTCACCTTTGATTCCTTTCATATTCCACTCTCAGTTTCAAAATCAAGACAGGGAGCAGCATGGAAAGGATCAGCAAGGATACATGGCAAGAAGTGGGACTCTACTGAGTGAGAGATCTATATGATAATAATTTACCTATAAAGGCTGATGAGCTGGCTAGTAAATTACCAGGCAGGCAGGATATATTGGTTTTATATACACCAAGCGGTCCATTTTGCCACCAATCAGTGTCATTTCCACCAGAGCACAAACCCCGGTTGAAAACTTAGTGCTCAATTCAACCCCAAACTCAAAAAGGCTGCTGTCTATTCTTTATAAAATTATTTGTGATATTAAGACAGAAAATTTCGATTCTCTGAAACAAATTTGGGGATCCGATCTGTGGATTCAGATGGAACAGGGGGACTGGTGTATCATGGGCCAGAAACCAGGTTATCAGTAAAAACAAAAATCAGAGACAACACCTTTAAGCTGCTTTGCTGCTGGCTCCACAACAATGCCATCACATCTACCCAGCAGTTCTTCCCTGCTGTGTTGCAGAGGATGTGGCGGGATTGGAAAAGCACACACCATAGTGTCATGTTTTTGGACTGAAGTTCATACAGAAATAAGTCTCATCTGACATCAAATAGTTCAGTGTTCACCACAGCTCACTTTATTGTCAGTTTCCCATGATGATCCAAAAGATTAAACCTAGAATAATGGAATAGTTTCCTCCTCGTAACAGCATGGAAGGTGATTGCACAAACATGGAATCACAGAATCATAGAATCATAGAGTTGGAAGAGACCACAAGGGCCATCGAGTCCAACCCCCTGCCAAGCAGGAAGAAGCTGGAAAACCTGAACTCATCCCTGTGGAGACAAAAAAAGCTCACTAAGTATCTGAAAGCTTTGAATGGTGAACAGGAATCTGATGACTTCATAAAAACATAGCATCACTTTATAACCCAAAGTCCAGTTGCTGTGGGGAAGGGCAGTGGAAGGAGGGTACACTAAATCAGGTGGAAATGCCTCACAGACCAAATCCAGATTTACCCCTTATTTAAAGCTTCGATATTCTCACAGCCTATGTCCAATATTGATTTTCTATCTTAATTAATAAGTTCAGAACTGCCATTTTAATTAGAGGGGGAAACCCTCTAGTTAAGGTAAAGGTAAAGGTACCCCTGCCCGTACGGGCCAGTCTTGCCAGACTCTAGGGCTGTGCGCTCATCTCACTCTATAGGCCGGGAGCCAGCGCTGTCCGCAGACACTTCCGGGTCACGTGGCCAGCGTGACAAGCTGCATCTGGCGAGCCAGCGCAGCACACGGAACGCTGTTTACCTTCCTGCTGGTAAGCGGTCCCTATTTATCTACTTGCACCCGGAGGTGCTTTCGAACTGCTAGGTTGGCAGGCGCTGGGACCGAGCGACGGGAGCGCACCCCGCCGCGGGGATTCGAACCGCCGACCATGCGATCGGCAAGTCCTAGGCGCTGAGGTTTTACCCACAGCGCCACCCGCGTTATTGAGGTATAATAAAGTAACCATCATAACAAATGTACATCACTTTAAAATTTGATAAAAACAGAGTTTGGTTTTTTTACTCTCATTACAAGATTGCTATGTTTGCTTTTGAAAAAAACAACAACCCAATTAAGTGTGGTTATGTTCATGAATTTACGCATAAAAAACAGAGGCATTAAGGGGACTACACGGGGAAGGAAGAATCAATAAAAATGACCTATTCCTCCAGTGGGGCCATTCTGTGTGAGTGGAGTTCTTTTCACAGTTTTACATTTCTAAAACCAAGCCACTGAAACTTACTGAAAACATTTAGTCTACTGCAAGTTACTTCTTAATGCCTTAGCCACTCAACACCAAGTAAACTGAAGATGCTTCCATACCTTTTTGCTGCCTTTAGCATTGTACCTATCCAGGTGGGCTTGGATGCGGGCACCATAATCAGGATGAACATCAGTAAAGTTTTTCACCTAGATTGGCAAAGGAAGTTGAAGAGCAAATAGAAGCCTGCATTAAGATTTCATCCAAAGCCCCCTCTCTTCCCATGTTCCACCTCCACGGTCAGAGGCAGTAAGTCTCTGAATTCCACTTGCTGGGAACTGCAGGTGGGCAGAGTGCTGTTGTGCTCCTATCCTGCTGGGGTGCTTTCCACAGGCATCAGGTTGGCTACTGTGAGTACAGGATGCTGGACCAGAAGTGCCATGAGCCTGATCCAGCAGCCTCTTCTTATGTTATAATAATAATAATAATAATAATAATAATAATAATAATAATAATTTTATTATTTATACCCACCCATCTGGCTGGGTTTCCCCAGCCACTCTGGGCAGCTCCCAAAAGAATATTAAAAACATGAAAAAAAATCAAACATTAAAAACAATCCTATACTGAACCCACAGAGGGATTTTTCTCCCACAATTAATGGGAATCTGAACTTTGGTCTCTCAGGACCTAATCTAGTCGTCGTCTTCTTCTTCTTCTTCTTCTTCTTCTTCTTCTTCTTCTTCTTCTTCTTCATACACTGCCCATCTGGCTGGGTTTCCCCAGCCACTCTGGACGGCTCCCAGCAGAATTAAAAACACAATAGAACATCAAACATTAAAAACTTCTCTAAACAGGGCTGCCTTCAGATGTCTTCTAAAAGTCAGATAGTTGTTTATTTCCTTGATATCTGATGGGAGGGCGTTCCACAGGGCAGGTGCCACTACCGAGAAGACCCTCTGCCTGGTTCCCTGTAACTTTGCTTCTCGCAGTGAGGGAACTGCCAGAAGGCCCACAGACCTGGACCTCAGTGACGGGGGTGGAGATGCTCCTTCTGGTATACTGGGCTGAGGCCCTTTAGGGCTTTAAAGGTCAGCACCAACACTTGAATTTCTTAAATTTACCTTCTCAAATTTTATGTAAACTATGCCATCTGCTATTGACATGGAGATTTGAAACTACTAACTGGGTTTGAATGAAAGAGCTTCCAAATTACCTCCTGTGACCATAGTATTACACAGCTTCCCTCCAAAGTTGAAATGTAATTTTTGCTTTGTTTGTAGCTTTGTTCATGCACTTTCTGTGCCAATCATGGACCTAAACAGTCCTAAATATATTCTGGTCTTACTTGAAAAAGCAAGCAGGGAGGCTGTCTTTCCATGGCTAGAAGTACTGTGCTAGCTATTCTGCTATTATTTATCCTATTTTAAATAGTATTTAAAATAATAATAATAATAATAATAATTTATTATTTGTACCCCGCCCATCTGGCTGGGTTTCCCCAGCCACTCTGGGCGGCTTCCAACAGAGATGAAAAATACACTAAAATATCACATATTAAAAACTTCCCTGAACAGGGCTGCCTTCAGATGTTTTCTGAATGTCAGGTAGTTGTCCATCGCCTTGACATCCGATGGGAGGGCATTCCACAGGGCGGGCGCCACCACCGAGAAGGCCCTCTGCCTGGTTCCCTGTAGCTTTGCTTCTCGCAGGGAGGGAACCGCCAGAAGGCCCTCGGAGCTGGACCTCAGTGTCCGGGCAGACCGATGGGGGAGGAGACGCTCCTTCAGATATACTGGACCGAGGCCATTTAGGGCTTTAAAGGTCAGCACCAACACTTTGAATTGTGCTCGGAAACGTACTGGGAGCCAATGTAGGTCTTTCAAGACCGGTGTTATATGGTCTCGGCGGCCGCTCCCAGTCACCAGTCTAGCTGCCGCATTCTGGATTAGTTGTAGTTTCCGGGTCACCTTCAAAGGTAGCCCCACGTAGAGCGCATTGCAGTAGTCCAAGCGGGAGATAACCAGAGCATGTACCACTCTGGCGAGACAGTCTGCAGGCAGATAGGGTCTCAGCCTACGTACCAGATGGAGCTGGTAAACAGCTGCCCTGGATACAGATTTGACCTGTGCCTCCATGGACAGCTGTGAGTCCAAAATGACCCCCAGGCTGCGCACCTGGTCCTTCAGGGGCACAGTTACCCCATTCAGGACCAGGGAATCCTCCACACCTGCCCGCCTCCTGTCCCCCAAAAACAGTACTTCTGTCTTGTCAGGATTCAACCTCAATCTGTTAGCCGCCATCCATCCTCCAACCGCCTCCAGGCACTCACACAGGACCTTCACCGCCTTCACTGGTTCTGATTTGAAAGAGAGGTAGAGCTGGGTATCATCTGCATACTGATGAACACCCAGCCCAAACCTCCTGATGATCCCTCCCAGCGGCTGCATGTAGATGTTGAAAAGCATGGGGGAGAGGACAGAACCCTGAGGCACCCCACACGTGAGAGCCCAGGGGTCTGAACACTCATCCCCCACCACCACTTTCTGAACACGGCCCAGGAGGAAGGAGCGGAACCACTGTATGACAGTGCCCCCAGCTCCCAGCCTCTCAAGACGGTCCAGAAGGATGTCATGGTCGATAGTATCAAACGCCGCTGAGAGATCCAGCAGAACTAGGAAACAGCTCTCACCTTTGTCCCTAGCCCGCCGGAGGTCATCAACCAGTGCGACCAAGGCAGTTTCAGTCCCATGATGAGGCCTGAATCCCGACTGGAAGGGATCCAAATGGTCCGCTTCTTCCAGGCGTGCCTGGAGTTGTTCAGCAACCACTCGCTCAATCACCTTGCCCAAGAATGGAAGGTTTGAGACTGGGCGATAATTGGCCATCGTGGCCGCATCTAGAGATGGTTTTTTAAGAAGCGGTTTAATAACCGCCTCTTTCAGCGGGTCTGGGAAGGCTCCCTCACGGAGGGAAGCATTCACCACCCCACGAAGCCCATCGCCCAGTCCTTCCCGGCTAGCTTTTATAAGCCAGGATGGGCAAGGATCCAGGAGACAGGTGGTTGACTTCACTCGTCCGAGCAGCCTGTCCACATCCTCGGAGGTAACAGCTTGGAATTGATCCCACACAACTTGACCAGACAGGACTCTAGCACTCTCCCGCCCCAGCCCTGCTCCCACGGTGGAGTCTACTTCTTCCCGAATCTGAGCGATTTTATCTGCAAAAAAATTTGCAAAATCATTGCAGGAGAACATGTGGCCCGTACTGGGCCCCGATGTTACAGGTGGTTCCGCTAAATTGTGAACCACCTGAAAGAGTCTCCTGCTGCTGTTTTCTGCAGATGCAATAGAGGCGGTGAAGAAAGTCTTCTTCGCCGTCGCTATCGCCACTTGGTAGGCTCGACGTTGAGCTCTAACCTGTGTCCGGTCAGATTCAGAATGGGTTATCCGCCACCGGCGCTCTAGCCGTCTCAACGATTGTTTCATTGCCCTCAGATCCGTGGAAAACCACGGGGCTCTCCGGGCTCCATGCAATCGGAGAGGGCGCTTCGGAGCCAAACAGTCAATAGCCCTGGTTAACTCCGCATTCCAGCGAGCCACCAGGGAATCGGCTGAAAGGCCATCAACATGGGATAAAGCATCCCCTACCACTCTCTGGAAACCATTTGGATCCATTAAGTGGCGGGGGCGGACCATCCGAATCGGTCCCACCTCCCTGCAGAGGGGATGGGTCGCAGAGAAGTCCAGTTGCACCAGGAAGTGATCTGACCATGGCACTTCTTTCGTTTCACTTTTACTTAGTGTCAGATCACCAACATCCGTAGAGGTAAACACCAGGTCCAAGGCATGTCCGCGGCTATGGGTTGGGCCAGACTTATTCAGGGACAGCCCCATGGAGGCCATGCTTTCCACGAAGTCCCGAGCGGCCCCTTGTAAGGTCGTGTCGGCATGGATGTTAAAATCCCCTAGGACGACCAAGCTAGGTGTCTCCAGGAGAACATCCGCCACGACCTGAAGCAGCTCGGGCAGGGAATCCTTGGTGCAGCGGGGAGGTCGGTACACCAAAAGGAATCCTGTACTGCCCCTATTGCCCAACTTCCAGAACATGCACTCAGAAAACTGGGTCTTCCCAATAGGACGCCTGGTGCAAACTAATGACTTCCTAAAAATCACTGCAACCCCCCCTCCCCGCCCACATGACCTGGGTTGCTGTGCGTAAGAGAAACCTGGTGGACAAGCAGCGGCAAGGACAGGCCCATCTGCTTCATCCAACCAAGTCTCTGTCACACATGCCAGGTCAAGTCCTCCATCCATGATCAAGTCATGGATGGCAGTGGTCTTATGAATCATTGACCTGGCATTGCACAGCAACACTTTCAGGTCATGTGGGTATCCCTTGCTGATTCTAGTATTCATCCGGTCAGGACCAGACCCGGAGGCAGGGATAGTCCTCAGACAACGACTAAACCTGCCTCCTCTGTAATGACATGGTCTAAAAAGCACTTCAAGTAATTAGAAGGCTGGATAACTTTTCAAGCGTAAACATTTTCTCTGTCTTACATTAAATTTTTATGCATTTTACAATATGTTTATACAGAACTCTATCTTCTAAAATTATTGTAGGATGAACATTAGAAGGATAGTTCAGATATCATCAGATAAAAGTAGCAGTTTCACTTACAGCCCTCTTCTGAATAAAAAGCTGAGCATCTTTAAGGTGACTAGCAATGTTTTCACAAAGCCTCTCGCGCTCTTCCTCATTCAGCACTTTGGTATAGAATATGCGTACCTTTAAATGAAAATAAATTCGTCTCTCGTTATGGGAGCATCTTGTGCTGAATAATTATTTAGACGTTTTCTAAAATAACATAAAAACTGAGATAAGAGAAAGTCTCACTACTGACTTTAAACTCCACCACCATACAGGAAACGGAAGGGATGTCCACCAGCCTTATTCTTGAGATGTGTCTCAGGTTTTCAATTTACAGCACAATCCAAAGCCACCACCAGGATGAGTAAGTTTGCATTTGGCAGATCTTGGGCTTTCCTGGCTGAGCTGGTGCTCAATCAGGCCTATATTAGCATAAACCTTTCATCCTGTTTGAGCCCGACATATGCTGGCATAAGATGCTCACCTTGGCTCAGCTGGTTGAACTTAAGCCAAAGTAATTTACACAGGCCTAATTCCAAAAAGCAGCAGTGGTGGCCAGGGCTGTCTTAAGCATATGCGCTGCTGGGGTGCAAAAATCCACTCGGCGCACCCCCCCCAACCAGGTTGCCCAGTCCCAGGCACGCAGGAGGACGGAGCCGGCCAGCCGCCTCAGCATCTTACTGGCTTGGTCACCCCTGAACTCGCAGTGCAGAGCTTGCCGCAGCAGAAGAGCCCACTGTGGTGCTCCGACCGATGGGCGGGCTCTTCCCCGGACTCAACTCTCGGGTCCCGGACTCTCGGCCTGGCGCCCCTGAGAGCCCAGTGCCCCACACCCCTATGGGTAAGATGGCCCTGCTCACGGAGGGGGAATTCCAGGGCCAAGACAGGACAAGGACATACTTGCACCTATTCCAAACCTTGTTTAGGTCAGCCATTTGACCTTGGGCCCAATTCTCAAAACTCTGGCAGAAACCTACCTGCTGCCTCAGCAGAGCTCCTCCCAGAGGCCCCTGGACAGAGTTTGGAATAGGGGTAACTTACAGCACCCTCCTGTAGCTAGGAGTGCTCTGTTGGAGAGCTTCTGCCTGCTGTTAGGCACAGGTTGCAATGAGTTATATCCAGTAAAGTTTTGCTCACAGCAGTCCCATGAAATTAATAAACCTGAGTTAGTCATGTTCATTGATTTCAAAGGGTCTCCCTAGAGTAGGTCTAGGCTTGCATACAGGCCTAGAAAAGAGCTTTCATTTATCTATTGTGTGTGGGGGGGTATATGAAACTCTACAACTTAATAGGGTAACAAAAGGGTAATGCAGTAATGGCATAGGGAAGCTACAGCAAGATGGAACTATATCACAAAAAACCTTCAACCCATTTCAAAGCAGGCATTTTGCAGATGTCTCCAGCAAGTCAATTCATTTCATTAAAATGAAATCAGCTTGTATATTCAACTCATGTCCAAAATAAGGTAATGTTCCATTTCTACTCTGCTTACTTGAGACACATTGTCCTCATCTGCACTATTGAAGCGTTGTACATCACCGGAAACAAACATGTTGCTCTCCTTCACGCTGGGCTGGTCTTCAGGGCCAGTATAACTGTTGGGGTAATAATTTGGAGCACCATCTAGAAAAATATATATGTTTGTATGTATGTGTGTTTTAGGAGTGCCACATACCTAGCTATCAACATTTGCAAAAAAAGGTCAGTGTACAGCAATAGCTCTTTTTAGATAAAAGGTCAACTGGAGTCTCTCAACTCACTTACTCTCCAATTCCTATTTGATCCTGATGTCCAAGTGAAAACTGATCAGGATATTGTCTCCCAGTTACTTAATTTCTTAAATACTACTTCTCTTGTTTGCATGTCCTTACTGATAAACAGAATACTCTGAATGGAATCTAGTTGAACATTCAAGAAAGATCAGCTACCTGCCTATTATAAGCTCTTTGTTGAGCACCAAAGCTTAATTTACAGAAGATCTTTGAAGCAGTACAATCACCTTGGCATGACTTTAAATATAATTTTATTACATTTTCCCCACCAGTAGGTATAAATGCTTGGAGGCAAAACGACTGCTTGCAGTGTGCTCATGCATTTGTTCCTTGTTTCTCTACAGATGAAAAGGTATTTTGATTTTTAGAAAGTATGAATCCATATGGCTAAAATAAGGTCAAATATGCTTCAAAAGAAAAGTAAAAGTCCACAGAGGGCAATATTCCATTGTGTCAGGGCACAAACTTTAACAGACTTCTGTTCACACAACAGGACTTCCCCTTCCTCTGCTCTACTGACTGCAGCACATCCCCCAAATCTGTTCTGAAGGTGTTGGGGGATTCTCCTTAACAGATTTTTGGGGGCGGGGGGCTATAGGAAGGAGCAGAGTAAATTAAAGTCCTACTACATGAGCAGAAGTTGTGATGGATTTCACTCACAGTTAAGCATCTAACCTGACGGAAAATTAGATCACATATTCAGACCATGTTACAAACGCAGAGGAAGAAAAAGTCCTTGCACATGATATTGCCGATTACTTCCAGAAGACCCCTTTTGGAATTACCTTGGTTATCAGAAACGCACATACGTCCATCTCTCTGGTAGTTGGCAATCCGAGTACGGTATGGACAGTTTACAGGAATTTGAAGGAAGTTGGGTCCCAGGCGATATCTGTGAGTATCTGGATATGAGAAAAGACGACCCTAGAATACATCAAAGAGAAAAGGTTCAAGGTCCTCTTCTTTGGGTGGGGGCTGAGAATAGGATGCTCCATTCCTCCTGCTGTGCATGTATAACCCACTGATGTACATCACTTAGACAAAGCTGCGCATACCCAGTAGGAGAGGTGAGGCAGAGAGCTGTCACTTTTATGGACAACTAGCTCAGAACCTCGAGGGACGCGGGTGGCGCTGTGAGTTAAACCACAGAGCCTAGGACTTGCCAATCAGAAGGTCGCAGTTCGAATCCCTGCAATGGGGTGAGCTCCCGTTGCTCGGTCCCTGCTTCTGCCAACCTAGTAGTTCAAAAGCACGTCAAAGTGCAAGTAGATAAATAGGTACCACTCCGGCGGGAAGGTAAATGGCATTTCCATGCGCTGCTCTGGTTCGCCAGAAGTGGTTTAGTCATGCTGGCCACATGACCCGGAAGCTGCACGCCAGCTCCCTCGGCCAATAAAGTGAGATGAGCGCTGCAACCCCAGAGTCGGCCACGACTGGACCTAATGGTCAGGGGTCCCTTTACCTTAAGCTCAGAACCTCAGTCTGGATGATAGCATTTGTCTCCATTCTGTAAGGTCTGAAGTCATTAAGAGCAGTGAGGCTTCCCTAAACGTTTTAAAGTGAGTTATGAATTTTCCTAGCTCTTTAAGTTCCTTGTTTGTTGATGAACTTTACGTTCTAAGAGGCTGTAAATGTTAGTTCCTGAGTGCCAATCCATTTGAGAAAATGGCTGTGGAATGGAAGTGGACAAGAAGAGATCATTTCCCCTCCAGCCAGCATAAAGCTGAATATTCAGGAAGATACAACCCAAAAGACAGAACTTTAGCATGGAGCTCTGTTTTACCAATTTCATAACACATGCCAACTATATTTTTTATGTAAAATCCTTATGTGTTGTTTGATGTGTGAGTGTTTCGGGCGATTTATATCTGTACAAATTATTTGCTGTGAGTCCCCACAGAAACTCTTAATAAAAACATTCTGTTAAACCAACAATAATAATAGTTATATATGGTTTCAGTGGTGGCAATATCCATTCATTTTAAGCTGTTCCTTGCTCCTAATGCCAATAGAAGGAGGAATTGTTTCTTGCCAGGGTGATAAGAACATGCAAGAGAAGACAAAAGGTCTCAGTCCAGCATTCTGTTTCCCATAGTGAAAACTAGGTAATTATCAAGTTTATAAATCTGACGGCTCTCCCCAGGTGTGATTACGACTACCTTCTTAAAGAATTTATGAGCTGCTTTGGGACTGTAGTCTCCGAGACTGTTGAAAGCCATTGTAGAGTTACATTCTTAATTTTGATTTAAAACAGCTTACTACAGAAGTTACAATATATTCGCTAATAAGCAAACTTCCCACAACACAATCACATGAAGCCACAAGAGAATCATGTGTTTTTTCTAGGACTGCCTTATATTTGAAAAAATAAGATCTTGTATATTTTGCATGTTTCCAGGCAGTACACGTTTGAACTGGCAGTACAGCAACATAGCCATTCTACCCTAGAGAAGGGGGGGGGGGACTACTTGCAATAATGCAGTACTCTTACAACTAGATTATTAGAATATTCTGCTGAATATTTATTTATGTTATGAAACACCAGTGATACACACAGCTCTAAAATGTGGGATTTAGTTTCGCGAACCTGAACAGGAGAGTTTTAAACTAAATCCTGAAGGGAGGGAGGGGACAATATTACAGATGACAGGGGAGCACCTGGTACTGGGGATAATAGCTTCATTTATGCACAGGAAACTGAGGCGGTGCTAAAGAAGCCTATTAAAGGTGAGCTGGGAGTTAAGGGCATGTATAAGAAATGGAAGAAAGGGGAAATCACAAAGGAGGAGTATACACGAGTAGCCAACAAGGATGAAGGTCAGGATGGCTGCTAAAGCTCATAATGAGCTTTGTGGAGAAGACAAAGCAATGTTATTGGGTGACAGAGAGAAGGCAGAACTATTCAACACCTACTTTGCCTCTGTCCAGTGCCCAACCTTGTGATAACAGAATAAATGATGTAAGGAGGGAGCTGCAGCCCAAGAGAGGAAAAGAGGTAGTTAGGAAACACCTAGCTACTTTAAATGAATTGAAATCTCCAGGGCCTGATGAGCTGCACCCTAGGGTACTAAAGGAGCCTGAGAATGTAATCTCGGAGTCTCTGCCTATAATCTTTGAGAATTCTTGGAGAACAGGGGAGGTCTCTGCAGACTGGAGGTGGGCAAAAGTAGTCTCTAGCTTCAAAGGGGGGGGGGAGAAGACCCAGGTAACTACTGATTAGTCAGCTTGACGTCGATACCAGGAAAGGTTCTAGAACAGATAATTAAATAGTTGGTCTATGAGCACTTTAAAAAGGATGCTGTGATTACTAAGACCCAGCACAGTTTTCCTGAAAACAAGTCATATTAGACAAATCTGATTTCTTTTGTTGATAGAGTTACAGGCTTGGTGGATCAAGGTGTGCTGTGGACATAATGCATATTGATTTCAGTAAGGCTTTTGACTATGAAATAAATATAAAAATACTATACTCCTTACCTGTAACATTTTATCAGGGCTAGGTTCAATTCCTGGAGGCATGTTGCTTGGAGCAAAGGCAATTTGTTCCACCTCAGCAAAATAATTGATAGGGTTTCTGTTTAAGACAACCTTCCCCACCAGGATAAGAGGATAGTCTTTGTGAGGCCAAACCTATAAAATGCAAGAATACAATTTATTACAGACAGTTTCCACGTAAATATTTCCATAGAAATGCAGAACTTGTATTCCTTATATCCAATATGTAGGATAAAGGAATTACGCTTACCTTAGTTACATCAAAAGGATTGAATGGAAATGCCTCAGCTTGTTCAAATGTCATAACCTGGATATAGAAACTCCATGAAGGATAGTTTGCATTAGCAATAGCGTTGTAAAGATCACGCAGAGCATAGTCGGGATCTTCAGAGGCCAGTCTTCCTGCTTCTTCAACAGTAAGGTTTTTGATTCCTTGATCAGTCTGTAAAAATCAAAATAACATCACTTAGAAATTTCCATTAAATTTTTTTTTTGCTTAAGAATTGCATACTAGTAACAATGAAAGAAAAAATATTAAAATTATTAAGGAGACCAGTCTGTATGTAGAAACTGAAGTATCATATGAAAATCTTATAAGACTAGGAATGCAAAACTACATTTTCAAAACCATGTAATATTCCAGTAATACTGATTTAGAAGTAGGAAATGTTTATTAACAAGTGCTGAACAGGAAAACTGAAATTATTACCTTAAAATGAAATTTGCAGTATACGGCATTTCCTCCAGCATTTACCAGCTTAAAAGTATTAGATCCGAAGCCATGCATGTGACGAAATCCATCTGGAATGCCGCGATCACTGAACAGGAACGACACCTAAAAATAAAGCAACAAATCATCATAGTAATTTTACTATTTATACCTTGCCAATCTGGCTGGGTTTTCCCAGCCACTCTGGGCAGCTTACGGCATATCTAAAAACATAATAAAAAACCATAAAACATTAAAAGCCTCCTGATACAGGGCTGCCTTCAGATGTTTTCTAAAAGTTGTGTAATTCTTTAGCTCCTTGACATCTGAAGGGAGGTGTTCCACAGGGAGGGCGACACTACCAAGAAACTAACAAATCTACTTCGGCTATCCTCAGTGAAACTCACATAACTAAAACCAAGTACACTTTTGGACTTCTCTGCACTGAAGAATGCTCCAGCCATAATTAATTTTCAGCATAATATTCTGCCCTCACTCCTGAAGCCTTTGCCCTACATCAATACTGCAATATCTCGTTTCCACATAATCCATCTGAGAGAGCCAGAGAATTATGTCCCAAGGTGCACACAGGATATACGGAGGAAACAAAGTTGTCTCAGTCTGCAAAGAAGAAGAGAGTTTGGATTTGATATCCCGCTTTATCATTACCCGAAGGAGTCTCAAAGCGGCTAACATTCTCCTTTCCCATCCTCCCCCACAACAAACACTCTGTGAGGTGAGTGAGGCTGAGAGACTTCAAAGAAGTGTGACTGGCCCAAGGTCACCCAGCAGCTGCATGTGGGGGAGAGGACTCGAACCCGGTTCACCAGATTACGAGACTACCGCTCTTAACCACTATACCACACTGGCTCTCAGCGAGGCAAAGAAAAAATGGGATAGAAAGGGTAAATCCTACCTGGTGCAGAGACTCAGGGCGAAGACTCCAGAAGTCCCATGCCATGTTTGGATCTTTCAGATGAGTTTGAGGATTTCTCTTTTGGGTGTGGATAAAGGACATGAACTAATACAATCAAAATACAAATGAAAAATACATTACTGTGTACATCCCTTATTCTAAGTTGTCTTTTATCTGTGAAGCAAGTTCAATATATCTGAACTTACTCTGAGCAATGATAAATCTTAAAAACAATCAAGAGAGTAGTGATTGTTTGGGACAATCATCAAGAGATCCTGAAAACTGCAATATTATATCCTCCTGCTTATTGCTATTTTGTTAAACTTTGACAAAACTCATGAGAAACTGCATTTGTTCACAAAAACAAAAAACTGAAACTCGGCCCTGACAAGACAGAGATGTTCATAGGGAGAGGATCAATGAACAATGGAACTTATGCCCTCCCTGCCCCTCTTGAAGGAACAGGTTTGTAATTTGGGGAGCAGTGTTGAGTCCATTATGCATTCTGGATTCTCAGGTAGGTTTGGTCAATATACTGGTTACAGCTGCTCCAAAATGTATGTTGCAACACCCAGCAGCCTGGCTTTGAAGATTTTACGAGAAGACTTCAACTAGTGAAAATGCAACCGTCACCTTAATTAACAAAATGAGTGGAGGCGAAAATTACACCAGCACTAAAGCAACTGTATGGCTTCCATTGCTTTTCTTGACGCAATCTGAAGTGCTGGCATTAATCTTTAAAGATTTAAATGGTCCGAACCCAGTGTATAGAAGGGAACACCTCCCATTTCAATCCACAAGCACCCAATGATTTTCAAAGGTGAATGTGCTCAGAGATAAAGGTTTCTCATTTTTTAGAATGTTCTTTGGAACTTGCTCTCCAGGCCAGCCTGGCTGATCCAACGATCCCTCTCAGGCAATTCATATTGCAATCCAAATTGCTTGCAAACATTTGAGCAAGCAGCTCATTTTTCAGAGCATCACTTGAATGTGCTCACCTTAATTAAAAAATCTGAACTGAAATGAAACACTGAAAGGCAACCTCAATGCTCAAATTACAGAGAATACACATCTGGACAAAAGCAATAATTATGACCATTCAGAAGCTAACAGAAAGGTACTTTATGTTAGCAGATGATTCCTCTGGGTGACAGGAACAGTAATTTGATTTTTAAAAATAAGCCCCACAGAAGAAACAGATTCAGGTACTGTATTTTGTTCACCACCCATTAACTTATTTTGGGTGCCCAAATAAACATGTCATGAGTTGACCTACCAGCATTGCATCTCTGACAAAGAAGATGGGGGTGTTGTTCCCCACAAGGTCCCAGTTACCATCTTCTGTATAGAATTTCATTGCAAAGCCTCGAGGGTCACGGACTGTATCGGCTGACCCTGATTCTCCAGCTAGAAAAGGAAGGTTTATAAATGTGAACACACGGAGAACTGCACACAGTTTTCCTTCAACCCTGGAGACTGGCATCCATTCTAATACTGGGAATTTAGTACGAAACATTTAAGTTCAAAGCCAGTCATGAAAAGGGCTCACATAGCTGCTTCGAGAACGCAGCTATGAAAAGCATGAACTGCACATACCAGTCCATCACATGTGTAAACTGCCCTCCTAGCCTTCACCTAATGAGTGTTATAAAGCACCAGGCATGATCTTGATCCTGGCAGCAAATCAAGAGGAGCAGATGACAACAAAGGTTGCAAGGTTTTTAGCTGGGGCAATCAGAATCCACTATTTGACCGCTGACTCAGAACCCTAAACTGTGTTTTATATAATCAACTTTTTTTTTGTTTGTTTTGTGTATATTGCAATGTTCTTGTGTTGCTATGGCCAATGGGTGACACAAATAAAGTTTCATTCATTCATTCATAAAGCACCAATTGAAAGGATTATGCTGATGATTGCACCTATATGTTGCCATTTATAGTTTTTAAGAAGAACGGAATGGGAAGAGTTCATTGCACAATCATTTCCTAGTGTGGTTTGCTGAGAGCTGGCAATGAGTCACTATAAAATAGCCAATAGCTCCTAAATAATGCACAAAGAAAGTCTAACAAAATTAGCTCCTCTAAGTACCCATTTAATGAATGCATGTGTACACATGACACAAATAAAATGGACACACAAAGAGGTGTTTTTTAAAGACTTACCAACAGTAGAGAATCGCATAGCGATTGGAGTTCTTTTGCCAATATGCTCAAATACCTTTGCTTTGCAATACATGGTGATGTCATGAGTCACTTCAAAATAGCCAAAAGCTCCTAAAATGTTTAAAATTGTTGCTTTTTATTAAAAACTGAAGATAAGCAAAAACAAGCAGTCTAAACACCATGTACTTCAGTAAAATTATCTGATTCCAGGCTGCAAATAAAGGACAAAGTACAACAACTGGCCAAAATTTTGTTGGATTCATAATTAACAGAGAACTAATTTTTAATGAGGGGAAACTATTCAGGAGATAACTGTAGAGATCAATCAGAATGCAGGCAAAGTTCGAACAACTATCAGTTGCCAAGCATTGATACACAGACCAAGACAGTTGGGGGAAGATCTCTGCTTTTCTTGGGTGTATCGTTGCTAATGTTTTGGCCTATTTTCTCCCTCAGATGAAGGAAAAGGACACTTTATGTATAGATGCTTGCAGAAGCAACTCTTCTTTTTCACTCTCTCACACAATGCCTTGGTTTGCTCACCACTTTAAATCATAGTTCAGCTTAACTATAGTTTAAAGGTGAACATGCAATGTGCTGGTACACCAAAGAGAGATGGGAGAATATGGTTGTTTCACTACTCCTGCTTTTGCTACTCTGCTGGGTGCTGGGCCATTATTTGGCTGAGAATTGTGTCTGAATCAGGCCCGTGCAGAGCTTGTCTGAGGCCCACGGCAGGAGTCACGTTCTTGGTATAACAACGTAAGTCCAGAACTACAAAACTGAGTGAAACACATTCTGGGAACTTCTTTGCTTTCTTGTTCCCTCTGTACACAAAACCAGTTCATAATATTTAATTCTCCATCTTTTCATTTTATAAAACAACAAGCAACTTTTAACACTAACCTGCTCCTTTAGCATGTACAACTCTGTCTGGAATCCTCTCTCGGTCAAAGTTTGCCACCATATCTGTGAAAACCACATCCTGAACCAAAAGAGGGCCTCGTGGACCCACGGTCAAGAGATTTAAACTGTCTGCCACTGGGATACCAGCTCCTGTGGTCACGTTATCTGGTTTCTAATTACAAAAGGGGAAAAAACATCAAGACTAGAACAAGGAAAAGTACACTTGGCTTTTTACTTTTTTTGTCATTTAGTGAATGTGCTTATAGGTTAATTTGACAGACTAATAATAATAATAATAATAATAATAATAATAATTTTTTATTTATACCCCACCCTCCCCAGCCAAGGCCGGGCTCAGAGCGGCTTACAAGCAATATTAAAAACAGGATGAATGATTACAAACTTAAAAACAAAAATAAAATACAACATTAAAATAATGGAACATTAAAATATTGAAATGTAGCCTCATCGCAGGAGGAGAAGGAAAAGGAAAAAAAAAAGAGAGAGAGAGAGAGAGAGGGAGGGAGGGAGGGAGGGAATCAAATTGGCCCCAAGCCAAAGGCCAGGCGGAACAACTGTGTCTTACAGGCCCTGCGGAAAGAAATCAGATCCTGCAGGGCCCTGGTCTCATGAGGCAGAGCGTTCCACTACACATATTATGATGTAATATGCTTTCTTACACTACAGGGAAAATTACTTCCAGCATTAAACTCAATCATTTTATAATAGGAATTATTAGGAGAGGTTAGGTTTGCATGTAATAAGAATCTAGATGTTAAAAAAGCAATAGAACCAATAGAAATGTGAAAAAAAGAAAACCATTTCAAAGAGTTCTCATTATTAAATTAATGTTGAGGCAGAAATAGTTGAATAAGTAACATCCTGCTGCACCTCCAAACTTGAATGTCACCAGATTTTGAAGCGCATAGTAATTAAGTACTTAATTGTGTTTATGCTTTACCTTTAAGCTTTCAAAATAAGCTTAACAGAATAGACTGCTTGGTTTTCCAGCAAATTATGAAAAGCTAATAATTTAAAGCCTGAGGCATGAAAAGTAAGTGAATTTCCAGCCTACGTCATGGATATTACACATGGTCTATTACTAAAGGCTAAATGTATCTTTTTATAATATTTCCATAGCAAATTCTGTTTGTGTAATATAAGACTCAGATATGTTGGGTTGTTTAATACAGGCAGCAACCATTTATCAGGGCTTGCCCTTATTGTAAATATGTGTTCAATAAACACTTTTTTTTAAAGAACACTGAAAACAAATAAAATGCCCAATTATGGCTTCTAAGGCACCATAAGTGTAGCAATACCTGCATCAACATTTGGTACTTCCCAGAGGCTTACCATCATTGCCCTACCAACATTTGCCTTTTGGAAGAATGATGTGGGAGCTAGCTGTTTGCTATCTACCGCTCTCCTTCTGTCTCCTTGGAGTACAGCCAGAACAGAACAGAAACTTTGCTGTTGGTTATTTCTTATTTTGCTTTGTATTTATGTACTTAAGCTTAGGTTGGTGAGGTTTTTTTTGGTGACACTGAATTTTTTCCGTTTGCCAAATCATTGATTTTTGTCAGTTTTGAATTTACTGACACGTTCTATGTTTTGTATACTTGTATTTCCAAAGCTCTGTATTTCGGTGCTTTGAATATTTGCTGTGAGTTGCTTTAGGGGCACAGCTCAGCCAACCAAGCTTCAGCTACATACAAACCAATATTCAATTTGTTTAATAAACAACTATCTACTGCGCTAAAACTAACCAATGGAAATATGGATGCAGGCCAAATTTCACTGTAGAAAACTGCAGGTTATGCCTACATTAACATTCATAGTTGCAGGTTATTCATAGCTAGCAGAGAGACCAACAGAGCTTTTGAGTCAACATAACTGGAAGCCAGACACAAGGAAGATAACAAGCCATAACACAATCCTGAAATTCAGATGTCTAATATCAACCTCTGCAGATTAAATTAGCAAAAGAAATCTTGCATTAATTTTTAAGTGTCTCCTACAGCACATACAGCTCCACCCGCTTGAGCACATGAGTCTTCTGGAATAACTACACAGGGGAGTTATATCACCCTGGCACCACCCATTCAGAGGATAAAAGGTGCCTTCGCTCCTTTACAGATGATTTAAAAGGATATTGCATCTTCTATGTCTGCTTTAATCATGCATTAAGGACTACACCTAGATTCTTGATCACAGACAACAAATAAACTCAACAGATTTAAGTCTCTCTGCCAATAAACCTTCTGTTCTATATAATAACTGCACACGTTAATTTACAAAAGTAAAAAGAGGAAAAGAAAGAATTCTTGTTTTATTGCTAGATATTTGAAGATGAGAATGGAGGTGGGGCAGTCGGGGAAGACAGCCAAACATAATAGCACGCACTGTCCTTGGTATGGGGTGATTGTAAAACATGAAGAAACTCTTAATGAATATTTTATTTTGTATCACAAAGGAACGTTAAGAGAGCACCCCACCATAGTTTACAGCAAGATGGCCCTATTTCGTGATGATGGCATACACCTTTCCGATTGGGGGAATGATATCTGGTTAGCCGATATTGCAGAGGGCGTGAGGCATTGGTTACAGGTGTGAGGGTATTTGGCGGCGAGCCTTTAGGCTCTTGTGGCGGTTAGGCATTGTTCGACCTTATGATGGGGGAGGGGAGGTGTGGCCATCACCTGCCCCTCCAAGATTAAGAGTGTTCCATTAAAGGAATCCGGGGGTGTGGATCTTGTCCAAAGCCCGGGGCAGGGCTAGGGCCATGACATGACATGACCCTGTTGGAAACCCCCAGGGGAGCTTGAATTGGTCTGCATCGATGGGGCTACCCCTTCTGGTGGTTTACCCTTACTGGACTGCCTGTGCAGCGGGCAGGAGTCAGATATAGTCAGGTCCATTCAATGTCTAAGCCAATTACCGCTCACTTTCTGTAATCAATAAAGTTGTGGCCAAAATTTGCCCAATAACATTAACCTAATATCTGTGTCCTTGTGTGTTTTTATTCTTCAACGAGGGGGTGGTTGCGGGGTCTAGACACTTCCATTTGCATTGGAAGGAAATTTCCTATTGGCACGAAATCTTGTATCTCAGCTAGCTTTGTGCACAATTTACATGTATTCCCTAAAAAATGACAGGCAGTGCCATCTTCACAGAAACTTGGTCAAAGCAGTTACTATGGACAGGCTATGGCTGACAGGAGTGTCAGTCAATTCCCAAACGGAATGATGGAGCAACATATTTTGGTCAAACTGTCTTGAGTGACAAGTGCAGTCATGCCATAAAAACCAGGTGTGTGAAATCATGTATTTCTTACTTAAAACAGGGCTAATGCTGAGGTCACATAAAACAAGGCAAGCAGCATTCTGTGCTTCTGTGCAGTTTTATGCAGCATACCTTAAAAGTGCCTGGAGGGCTGGACTTGGTTTCAAATTGCCAGTCAGTCCGTCAGTCAATCAGTCACTGAGGATCATTGGGAAGTGTGGATTTCTCATTCTGATCTCTTTCACAGCATACATGTTTTGAAACCCCCCCCACATATATTGCTTTAATCAAAGAGATATATGGATCATGTTCAATGAAATCCTGTTTGAATGGCATAGAACTGTACTGTACATTTCTTCCCAGGAGTGAAGTGTGCATCATATATATGGTAGACAGAAGCAGATCAGGAAACTTTGAAAAGGAAAATACATTAGTAATGTTCTATGGACAACCCACTTACGATTAAGCGTAGATAACCCTTTTGCACTTAAGTAACAGACATCTTAAATTAAAGATTTGCAAGAACATGGCTTAAATTTCAGGCAGAGAGCAGTTTATATTTATGCACACAAATACATTTGCTACATGAGCTGCAATCAGAAATTGGGGTTTCTGTTCATTTAAAGAAAGCTAACAATCCGGACTATTATTCTACTGTCATGAAAATATTTGTAGATCATCCAGATTATAGTAGCCAAGAGACACAAACAGCTACTTAGGTACACAGTAGAAACGACCTGGTCCCTGTTCTGCACCATCTGGTAACTCACTTTTTGACAGTACGGGAGAGACATGTTTTATTGCAGATGGGGCAAATGAAGGGATCCAGTTTTTCTGCTACAGGGGCACCGTGGTGTTTCTTCTCTCTGCACAGTTCCCAGCAGTGATTCCTCCTCTGGGCACTGCTGTGGATACCCAACCTGACTGTCTCCAGGCACTGTGATCGTATGCAAGGGATTTACATAAAAAAAGGTAAAGGACCCCTGACAGTTAAGTCCAGTCACAGACGACTCTGGGGTTGCGGCGCTCATCTCGCTTTACAGGCCAAGGGAGCCGGCGTTTGTCTGCTCCACAGACAGTTTTTCCAGGTCATGTGGCCAGCATGACTAAGCCGCTTCTGGCGCAATGGAACACTGACAGCAGAGCAGTGCATGGAAACGTCGTTTACCTTCCCACTGGAGTGGTACCTATTTATCTACTTGCACTTTTGGGCATGCTTTTGAACTGCTAGGTTGGCAGAAGCTGGGACCGAGCAAACGGGAGCCCACCCTGTTGCAGGGTGGCTTCCAGCAAAATATTAATATACAATAATTTATCAAATATTAAAAGCTTCCCTAAACAGGGAAGTTACTGTAAGCGGTTGTTGAAGAGTTCCTGGCAATGAAGACTATTTGCCTGAGATTAAAAGGACAGTTTATGTGAATTCATCATCCCCATATCATTATGACCACTGTTATTTCAAAGGAGTTTTGTAATAAACCATATTAAGCCCCTGGGTGTTGGATATTTAAAAGAAAACCACTTAAACATGTCACAAGATTTAGAAAGGCAATATTGCTTGTTGGACAGAGACTCGTAATCAGTTCATACATGAGTTCTAAATTAGCTGTGGCAAAGTTGGTAGAGAGGCATTTGACTTGCAAAACACACTTTGAAAATTAAAATACTTATCACTGAGTCAAATGACAGCTATGCTTTGCATCTTCACACCTCTTGAAATGCATCAATTTCCCACAATTTATTTGGGGAAACAGGTATTCAGAAGGATGAAATGCATCTCAAAATGTATATAAACATGTTTTCCATGTGCTGGAGTTGAAAAAATTATTTAGACTTTCCAACATAATCTAATAAAAATGTCTGAGATATGCAAGGCCAGCAAAGAGCTCCGCAAATTTAAACTTGCTAATGGTTTCAGGAAACAGTGGATAGCCAGGCATGGTTATAGCAACACGAACTTTAGCTGTTTGGCATTTTGAGGTTCTTTTTACCATATTTTAACTTATTTCATGGATAGGTTTCTTTTATTGCAAAGGATGCATTGTGAGCTGGCTGCTTTGCGGGTGGGAATCCAGGTCCTCGCAGCAACCGTGGAGTGGGCGGAGGAACGCCGCCTACGTCATCAGTATCCCCGGCAGTGTCATGCCCCCAGCCAGCCAATGGCTTTGGCTATGCCTGTTTAAATTGCGGCGTGGCCAGGGAAGCAGCCTCCTTTTTTTCCTCCATTCGTGGGATCTCCCAGCCCACCCACCCTTTTTTCTTGCGTGGATTGACTACTGCCTTGCTATGACTTACGTCGTTGCCTGGTTGTCGGGTCTGGGTAAGACTTTTTCCACTTGGCATAATTGGCACTAGTCATTTGGTTTTCGCCTACCTAGTAGCAATCGTCACAACTTTGTAAGGTTAGGCATTGGGTAAGCCTTATTGGTGGCGCTTTGGGTAAAACCACAGAGCCGAGGACTTGCTGATCAGAAGGTCGGCAGTTTGAATCCCCGCGACGGGGTGAGCTCCCGTTGCTCGGTCCTTGCTCCTGCCAACCTAGCAGTTCAAAAGCACATCAAAGTGCAAGTAGATAAATAGGTACCGCTTCGGCGGCAAGGTAAACGGCGTTTCCGTGCGCTGCTCTGGTTCGCCAGAAATGGCTTAGTCATGCTAGCCACATGAGCTGTACGCCAGCTCCCTTGGCCAATAAAGCGAGATGAGCGCCGCAACCCCCAGAGTCGGTCATGACTGGGTCCCTTTACCTTTACCTTTTTAAGCCTTATGATGGGACAGGATGTTGTTCCTCCACCTGCCTCTCCACATTAAGGGTATCCTGTTAAAGGGATCCGGGTGTGTGGTTCCTGTCCGAAGCTTGGGCGTGGGCTAGGGCCATGCCACGACCCCAACTGTGACCCTGGGGGTGCTCAACTGATGTACATCATAGGGCTCCCCCTTCCGGTGGCTGACCCTTAAGAGACTTCCTGCAGTCCAGCAGGAGTCAAGATATAGTCTTGCTTCACCCAATTGCCCAAGCCAAACCGCTCACATCAGTAACCAATAAAGTTATGGCCTTATTTATCCCATTAACCCAATATACTTGTGTTGGTGTATTTATTTTGGAGGAGCTAGAGGTCCAGGGCCTCGCCACGCAACAGGATCCTGGACTACATGGGCCACTGATCTGATCTGGCAGGTTCCACTTATAGCACGCCCTGCTATATCCTTTAACCACAATACTATTGCAGAAGGTTAATAATATGGGTTATATTCAGTGGTCTCATCTAAAAGCAGACCAGATTTTCACTGGTGCAACAGGATTTCCCTTTCCTCACCCTGTGGCCCCCCACGAACCCCCCATTATTTGCTCCAGAGGGTTGGGGGACCCTCAGAGCAGATTTTGCAGTAGAGGGTTGCAGAGGAAAAGGGGAATTCTGCTTACACAATGTTAAATGATATCCTGTCTCTCTGTTTGTATGAACTGATGCAATTGTGTCCAATACAGTACAGAGCATTGCAAAATGCCTTTAGGATGGCACACAAATGAACTGCATCTTTCATCTCTCTCCACCCATTCCTTTGTCTATCCATAACAATTTATGTTACCTGTACTTTCACAGGTGCTTTTAAGAACATGGTGACAGAGAGGAACCACTCCATCTCCATACTTCAGGCTCTGATTTTATCACTTCAACAATGGTGTAGCCGTAGTCTGTTTTCTCATTTGCATTGCAATGAATCTCAACAAAATTCAATGGTTTTCCATCACAATATGAGTTTGCAGTCACCTTGTAAAAAAGTATTCAGACCAGAGTGGACCAATTTAAATCAGTGTGATTCAATTTAGTGATTTAAATACAAGATAACTAACTAATTTAAAGTTTAACTAACTAATTTAAATCAAGCTCTCCATTTGAATGCATATATTATTTCTTTACTACAACAAAGAGAACACAGCTTTACAACTAAGGAGCATGTTCCAAAATTTTTGTTATGGAACATACACCCTTTGCACTACATTATTTTAATCTGCTTGTTCATTCCATACACATGCAAAGATACCAATCAAAATTGGCTAGTAGTCTTCAAGTAAACAAAAGGGCCATGAAACTAGTTCAATGAGCCCAAGGGATATGAAGTCATTTGTTCAATGCAAAGTCAAAACGCCTTTGGGATAGTGCAAGCCTTTTGGATGAGCCTAGAAAGCTCTTAAGAGCTTGACAAAAGTGCTCAGACTTTCCAGAAACAATCACTAGTCTCTTTCATTAGAAGAAAATAAGTGTTCATGTTAGGAGGTCAGTGGTAACAAATATTCACAATTTGTCACAAAAATACAAAATAGTGACATAATGAAAATACTTGACTTCAAAAGTCATTTCTCCCATAATTCAATCAAAGCTTTAATTTGCTTTAATTGGGGTATGCTTTAATCCAATCCCTTTGACAGTCATGAATTCAGTTTTAAAAGATTTGGATGTCAAGACTTAAACACATTTGCTTGTAAAATACTGTACGTACATGTTTCATTTCGATGATTTTTTAAAAAAAACTTAAGGTAATTGTTTTTAAAATTATATATATTTTAAAAAATGATGTAAAAAGCACATGCACATGCCTTCATACAACCACCCCAATTTTGGAAATAATACAACATATATTCAGTCTGTAAATATATTCCAAAATGTATATTCCAAAATCTCTGGAATTTTAAAATTAACAGTGAACATCTTTGGTTGGCTACTCAGAACTTCCACTTCAGTAGGACTAACTCCCAGATAGAGGTATGTAGGATTGCAGCCTGCACAAACTTATCTGCAAGTAAGTCCCACTGAACTTGATGGAACTTAATTTTGAACACCTATGTATACTTGCATAGCATATTATACAGTAAGTCAGATGTGAAATACAAATAGCAGTAGATGATGGTTGACATAAAGCTGCTCCTCATACCCCAAATAGCTTAAGGAATATGTATTTGCATTCACTCATGGTGACTAAGAGTCTGCAGACGTGGATTCAATCTTTTTAGACTTCAGCATTATGCAGTCTTTATAAAACTCTTATCACATGTAGTCTTAAAATAACTACTATCTGATTTAAATTCCATTTTTATTAGAGAAGTAAAAGTGGGGAATATTCAATTAAAAATGATAAAATCAATAAACCAGCACACGCTGATCAAAAGCTTTTCAGAAAATAAGAATCCCTGCCTTTGTCTCCCTTTTACAAGTAAAATTTAAAAGCCCTGGTCCTATATGCCAACGTTTCTCAAAGAGTAAGGTATGGACTTCTGTAATTGACAGGTGTAACTGAGAAGTGGATTCTTCTGGGAAGACACATTTTCTCATATGCTTATACACCCCTCTGGTCAACAAGTATAATTAAGTCATGGAATTATCCATATCTTAAAATTCTGGTATTGTAATTAGAAAATTTTGTAAGCTATCATGGGAACTTTTTGAAAGGTTGGATATAAATTCCTTAAATAAATGCTCTATTAAATTACTCTATGCTCTATTAAATCTGTAAACTGACATATTAAATATTCCTTAGTTCATAGTAGTAAACTAAATATTTTCACCCCCTCCTCAGGCAGTGGGATAATCTTAACTTGCATAAAATCAGTACTTCTGCATAACTATGCTTTAATCATATACTTCCTACACTTTGATTGCATTAAAGTCTAGGAGGTATATGATAGAAACGTCTCTATCACAGAGGTTCTGCTGTTATACAAGTGAGTGCAAACAGAAATATAGCACATTCTTTACTGTATTTCCGCTATCGTAGTGGTTAAAATTATTTCAGTAGAATCATTCAAACTGTATTAAAATTTGCTACATTTACCAAGGCATAAAGATTCACTTGGGCACTAGAATCTGATAGCTAATGTACTTGGTATTATTTTGTGGTCTGTTTTCATGTATTTTGTTAGGATTATCAACAAACTAAAGAATAATACATTGAAGCTTCTCTCTTATAGCAAATAAACTGGCTAATCTTTCAGTTACAATGCCAATGTATGGAACTGTATCAGTAAACAACAAGGGTATGCACAGCCATTTCCAAGGTCCATTTCTGAGAGACTTTCCCCTGCAAAATGAAATAAGTTGCTGAAGTAGAATTCAAATAGTGTGACAACAGGTCAGATATGAGCCTTCCCACAAACAAGGAAGAAATTCTTCAAAGGCTACCACTAGAGAATAGGTGCCTTTTTAAGAAGGATATGCAACATACATTTCAATTTAGAACACAGGTAGCATCACTCACACAAAGGTAAGCCCATCTTTAAATGCCGTTTGGCTTCGTTACATCACCTTAAAAATAGGCAACAAGAATAGTCTGAAACACACAACCCCAACATTTAACATTTGCATGTGCTGATGTGCAGCAACAGCGCCAGATTTAGGGTGGTGCGGTTGATGGCACAAGGCACAGAGGCGAGGCACTTCAATAATAATAATAATTTTTATTTATACCCCACCCTCCCCAACCAAGGCCTGGCTCAGGGCGGCTAACAAGCAATAATAAAAACAAATTGAATGAATACAACTTAAAAACAAGATTAAGCAGGTCTTGGCACAGCACATCACAAGGCGCAACTCAGAAAGTGGTATTCAATCATTAGAACCAATTGTATCAACGTAATTATTGTGAAAATTAGAACTTTTTTGGGGGGGGAGCACCAAATTTTGGCCTCGCTCAGGTCACCATATTACCAAAGTCCGCCCCTGGCACCAGTAAGCCAGCTTAGAGCATCAAACGGCCCCAGGGTTTGGTCCAAAGGGTCATGAAGTCCCTTAGCTGAAGTTAAGCAGGTCTGTGTGAAGTTAGTGACTGGATGGCTGACCACTCAGGAACTCAGGACCAGCCAGGAACTAAATATCTTGCTTTGCACTTATGAGAGAGGAAAGGTAAAGGTAAAGGTACCCCTGCCCGTACGGGCCAGTCTTGACAGACTCTAGGGTTGTGCGCTCATCTCACTTAAGAGGCCAGGGGCCAGCGCTGTCCGGAGATACTTCCGGGTCACGTGGCCAGCGTGACATCGCTGCTCTGGCGAGCCAGAGCCGCACACGGAAACGCCGTTTACCTTCCTGCTGGTAAGCGGTCCCTATTTATCTACTTGCACCCGGAGGTGCTTTCGAACTGCTAGGTTGGCAGGCGCTGGGACCGAGCAGCGGGAGCGCACCCCGCCGCAGGGATTCGAACCGCCGACCTTTCGATCGGCAAGCCCTAGGCGCTGAGGCTTTAACCCACAGCGCCACCTGCGTCCCTTATGAGAGAGGAAAAGTGGGTGATAAATTTAAGGGGTGGGGGGGGGGATAATACTGAACATATCTACTCAGAAGCACATTCCATCTTTTTCAATCGGGCTTCCAAGATTGCAGCCTAAAGTTGATGCCAACAGAAATCCCAGGCTTTGAACATTTTTTAATTGCATTTGGCCCCCGTTTAAAGAACCTATTTGCAGCTTATCTTCCAAAAAGACTATGCTCACCTCTGCTGCCTAGCTATTAAGGACACCGAAGCCCTATTCCCTTCTATAGCTAGAAGGTCTCACCAAGGGGCTCACCTGGCCCTCGTGGGCACTTGGGCCTGCCCACCCCAAAGAGCACTGGACACTTGGTTCCTTCTTTCCCGTTAACAGCACCCGAGATTGACAGTGGATTGTAACTCTCCACTCTAAGTCGAGGGAAGCGCCACTCCTATGGTCCTCACCAACCGTCACCATCCAACTCCACCCCCGCCGCCTCTCAGGTGGTGGTCGCGCCCGCCTAACTGCGTCCTAATGCAGCTACTTAGCCCACTGAATGCAGACCAAATACTTAGCGCGCGCGCGCTGCGTGGAACGTGCCAATGGGTTTTTTAGGGGGGGGGGCTTTCTTCTGTACCTGCGAGCCCCGCAGTTCTTGCCAGCGCTTCAGCTGCTCGCTAGCAGGGTCCCGGCTCTCGGCCATTTTTCGAGACGGCCGCGAGGATGACTTTTGGCAGCGACGAGCTTCTTGGGAAAGAGGCGAATGACTTCTGCGGAGCGAGTCCCGCTTGGCGCGCAGCGCACTCCGCGCTCACCTCGTCCCCGGCGCTGAGGAGGCGCGGGATGCGAGAGCAAGGAGAGGTAAGCAGCCCCAAGCCCCGCCCCTTCTCGTTCCTGATTGGCCAGAGCTCCTTCCCCAACGGCTATTGGTAAGTAGTAAAATTCACACCTTTTCTATTTGGACTTACTTGCTCAGCTAAGTGGAGCTTTTCTTTCTTTGCTCTGAACACCAATTAAGTATAATGATCGTTATCTCCCTTTGCATAACATCGGTCCCTCTTGCAACACATGTTTTCATCAATGGGCAATCGCTATGTGCAGAGAGCTAAATATCTAATCATAGTCAAGAGCTCTTCAGTTGCTGCCGAGAGGAATCTCTTCCCAACCTCCAATGTGGTCGGTGAGGCGGAATAGGGAACAAACGTGTCTGGAATTGCAGCCTTAGCTTTAATTCTCGTAAAAATTAAAGAAAACCAGAAAAGAAGTAACACAGACTTCCTGATTGGTACACACACACAGTCTATCAATATTTTTTTATTTATTTCCTTTTGCCTTTTAAACTTGTTTAACTTTTTATTTTTGGTTTTATGTTTTTATATTGTTGTAACCTTCTGTGATAAAGATCTGTATGTGGTGTATAAATATTTTTTATGAATAAATAAATGAAATGTTGTGATGAAAATGTACGGTACTTACCTGTATAGCAGTGTTGCAAGTTTGTGGTGTGTTAGGCTGTATGTCTGAGTCCCTTCTACTTGCTGAATCCTGCAGGAATTCAATTGTTGGTAAAAGGCGAAAGAGTTATACTAACTGAAGAGAAACCAGGAATTGGACAGGACTATAAGGAAAAGTAATACAAAAGAAGGGAAGCTACCCAATGCCTTTTTTTCCTCTTCAGATGACAGACAATTGTTTTTCAATACATTGTTTCAATTTTTGGCAAAAAGATATTTCTAAATATATCTGGCAAGGGAGAAAAACCGAGAATAAAATATAAAATATTGATAGGTGCAAAATAGAGAGGAGGATTCTTCTTGCCAGATATGATATGATATTATGAAGCATCTTGTCTTTGTTGGTTGAAAGAATGGATGACACTGGAGAATCCACATATCTTAGATTTAGAAGGTCATGATAATATTTTTGGTTGGCACATCTATTTGTGGTATGAAAAGGTGAAAGTACACAAAGGATTTACAAGTCACATAATTAGGAAAAAAAATGTATAGAGTATGGGATAAATAGAGAACTTTATTTGGGGCAAAAACACCACTTTGGCTCTCACCATTGGAAGCCATAGCACTAAAGAAAAGGAATATGATAAAAGGTTGGACAACTTATAGAAATTTATTTAAACAATTAAAAGAATTTAAGGATTTATCAGAAAAGTTAACAACATGGATACAATGTGATCATTTGAATGAAGTATTTAAGAAAGATAGGATACGAGGGTTTGGGGAACAAATATCACAGTTAGAGAGATCTGTTATGTTAAAGTGCTGTCTAAAATGTATAAGATATTACTGGAATGGGAGACAAAGGATGAGCAACTAAAATCTTCAATGATATATTGGTTATAATATAGATATGGAAGCGTGGGAACAATTGTGGAATACAGATATAAAATTTACAGCGTGCTATGGTTTAAGAGAAAATTACATTAAAATGTTATATAGATGGTATCTAACACCCAGTAAATTGGCAAAAATGTATAAATCAAAATTGAATAAGTGTTGGAAATGCAAAGAGAAAGATAGCACTTTCTATCATATGTTGTGGCCTTATAGTAAGTTTAAAGCTTACTGGGAAATGATATATATTGAATTGAAAAAGATGTTTAAAATAACATTTCTTAAAAAACAATAACCCAGAAGCTTTCCTTTTGGGAATTATAGGGATAGAACCACCTAAACAGTATATAAATTTATTCATGTATGCGACTACAGCAACAAGAATGTTTTTTGCCCAAAAATGGAAAGAAGTCCCAATGAAAGAAGAATGGATACAAAAACTTATGGACTATGCAGAAATGGCAAAACTTACTGGAAAAATAAGAAATCAAGATAACAGACTTTTTATAAAAGAATGGAAATGGTTTATTGAATATTTACAAACAAATTGTAAACAGATAAGGACATTGGCAGGATCATTGCAATAACCTGCAGTTTCATAAGAGTATATAATTAAAGTAGATGAATAATAAGTTAAGTTAAGTTAGAATATGCAGTTAAGTTAATGCAGTTAAGTCAATTTAGAATATGCAGGAGATGATAAAAATAAATTTAAGGAACCGCAGAAAGAGGGGGAAGGAAGACGAGTCTTGAAATGTTAAAATAACTGTAAAACTATTGAAATGTATATAACTGAAAACTGTAAAAAATAATAATGAAGAATTCAATTGTTGGAATAACCAGGTCAGCTTCTTGGAAATGACCTAAGTATGATTCATTAAGGTAACAAAGAAAGTAGCTCTGTTTTAGACAACAAATGGGTGGTCCCTACTCCCTATACTCCCTCAACTAGCTGTTTGTTAGAAGGGCAAAAACTAGAGTTGTGTGTGATAGTTCCACTAGAAGCAGGTGGCAGGCAGAAGCATAAGGGAAGAGCCAAGCTTGATTTTGGTTTGAATCCAAGACTGTTGCTGTTGGAGAAACAAAACCTTAAAAAGGTAAAAGGGACCCCTGACCATTAGGTTCAGTCGTGGCCGACTCTGGGGTTGTGGCGCTCATCTCGCTTTATTGGCCGAGGGAGCTGGCGTACAGCTTCCAGGTCATGTGGCCAGCATGACTAAGCCGCTTCTGGTGAACCAGAGCAGCGCACGGAAATGCCGTTTACCTTCCTGCCAGAGCGGTACCTATTTATCTACTTGCACTTTGATGTGCTTTCGAACTGCTAGGTTGGCAGGAGCAGGGACCAAGCAACGGGAGCTCACCCCATTGTGGGGATTCAAACCATCGACCTTCTGATCGGCAAGTCCTAGCCTCTGTGGTTTAACCCACAGCGCCACCCACGTCCTCCATCATAGGCTCAGGTTGTATATATGTTTAAACAAACCACATGTAATAAAGACACCACAGTCTCTGCTGTTCCTCATTCCGAGGGCACCGAAACTTGGGTAAACAGCTGGCACCCCTGGAATCTCACACCACTCAGAGATTGGGGTGGCATGCAAAAGTATGGATACCTCAGTGGTGACTTTCCAAGTTTGTATGTTGGTTCCCATTGTTTATTATCTTTCTCTACGAAAGGCAAAACATGATAATGTTCATGTGAGCATAGGAACACAGGAAGCTGACTTATACAGAGGTGAGACCATTGATCCATCTGCCTGCGTATTGTTTACATTGATTGACAGCAACTCTGCAAGGTGTTGGCAGGTGATATTTCCAGTCTTGCAAGGAACTGCTGAGAATTGAAGCTGAGACCTTTTGCATGCTATCAAATGTTCAACCACCAAGCTATAGCCCTTCCGCATATAAGAGCAAATGCTTGACAAAGTAGGTGCCACCTCAGCATATAGTTGCCCATTTTCTCTGGACATAATTTTTTTTGAGTGGAGGGTTCATCAGGTCCGGTTGTCTCCACTGCATCAACCCAAGGTGGCAAGTGAGAAAGACAATTGCAGTTGCTGCTGCTTATTGGTTGCTACCTTAAGCAGCAGTTTTCTTTTCCTTGTAAGAGCAGCTGCTGCCTCCTCACTCATGTGCACATATGCCCTTCTCTGTGCCATATCCCCTCTAAGCTTGGGTGGCAGAGGGGGAGTATGCATGCAGCACTGTGGCACAGAGCAAGTGGTTTGACCCACACAAGTAGGCGCAAACACCCCCTCTAGGTCTTCTCATTGGGTGGTAGTAGCTGCTGCATCTCAGAAGGGGCAGCTAGCACAAATCTGCATCTGCTTCATCTTAACATTGACAGTAACTTTGACAGTAAAGGTAAAGGGACCCCTGACCATTAGGTCCAGTTGTGACCGACTCTGGGGTTGCGGCGCTCATCTCACTTTATTGGCTGAGGGAGCCGGCATATAGCTTCCCGGTTATGTGGCCAGCATGACTAAGCCGCTTCTGGCAAACCAGAGCAGCGCACGGAAACGCCGTTTACCTTCCTGCTGGAGTGATACCTATTGATCTACTTGCACTTTGACGTGCTTTCAAACTGCTAGGTTGGCAAGAGCAGGGACTGAGCAATGGGAGCTCCCCCCGTTGCAAGTCCTAGGCTCTGTGGTTTAACCCACAGCGCCACCCGCGTCCCTAACTTTGACAGTAAGCTTTTATTATTACTCATTTGACTTCATTACCAAACCCACACTAAACAATGTACTATTTTATGACATAGTAGTTAAGTGGGATTAGGGTTGCAACTTTAGTAAAAGTCAACGTTATCATACCTTGTTGAGTATACGTTTGGGAAGAGAGAAAGCTACTTTGCAAACAAGACCTGACCCGTGATTTGCCAATTTATCATCCTTAATCCGGAGGGGCAAAATGACTCGAGGGAAGGAACTAACAGTTATTAGCAACTAGGAAATATCATGGGGGCTAAAACAGAGTTCTGCTATTATTTCCTTTCCTTTTGAAAAAAAATATATATTTTGTTTTTCCAGCTTTCAACCACCCACCCCACCCCATGATTCTGTCTATGGGTTAAAAAGCCTAACTTTCTGCTGAAAGGTAGCTGCACAAGGTTGCCTCTGTTGAGGATTATCTGTCATAGGTGTTTTGGTTGAGATTCCTATATTGCAGGGTGTTGGACTAGATGACCCTCAGGATCCCTTCCAATTCTGTGATAATAAAGTATCAGGACAATGTACAAAATTAAATCATAAAGCACAATTAAAATGAAAACTGATAATCATTAAGGTGATTGGTTCATCAACAAAATTAACCTCTGAGGCATCCCTAAAAATTATTTTCCTTTGGCATTGGACCCCTTTGCACTTAGCCGACAATAATACAACCCCCTCTCATCTGTAATATAATACTTTCATAAATATATGTATATTGTCATTCTGACATTGATTAAAAAACAGTTTTTTTCTCAATTCATTATAATAAATAGGTTCTGCCAGTTTTGCTTCTTTAGGAGAATATTAGTAGCTACTTTAGAGACACACTGCACTGTGAGATTATTTTTCTCCTATCCCACCCCACCCTACCCCACCCACATAATTGCTCTTCCTAAAGCCATATTATCTTTTGATACTCCCTGTATTTGGTTGATTATTGTATTTTAATCAGCTTACATGGGAACCCCAGTGGTCTTATCCAGCCCCTGATCTTTATTATATTTGGTTGGCTTCCACACTATTAAGTAGTTTTGAAGTGTTTTGCCTTGGGCTGCTGTTGGGAGGGAAAGACACTACCTTGACTATACAAAACTAATGACACATTTATTTGGATCCTGTCCATGCGACATTTGATTGGATAATTTACCTTTAGGGCTGTCTAGTTCAAAATCAAAATGCACACTTGCAAGATGTTCTAGGCATGAACTATTTTAGACAGAACTTAACAGGACAGGGGGAAGGTGAATAACATTTATGATGCAACTTATTCCATGGCTCGGTTGTTCTTACAGTTGGAAAATACTTTCCAATATCAATCCTATGTGGATGCAGTAAAGGCACATGTAATGTTTGAAATCTATATTAAAACAAATTTATGCTTCTGTGGCTTCTATATGTAATACACTGGCATAAGTAATATTATGAATAATATACACCCATTGGAAGCTTACTGCTTAGGTCTATCCAAATCATTTTGCTATTGTATTGTTGCAAGCCACCCCAATCTCTGCTGAGCAGTAGCAAGAATCCAGGGGCTTTGGCACTTAACCAGGGGTTGTGTTCTTTTGCAGTGAAACACGGTGGCAACTGTAGTGTCTTTATGAAATATGGTTTATTCACATATATTTACACCTGAGTTTTATGGCGTTCACAGCACAGAGGACAAGCAAAATGGGCTTATCTTCCTAGCATTCAGAGGGCTTCTAAGCTGTGTCTCTCTGTAATGGCCTGCTCCAGCTACCCAGCATGGCTATTGCCCTTCAGTCCCTCCATGGAGTTTTGCTCACCTCCTCCTTCTCCTTCCCAGCTGTACTTGCAGAAACCAACCCTTCTGCTTCCACTTTGAGCATCCCCCTCACAGCCACCCTGGCAGCCTCCATTTCCCAAGTCCATTGCGAAAGGTATTTTGTCCAGCTGCTTACACCAGACCAACAGCAATCCTACCCCAAAAGCTACTGGGCAGAGGGTCTTATGTTTTGCTGATGTCTTACTGTTATCAAACAAACCAGGCCGTTACCAGTCTTTTCTTTCTTCAATGACCTATCCTTGCCAGACTGGCCTCATGAGGAAGCTAGCCAGTATTAGTTCCAGCCCTTGCTAAATTTACAAATTTATGAGTTTGCTCAAATTCCAACCCATCTCTTAATATAGAGATTAGGGGGGGGGGTTCTGCCCCTACCACCCATAACAGTTTATAGTTTGGACCTTAAGATGCCTTTCACAAGGGAAAAGGCATGCTTCACCTCGGATCTGCCGATTCTGTAGCCCTGCTGCAACCTACACTGGCCCTACAACTTGGGATGGTTCCATAACCCCCAGGAGGGGCATTTTAGAGGGTTCAGTGGGCCTTTAGTTGGCAGAAGACTCATTGTAGCTAATTTGTGCAATAGAAAATGTCAATATCTGTGGAAGTAGATAATAACCTGTTTTGAATTTTGAATGAATTAGTTCTTGTTCAAGCTGTTTGTCTACTCCTCACAGAGCTACAATTCCCACGACCCTTAAATACATTTCCCCAAATTCTTTAAAGCCATGTGCTTTAAATGTGTGGTGTGGATGTGACATGAGTTACACCAATGCTGGTGTTTAGATGAGGTACACAATGCCCAATGCTTAAAAACATAGTATACTTGAACTTTCAAAAAGCTTTCAACAATGTAGATCACCAACGACTACTAAGCAAGCTTAGTGGTAATGGAATAAGTGGAGAGGTCCTCCTGTGGATCAGGAACTGGTTAAGTTACAGGAAGCAAAGAGCAGTTATCAGAATGGAAGGATGTAAAAAGTTGAGTTTCTCAAGGACTGGTATTGTTCATAAACAAATCAGCTCTTCACTAATGGAGAAGACACAAGTTTCTCATGTGTCCCAGTTCCAGGTACTTATATGACTGTGTTAGAGACTGTTACAAAAGAAATATCCACACCTAGATGAGTTATTGATTGTTATCACGGTAAGCTCTCTAATCAGCTAGTGTGGTAGCAGAGGAACATAGGAGAGCCTGCTGGATCAGGCTGATGGTTCATGTAATCCAGCATCCTGGCCAACCAGGTGACTGTGGCAAGCCCAGCATTGATAACTAGAGTGCCACAGGTATTTTAAATACTGAGCTGTTTAGTGGATTATCCTGAGATATTTCCCACATAAAATCATTTTCATTCCATTTTAAATATTACTTGGAATGCAGTATCCAGTTCTCATGTAATAAATGGTAAAAGTGTATCCCTAAGAGGAGGCTAACTTTGTGTAGGGGAGCTAGCCATACTGTTGGGAAAAGGTACAATAGGATGTCCAGATGCAGAGGACAGACTTCTTGTACTGTTTAAAAGTAAAGGTAAAGGGACCCCAGACCGTTAGGTCCAGTTGTGACCGACTCTGGGGTTGTGGTGCTCATCTCACTTTATTGGCCGAGGGAGCTGGCGTACAGCTTCCGGGTCATGTGGCCAGCATGACTAAGCCGCTTCTGGCGAACGAGAGCAGCGCACGGAAACGCTGCTTACCTTCCTGCCAGAGCGGTACCTATTTATCTACTTGCACTTTGACGTGCTTTCGAACTGCTAGATTGGCAGGAGCAGGGACTGAGCAACCGGAGCTCACCCCATCGCGGGGATTCGAACCGCCGACCTTCTGATTGGCAAGTCCTAGGCTCTGTGGTTTAACCCACAGCGCCACCCGCATCCCTCTTGTACTGTTTAGCAACTGTATAAAAAGGGAATATGGGCTGTTCTCCCCACTTCTGATTGGAGTCAATATTCTCCCTGTTTACTAAAAGGCCATTGAGCAACATCATACTGTTTTGCATTTAGAAGCCTGTCTTGAAATATCCACCCTTTCATCACTTTCAGTTCTGCTGTGACCTCTCAGGACTGAGAAACCCTCGTTTTAGGGACATTAAGAAAATGGAAACAGAGTCATTCTATTTTTTCATTTAATTTTTTTTAAAAGCATTGCTCTTTATCAATATATCTAATCCAGCAAAACAGTTGTGGTTATATAGCTATTATGTATGATTACAATGATTTTATAACGCCTCACGTGAAGCTTCTCTGCAGAATGTAGGTCAGATCTGCAAGCAGTGCAAAGGGTTTGGCTGTGATGAGAAACAGCCGCACCTTCAAGAGAGTAGTCAAAGCATATTCACTTACTCTTTCTTCATCCCTCTGTACAAAAGATTCTTCAGCATCTTTCATATTTATTGTTCATTATTGCAAACTAGGAGGTAGCTCCAGGAAGAAGGAGCAGAATCGTCAACAATTCAAATATTTTTGCAGCCTAGCCACAGACATACACAAGTGAGTCTCCAAAATAACCCGAGAGAAGGTGAGTAGAATATGCACCACATGCAGCTAGTATGGAAAATAGCTGTAAGCAATTTGTATCAACGAACTCCGGGCCATTTGGCATATAGTGCGTGTTGCTTGCCACTACAGCTGTTTAGACCAGTGTTTCCCAACCTTGGGTCCCCAGCTGTTTTTGGACTACAATTCCCATCATCCCTGACCAATGGTATTGCTAGCTAGGGATGATGGGAGTTGTAGTCCAAAACCAGCTGGAGACCCAAGGTTGGGAAACACTGGTTTAGACTGCAGCTGAACTGCTGAACTGATGCTTGTTGGAGAGCAAAGTTTAGCTGCTAAAAAGTAGGGTAGTGAGCAACTTGCCTTTTGTTTCATCTGCTTGTGATACAGTCCTGTGTATTTCCTGTGACAAAGATGGCATTAATCAATTTGACTTGGTCATATAAACAGTTTATTAATGAATGCAGCTTCCAAGATTTCTGTAATTTTGTTTGATTTTCAACTTGATTGTTCAGTGCCATTGAAAAAAGTGCACTTTTACTTTCTTTGGAGGTTCTAGCAGGAGAGCGCAGCTATCTTATACCCTTGACCGAAAAACGGTACACTCCTTCTATCTAGGATGGTCGTCCTCTTCCACCGAACGGCAGCTTTGGGAGGGACGCACATGGAGCAGTGAGGGAGGAAGGGGACACCTGCCTAGCCAGCCAGATCAGCCAAATCAACCCTGGCGATCAATGGGGTGACAGATGTCACAGCCAGATTGCCCTCACATGCAGTGTTTAATCTAGGGAAGGGTTTGTACCAACACCTAACCAATGAGGAATTTGTCAGCAAATGGCAGAAAATCATGGCTAAAAAAGCCACCTCTATTGGTCTGTCTCCCCTCCAACTGTATTACCTGGGTTATGAAGGCGCCCAAAAGGTTTTAAAGCAAAGATTATGGGACAATGCACACAGTGACTTGCGATCTCGATCACACGCAGTCTATAGTCCACTGGCAGCAGGAGTTCAATATGGGTATGTCTTTAAGTTAGCATCTTACATCAAAAACCTGACAGTACCAAACTACCGAAGGCTTTTCACCAAAGCCAGACTAAATGTCTTCCCCTCTGCAGTGCTGGATGGTAGGTTGAGAGGAGTTCCCTACCAGGACAGACTTTGCTCGTGTGCTCAAGACATTGATTCCATAAATCATATTCTGTTGCATTGTGCGAAGTATGAGCAGGCCAGGGCTGAACTGATACTACCCTTGCTGGTACCTTTCCCGGGAAAATCAGAGGCTCACTATGTCAGGTTCCTATTGGAAGACCGGACAAATGCTAGAACGTTAGCAGTGGCAAAGTTTTTATCGGTGGTTGCAAGAACAAATGAGCCCTATATTCTAAACAGAATGCTTGATTAACCTGGAGGTAGGCTGTATGAATTGTATATTGATTTGTAATGATTTGTTGGGTCTATGGACTGTAATAAAGATTGATTGATTTCTTTGGGATGCTGGCAAAAACTCCAACCAGTTGATAGCTGCCACCTGGGCAGCTAGGAATAATGGCTAACTCAAGGTTACTTTCACATCACAAACCTGATCCTTTAAGAGGCCATGTGAACTCAGGCATTTCCAGATTATCTGGCCATCCAACATACTCATATCTGGATTTAGTTTTATTTTATTCACTCTCATCTAGTTGAACTGACAAGGCTATTTTTAATGTACAGACTATGTCACTTAGCAAGTATAAAATGAGAAGTGACAGGAGAGTCCCTCTGTATTCAATTCAACGTTTATTACCTATGGATTCAGGTAGGTAGCCCTCTTGGTCTGACGCAGTCGAAAGAATTAAAAAAATTGTCCAGTAGCACCTTAGAGAGTGAATTCAGTGTATCTGAAGAAATGTGCATGCACATGAAAGCTTATACCCAGAACAAACTTAGTTGGTCTCTAAGGTGCTACTGGGCATTTTTAAAATGTTTTTATTTATTACCTATGGAATTTATTGTCGTTCAGTCATCTTAGTCGTGTCGGACTCTCTGTGACCTCATGAGCCTGAGCATGCCCGAGTCCCCTAAGCTTCTCCTTTTAATGTCCATGGAGTTTTCATGGCAAAAATACTGGAGTGGGTTGCCAGTTCCTTCTCCAACCTATGGAATTAGAGATGCCCATATCCTATCCTATGAAGCATCTCAGAGAAGCTAGAGAAAATCTAGGGGGCCCAGATGCAAATCAAGTACAGATATTCCCTTCCTCTGGCAGCAAAATGTGAAGCGTTTGTCTCATGTAGTTTGCTGACGAGGTTGATGCCAGTGCCTGCTTTGAAAGCAGAAAGCACAGCCCAGTTCTTTTCTTCATGTAACTCTAAAACCAGATATTCAGCTAAAAGGGGCTCAAAAGGTTTGAAATTACATGCTTGGAAATGACAGACCAGTTAGAAAACTGGTGGAAAGTATTGTTAAGGATAAAATAACAAAGGATATAGAAGAACAAGCCTTGCTGAAGCAGAACCAGCATGGCTTGTCCAAGGACAAATCTTTTCTTATAAACCTATTAGAATTATTTGAGAGTGTCAACAAGCACTAGTTGAGAAGATCTGGTTGTCAAAGTGGATCTGGACTTTCAAAAAGCTTTCAACTGGGTGCCTCACCAAAGATTTCTGAGTAAATTTAGCAGTTATGGACTAAGAGGAGAGGCCCTCTTGTGGATCAGGAATTGGCTAGGTTGCAGGGAGCAGAGAGTCTGATTAAAGGGACAGTTCTAGAAGTGCAGGGATGTACAAAGTAGAGTCCCCCAAGGTTCAGTATTAGGACCTGTGCATTTTAACTTGTTCATAAAGCATCTGGAGTTAGGGGTGAGCAGTGCTGTGGCCAAGTTTACCAAATTTTTCAGGGTTGTTAAAACAAAAAGAGATTATGAAGCACTAAGACATAGAGGACAAGGCTATCCATGGCTACTACTAGCCACAATGGCTACCTCCCTCATCCTCTGTCAGAGGCAATATGCTTCTCAATTTCAGTTGCTGGGAATTGCAGGTTGACAAAGTGCTGTTGTGCTCATGTCCAGCTTGCAGGCTTCCCACAGGCGTATCTGATTGGCCACTGTGAGAACAGGATGCTGGACTAGATGGGCCACTGGCTTGATACATCAGGCTCATCTTAAGTTTTTATAGTAATAATAATGATAATAATTTTAATTTATACCCTGCCCTCCCCAGCCAAGGCCAGGCTCAGGGCGGCTAACAAGCAATAATAAAAACAAATTGAATGAATACAACTTAAAAACAAAATTAAAATACAACATTAAAATATTGAAACCTCATCGCAGGAGGAGAAAGGAAAAGAAAAAAGAAAGAGGATTATAACAGGATTGCTGGGAAAGGTGAAGAGTCCCAGCAGGGCAGCTGAAGGGAAGTGGAATTTCTAACTTATGTTTCTATTATAGTGTACTCTAGAAACAACAGTTATAATTAAAAACATTCACATATTTATGGTAAGCATGCTGCTCCCTCCATATGAATTTGGAATAAATCAAGATAAAAACCCACTAGGCAATCAGGTTTCACCCTTTTACTTACTGTTTAAAGTAACTAGGTGGACCAGGCCTGCCCTGAATTCCACTCCTACAACTCATAGTAAAAATAGCTTCCAAAGTCCTGGAAGCTGCCTTCTCCTTCTGTGTACCTCCCCCATCCTCCCTGTCCCAGACTGGATGCTAGAGTTTGAAAGCTTCAAGTCTCCTTAAAGTTGACCAAGATTCCTCCTGCTAAACACAGCATTTCCAGAGCTTGGATACTTTCCCCTCACCTTCCAGAGGCTTGGGAGGGCTGTGGATCTGGTGGACCCAGTCCACTCCTGATCTGGCCCTGAAAAGTTCCTGTTTTGCCATTACCACTATTCAAAGATTGTGGAGCAGCAAGGGCAGTGGAGGGTTCCATGTTTGCAGTGGGGAGGCATGGGAATATGAGAGAGTACAGGCAATCCTCATTTTGCGCAGGAGTTACGTTCTGGACCTCCCAAGCCCTCTTTGGCCAGTGCCTCCCTCTCAGAAAGCATCATGATGGACGAGACTGGCTGCTCCCTCCAGCAAGTCACTCTTCGGCGTGCCCCCACCCCAAATCTTGGAACTCCTCTTGTCTGATCCTTGGCTGCCAGCTGTGGTAGGTGAGTAGAAAGGAAATGTGAGTTGCTTAAAGATGGAAGGGGGGGCACCATTTGCCTGCAGAAAGACTCATCTCAAGACTCCACCGCAGAGCTGCTTTCCCCCCTCAGCCCTTTTCATTTCCTGAGTCTGTCAGAGTCCTGGATTCCATTTGAATTTGTTCTCCTCCTGGGACGTTTGTGTTGTATCTGTAATATTGGCACTGAAAATAAACACCATTCGGTTCTGGACCTCCATGTGCATCAGCGGAGCAAGCATAAGCTCCTTCTGCTTGTCTCCATTCCTCCCTGTTCTGCCCATTTTCATGTCTTTATGAGGTTTTGGGGTTTCTTCCAGATTCAGTGCTGTGCACATATGCACAATCATGTTTCATCATCTAAATTGGGTGTTGCTTGTCTCTTTTTCTCCATGACTGGAGCAGGAAAGCTGTCTTTTTCTGACAACCCCCGAGATGTTCTCCCAGGCACAGTAGGCTTGTGCCCTAAGTAACAAAATTATAACAAATTATAACAAAATAATGGGGGGGGGCTTTTTTTGTTAAAAATACTGAAGACCTAGAAGAAACAATTTTTCAACCTGAGCTTTTCAATATGATAACAAGCAGTCACCATATGATAAAACTATTACGTATTCACCCATATTGGCCCAAGACATTTGGGCAAGTAAGGTAAACTGGCAATAGTATCCGTACCCCAACCAGGGAAGAAGGGTAAGGTGGGGTGGTTAAGATATACGTCAGGAAATATGGTGTGTGCTGATGGGGAATAAAGATTGACATCTAGAACAAAGGAGGGAAGATAGAATCATAGAATTGTAGCATTGGAAGGGTTCCTGAGGGTCATCTAGTCCCACCACCTGTAATGTAGAAATCTCAACTAGATTGTACATGACAGAGGTATTAAAATGCTAAAAAACCTCGAAGGAAGGTACACCACCTCTCATGGGAGTCTGTTCCACGGCTGAACAGCTCTTATGGTCAGAAAATTCTTCCTCATGTTTACTTGGAATAGCTTTTCTTGTAACTTGATCCATTGGTTCAGGTTCTAGTCTCCAGAGCAGGAGAAAACAAAGTTGCTCTATCTTCCATGTAACAGCACTTTAGATATTTGAAGATGTCTATCATGTCTCCTCTCAATCTCCTCTTTACTAGGCAAAAGATACCCATTTTCCTCAACCCTTCCTCAAAAGGCTGGGTTTCCAGACCCTTGATCATCTTGATAATCCTCTTCTGCACACATTAAAGTAAAGGTAAAGGGACCCCTGACCATTTGGTTCAGTCGTGGCCGACTCTGGGGTTGCGGAGCTCATCTTGCTTTATTTATTGGCCGAGGGAGCCGGCATACAGCTTCCAGGTCATGTGGCCAGCATGACTAAGCCGCTTCTGGCGAACCAGAGCAGCACACGGAAACGCCGTTTACTTTCCCGCTGGAGTGGTACCTATTTATCTACTTGTACTTTGACGTGCTTTCGAACTGCTAGGTTGGCAGGAGCAGGGACCGAGCAACGGGAGCTCACCCCGTCACGGGGATTCGAACCGCCGACCTTCTGATCAGCAAGTCCTAGGCTCTGTGGCTTAACCCACAGCACCAATATCCTTCCTAAATTGTGGTGCCCAGAACTGGACATAATACTCCAGGTGTAGTCTGACCAAGGCAGAATATTTCCCTTGATCTGGACATTATACTTCTGTTGATGCAGCCTAGAATAGAAGCTTTTCCTCCACTCTCTCTTTCATTTTCAATTATCTGGTTCCATCTGCTGGTGACAGCATGTAAGCACCCCAATGAAGACAAACAAAGATGGATGACAAATTCGCATACAGTATTCAGCTGTGAAAGCAGAACATGTCAAAAGGCACATATACAGTTAAATATTTCAGCAGGCTTAATTTTGAACATTAGGAACAAGCCAAGGCAGCACAAAAAGAACAAATTCATAGGTAAGCATATCTTTGTAATAAGAGGTTCTGGTGTTTAAGGATAGAGATGTTCCTTTAGTCTTGTCCTCATTGTTTCACACTTCATACCAGTTTCACCATCTTCACCTGTAACATTGACAACTGGGAGTCTCTTTTACGTGCAGAGGTGGCTCATGCCATTAAGAACCTTAACCTCCCAGGGTGTCCCTTCATGTTGTAATGCTTGAAGAGAGCTCAGGTTTGATCAAAATGCCAAGGTGTGGGCTTATTCAGACTTCCATCCGTGCTGAGCTTTGCAGGCACAGCTCTACACTTTTCAGGTCCATATCCAAGGGTTTGGTTCCACCCCCCCATCACTTTCCCTGGGAGAACCTGCTGTTTACCGCTGAACTGGAACAAAAATAAACCTGCGGGAAACCTGATTGCCATTTCTTCCAATCAACAACCGCTCAGATCTGGACCTGGAAAGCATGGACCTATGCCTGAGAAACTCACACAAAAGAAAGTCTGGATGAGCTCTAGGGTTTGTTGAGAACACAAAAGTTAGTTAAGAAATCATGACACACAGGAAGAAGAGGAACCTGGGGGAGGAAGCCTGCATGTTATGATACTATTTTCAGATAATACTGAACCAGTTTGGTATTATGTCTGAATCATGCCAATGTGTTGATTAAAGAGAAAGATCAAAATCCAAGGAAATATCAGCTTCTTTTAAGGAGAAAATGTGAATATTTGCTCTTTTGAATTACTTGGGAAGTGCAGGAAACCAATTCTATATTGCTTCCTGGGTTCCTATTTTTAATTACCAAGTTTCACTTAAAGGCAGGTATGATGAATTTGATAAAATCCATCCAGAGTTTGAATTTTTAAAAAAATTATTTTAAACTGTTTGTGTGCAGCAATCATCCTTGATGTAAAGAACTATGCCAATAGTTCCTCATTGGAGTTGAGGAATTTATGTTTCTCAAAGTAAACCCTTCCGGTTCCACATGTTGTTCAAACTTGGGGGAGTTTGATGTACCCTGCTATTTGAATTAAAAAGTGCAAAAAAAATTCCATTGTGGGCATGTAAGCTGCTGTGTACATCTGAAGTAGGTTTTTGGGTCCCTGCCAGTCATTTGAACTTTTGCATGACTATCATGGGACTTTGACGCATTTGTTATAGCAGTACCAAGAATTTAACTACTGTATGAAACCTTTTAACATATCTAGCAAGATGCTGATTCACTCTGTGAAAGGAGCCGCTACTTTTCTCAGACTGCTTACAATATACTCTCTGTCAGTGAATTTACCGTGCAAAATGAATGCATGTCTAAAGTCACCAAGCCATTCCTTGCTGATGTATAATAATCAAATTCATTGGGTATTGTCCAGGCTCCCGGCAGTGAAATCTCTCCTTTCTCCATACTGTTTGATGTGATTCTTCAATAATTGAAAACACTGGAGAAAGCTCTGGATTTTCAAGCAATTGCCCTGCCTGTCTTCACAGGACTTTGCTAATCCTGAGCAATTCTATGACAGAATGGCTGTACATTTTGTGTCAATTTTCTTACTTAGCACCGTTATTCTGAAGGTTGTTCTAGACATGATAATTGTCCTAATTGGCCTTCACTTCCATATAGGAAAAGGTCTTTACATTGTCACATGTCCTAAACATAACTGGTTGTGGCATCCTAATGGGTGTACACTTTATGTGTAGCTGTGCATTCATCATATAATGTGCGCTTCCCCCGCCTACAAAGCAGAAGCCCAAAAAGTTGCCAGCCCAGCAGCACTGGTGAAATATTCACAAGAATGGCAGCATGCTGTGTTTCATCATGTTGCATGTGGCAAGCGGTATAGCCATTCCAGGCTGTGATTTACTGGTGATACCCAAGCACTATAAGACTTTGCAAAATTGGCTCTCCACTGCCAATGACATCAAAACAACAAAACTCTGTTGTTGTTCTTCTTCTTCTTTGGCGATCACTCATAGCCGAGTAAGATTGTCTTCCATGAACACATTCTTAACAGTGAGTTTGTACGTGACTGTGGAGGCCAATTCTGGACCCACACGTCCTTCCACAGTGGGGATATTGGTTTCCAGGTGGGAGTTGATCACGGTGTGGATTTGCCAAACGTGCTTTCCTCCTAGCACGTTTCTCCCTTTCGTTCTGAGTTCAAGTGTCTTCAAAGCCCATGACACCTTTGGTAAAGGCTGTTCGCCAACTGGAGCACTCGCAGGCCAGTGTTTCCCAGTTGTCAGTGTTTATACTACATTTTTTAAGATTTGCCTTGAGACAGTCTTTAAACCTCTTTTGTTGACCACCAGCATTACACTTTCCATTTTTAAGTTTGGAATAGAGTAGTTGCTTTTGAAGTCGATCATCAGGCATCTGCACAACATGACCAGTCCAACAAAGTTGATGTTGAAGAATAAGAAATTCGAACCAGTGGCACAACAAAGTGAGGTTGACTGCTTTGGAAGCATCTGTTGCTCAGGCCCACTTACGTGTCACCACATCAAATATAGAGCTGGCTTAGTATAATATTAAAAGTAGCATAATTTAAAGATGTGGTTATGCTATTTTAGGATTGGTCCATGTTGTAGCCCAGCACACATGGCAAAGAACTGTGTCTTGGCTTACATGTTCACCTTTGCCATTGGACGGAAGGCATCATGTGTGACCTGGCATGCATTTATGTAGAATTTAATGTGCGTATGAAGCAATTGTATGTTTGATCATTCTGTAACAAAATGAGGAAGACAGACCATGTGGGCAGAACTTAGGTTGAGCATATAAATTCTATTGCATGTGGTGGTGGGAGTGTGTGTGTGCATGTGTGAGGCCAAGAAGACCCATGACATGTAGAAGGTTCACAATCAACTCCCCACCTCATAATATTTTTTATTGATTTTTCATATATCCAAAACAGTACAAACAAACTCAGTTAACCTCTGAGCTGGCCCAAATTTGCAGTTGGAGAAGTGTTTGTCTGAAAAGGTCCCCACTTGGTTATGATGTAATGTTACTATATCAGAGAGAAGCGCATTTTACTATACCCCCTGAGATGTCATATCCCACAGTATTTACAGTTGTACCTTGGAAGTTGAACAGAATCTGTTCTGGAAGTCCATTTAACTTCAAGATGTTCAAAAACCAAAAAGTTCCTGCAGCCAATCAGAAGCCACGGAAGCCCCATTGGACGTTCAGGTTCCAAAAGAACGTTTGCAAACAGGAACAATCACTTCTGGGTTTGCGGTGTTCAGGAGCCAAAATGTCCAGGTTTCAGGGCATTCAGGATCCCAAGGTATGACTGTACACTGGGATAATTTCAGACAATAACTCTGCACATGACACTGAGGTGTACTTCTACATGACAACTATCCTTCTTCGGTCAGAATTGCACTTATGAGCCTCTTATAAAACGCTAGCTGAAATTAACAAAGTCTTTAACTTAGAGGCTCATAATACAAATGCCCCTGACAGCTCATGATGCTTCACTTGAATTGAGGCAGGGGTTACAGTCCTGAAAGTTATGTTCTGGATTGCATTGTAATTTGAAGCACGGAAGAACCCCTTCATTTCCCCAAATCTGCGTAGTGGGGGTCCCAGCCATGCTCAGTGCTTTTTAAAGGTGCTAATACACACCATGAAGTTGTTACAGTAAGTGCCACACTTGGGATGCCGGTACTGCATACCATTGAGTACCCTCGGGGGGGGGGGAGCACTGGTCTAGATGAGAACTATGTTTCCTAATGTCAGCAGCACAGTCTGGTGATGCTGTTGTTGCAGCATTCAGGCACTAGAGGGAGAACAGAAAGTCCAAAGGAGAAAGGCAATACCCACTTGGCCACTGCTGCTCCACCCAGAGGTACATTTAGGGAAAAGGAAGGATAATGGAGCGGTATTTTAAGGTTGGAGGGTGCATGGAGTTAATGCTGAGGTAATCGGAGGTGACATTACTGGGAATGACACAGGCTTTCCAAATCTGGGGCGGGCTGAGGAAAAAAGTTGACATGAATTCTGTTCTGTGAACCGCTGTGAGGCCTCCAGGTATAGGATGGTATATAAATTCAATAAATAAAAATAAATACAATGAATTGTAAAATAACATCCAATTAATTATAATTAATTTTTTTATGCACAGTTTACAAACTACAGTGGTTTGGAAAATACACAAATCCAAAATTATTGTACAGGATTTAATATTCTTACACACACACTTCACACCCATGCTTCATTCTACATCATAAATTTATATGGAATGCGACTTCTACTGCTGCTTTGAAAGGAATGTAGAATTCCACACTGGGTTCTGCCCCCTTAAACTGCCTTTGCCTCATGTGGCAAGGTGTTGCTCACCAAGAAAGTATTCTGTGCTACCTGAAAAAATTCTAGTGCAATTTTAGCCAACTCCAAGATGGTTGAATGCTTTTTAAAACACCAGCAGGCCTGAACATAGCACCCCAGCACTGCCCACAAGTAACGAAATATTTGGGGACCAGAATGCAGGAGCTTCTTTAGATGCAATTTTCTTTGAATTGCAGCTCCTCACACAACCACAGTATGCTGTGGAACAAACTATTTTCGAAAGCCTCACTTGTAATGTAGGGATAAAGGAAGGTTTAATTATGTGCTGGTTGTTATTATTATTTTATAAGACAGATGCCCTGCTAGGTGAATAGGGTTTTGACCTGCAAATAACTATGGCAAACATAGCTGAAAGTCCTATATATACAGCGCCGGGCCTTTTCTCTGATGGTGTGCAGAAATCATTTAGATCTCAGCCACAACACATGTTTTCTTTTGAATGTTTGCAATAACATGTCAAAACCAGATCCTGTGAATGGCAGTGCAGCCTCACAATTGTCCTTTGCTGGGAACCGTCATATTAATAAATAAAACAAAGCTTTACAAAGCAGAGTCACAAGCACCCACTAACAAGGTGTTGGGAAAACTCGCATGAATTAAGATGCAGCTTTTTTGGCACAGGATTTAGCCCATTATTATATAATGCAGAATTCACTTGTAATTTGGCAGTGACTAGAAGGGCACATGCTCATAGAAAAAGCAGTGCGAGGCCTGTGAACTGGCACCTCAGAGATGTGGTAAACTATATTATTGATAAGCCTTCTCTGTTGATCTTTCTTTTAAAAAGGAAAATCATAAATGTGACGTATTCTCTGTGTCCCCTTACCCAGCACCACAAAAATTCCACTCTTGAAATCAAAATTGAATCTAGTTCAGTAACTTTAAAAGCAAGGCTTCCAGGGAGAAGTGTAAAAATTCTTGAGAAACAGAATTTCTGTTTCTCACATAATATATGTTGTGGCTCAGTCTTGGTGCTGTGTGTTGTGCAATAAACTGGGCATTTCCCCCCATATAAAGTGCAGTTGTCAGGTGTGTACCACTGTGACTTCATTGAAAATATGCACAGTGTTTAGTTTAGATAACTAAAAAGGTGATGGGGTGGAAGGTTTGGTACACTGGGCAAAATTACAGTACATAAATGACGCATGCCAGATTTCTAATCCTATGACATGAAAAGGACAACAGGTTGGAAAAATTAACACAGAGGGCAGACATCACCAAACTAAATGCTTCATCGAAAGGATGCCATTTTGTCCTAGCTACAATCCGATGGTAAGGCAGGGATGAAGTGAGCCAAAAGAAAAGATACAAGGTCAACATTCAATTGGAAACCAGCACCTGCAGAAAAATCCCTAAATTGCTCAGATCAGTGAACAAACTTGACTTAAAATCTGTTAAGGATCAGGGAGTACACTTTAACCAGCTTTGATCTATTGTTCTTACAAGTCTTCCACATTGGTCTGGATGAAATCCCCACAGTTCCTTTCTCTGGCCATAGCAGGATGGCTCTCATGTCCCAGGCCTGGGTGGGTTTGAGTCCTGATAAAATATCCACTTGCCAAAAGGGATTTATTATCACTGCTGGCTCCTTGTGAGTAACTCAGTTCCGCATAATATGCTTAGGATGTGCCCATCATTAAAGGATAAAAGAATTAAAGCGAATTCTAAAACTGACAGGGTAGGAGAGGCCTATGTTAGTTTGCAGAAGCCCTGCTGCTTTAAAGATGAACAAAAACCCACAGTTAAACTGGTCAAGCACCACCTGAGGTAGAATCCTGAACCTAAAAGGCATACGTAATTGCTATTAGGTTATAGTACAAATACACTGCTTTAAAAATAACCACTCTATTCATAATCTGTTATATATGTTCAGAAGGATTTATATAGCCTGAATTCTTGCACCTGCATAGTCTTAAGTGCATGGCTGTGCAATATTTTTAAATGTTTCAAATCTGTTTAATTGTACAAACTGACTGATGATGAAATGTTGTGGAGGGATTTAGGGCAACTTCATTGCCCTAAAAAAACCAAAAACCTTCTAGGCTCTTTAGGAAGTGGAGAGGAGGGATATCACAGTTTTAAGTGCCTGATATAGAAATGCCATAAGCTTCCAAGCCTCACTGAAGGCAGGAGTGGAAAAGACACGCTAGTTACATAAGAATATGAGTGGCAGAAAAATGTATAAACTGATGCACGTATGTCCTCTGAGTTTCATAGGGATTATGATTCAGCGTTTGACCAAACTGTGGGAGGCAGTGGAAGACAGGAGTGCCTGGCATGCTCTGGTCTATGGGGTCACGAAGAGTCGGACACGACTAAATGACTAAACAACAACATGATTCAGCACTATTCTACTAGATTACAGCAGTGTTCCCACAAACTTATTTTTCATTACTCTTTGACCAGAACCACAGTATTTTGCTTTCACAAATTCCAGTGTGTCTGTCTGTCTCTCTGTGTGTAAAATAGACTCTCATTTTATTTTTTTATTTAATTTATTTAAAATATTTATATTCTGCCATCCCCATGCTCAATATACTCCACTCCATAAAAACGAATGTAGGACAATATGCAGTCAGATAGTATTTGACTTACTATAACCAACCAGCCCACTAACAGAGTATGAATAAGTGATATCTATTTGCACTAAAGTGCATACAGTGATGGAAGCACCAGAAATGGGGGGGGGGGAGTTGATAAAAATTGATAAATATATGGGCTCATTTTGAAATTAGTTTTCAAGCATGTGTTCTTTTGAAATCTATGGGTTTGGCTTTTTTAAAGTGACAGAACTGTGGATTCAGTGAGGGAATCTGATATATAGCTAAGTTCATCGTACTTTCTTATTGACTTGGATAGGTTGGAAATATGGTGTCCCTTCTTCACATTTTCTGGTGTAACTGCATTTGCCGCAGGCTTTTTACTTTCTTGCTGCCTCATTGATCTCACCACATAAAGTTTGAGTTACAAATTCCTGCACAGTTTAGAAGATGCTCTGGGGAGCCCTGACTGGCAAACTGCTGCTCTTCTTGGCATTGGGAACAATGCTACATATATAGCCCCAGACTATGGTATAAGTCTACAGAGCAGTTTTTGGGTGTTATTTTGATAAGTGTCAAGCATTTGATGATGCTAGTCCAAAAAATATGGAGAACAGTGAATTCCCCAATACAATCCTCAAAGTCTATTGTTGCTATTTAATCCAGTTATGAATCTAGAGAGGTCCTGCAAAGAGCTTCCCTTGGTGACTTCATGTTGCATATTTGACAGTGAGTCTGAAGCAAAAGGGTATTTCATAGCTTGCTCTCTTGCCATCCATGTGCGTTCTTTCCAAACTTGTACACTAACCTCCTGTCCACTCGTTCCAAAATACCAGTTTTATAATAGTATCTGCAACAACAAAATTGAAGTTGGACTTAGAAACAGCTTTAACATACAGTACTACGTTAAATGTTTTACTATGCTAGTCAATAAGACATTCTTTTTGAGAGATCACTCTAGTCTTCTGGCAAAGGGGAACTTGCACACATACAGCACAGTTAAACTGCTCAGAGTTCAACACTTTCCCAGACACCTTGAAGTTCAACTCCCTCCTTTTGAAACACTGTGCATTACATTTGTTTTCCTAAGAAAACAGTTCAGAGTCAAATTTTAGGATTGTTGCCAAGGGAAATGGTAAGGTAATAGTATTAAGTGGCATATTCATTAGGTAGGTTGGCAAATGATCTGTTGACTAATGTCTCATTATCCTCATTTATTCTACTCACAGATTTGGCAACATGATCCTATCTTTAATCAAAAGCTGTGTCTCATGACCTTTGCATTATACAACATAAAACAAAACAAAACTTTGGAATGAATTAAACTGTGAAATCAGCTGTCTTATATAAAGTAAAGGTAAAGGTACCCCTGCCCGTACGGGCCAGTCTTGACAGACTCTGGGGTTGTGCGTCCATCTCACTTAAGAGGCCAGGGGCCAGCGCTGTCCGGAGACACTTCCGGGTCACGTGGCCAGCGTGACATCGCTGCTCTGGCGAGCCAGAGCCGCACACGGAAACGCCGTTTACCTTCCCGCTGGTAAGCGGTCCCTATTTATCTACTTGCACCCGGAGGTGCTTTCGAACTGCTAGGTTGGCAGGCGCTGGGACCGAGCAGCAGGAGCGCACCCCGCCGCAGGGATTCGAACCGCCGACCTTTCGATTGGCAAGTCCTAGGCGCTGAGGCTTTAACCCACAGCGCCACCTGCGTCCCCTTATATAATACTGATTAAATAAATAGCTTACCTGAGTGCTCTGCTTAGTTTTTCATAGGTCATTCTATCGTTTTTCTTTCTTTGCCCCCACATCTTTGCTAGAGCATCTGATTTAACAACTCGAAAGATGCCTTGGTCTCTGTCTTCCCATTCCAGAATACCACTGTTCTCCTCAGGAGACAGGAGGAGGTCTCTTACAAATTCCCACAAGTGAGAGCTCTGTAGACCTACAAGAATTAAAAGCAGCACATAGTTTTTACTAGTAAAAACTCATTTCAGAAGCAAGGGTTTTGAGAATTCCATTTGGGTAGGAGGACTATGATGCAGGGAAGGGGAGTGGCACACTACACTGCAAATCTGCAGAGCAAACTGACATGGGCCATTACAAAAATAACCATGCTTGGCTGGAGATAGTACTAAACAGCATTTGACTAGACCCCTTTAGGTGTCGCCCTGGGGACTTGTGAAGACTAAATGGTAATAATACCACTGAGCACATGCAAAATGCTGTTTCCTCACTACTGTGTAGAAGCCACAATCGGTTCTCAAATATCAGCAGTGACAACTGGGACCTGTAACAAATGTGGAGTGCTTCTGCTTAGTGTTCCAGCCATCAATCATACTTTCAGGATAATACATTCACTTTGTTTCCTCTTGGTTTTTGTAATATTTTCTCCTGCAAACCGTCCCCCCCACATATGGACATTCAGAATTCCATGGCCTCTGGGCATTCTCAATCATCACTGGGCTATTTCTGAATATTTTTACCCCCTTAGATGTTGTTGTTTAGTCGTTCGGTCATGTCCAACTCTTCGTGACCTCATGGACCAAAGCACGCCAGGCACTCCTGTCTTCCACTGACTCCCACAGTTTGGTCAAACTCATGCTGGTAGCTTCGAGAACACTGTCCAACCATCTCATCCTCTGTCGTCCCCTTCTCCTTGTGCCCTCAATCTTTCCCAACATCAGGGTCTTTTCCAGGGAGTCTTCTCTTCTCAAGAGGTGGCCAAAGTATTGGAGCCTCAGCTTCACGATCTGCCTTCCAGTGAGCACTCAGGGCTGATTTCTTTAAGAATGGATAGGTTTGATCTTCTTGCAGTCCATGGCACTCTCAAGAGTCTCCTCCAGCACCATAATTCAAAAGCATCAATTCTTCGGCGATCAGCCTTCTTTATGGTCCAGCTCTCACTTCCATACATCACTACTGGGAAAACCATAGCTTTAACTATATGGACCTTTGTCGGCAAGGTGATGTCTCTGCTTTTTAAGATGCTGTCTAGGTTTGTCATTGCTTTTCTCCCAAGAAGCAGGCGTCTTTTAATTTTGTGACTGCTGTCACCATCGGCAATGTTCATGGAGCCCATGATCCTTCATGGATCACTGCCTTGTCATGGCAAAGGGGCTTGAATAACTCAGAGGAGCTGTGAGCTATGCTGTGCAGGGCCACCCGAGACGGACAGGTCATAGTGGAGCGTTTTGACCAAATATGATCCACCTGGAGCAGGAATTGGCAAGCCACTCCAGTATCCCTGCTAAGAAAACTCCATGGACAAAGACCCCCTTAGATATTTTCCCCTAAATATTTTCGTTTCTCAGTACCCTCATTTTTGCAACACAACTGTTGGTATTAATATTGATTCATCTCATTTATCTATCACTATACATATCATATTTACTTGAATGGAATGTGCACCGTTTTGGCCAAATGACCTCACAAAAATTAGGGTGTGCATTAGATTTGATGGTGCCAGCAAATACTTTTTTGTTTTGTTTTTGAAAATTGAGGTGTGCATTAGATTCGATGGCACATTAGATTTGCATAAATACGGTACATACATACAGTATATACAATGTACAATATAATTATTATGGCATTCTCATTGCTTATGGGTTGATACCCAGCTGTGCTTGAGTGTTGACACTTCTATTGAAATTAACTGTTGAACTCCCCATCCCCATGAAGCTGGAGAACAAACAATTTAAGGAAATGAATGAACTATGAGTGTGCTTGAGTCATCATCTCTTGAGTTCAAGGAGGTTTGCAGCTGCAGGAAGCTAATGCTGATAATTTCTGCTGAACCTCTTCTATTCCCCAAATCCGAACTTGAAATGCAATGGCCCCACTTCAGATTTTAATAAGAAGAGTCTGCATGCGTACATAATAAACTCAGGTTTTGCTCTGCTATATTTGAGACTAAATTGCAAAATCAGATCAAATAATAAGAGCTGGGTTTTTTAATAAAAAAAAAATCACACACACACACACACATATTACAGCTTATTCAACAATTTCAAATAAATAGATCTTTTTAAAAAAAGCAGTAAAGGGATATATGTCTGTGGCAGACTTGTGAGAATGAAACTCGTCTCCCTCTACTATGAAACTTACTGAGCGAATTTGCCCTAGTCAGCACAGCCTTCTTTGCATGCTATTCATGCACACAGAAAACTGATATAATCACCGTTTCCACTTTAGAGCTATTCATATATTTTATGCATATGACCAAATGCCTCCACTCCTACTGACTAGTAGCAACTGGTGTGGTTGGGTGGAGCTGTGGAGCTGCTTTGCTGATACTGCTGCCTCTGCTGCTTGCCAGGATGGGGCAGGGACATGCAGGTGCACTGATGGCCCCACCCTTGCTGCTGCCCCATTCAGGTAAACAGCAGCAATGCCAGCACCAGGAGGGTGGCTCCACAGTTCCACCCTGCACACACGCCACAGCTGATAGCTTCCAAACCAATTCTTCCACTGATCCTTTGGATGCTATTCATATCCTGTCTTTATTCATTCTTGTTTGTTCAGCATTCTTCCAAACCATCCTCTGACTCTCTTTATTTCTTTATTCTCAGGATTTGTGCTTTCTCAGCTGCTCCACCCCTTCCTCTGCTTCTTTTCTCCTCCTGACTAAATGTAGAGTTGCCATTTTTTTTTTTAAAAAAAGAGTATGAGAGAATTCCCTTGTGACGGGAATAAGTAAATGTATGGAGCTTTCCCCACAACTGGGCTGCAGTGATTTTGTAGCTGTTGTGTCTCGAAACTGCTAGTAAAAAACAGGAAAAGCCTAGTTAGACACGGCTGCTTCTTTATCTTTGGGCCTTCAAGGCCTACAACACCTGCTTTTTGAGTTTATTCTCCAGTAGCAACCTGAAAAGGTGTTTGTCTCTTGGATTAGGATTAGAATTAGGAGTGCCACCTGGTGGCTGTGTGATATGTGACCATTGCAGTAGGTATGTAACTATTGCTTATATATGAGAACTGGAATAAACATTAAAATGAAAACAAGCACCGTTCATACAGACTACAAGGGTATTTGGAGATATACTGCAAACAGTGACATTTTCTATGATGTTTCAAAGGCTATAGATGGCGGAGGTATACCTACTTGTTCTGCTGTGACTTTGAAACTCTTGGCTCTTGATGCCACCTGTCCTCAAACATGCCTTATCAATATCTGGAAAAGATTTTTTTAAAAAGCATGGACATAAATAAATATGGATGAATTTCAGGGTCGGGTGACAATGTGACTTAAAGAGGTCAAAGTGTTCACCTAATAACATTCCATGCAATACTAAACCAACATGGGTCTGTGATTTATCTTAACATAAAAATCCAACTTTAACATAAAGATAAAGCAAAATGAATTATTAACCAGAAGCTGGACAGTTAGCTAAACTGGCAGCCAAAAAAGAGAGAGAAGTACATAAGATACCAGTGGCCAGATTTCAATTATCTGAAAACATGGTTATTTGGAAACACAGTGTGTCCTGATTGTATCTCTATGTAAATAGTGCTTCTACCCAGTGGCGTAGCGTGGGGGGTGCAGGGGGGGCCGGCTGCTCCGGGCGCAACATCTAGGGTTAGGGCAAATCCACGGGTTAGGGGGCGCAAATCCACGGGTTAGGGGGCGCAAATCCACGGGTTAGGGGGCGCAAATTACTTGCCTTGCCCCGGGTGCTGACAACCCACGCTACGCCACTGCTTCTAACTACAGTATAATCTGAAGGCCATAGTTATGGAGTATTGTAGGCAGTGTCAAAGTTCATTATTGGACATTGGTACCTCTGTGCTGCTCTTTAGACCGATCTTAGTGTTGATGCAGATTTTCCTTTTTTTGCAAGTGCTGGTGTTTTTTGCAAATGCTTGGAAAAGCACAGTGTAAACCTATGGGTCTGGTTTCTAAGAGACTTGCACAACCGAGAACCACAAAATATGATCTTATATTTACACAGGTCTTTGGTCATGTCCCATTTATTTACTTAATAGCATTTCCAAAATCTGTCCAAAGTGGATTGCAACAAAGAAAAAGAGCAAAGAAAAAGAGGAAACTTCAAAAATAAATAAAAACCGAACAAAATAACTAGAAATGCTTGAGGCAATCAAAAAATTGGTCTAGGCAGAAATCCCCAAAAGCCTGACCAAAAGGGGTATCAAACATTGCTCAGTTCCAGAAAGAATTGTTCCATAGCCTCAGGACCATTCTGCAAGGGCTCTGTTTCCAGTGTCAGATTTCACAGAGCACAAATATATGCAAACTAATGCAGGACTTATTTGATGAACAAAGATGGCAGGAAGATCAAGTACCAAACTAGCCATTGTGATAAATGCTCTTTTTTGTTGTTGTTGCATTTTATGTGGGCATAAGATGGAGGAGGAGGAGGAGGAGAGGAAGAGGAAGAGGAAAGCAAACATCAGCCATACAAATAGGGATACTGTATTAGCAGCATTGTAGTATAGGTTTTTAAAACCCTTTCCTCCCTTGCTGCATTTCTGATAAAAAAATACATTGGATCTTCTTTCTTGAAATTGCAGGAGGAGCAATTTCATTTAAAGTGTATGTTAATACAAAGACGTGTTTTAATGTCATATCTAAGTTTGGCCTAAGTCTCTGAGACCATGGATCCCAGACTGTGTAAACTATCATAGGCATAAACAAACAACTTGAGTTGGACCTGGAATAAGTGCTCCAAGGCTGCACATGTTCCCTTCTCTGGACATTTAACAGGAGACAGACTGCAGCAATTTTGCAGCAACTGATACTTTTTTAGTCTTAAAAAAGCCCCATATAAAACACATTACAGTAGTCAACCTTGGAAATTTCAGTCATTGTGGGCAAAGTTCCTATCATATCAGAAGGTCGTAGGTTCAAATCCCCATGATGGAGTGAGTTCCCATTGCTCTGTCCCAGCTCCTGCCAACCTAGCAGTTTGAAAGCACACCAGTGCAAGTAGATAAATAGGTATCGCTGTGACGGGAAGGTAAATGACATTTCCGTGTGCTCTGGCTTCCATCACAGTATTCCCTGGCCCACTCCTTGGCCACTTCCACCAGCCCGAAGCGGTTGTGCCAGAAGCGGTTTAGTCATGCTGGCCACATGACCTGGAAAGCTGTATGTGGACAAACGCTAGCTCCCTTGGCCTGAAAGCGATATGAGTGCCACAACCCCATAGTCACCTTTGACTGGACTTAACCATCCAGTGGTCCTTTTTACCTTTTTCCTGCACAAAGGATTTAATTGCCAGAGTGTTGTTCTATGTACCACAAAACTTGCTTATCAATCTATGGTATTTTAAACAATATGTGTGTGGGATTATTGTTTTCATTTGTTATGTATTTTTGTGGGGTTTTTTATTGTAAAGCATCTGTGAACCACGGATGAAGAGTGGTATAGAAATTTAATAAATATTAATAATAACTAGGCTCTTCAATTGTTGCCATATTTCACCCTCCAGGACAGTATCACCTCCAACTTTCCTGGATTCAGTTTCAGTCTATGTGTCCAAATCCATTTGATCACAGCTCATGAGACATAGAGCTGGGTGTCATAAGTACAGTGGTCACACCCAGCTTCAAAATTCCCAGTGGTTTCATTCACATAGATTCTAAAGAACATTGGGAAGAGCACTGAGCTTTCAAACACCAGATGTTAAATTTCATGGGACAAGGTTTGTCTCTCCAGTGGTCACCTGCGAGTTCTGGTCCCTGTGGACTGCTGTATATTGAAGCTGCAGTTATGGCTTTTAGCTATGAGCTTTCACTTATCTAGAAAAACACACACTTTAAAAAAGTTTACTTACAATCTTTTTCAGATGACTTTGTATCTTCATTGTCGTGAAAGAAGGAGACACCTATAGAGAAAACCAGAAAAGTTTTTAATAATAAATGTCTGTATTGAGACTTTGGGTACATACACTTCTGTGCTACAGTTGTAGCATTTCAGACTCCTCCATTACACTTCATCAAAAACCTAGTTTCCCTTGTATATTCCCTTTTTAATTTCCATGTCCTTGTTCCTCTGTCCCAATCTTGTCTACCTGCCTACAGCACAAGATATGAATTTGTAAAAAGGTTTATTCTTGTGTAAAATTCACTTTCCACCTTGTTTTATTCTTGTTTTCCCCACACTGAGAGCATTTACATACATGCCCAGACCAAAGTTCAGTGCAACGTATAAATCTCTGTGGATGTCAGCTCAATGCCTTGTGCAAATATTATCAGTCACAGTCAGAATGAAACAATCATAGTCCGATTAAATCTTTGGCACACTGACCATGAGCCTTGATGTTTTGTAGGATGAAATACAGGTATTCACCACAAATGCCTGCAGCATTTAGAAACTCCTCTTGGGTCATGCCGCACAGTTGTTGGCCATTGATGTTAAAGTGGGAAAATGAAATACAGTTGGCATCCAGTTTGTATTGATCACAACAAAATTGTAGCCACTCGCATACGTTGTTTCTCGTCCAGTATTCGGGGTAAACAGATGTCCAGGAAGAATCAGAACCTGCCACAGTGCAATGAAGAAAAAAAAGCAGTACATTTAAACTGTGGATGGTTTATTTTAGACATCAAAAGTTTAAATGGAAACACTGTGTTAACAAATATTGGTTAGGGTTAGTTCCAATATCTTTGTGCAAGGATCACAATCTGTGGCAATGTCTTATTATCATAAACAGATAACGGTATATCACACTTGTATAGGGTTGCCTTATAAACTGGGAAATTCTTGTAATGTCCTGGTGGTGGCGGCTAAATTGGCACCCGGGTAAATGTAAATATCCAGGACTTTGTCTGTTCCCCATTGGAAGTGCTCAACAACTTTTTGAACAACCGCCCCCAAAAGCTGAGCAACTGTGTCTGGATTTTTACTTCTTGAAATATGGCAACCCTACACTTGTGCAGCAGGAGAATTTCTGTTCCTAAGCTGGTAACATTTGGGGGGACTGCAATAGCTACATGAGCAGTGTTGCACAATGTATTATGGGGCATAGATATGGGAAGACAGTGGGATGGAACAGGGCAAAACTGAGACAAAAATGACAATTTAGGCACAGAGTTTATGCAGAAATTCACAATCCAGCTCCCTTATTCACTCACTGATTATTCTTTATCCAGGCATTTTATAACATCTGAAAAGAGCTCTAGCCAATCAGTATTGGAGACAAACTATCAGATTAGATTGTCTGATCAAGGCAGGCAACATGTATGCTTATCAATATTTATTAATCCACTTGGACCTAGCTTTAGCAGGAAATTGATTTTAACAGGATTTTTTTTATGATAAATGTGTTATGAATCATGATTCCTATTTCATTGCTATGAAATGGACTTTTCTCTCTTTATAAAATACATTTCTCTCTATATTCTCTACAGTGTCTGTTCTCTACAACTTGAAGAGACCAAGTCAACTGCGTTTCTGATGCTGAAATGTATTAACCTTGAAATGCTTTGGTGATTGTTTCTAAAACTTGATGGATTGACTTGATGGAGATAAATATCAGCTTTGCTAGTAATAAAAATGCTAAGGCATGTCCCTTTCTTGCATGAATGATTCTTGGCAGGTCTAGTTTAGTCTTTTTGATTGCTTTCACTTCTAAAAAGCTCAGATGATTTTTTTTTAAGTCAGAAAACACTCTGTAGAAGTGATTTAATCAGTCTGCCAAATATGGCAACTTTAAATCTAGTGTCTTCTCATTTATTTTCATATTCTTTTGTACGTTAACACTTTTGCGGGAAGAATTTATATCACCTACTTGTGCAGTTGTGCAAGAATGGATAGCAATAGTGACTTCAAGAGTGTGTGTAGAATCATGGGCATGCAACACAAAATGTAGAATACCAGGATAACATAATGTAAAATGCTGAATGAGAGCAATGGCAGAAGAGGGCTGTTGCTTGAGGTTTTATTTACTATTTCTGCCACTGGGGAATGGGTCTTTATGAAGAACCTTGTTGCATTACTGAATTGGATTTTAAAAATTATCTGGTGGGAATTCAAAGCCACTATCAAGTTTTGAATGCATTTAGTGAAAGTAATAAATTTATGCACTGTAATTTTATACCTACAGCTAAAATGGTGCTATTAAGTATTTTCAGAAAGGAACTTCAGGACACAGTGCACAAGTCATAGATTGTCTTTCTTTTACTAGCATAAATAATATAAATAACACTCCAGTATAAGAGTCTGGATCCTCCTACAACAGAACAATGGTATAGACAAATATTGTCCGAACAAAACAAATTCATATCTGCAATAAGATCCCGCCTCTTTTATGGATGACTGCTCTTCATCTAATTTCTGGATTAATTCTACTACATTAGTTGTTCTGCGATGCTTTCCCAATGCTACTCCATTATTGCTCTTGGTGTGTGTGTCCCTGAAAAAGTGTTTTTTTTAAAAAAGGTGTGAACATGGCAAAAGAGTGCAGCATCCAAAATGGCCACCATGATCTCTCAAGAAAAAAAATGGGATGTCCTGTTTTTTCTGGGACACTTGGCGGGTATGGGGATTGCAGCTGAAATTACAAAATATGCACTGACTGGAAATAAAGCAGTATAGCTGCCAAAAGGTTTTTCAGGCACAAATAGTATTGAAAGTGGGATTGTGTGTGACTGCCCTGATAGCATCATGAGCTCAAAAATCATGACTGTGCAGTAAAAATGATATCTGGAAGGAAGCTGAAACTAAATATAGCACAAACAATTCATCAGGTCAATTTTGCATAAGGAACACTTCTACTGCACTTGATACACTAGTACCTTGTGAGTCCGGCCCGTTTAGCGTCCATTTCGTGGAACGTCCGTGGCAAACCCGGAAATACTGGAACAGGTTACTTCCGGGTTTGCTGCATGCGCAGAAGCACTAAATTGTGCCTCACATATGCACAGAAGCGCAAAACAGCTCATGTGCATGCGCAGAGCCATGCTTTGTCGAGTGTCCCTTTCATTGAGCATCCGGGGCTCCGGAACTGATCCCGGACTCAAAACAAGGTACCACTGTATATTGCCTTTTCATTAGTCATGGCAGCTTGGCTCTGTACAGCCTTTCCCAAGCAACAGGGAGCTAGGTGAGAGAGTTAGGTGAAGGCGTTGGCTGGTCTAGCTGCACATGGGAACAGAACATCAGGCTGCTCCTTCCAGCCAATCAGGATTTCTGAAGAAACAGGAAGTGAACTTACTTCACTCTCTTTCTTCTCTTGCAAAAGCAGTCCAGTTGTCTACAAGGCCCTGCTGAAGCAAACAAGAACAGAAACTTGCACATTCTCATCCTCAGCTCCTGGACTTGTGCATAGTCTTTAATTCTGACCTGGCCAATTTGTTTATCATGACGAACTCAACAGGGATTGGCTGTTGTCAATCTTAGTTTCCTGACATCATCATTTCATATTTGCAAATGATGCATTACAACCTAATGTTTGTAAAAAGGGGCCTAAGGTTTATGTGGCACTATACATATGCTGTACACAGAGCTCATAATTTAAACAGAAGCTAAAAGGAAAAACAAGTTTACAGAAGAAACCTTAGTGAAGTTAAAATGAGAATGGGAATTTTTTTTTGTTTTGTTCAGTAGCTAACATGAAGATTAAGGAATAAAAAAGGATCAAAACCATGAGACGGGAAATGAGATTTAAAAATAATAATTTTCTGAGAAGTAAATATATGTGAAATAGCCAAGAGGCAAGAACTGCATGTAAGGAGTCATGCAAAAAGCAGAGGGAACACAAAGATGAGAAGAGTACCAGAGGCAGATTTAGGGGAACATGAGTTTGGTTGCACTGGGAGCCTCAGGGGCTCCACAACTATGCTCTAGAATGGAAGGATCACCGAATGTTGGCACACAGGGTGCTGCTAAAATTTTAGAAACCAAGGTCTGCCACTGAGAGCATAAGGGAATGGCATTTTAATGAAATAAAAGGATGTGTTAAGAGAACAAGAAGGAAAATAAAGGAGAAACCATGAAGATACACAAAGCGAGGAAGGACACCAAGAGGCTTAAAATTCAGAAGACAATGAAGTTAAGCTTGAAATAGTATAAAAGAAGAAACCAACAAAGAGAAGTATGCGAACAGGAAGCTTTTCCCCTATGCAAATTGTTGATGTGGACTTCATAGGGACATTGCACATGGTAAAGAGTTTAGCTCCACTACTCCCCAGCCTAAGGTCTTGATCCAGATCCCACCAGCAATTTTTATAGCCCCCAACAACAACCCTGAATTTTAGGGCACAGATATGAAGCAAATGTATTATTTAGTTTGCTCCTCAGTAAGCAGAGCAACTTAGCACAAAAGTAAGAAACCTACAGTTAGTGAAAACATAGGGAAATACTTCTGGGAACAGCTCAGTTTTTGGAATAAGAATGGACCTGGATATTATGGCATGGAGGTGCCATTGTTCATCCAATTCCCTTTTGCTTTCATGTTTTTTTATAGCGTATTGTACAACACACTGCATGAGATGTTACAATGCTGTGTGCCTCCCCCTTCTCAGCAGCCAATGATGTGAGTATAAATTGGGAGATGCATAGCACGTATTAAACTCTGTTCAGTCATGAGACAGATAAGAGACTGTGCTTTCTCCTCTGCCCCCACTGTTGTGCTACTCTGAAATTCAGTTGTAACTTCCACGGTGGGGAGCCTTCTCTACTCATGGAGGCTCCCTGTGCTATTGAGATCCTTGAACTTCTCCATCTGAGAAGTTGCAGCAGAACATTTGATCAACTGGCATGAGCAGCACAATGACAGGGGCAGGTCACATTAAGTACATCAGTTCTTTCCTCTCTGTGCAAGAATAATAATTGAGCTAGTAGTGTGTTGTGTAAGATTTTACAAGGGAAAGCAAACAAAGAGAAATGAGCTGACAGTAGTTCTGCGTCTAGTCAGGCAGAACCTCTAGTTCTGCTCTAAGATGCCAGAAGAGATGGTGGAATCAGCTACTCACTAGGTCACTAGGTTTCCAAGAAAAGGTTAGTCAGGCTTCTCTTGTGGATTTCTAAGGCATAGATTTGTATTTCTTTGCAACGGGCTTGAACAAGATAATAATCATCTCCCTTTCAGCTCTTTGATTGCATGATTTACATGGTAAGCTGCCCTTTCAGCTACCAGACTGTCAAGCAAATAAACCTATTTTCAAGGTCTGAACCGGAAATGGCTTACATATACAATTAAAAAAGGTAAAGAATGAAAGCAACAAATATTTATTTGCAATAAAAAATGGACACAGTTGTCAGTGAACCAGGTCTCTGCACAATAAATGAACAAGGGCAGTGTATCTGAAAAGACGATCAGACACAGAATATTACATCACTGGAAGACATATTTATTTGGGTAGAGGATGTTTTGTTGTGGTTGCAGTGCAATTCAAATTATTAAGTAAAAGTAGTAGCTGGCAGTTACTGTGTTGAGTGCTTGTTAACGAAGCACCAATGTACCCACCTGTTAGGTGATCAAATGGAGGGTAGTTTTCTTCAGGAGCTCCAAACAGTTCTGACCAAGACATCAGGGATTCACATAGCATTGTGTTTGGCAGGAAGGTATTGTGGCTTACTGAGTCCAGCATCATCCTGAAATATAACGTTATTATTCTCAATGGTTAATTCCTACACATGCAACCACCACAACAATAGTTCTGCAGTGCATAGTTCCCTAACCCTATCCTCTACCAAGTAAGCTTGACCACTCATGCCTTGAACTGATATATATTCTTAGTAGACTTGCAATAACATGTCACATTAAACTATAAACAATGTTTAAATGCAGGGGTTGCCAACCTGCCACCCGCGGGTGCCGCAGCACCACTGAAGGCCTTCGTTGGCAGCCTCAGATAGGAGGTACAGATTCTGAGCTTTCATTTTTAAAGAAAGGTCAGTCTCTTTCCCCCTTAGAAAGTTGTGAAGCAAAATGTGCAGGCACTCCTCTAGCAATTTCTGTGAAATGAGCCAGCCTGGCTGATTTTGTCTGTTTGTTTTTAGCCAACGAATGAAGTCAGAGCTGTGTTTGGACACCAGCCAGTGAAAATTCATGGAATCCTGAGAAGCTTCCCTTCCACTTCAGTGCTCTGGGGTCATCCCATAAATCTGAATAGTGGAAGATTCAGGGCAAACAAAAGAAAATACTTCTTCACACACTGCATAATGGAATTTGTAATAAGATGTAGTAAGCAACTTGGATGGCTTTTAAAAGGAAATTAGATACATTCTGAGACTCCAATACTTTGGCCACCTCATGAGAAGAGAAGACTCCCTGGAAAAGACCCTGATGTTGGGAAAGATGGAGGGCACAAGGAGAAGGGGATGACAGAGGGCGAGGTGGTTGGATAGTGTTCTCGAAGCTACCAGCATGAGTTTGACCAAACTGCGGGAGGCAGTGGAAGACAGGAGTGCCTGGCGTGCTCTGGTCCATGGGGTCACGAAGAGTCGGACACGACTAAATGACTAAACAACAACAACAAATGGAGGACAAGGCTACCAATGACTGCTAATCATGATAGTGATAGTTTATCTCCAATATCAGCAGCAGTGTGCATCTATGTACCAGTTGCTATGGAACAAAAGTTCCATTGTTGGTAGGCTTTCCATAGCAATTTGGTTGGCCAATGCTTGGAAACAGAAAAGTTGGGTGTTTGGTCTGATCCAGCAATATGCTGCATTTGTTTGCATGGAAGTATATATACACTTCTCTGAGCTTTAAAAATAAGGAACAATTTCTTGTAGTCAAAAGCAAGCATAATATATGAAAACTTGCCTTTGGCTACAGCTGCCTTGAAACCAGAGCATTTTGCTCCATTTCATCCATTCCCTAGGCAAACAAAAGAATTTATTTATCTATAAAAATATTTATATACTGCTTTATCAGAAAAATGTATTGCAGCAGTTTACAACAAGCAATTTAAAAACATAAAACCAAACAATACCATCATAAAAAGCTAAGAACAAGCCAAAAACAAAAATAAATTAAGAGCAAACACCTGTAGACCATTCTAGAGGATGTAATCTTAATTTCCTTCATAGGCCCGGCAGAATAGAAAAGTTTTCAGCGGGTGTTTGAAAGTTGGCACAGAAGGGGCCCACTGAATCTCTATTGGCAAGGTGTTCCAAAAGGGGTCCTGAAATGGGCCTCATCAACTCAGTGAATGACCAAAGACGCTCCTGTTATGTACTGAAGTTCTCACCCTGGGCCAGCAGGGGGATACTGTAGATAGTTCAGGTCCACATATGCAAATAAGGGATCAAAAGTGACATTCAGTGATTGGATAGTTACAGAAAATGGTTACTGTTGCGTTCTAGTGGAGCTCTATATAAGCAGGCTGACTGAACCCTTCAGTTCAGTTCTGTTCTGACCTGTGAATAAACAAGAGCTGTTTGAAGAATCGCTGTGTCGTCTGATATGTTCACCCACAACTTAACAGCTCCTGGATTAGAATCTTTGACATTCCACCCAATCAGGCTGATATTGCGACTCTACATAGTCAGGGATTTATGTTGTGAACTGCCCTGGGATCTTTGGGTGATGGGTGGCATACAAATTTAATAAATAAAAATAAAGAAAACTGAGAATGAGAGTAAGTTAATAAATAAGCAAACTTTTTGTTAAAACAAAGTATCTTTAATTACTGCTTAAAAAGTGACAGCTTTCGCCCGACCTCTTCATAACCACCACATTTAGGATTATGTGGCACATCTTCATACTCAGAAAATTTCAACTCTTTGGTAGGTTTGATCCCTGACATCTCTCTTAGATTGTCAACCATAGTGAATGTCAGGGTAAAACAGATAAAAGGAGGTAGTACAAAATGTAAGGAAATGTATTTTGTTATAAAATCCCTTGGTAAAGAACTGGATATTGAATTGTTTGGTTCAATTGATTTCACTTACACAATAAGAGGGATGTGAAATAGGCTGAAGGAAGGAAGTGACTTTTTTTGCATAGAGGCAGGACTAATATGCAGGACACCCTTGCTAGATTTTCCTGTATCTTAATTAGCTACATAGAGAAGACAAGAGCACTCAAGGTGCACAGTGCTTACTATTTGTCAAGGAATATACTGAAGTTAAGCAAGTATGATTCAAGCTATGGGAAGAAATGAGTTATAGCCCTGTCTCACCACAACCCGTGTAGATCAGTTAACACCTTTCGTTGAGAAAGAAAAGCTGTTCACTGAGATTTTGAAGGAAACTTTATTATGGCTTTTGACACAAATCCAGCCCATTGACTGTTCCATCTCAGATTACAATCATTTCTGAGGAAAGAGAAAATTGCACTGGAAGAATTCTGAGTTATCCTATAATGTGGCTAATCAAATAAGAGCTGATGTTTGACAAAAGCAAGACATCAAAGAGGGATTGCAAATTTACATTTTCTCTGAATGCTAACTTCCTTCCCTGCAATGGAAGTTGTATACAAGTGGATTTTCATGTGAAAATGAGGTGGCAAATTCACTTTTTATTTTGGCAGCCCAGATTAAATGTTTGAATCAGCCCTTATTCTCAGATTTAATGAATGCAATTGCTCTTTCTGCTGTTCTAAGGAATCTGAATGGTTTCAGGATTCCTGTTGCCATAGATATATGCATTTGACGTTAGTTCATTATTCACTAGTACACCCTTCATTCAAAGAAATCTGCCAGAAATGATTAGCTGAACCTCACTGGTGGATTCAAATTTTGCCTTTTTATTATTATTAGCATTTCCAAGCAAAACCAGGTGTGAGGCTGCTAGTGTTTTATAAGGTGGAAATAGCAGCTCACAATTAGTTCAGCAACTGAAGCTAAGCTCTATCTACCTTTATAAAAGTTAATAATATTGTATGCTAGAACTATAACTGAAAGTGACCTTAAACATTTGACTTTAAACCTTTCTATTACTGCTATTAAACCTTTCTATTGCTATTCTATTCTGGAGGGGGGCACATTGTGGTCCTTCTGGGGTAGTTTGTCCACTTTTGGTCCCTACCCTGCACTCAGCTCTCACCTGGGGCACCTAGAAGCTGTTAGCATGTGACAGCAGTAACACCCTGGCTGGCTAAACCAGGTGAGGGTAGCCGATGGGTCTCAAACGCTCCATGAACTAGGAACTTTCCCTGCATGCAAAGACAGGCAGCAGATTGAGCGGACAAGACCAATAGTGGGTCAAATGGTCAAGAAGATAGTTTTTGCACATGCTGTAGAGGGAACTGAGGGGCCAATGGGGCTCATCAACCTGGGAAGGTAGCCCTTTTAGGAGAAGGAAAACTTTGATCCTAAATCTTCACTCCCCTGAAGGATATCTTCAGGAAGTGAAAAGGCTAAGGAGTAAACCTTACACAGATCCAGAAAGGAGTCCCTAAAATGGCAGGATGACACCTTGTACACCTCCTTGCGGCAATTCCTGCAGCCAAGATGGTGCCGTGAGGGTGGTCTTGTTGTCTGGGCTGCCCAGGACCTCCATATACACTGCCCAGGCAAGGTCACTTTGATGCTGCTAACACAGTGGTTTCACTTCACCCCCAGAGGTGCAGTCCATTGTCTCTCAAGACAGATGGGTGCCAACAACAACTTCTTTATCCTACATTTGATGTTCTTATGTGGTAAACACTAGTTGCCAAATCAATAGTAAATTACTTGCCTACTCCTTTTTTAAACTGTTTACTTCCTTCTAGACGAAGTTTCAATTAGAGCTGAGCAAAACCTGCCTCCCCAAATTTCCCATATTTGTGGGTGGCAAAAGGGGTGAGCGGGCTGGGGAATTTTCAGATTATGATGACGTTTACAAAGCTCACTTCTGAGAAATTTGGGCTCACATAATGTTGAATGACACTCTGTTGTTAGTTCATATTGGAGGATGAAGGAAGCAGTGAGTTAAGAGAGCATAAACTCAGATACACAATTACTGTATATTTGTTTTTGTAAGTGCTGAGGACTTTGTTAGTAATAGTAATATCTATTGTTACAAATAAACAGTGATATATAAAATAGCCTTCAATAGAGCAAATTTGACCCAAACCAAATTAAATAGTCCTCTCTCCTCAAATTCTTGGTCTATGTCTATGACAATGACAAGACTGGTAATCTGTACTTCAAGCCTGGAAGAATAGGCAGCAAAGATAACTGAAGCAGCATGACATTTTAACAGGACTGAATGGAAGTTCCTAGCCTTAAATTGCATTCCCCCATCTGTCTTCCCCCACTTCAGAAAAAAAAAAGATACACACCAAAGCAGGCTGCCAAACAAGGTGACGATTGCCACTGTGAGCCACAACCAATTTAGCCTGGAATCTTGACTTGACTATCATAAGCTTAAGAAAAACGGTTTCTGCTCTATTTCCATGTCTTTATTTGTATTTCTAACAAAATAATTATTGGAAAAAGTCTGCGACAACAATATAGTTTTTGGAATAAAAGGAATATAATACAACAAGGTGATTGTTATAATTGCAGAATCAGGAATCGTATGGTTTCCTGGCAATTACTTTTTAGATCAGATTTGCGATATGAATCTAAATGCACCACTTCAAAAACAGTTCCATGGACCTCAACAAACAATTAGACAGTTTGAAGTATGCATGTACAGGACTAAAAAGGAAGGAAGAATTAATTTTATATATTTTACAATTTTGCCAACAATGTACTTCAGCATTATATCTGTTAATTGAAGGAATACTCAGAAATAAAATCAAAATGAGGCTTCTGAAACCATTTTAGTTTCTAATAAGCAGAATTTTGCAAGACTAATGAAGTCTCCTTTATCACATGATCACCAATATTCCATATATTCTGTATATTCCAGATATTTTATTATGAAAAAGCTGGCCAATATCCATCCAAAGTTTTGAGCACTGTTGGTTTCAAAAAGAGAATTAAGCGCGTGCTTTAAATCTTTCCCATTGAATCCAGAGGGATTTAAACGTGGGGCATCTTTGGGAGAAGAAAAGGCTAAGGAGTAAACACTACATAAATTTGGAGTGGAGTTTCTAAGATGGTTGGATGGCATACTCTATGCCACCTTCCGAAAACTCTTGCAGTCAAGTTGGTGCCAAATTTAATGCTCTGCTTTGGATCATATCAGTGAGGCTGAGATGGGATCATTGTCTGAGCATCCCAAACTCACTGCCCAGGACTGAGGATGGGAGAGGTCATTTTGGTGTTGCTAACACAGGCAAAAACAAGTTACCAGTCTCTGCAGCCACAGAAGACACTGTGATTCTCCCATGGTTTGACTTCACCCCCAGAGACATACTCCATTGTCTCCTGGGGCAGACGGATACCAACAAAAATGTGAAAAAGATTGACTGGATCATTACCAAAATAATATACCATTATACTAGTGAATAAAATTTCTTCTGGAATCATCTTTTACTACAGACACCTCAGCATCTGGTGGATTATCAGGACTCTGGTTCTTTCTTTGCTTCCACTGGCAAATGGTCAAAGTGTATTGTGGTTGGAAACACATATTCAAAGTTATATTACTGTTATTGTTCAGACCCACATACATCTCCTAGAAAATTCAAGCATTGCCGTTTTTAGATTAAGCTTTGCGTGTTTCTCTTGAAACCACGTATCTTAAGGATAGCTTTCTTACCAGCAACCACCACCAGAGGTCTCAGCAGTACAAAAGATAACATTTATTTACAGAAGATCTCAGCAATGCCTTCCACACCCACTAAATTGATAAATTGGTTTATGGTGTCGATCCTAGATAAAAACACACATTTGCGTGTATTTGTTTGTAATCTGATTTGCAGGATTAATTATTTTTATACACCAGGCCTTGGCACCATTCATTAGAACGATGAAGATTTCAACATTACCCAGTGCTGTGTTCCCTCATGTACAACAAAATTCATTCCTGGAGACCAGTGGCAAGAGCGGAAAGTTCTTTAATGAATATTTATAGCCTTGCCCTTGCCATCTTTTCTTAAAAGGAAGTCTTACTGTTTTCAATGGAACCTGCTCCCATTCACAAGAAAGTATGCACAGAATTGCAGTCTTAATGTTCTTTGAATGATCTTCAACACAATTAGACCGGGTGCCATAATAGAAGTGCTCCTGTGTTGTGTTTGCTGTATGACAAGAGCACAAAGTGCATCAGATGGCAGTTCAGCTTGAACAGATTAATGTTGCCAGCCTGGAAAGGGTGGCAGTTAGGGCAGAAAACACCGGTGACAGGTGATTTGCACCGCTCAGTTGATTTGCACTGCTAACACCACACTGCGCAGGAACCTCCTTTAAGACCCTTCAGCTAAATAAATAAACAGAGCTTACGTGCTGCTGGGAGTGCTTATTCTCTTCTCAAGGAATTGTTAGATCCAAAAGCAGGTCTCCAAAGCCAAGAGGCTTTCCGGCTCTGCGAGTTGTACACTGGAAGGAAGGCCACCTGTGGTTCTGTGATATATGGAACACTCTAAAGACAGGTCTGTTTGGTTTTTCAGGTTCTTATATACACACCCCCTTTGATGACAGTGATAATAAACAGTGTGACACAGCTGAAAGGAGAATGAGAGTAAAAAAAATGGTCTTTTAAGTTCAGACCAGTTTCATTTTTAACCTTAATGTTTTCCCTTCTCTTTATAAAACAGGCGGGTTTTAGGGGCTAAGAGAGGTAGACAAGGCCCCTGATGTTTTGAATTGTGTCTGATCTTTATAAAGCTAATGGAGTTGAAGCATTTTACTTTTTTTTTTAAAGTAGTTTTTCCATTTAATTCACAGACCTAGAAGCAGTTCACATATCAAAAGGCTGGCTATATATTATTAACATAGAAGAACAGGGGAAAACACTTCCCAAATTGTGGGCTGGGTTGTTTGTGAGAATTTCCCCAGCGGTGAGGAGTCAGAACAAGTGTAAAATATGTGATTTTCTAGGTGACTTTCTGGATGACTAGGTGTTAGGAATAAGAGGTGTTATTTGAAAAAGAAAGCAAAGTTTCTTTGAAGTTTTAATTTAGTAACTAGTCTGTTAAACACCAGAATACAGTGACAGAGAAGGAACAGAAAAAAATGAGTTGCAAAGTAAAACTTTATTAGTTAGGCCAACAAAACTTTAAGACATTCAAAAGATGTAGAGTATTCCCCACAGCTGTCACCTACCCCCTTTTTGCTGTAAATTATTCATTATTAAAAGGTCTGAAATATAACTGTTACTGAATTTAAAATGACAAATATCTGTACTGTCAAAGTCATTTTTTTTGCTCTATACCAGGGGACAGCAACCTTTTTCAGCCATGGGCCAGTCCACCGTCCCTCAGACCATGTGGTGGGCTGGATTATATTTTTTGGCAGGAAGAGGGGAATGAATGATTTCCTATGCCCCACAAATAACCCAGATATGCATTTTAAATAAAAGGACACATTCTACTCATGTAAAAACATGCTGATTCCCGGACTGTCTGCGGGCTGGATTTAGAAGGCGATAGGGCCAGATCCTTAGTTTGCCTACCTCTGCTCTATATCCCATTATTATTCTTGAAAATAAATAAAAATATACCAAAAAAGGCCTCAATTGATTTTCATAATGGAAATGTTTTGTAATTGACTGACAGAGTAAATTCTGTAGACTGTAAATGGTCATGTAAAATCTATACTGCAGGTGAAAAAAGGAGCTAACTCAGGGCCAATTATGCCCCAGAACCAGGACTCCCACAGGTAAGCTCCTCCAGCAGCTCCAAGGAGGAGATGGATCCAGTCTGTCATCTGTCCTGTGACGCTTTTGTGGGCAATGGGGCCTCTCTCCTTCCCTGAGCTCAGAGGAGACCACCAGACTCTGATGAGCTCAAGAGAGCTCTGAGGAGAGATTGCCACACTTGGAAACCCCGATACCTTGAAGGAACCAATGATTGCAAAAGGTGACACTGCTGTGTAAGTGGCCTGCGGTGAGGCTACTGTCAATGACGACCTAGCTTTGCTGTAAAATGTAGCCATTTGCTTCAGGCTTAAGGTGTTGCCTGAAGCGAGTTGCTTCATCCTGCAGCGTATGGTTAATTTGTTTTGAGGGTTAGATATATAAAAAAACTTTTCAAAATAGCTGAGCAGTTCCACATGATGCCATTGTATAAAGCAGTTTAACTTTAGCACAAAGCCCTGCTTCTAAGTCAAGCACTTCTGCAAGCTTTCATTTGCCAGAACTTGCTTCTGTTTTGGAGGAAATGAGAAAGAAGAAAGGAAGAAACCAGAAACAGTTCCTAACATAGACATTTTCTTGGAACTGGAAATCCCAAGTACCAGATGGTGCCTCCTTTGCAAACTTGTGATTTACACACATTCTGCAAAATATTTGAAAACCTGTTCAAAATTGAATGTAAATCATGTGCAATAGACTCTTCCTATCCCTAATCAGCCTGGATGACTTTTTCATCAATTTAATAGAGCCATATAGCCCTTAGGAAGATATTATTCTACTGCTAGTAGGACAAAATATATTATGCCTGTGTATCTAAATATCTATGTGACAGCTGATTTTCCAGATAACCCACTATATAAATACACCATGGATGCTGACTTTAAGAAAGGTATAATTCAGTCAGAGAAGCAGGTCTGATTACAACTCCAGGACCATTAATTAAATCACTTCTCTTCTTCGTTCTGTGTGTGTGGGGGGGGGGGTAGATGCAATTTTCAGCAATCCCCCTCCCTGCAGAACTCTGCAGAACCCTCTAAATATGCTCCAGCAATTTGAGGGAGCTTCTGGAGCAGATTTAGAGAGAGCACAGGAAACTGCAGGGGAGAGGAGGACTGCTGGAGATTGCCTCTCTGAAGGGTTCTTCTCAAGGGTTCCCTTCCATTTGTGGACAGTCACTGATGGGTATCCCCCAGACAGTAGTTTGGTTCTTATAATAGGTGTACAGTGGTACCTCGGGTTAAGAACTTAATTTGTTTTGGAGGTCTGTTCTTAACCTGAAACTGTTCTTAACCTGAAGCACCACTTTAGCTAATGGGGCCTCCTGCTGCCGCTGCACCGCCACTACATGATTTCTGTTCTCATCCTGAAGCAAAGTTCTTAACCTGAGGTAATATTTCTGGGTTAGCAGAGTCTGTAACCTGAAGCATCTGTAGCTTGAAACGTATGTAACCCAAGGTACCACTGTAATAGGAAATCAAAGGAAAAATGGCATTTCTTCCCAACAAAGTGGGGTCGGTTGTGCTTATGAAATTCTAAGTTGCCATGTTTGTCTTGATAATTAAAGGGGGAGTTAAAATATGTAAATATATTTAAATGACTAAACATTAGGAAGGACTTTCAACAGTGGAAAGGACTACCCTGGAAGGTGATGGACTTGCCATCCTTGGAGGTTTTTATTTTTTTCCCCAAAATAATATTTATTACTTTTAAAAGGAAAAAAGACAGAAGAGAAAAAACAAAAGAGAAAAAAGAGAGAAAAAAATACAAGACAATACAATATATAAACAATACAAAACACAACCTAAACCCATTAAACTAAACACATTAAACTAAATCCTTTCCTTCTTTCTCTATTCTCTATCATATTATAAATAACATTTTTTTAAACCTTATTTTAACATTAAAACTAAAATACTTATATATGCTTAACTCCTTATAACATTTCTGCTAAATCCATAAAATATCAATCCACCATTTTTCTATCACTCATTAATTTTGCGATATTTCTATATATAAACTTTAAATTTTCCCATCTTCTTCCATCAACTCCTCTCCCTGGTTTCGGATTCTGCCAGTCCTTTCCGTCAATTCCATATAGTCCATCAACCTGGAGATCTTATGTCCGAGGCTCTTAACTCTTTTCCAGGTCCCTTCTGCAGATCTTCTTCATATTCTTTAATGCTAGAGAGCAAATCTCGAGAGAACTCCATCCTAACAATACTTTTATTCCTTCTGGACAGTTCAGCCAAATTTCCATAGTTGAAGCTAGGGTCTATACAGTGTTTCAGGACGTATTTCAAGATTCCTCCAAATCCAAAGGCCCCCAAAACTTCAATCTCCTCCAATTCCAAGTCCATGTCCCAAAAGTCATTTAATCCCTGGATAGAGGGATCTTTCCAACTTTCCTTCTTCAGTCCAAGCCGGGATCCAATCCTCAAAATCTGGCTTTTTCTAGATTCAATCATAAAAGGCCTCAATTTATAGTCCTCAATTTGCTTCTGTAAAACTTGTGCCTCCAGCTGTTTTTGGACTACAATTCCCATCATCCCTTGCCACTGGTCTTGCTAGTCAGAGATGATGGGAGTTGTAGTTCAAAAACAGCTGGAGGCACAAGGTTGGGAAACACTGGACTAGATTACCCTGAGGGTATCTTCCAACTCTACAGCTATGTTTCTATGATTCATAGAATCATTTGTAGATAGATTCTATGGAATTAATTCACATGAAAAATGAAAAAGTAGGGGATCAATCACATGAAAAAGTAGGGGATCAATCAATTGAAACACTTTAATTGTTTGACAGTGTAAAAACAAAGAAACAGGGGAGTGGTATATATGCACACTTTCTGCAATGCCCCAGGGAAACATTGCTATTGTCTTTGTTGGGGCCTGTTCTTGAGTTCCTTTTCATTTTTTCTTGATCCTATTAGCAAGGCAGTCAAGGGAGTCTGTCCTCTCTAACTGCCACATTCACCTCCCCACTTTCCCCTTTTAACCCTGCCCCTATCGCTGATCTTGCCTGTGTTTGAACATACCACACAAATCTGAAAAAAGATTCCCAAGAATTCATTAGTTGGATGTCTGGCATGCCACAGTTGGGACTGAAATGGAGGGGGTTTCAAATTGCACTTGCTTTACTCCCTAATTCTAAACCTAGCGATGGATCTTTCCATTCTGTGCTCCCCTCTGAGAAAAATTCAGAATGCAACAACAACTGAGAATCACTGTTTCTCAGTGGAAAGAAGTGTCATCAAGTCAGAGGCAGCCGTTTGGTAAACTGGTAGAAGTTCACATTATGGCCATGTTTATTCTGCTCTGAAGTATTCATGTGAAAAAAGGGGGAAATTGTTTTAATGTGCATTATGTTTTGAAGTACTGTTCTAAAGATACCACATTTCACACTTGAAACCAACAGATTGTATCCAAAGCAGTGTTAAGTACCGTACCCTCAGTGCAAAGATTTCCATTTGAACAATGAGACTTTCCCCACCTTCCATTTGAACAATGAGACTTTCCCCACCTTCCTTTTCATTGCACCCCCTAATTCTATTCTAGGGGTTCCCCCAACCTTCTGGAGCAGGGTTGGGGCGGGTGAGGAGTATGTGTGGGAGGAAAGTCTTGTTGAATAAGCAGAAATCCTTGTGCTGGTGGGACGTGTTTGAGGGTTTCTTTGCACATGATTCTCTTTTATGTTATACTGCATAATATTCCATGTGGCCATAAGCAATGTATGCTACAGGTTGAAATGCTAACTTTTCATTAATGAATCACATTGCTGATGTCCCAAGGTATGGTATAAAGGTGTGTGAGGCTACCATGGGTGCTGAATCTAAGCAGACCTGAGTCAAGCCAGTGCTTGGATGCCATGTGTACACTTGCCTTGGGTTTCATAACAGAAGAAAGGTGAGATGTAAGAAAATAAAGAAAAAAATAAAATAAATGTGCAATGGCCCCCAAATTGTATGCCTTATAAATTGTGCAAATATTGTGCAGATGTTGTAAATTGTATGAATGAAGCTGAATATTGGAAGATTAGGGAAAGACAAAAGAAAGTCTTCATTCACACAGTAAAACTGTGGAATTTGCTCCTACAACTTGGTGGCTTTGAAAGAGGGTTCGACAGATTCATGGTGGATGAGGCCATTCATGGCTTCCAATCACAATGACTATGTTCTACCTCCACTGTCAGAGCCAGGAAGCCTCTGAATACCTGAATACTGGGAGAGATCATCAATGGGTTTGGGCTGGGTGTCCATCAATATGCGGATGATACCCAGCTCTACCTCTCTTTCAAATCAGGACCAGTGAAGGTGGTGAAGGTCTGTGTGACTGTCTGGAGGTGGTTGGAGGATGGATGGCGGCTAACAGATTGAGGTTGAATCCTGACAAGACAGAAGTACTGTTTTGGGGGGACAGGAGGCGGGCGGGTGTGGAGGACTCCCTGGTCCTGAATGGGGTAACTGTGCCCCTGAAGGACCAGGTATGCAGCCTGGGAGTCATTTTGGACTCACAGCTGTCCATGGAGGCACAGGTCAATTCTGTGTTTATCAGCTCCATCTGGTACGCTGACTGAGACCCTATTTGCCCGCTGACTGCCTCGCCAGAGTGGTGCACGCTCTGGTTATCTCTCGCTTGGACTACTGCAATGCGCTCTATGTGGGGCTACCTTTGAAGGTGACCCGGAAAGTACAACTAATCCAGAATGCGGCAGCTAGACTGGTGACGGGGAGTAGCCTCCGAGACCACATAACACCAGTCTTGAAAGACCCACATAGGCTCCCAGTACGTTTCCGAGCACAATTCAAAGTGTTGGTGCTGACCTTTAAAGCCCTAAAGGGCCTCGGTCCAATATCTCTGAAGGAGCGTCTCCACCCCCATCGTTCTACCCGGACACTGAGGTCCAGCGCCAAGGGCCTTCTGGCGGTTCCCTCACTGTGAGAAGCCAAGTTACAGGGAACAAGGCAGAGGGCCTTCTCGGTAGTGGCACCCGTCCTGTGGAATGCCCTCCCACCAGATGTCAAAGAGAACAACAACTACCAGACTTTTAGAAGACATCTGAAGGCAGCCCTGTTTAGGGAAGCTTTTAATGTTTGATGCATTACTGTATTCTAATATTTTGTTGGAAGCCTCCCAGAGTGGCTGGGGAGGCCTGGCCAGATGGGCAGGGTATACATAATAAATTATTATTATTATTACTGTAAATCGCACATGTAGAGAGTGCTATTTCACTTAGGTCCTACTTTTGGGCTTCCCATAGGCACCAGGCTGGCCGCAGTGAGAACAGGATGCTGGACTAGATGGGCCTTTGGCCTGATGCAGTAGAACTCTTCTTAGATTTGTTTAGTGCATATGCTTCAGTCTGTCACTGAAATTGCTAGGATTCAATAGAGCTTAACTTCAGCTGCAAATATGCCTATTGTTGCTTAGCCAGAGTAATTTGTCAGGGTTTAAATTAAACTATGTATTTTAATAGTTTTAACTAGAAAAAATAAATAAATTACTACCCTATTTTAGCAACTTTCTACGTTGATTAAAAATGCAGCTCAGTTTTCAACTAACTCAACCTGATGGTCCAAGTCAGTGAATCGGTCTCATCTGTTATTTTCTCAGTTTATGACCCACTATTACTTTTTATCTCTGCAAGTCATCTAAGTGGCTCCAAGGAGGCAATGATATATATTATACGGGCTGGAAGATGTAGTGGTGAAACAACAGTAAAACCAGAAATGGCAGCAGGTTTCTAACACATTCAGAGGGCTGAAAGACCAAATGCTTAATTATAGTCGGCACATTGCAATATGTATTAATGCTCGTTCAGTTCATTCATGAGATCTTTCCATTAAAAGTTCATGCTGCAAGCAACCATTTATGCTCTGATCTAGCAACAATATACAGAAACAGATGCAGATGCTTGAACAAGTGGAACACAAAAAACTGTGCTGCAGGTAAAAAAACCCCTTCACATACTAATCAGCCCATAGATATTCTAATGTGGGCAAATTTACAGCTTGTTTGAATATTCAGGGGGAAGGAAAGCCTATCTCAAAGTGATAGACTGAAAGCTAACATAGATGTTACAGCTCTCTTACCGTGACTTGGCATCAGAAAGTCTGGCAGATCACTTGCTTGAAAAATGTTCCATACTCTGAAGGTGATAAGAGGCAAGTGGGGGGGGGGGGGAGGACACATTTACAGTGGATGGGTTTTGTTTTATTGCATACAAGCAACAGCCATTTTATGCTTGTCTAATATGTGTGCAACCATGTGCATGCACATTGGCCCAAACCCAGAGGTGATCCCAAAACATCACAAAAATATTACAAAATGGGAGGGGGGGAATGGGGCGGAACAGATTGGGGTGATGATGTGGCCAAGGGGTCAGAACATATCACCCGTGCAAATTGGTCAATGCCTATATATGAACACAATAGACACCATAGATGTTCCGGCAGCTTATATTTTGTTGTTGTTTTTGATGGTCCGATAGCTGATTGTATATTCTTTCTTCTATTTTCTTGGATCCTGATCTGTGCTGCTTTTAACCGTAACATATGTACTTAAGTTTATCTTGATTTTACTGTGATTTGAGCTGTGTTTTAATCAATTGTTTGATTTTGTGTTTTTAATGTATTGGCCGGGGAGGGTGGGGTATAAATACAAATTATTATTATTATTATTATTATTATTATTATTATTATTATTATTATTTTATTTTGCTGACACCAATGTTGTGTAGACGCTGCCAAAACATGCTTGTATGAGGATCACCCATCCCATAAACACTTGACTGGATGAATTACCCTAAGCTAGTTGAGCTTGATTTCCATTGATTTTTAAGGCACAGCTAGCTCCTTCCCTTTATTTCCGGGGCACTAATTTACAGTGAAATCCTTCAAGGAGCAACCGGTGTGGTGTAGTTGGACTATGAAGCTGTCCTACCAACAGGGGTGTCATTGACACTTACCAGGACAGTGCAGGGACAAGACAGTGTGGAGACGAGGTTAGGGCAGTGCGATCACACTGCTGATAGTGTGGGATGAGCTCTGCTGCTGTGTCTGCACTACCCTAGACCCACGACTGCCCTGCCCCACTTGAATAAGTATCAGCGATGCTACTATTGAGAGGCTCGCTCTGTGGTGTTACCACACCAGCCTCTCCCAAATCCTATGTGTGTCTGCTCCGGAGTAAGTTCTACTGAGTTCAGTGGAACTTGCTTTCAGGTAAGTGGATATAGGATTGCAGACAACTAGATCCAACTGCCTGTGCAATTTGATAACCCGTAACATTATACATACATAAAAATACACAAATACATCTTACATAGGTGGGGATCTGTTTACAGAAATCAAAGCAGACTTCTTAAATGTTAGCAGGGAATGAACTGGCTTTGAAACCCAACATGACAGACAGTGTATAATCAGTCTGGCCTCTAAGCGATGTATGATTGAATAGCCCCCTATAGCAGCCTCATTTTCTTCTTGTTCTTACATGAGTTCTGCAAGGTCCTCTGACATACGTTTAGTCAATTTCTATAAAATATGGGAGTTACTAATTTTTAACTCAAGGCTAATCATTGGGGCTACATGTTCTTTAGGCTGTGCATACATTACCAACTTAAAACACAGCCAGGTCTTTCTTCTTTTCAATTCAGATGAAAGCTGTGGGTTTTTTTTGGGAGAGGAGAAATGCAGTATTTTATAAAGAATGACTACATAGATGTGGATTGTGGCTAACATCATGTGTACTCCACTTCCCAAACCAGTGGTGGGAAAGTACTGGATTCCGAGTAAACAGGGTCGTGTACACAGCCTTAGTCTTTATATCCTACAGGCAGTAAAGGTTACAATGATCTGAAATACAGATTTCTTATCAAAGCTGGCATAAATGGGAAGAATAAAGCTGATAGTTGTCACCACCACCTGTTAAGAGCCATTTTTAGTAAATACTTCCAGTGTAAATAATGCTAACCGCAAAGACTGCTACCTATTTAAATAATATCAAATGGTCAGTTCAAGGATTTAAACTAGAATTTCTTGTTAAATTACTTGTTGATTACTTTTGCTGAACTAGTTTTGTGGATTTTCTGGGTGATTTTCTGGTTACTTTTATAATGTCATTCTATGCTGCTTAGAGACTATGGTGTTCAGTGGTATGCAAACTGTTTGATTGATTAATTAATTAATAATTAAGAGTATGTGTAAAATTAAGACCACCCAAAGAAGGTATCACGTTGTTTATGACTATAGCACCAGGCAAAATGCAGTAGCATCAACCATGTGTCTCTCTTCATGACACGTATTAACAGAGGGTGTGACTCACTGGCTAACTGTATATATATGCTTTCCAAATGGTACAAAATAATGAGTAAATTATTAAGACTATTGTTATGTCTGGGATCCCCAACAACTTGGGGCCCATGGGTTAGAGGAGGAAGGGAAAAAATGCAGAATCCAGGGCCTAGGGCAGGTTGAGAGGGAGGAAGGAAAAAAAAAGAGAATTTCTTCTTCTTTGGTCATCACTCGTAGCCAAGTAAGATTGTCTTTCATGAACACGGTCTTAACAGTGAGTCTGTGAGTGACTGTGCAGACCAATTCTGGATCCACATGTCCTTCCACAGTAGGGACACAAGTTTCTGGACAGCAGTTGATCATGGTGAGGGTTTGCCAAGCATTCCTTCCTCTTAGTACGTTTCTCCTTTTCGTCCTGAGTTCGTGTTTCTTCAAGGTCCATGACACCTTTGGTAAAGGCAGTTCTTCAGTTGGAGCGCTTATAAGCAAGTGTTCCCCGGTTATCAGTGCTTATACCACATTTTTTAAGATTTGCCTTGAGAGCATCTTTAAACCTCTTTTGTTGTCCACCGGTATTTCGCTTTCCATTCTTAAGTTGGGAATAGAGTAGTTGCTTTGGAAGATGATAATCAGGCATCCAAACAGCATGACCAATCCAACAAAGTTGATGTTGAAGTCATTGCTTTGACACTGGTGATTTTTGCTTTTTCCAGTTCACTGGCATTAGTTTGCCTGTCTTCCCAAATGAGCCTGGCAGAGACTAAGGGTTTTCATGTGTGTATAGTATTAATTTTCTCTAGAGATGATTTGGGGGCAATTAATGGACTTACTTTGTGTGAAATGGATGTTCTGTTGATGCAGAACGTGTGTGTTCAAAGGAGTGGCTTAGCGTTTGGGGGCTCACATACCCTGCCTTTGCCTAATTTTCTTTTTAGCCTCACTAGTTTGAAGTGGATGTTTACTTTCTGTGTTAAAGATTGTTCACATTCCCACAGCCACTGTTTTATAACAAGCTATGTTGGCAGGGGTCTACCTTGCCATTGGTGAAGTTGGCCTCTGCCAAGGGCGCAGCTCCAGAGGCACGTGAAAATTGTGCCACTGGTGAGTGTGTGCATGGGTGGAAGGGGTGTGTGAATCCACCCTCCCTCTCCATCTCCAACCTGGCCTAAGGCCAGGGCCATAGCCAAGGCTCCCCTATGGATCATTGCTCCTGCCAGATCCCTGCCCCAGGCAGGAGTAGGAGCAGGAGGTCTCCACTGTGGCTGTCTTTGCAGTAACCTGAGAGGTGCCAGCACCAGGTGCCAGCATTGCACCTCTCAGGCTCTGGGGAACTTGTCCCGCTGAAGTGCAAGAATGATGGAGTCTTGAAGAGGAGATGGGGAAGCCGGGTTTCTCTTTGCCCCTAGTGAGGATGGACAGACTGAGGATTGGCTGGGCTCTCTGGCACTGCTTGCAACACCTGGAAAAATTGAACTGTCCCCCTCCAACTGGCAGTGTCCTCTCCCCACCTTCCCCCCCACCCATGTGTGTGTGTTAAAAAGTAAAGTAAAAATGTAAGATTCACCCCACCTGTGGATGCCCCCCAACATAATTTAGGAAATATAGTGAGCTGCCTTAAAGTGAGTTTGATCATCCGTCCATCTAGCTCTGGGCCATCTACACTGAGGCTGTCAAGGGTGTGAAGGCAGGGGTCTCTCTCACCCCTACAAGGAGATACCAGGGATTGAACCTGGGACCGTCTACAAGCAGCACAATTGCTTGACCACCGAGCTAACTTGTGGGGCAGACTTCAGTTTTGAGAGAGCTGAGCCCTGAACAGTGTGATCCTATACATTTCTGCTCAGAGGTAAGTCTCATTTGAATTCAGTGAGACATACTCCTAGGCACTGCTTTTTTCTGGGGGGACGCGGGGGGACGCATACCCCTAAACATTTTGTGAATCTAAGTTTGGCCTCATTGAGGGGCAGTATTTCAATACGAGTCAGAGAGTGAGAGTACCCCTAAACATTTTTGTAAAAAAGCACTACTCCTAGGTCAGAAGCTCTATTTTTTCACCTCAAAGCCAGTTTGGTTGTTGGCTTCCACAGTCTCTCTCAGTTTCATAGGTGCCAATATAGCTCCTTGCCAAGGGTACAAGGGAGCAGGGGTGGAGGAAGCCTCTCTGGTACCCTGGGTGGTATGGACTGCACATGTGCACAAGCTTGTATGGATATCACACGTATTAAAGCCTATACGGGCTGCCGTGTGCATGGCGTCCGTACCCGTACGGACCTCAGCCGCTCTACAGCTGGGGGGAGGCAGCGGGCCATCTTGTCACCCCTCCCAGAGTAGCACCTGGGGCCCGCTGTGCCTGCCCCCCTTTGTACACCCCTGCAAGGGAGTCTGGTACACCTTTGTGTGTTCTGCCATGCCAACCATTTTGTGGCAGTGCCCACACAACATTTTCTCAGGATTCTAAATGTTTCTGAGTTCTTTAGCCCTATAATTCTTTCTGTGGGGCAATAATCATGCAGTACACACTACAAGTTTTGATCTGTACAAAGATTTTGGAATATTCATGAGCGGCTGAATGAGAACTTGCCTACATCCTTATCTAAGGAGCAACTTGTTTGATTGTTGAAATCCATGATGAAGTCAACTCAAGTTGAATTATTTTATGTGTCGTAAATGGATTGGTGGAAGGTTCAACAGGTTTCCTAAGCTGAGTCATGAATATAGATGAAAGCGTTTCCTGGAAATCTATAATGTTTCCCTGGTATTCCATATCACTATTTTCTGTCTGCTGTCACTGTTGATTGTGACCAACCATTCTGGAAAATTCTTCAGAAAGGTGGTTGAACCAAAGAATTGTAAGAACATTTCTTTTCTTTTTCTTTTTTCAGGGGGCACGCAAAGGTATGCAGTACTGGCACCTCTGTTTGTTGTTGTTAAAAAGTGTGGCACTTACCGACAGCAGGAGGTGAGCCTATAGTTGGATCAGCATCAACAGGCTCCACCTACTGGTGAATAAACCCACTTGTTTCGATCCAATGCCTAAGCCAATACCTTTTCATTGCTGTAATCAATAAAGTTGTGGCCTTTTCTAGCCCATTAACCTTATATCACGTGTCCTTGTGTCTTCATTTCACTCCGCAGGGTCGGGTCCTCAAACCACAACAACTTCATGATGAATACCAGCACCTATTTTTCTAGAAAAGAAGTGCTGGGTAAGAATTGAGCCATTTACAAACTGGTTAAACACAGGGAAATCTACTTAACTAAGCAATAACCATACATGAGCAGACCCTAGGATGGGAGCTAAGATGAGAAGCATAAACAGATACATTCCCTACCCTAAAATTTCATCATAGTTTCAATCTGTCAAGTAACAATACTGCTGATGCTCTAGTTCCCAAACCCTCTGTGGATTAAAAATAATAATAATAAATTCTTGAGATGCATTTGTGCAACCTTGAAAACTTTTGTGTGCTGATTATCTCTCCTTCATCTTCTTATCCCAGCTTCTTATCTGAGGCATATTGATCTGAAAGCCTATAAAAGATGATGCGCCTAATGAGATGTTTCAACAGGGTTGACAGCATGCTTTACATGTTTGCCTTCATTTCTCTTGAAGTTGTTGCAGGTCTTCATAACGGCCTACAGTGACACAGTTTAGGGTTGTGTCAGACAGTGACGGAGGCAGCAGTGATGTCAGTCTTGATCATCACCACGCCATTTCCTCAATGAGGGGGCTTATCTGAGAAGCAAATGGCAGCTGCTTCAGTGAGTTACAGATATAATGGAGCTATCTGACCTTGGGCTATTGATTATACCATTTTACTGGTTTTTGTACATTGCTTTGGTACCTCCAGTAATAAGCAGTTTATAAATTCTCTGAAATAATAATAAAAAATAGTATAAATCGTCATTTGTATGTATTTATATCCTTCATTTATAGAAATCATAAAGGTGATTTAAAGTCAAGTTAACCTATGAGGAAATGTTAAGAAAAACAGACCAAGGGCCAAGACTTAGACCTTATGAAGAGATAAAAAATCTATTCACTGGGTGGTTACAATACCACCAGGTGAATGACTTGCTAAAAGAGGACAAGAAGAAGTTGGGTTTTGATGACAAAAAATCAAAATTCAATGTAGAAGTAATAGAAGGTAAAAACAAAACCCTATCTAGAATCTATGACATACTTTTAGAGTGGTATACAAAGGACGAGGAGGTGAAGGAGGCAATGATTAAATGGGCAATTGACTTTGGTTATAATATCGATTTTGAAAGGTGGCTGGAAGTGTGGAATTGTAATATAAAGTTTACAGCATGTATGTCTCTGAGAGAAAATGTTTGGAAGATGCTATATAGGTGGTACCACACCCCTGTGAAGTTGGCCAAAATGTATAGACTAAAAGATAAGAAATGCTGGAAATGTGGGGAGGTGGAGGGTGACCTATATCATCTATGGTGGACATGCAAAAAGGTGAAAGGCTTTTGGGAATCGGTTTACAATGAGCTTAAAAGAATATTTAAATACACTTTTCCCAAAAGACCCGAAGCCTTTTTGCTGGGAATGACGGGTAAAGATATTAAGAAAGAAGATAGAACGATATTCCTCTATGCCACCACAGCAGCGAGAATTTTATTGGCACAATATTGGAAAGTGGAAACTATCCCCAATATAAATGATTGGCAAATTAAAATGATAAATTATGCTGAGCTTGATAAATTAACAGGTAAATTAAGAGACCACGATGAACAGAAATCTCTGAATAATTGGAGTAAATACTGGAACTATATTGGAATAAATGCTTAATGTGATTGGCGGGGTCAGAACAATACTACCAGCGTGTGAATTTAGGCCTATAGATTAAAAATCAAATACGTAATGGAAGCAGATATTTGATACTTACCAAAAGGATGGAAGGAAGTCCAGGAGGTGGTTTTTGCGTGTTTTTTTTTTTTTTTAAATCGTTTACTGTTTTGTGAAACAGCCAGATTAATCTATCTTTGTATAGTTAGAGAGAGGAAAAAGTTGGCTTGTATATCCTGACGCTTTTTTTGTGTTTTTTTTTTTTGTTATAATTTTTTCTTTTGTATCTGTTTGTATGTTTGTTATGTGTATAACCTCAATAAAAATGTATTTGGAAAAAAAAATAATAAAGTCAAGTTTACAATACACAAAACAGTAAGGTAAAGGTAAAGGGGCCCCTGACCATTAGGTCCAGTCGTGACTGACTCTGGGGTTGTGGCACTCATCTCACTTAGTGGCCAAGGGAGCCAGCGTACAGCTTCCAGGTCATGTGGCCAGCATGACTAAGCCACTTCTGGCGAACCAGAGCAGCACATGGAAACGGCGTTTACCTTCCTGCCAGAGCGGTACCTATTTATCTACTTGCACTTTGACGTGCTTTCGAACTGCTAGGTTGGCAGGAGCTGGGACCAAGCAACAGGAGCTCACCCCATCGCGGGGATTTGAACTGCTGACCTTCTGATTGGCAAGTCCTAGGCTCAGTGGTTTAACCCACAGCGCCACCCACATCCCTACACAAAACAGTACTGTAATGCAAAAACAAGAACACCCCAAACATCAGCCACAATGGGCCCTGGCAGTTGCGCCAACACACTGGATGTTTAAGCCAGTCCTCTAGGGCCTCAAGTGGTAGAAGTCCTAATGTCACTTACACCCGCTAAAACAACACAATTGATTCAAAGGAGTCAGATGGAAGAGCCAAATCATTCCCCATCTCTACTAGAAGGTTCTAAATGCTAATGGGGTTCATTCAGAAAATTGTGCCAGGAGGATGACTATCCCAATGACACACATACTTGTACATATACTAGACTGTGATTTTCACCAAATAATAATATTTTTGCAGCTTAATCCTAAGGATGCCTACACGGAAGTAATTCTTGCTGATTTTAATGGGGTCTACTCTCAGGTTAGTGGGGTTAGGATTGCAGGTTTAGTAAGCTTTTTTTCTTACTAAGCTGTGGCCTGCATAGTATTTATGGATGTGCATAAAGTTTATTTGTGCTGACACGAGCTATTTGTCTGTTTGTATCTCATCTTAATTCCATCCTGGAACTCAAGGCAGTGCACCTTGCTCCCAGACTATTTCCCATCCAAACACTGACCAGACCTAAATCCCCTCCGCTTCAGTTGCAGAAATGGCTCTCATCTTGTATGTGTGCATCGAAGCCCTTAGATCAGGACTTATTTGGATGTGGATCAGAAATTACCTGCTCGATTTCACAAAGACTTGGAAACATGAACAAACCTGTTGATTTTAGACTCATGTAAATGCCACGACTTAGGTCTGCTTTGAGCAGAATGTTTTACTAGGCTTGTTGCTTCTATAGAACTCTTTCAAGTTTATCAGCCAAGTTTTTCTTTTTTCTTTTTTGCCAAGCCACAGAGATCCTGTCACCTAATCTTTTGTAAACTCATTTGCTTCACTGCATGGAGTACAAGCAAAGTTCACTGACAACATAGTTTTCAGTACTCATTGGAAAAATCCTTAAATCAACCTCTCCCAAACCATCTTTCCATTACAGTTGCCTTAGTGTGTGAGTGTATACATGTGTACCTATATGCTGTGCAATCAAAGAATGATAAAGATGGAAGGGATCTTGGAGACCATCTAGTTCAACCCCATGCCTTTAAAAGAGGATTGGACAAATTAATGAAGGATGAGGCTGTCAATGGCTACTAGCCAACATGGCTAGACTCTACCTCCATGGTTGGAGGCAGCAATTCTTCTGAATGCAAGTTGCTAGAAGCCACAGGAGGAGAGTGTTCTCTTGTGCTCAGGTCCTGCTTTCCAGTTTCCCACAGGTATCTGGTTTGCCATTGAGAGAACAGGATGCTGGACTAGATGGGCCATTGGCCATTGACCCAGTAGGATCTTCTTCTGTCCTTAATACAGGATCTACAGTATAAGTTGCAGCTACAGCATGCTTGACTGAAGGTCATATGGGAGACTATTCCAGTCTTGTGGCCTCCAGATCTCCCATCATTCCTAAGCACTGACCATGCAAGCTGGGGCTGATGTAGTCCAAATTGTCTGGGTGGTACCAGGTTGGGGAAAGCAGCTATACATCTTTCGCTTTAGTAGCTCCAGTGTAAGAGGACTCTCCACCTCCTAAGGCAGGATATTCCACTGACGAACTGCTTTTACCGGTAATTTTTCTCCCCACGTTTCTTGGATCTCTTTCTAAAACCTACTGTATCATTCATCACTTTCCAGTCCTCAGGTATGGAAGCTGATCTTAGGAACAATTTACATAGCTTTGTTAGAAGACCAGCAATTTGTTAGACAATTAGCTAATTGAACAGGTCAAATTTTTCAAATATTTTGGCCTTATTTTCCAGTCTACAGGGTCATGGGGAGCACACCAGAAATATGCAAAAGATCAAGCATCCCAAAGCGCCAAATTCTGACATGCTTTTTCCACACAAAAGGTGGTAAACATATACCATCAGTCCTGGAAGTGTTCCAAGCTAAACCCCTAGCACAGTTATTATATGCGGCTCAGATTTGGACAGGCACTCACCTTGCATCTACGGAAGCTATCCAATCAAAGCTCTTAAGGCAAATTTTATCTGTACCATCCTGTGTCCCAAATGCATCATTGTGCCTAGAGACTAATCTTCCCTCGGTAGAATTACAGGTCTGGCGTAGGACACTTAACTATTGGCGTTGCTTAAACTCAAATCCCCCTGGTCCAATATCCCTAGTGCTGCAAGATTGTCACAAGAGCGCCTGGACTAAAATTGTCTATCAAAAACTTCACTCTTGTGGTTTATCACCACAACAGCTACTCACTTTGGGTTTTAGTAAAGCAAACAGTCTAATCTGTCAGCGACTAAATGATATTGAGTGTCAGAACAACTTGGCCACAATAAGGAATTTTTGCCCATGATATGACTATTTTCCACCTTCCCACTTCGACTCTCTGTCACCCTATCTGCATAACCTAGCAATTCTAAAATATAGACGCACTTTTACTCTTGCAAGATTGAATGTATTGCCCTCGGCTGTACTTGAGGGATGATTCCAACAGATTCCACACGAAAAACGCTTTTGTCCCTGTGGAGATGGCAGTACCGAATTGGTGGCACATGCCTTTCTGGCTTGCACTCTTGATAAAGAGATTATAACTCCTTTTTTATTGTCCATTCGGGGTCGCCCAACCATTGCCACAGTGTCCTTTCTCTTGGCAAATCAAGATGAGCAGGTGACAGCAAAGGTTGCAAGGTTTTTAGCTGGGGCAGTCAGAATAAGATCCACTATTTAACTATTGATTCAAAACCCTAAAATGTATTTTATATAATTGACTTTTTATTTTTATACTTTGTATATCATATTGTTGTTTTATTGCTATGGCAAATGCCTGACACAAATACAGATTCATTCACATCTGAATTATTAAAGAAATCTCAGGTAAAGGCCATCCAGATCCTGTGATTTGACCATTTTTAATTTGTCAGCAAGGCAAATGAGAAATGTGGCTTAGCATCTATACAAATATTATAGGTTACCACCTCCTCCCCCAGTGTCACAGCCCAATACAAATTGTGCCCCTGTACAACAAATCATTTTTTCACATATATTTTTAATATTATATATATTTTCACACATATATTTGGCCTCCATTGTTGTTTCTTGCAGTTAACTATTGCTACATTGTGTTTATGACTGATTTTTCCTAGAATGTCCATAGCTACCTGTTTTCAACCCCCAAGTGCTTCATATACATTATCTTGGTAATTTTTACAGCAACCCTTTAAGGTAGACCAGTATTATCATTCGGCTGCACTGCAGATAGGGACTGCAGCTGAAAGACAATCACTTGCCTAAGGCCACCTAATGAGTTCTCTGCAGAGATAACATTTGAACCAGGAACTTCCTGATTCACAGCTCAGTTTCTTAGCCACTTCAGTACAGCAGTGCTCATTTTATGGTGTAAAGATATTCTTGGATGTGGTAATCTGAGGCAGCCTACTATTTACAGTTAGTTTAATTCCTTCATCCCTGAAAGATTCCATTAGAGGCTATCTTCTAAATAATATAACCACACCTTGAATAATAGGAATAATTGGCCCTTGGTTTTTTTTTTTTTAATTTCTGGAAATACAAGACACACAGAACCAGGTCATGGAACTATTAAGTGACTTCCTCCTGAATATCTAGGAAATGAGCACGAGTTCTCTCCCACATTCCATGACAGCTGCCATGAAATACACTGGACAACTCATGACAAGAATATCACCTTGCACTTCAGGTCCTCTTATTGGAAACTGTCCGACTTGAGGAAAGGAAATTATCCATGAGCACTGAGAAGCTCATGGTCACAGCAATGTTATAATCACAATTAGATTATCATTATAGTCATTTCGTGAATGATCTAATTGGTGTAATCATCTACAGGATAGGTGAGATGCTGGCTATTCATTGTAGGATAGTGAGATGTGGCTGGCTTTTAGGTTTTAGAGTGATATTTTACATTGGGACAGATCACTAAGAGATGCTGGCAGATGGTTCAAAGCCAAAACCCACTTTACCATATGTACTCTGATTCTGTTGCCTGCATGAACACCAGTATCCCCTAATACCCAACCCACCACCATGTAATATTCATAGCAAGATGGAATTTTACTGTGATCTTGGTGGTGGTGGTGGGGTCTGGAGCCTCTGTTACATTGAAGAAAGAAGGAAGAACAGCAGCTGGAATATATTATTGTACTTAACTTAAAAAAATTAAATATATACTTTTAATATTTTGCATTTTATATTGCATTCAATATTTTATATTTCTGCATGTTGTATTTTTGTTTTACATTGTAAGCCACATTGAGCATTATTGTAATAGAGAAGCAGGGTATAAATACTTAACCTTAACTCAGACCTGAGGGCAAAATATGGAAGCTGTATTTTTCCAGCTGAAAAGACCTGCTTACCTTTCCCTCCATGTGCACTGATTAGAAATGAAGCAGGGTGACCGCCCCCAAACCTTTGCAGGTTCAAATAGCATTGAAAGTGGGATTTCATGTGACTCCTCTGATAGCACTATGAGCGCAAATCATCATGAATGTGCAATATAAATGACATCTGGAGGGGCCCCTGGCACACTTAATTAAATGGGGATTACTTCTGAGTAGGAATGCATAGCATTGAACTGTAAGACTCATGTACTGTACTCAGTTACCTGGGAATAAATCTCATTGAAAAATAGGCATGCATGGGATTGTTCTGTAATTTCATAGACTTTATCAAAAATACTTCCTTGCTGTATATGGGCTTAGTTCAGGTCATTAGTGGGTGAATAGTTTATTTTAAACCTTGTATTACTAGATATGTGCACAGTCCGGTTCATTTTCTCTCCAAGATAATTTAAAATCATCTACCAAAAGCTTTGGAGCTCCATTTCTGGCCATAGGTGAACCAAATACAGTATCCCCGAGGCTTCTGAAGGTGGGAAACCCCCAAGAAGGCACCTACTCAATTATGAAATGCTGTTCAGGGGGCAATATCCATACATTTTTCTCACCCTGCTTCAGGCTGCAGCTATAAAGAATGACATTTGATTACCTATGTCATTAGCTCAGGTTGCATAACTGCAAAGGTTATTGTTTATGCTGGTCCAATCTTTTAAGACTCACTGCCTTATTTACTTTTGCGATAACCTCCCGTGGCAGCAAATTCCAGAGCTTTACTAGACCCTGCGTACAGAAAAGTTTCCTTTTAAGGATGGGCCCACATGACTAAATCACATACGTTATGGCAATGCGTAGAAATGATCATAAACCACCTTGCTCCCTGCCAGCACAATAGAAGAAACCAACCCAATTGGTTGTTCTTTTCCTTCTTAAAACTTTCTGCCATTTCAGTTTTCATCATTGATTTGCCATCTCCTTCTATTTAGATTCTAAATTTTAGAATATACCTTGTGATGACCAAAAGACTCTTGCTACCTTTGGAGAACGATTGCATCTGTCTGCTTGTGTACAACCATGCACCTATCCTTCCAAAATGCATGTGAAGCACAAATCATGATCTATGCCCTTGCAATAATAGGAGTGCCCACAAATTTGACACAGAAAGCTTCTTAAATCTTTTTAATTGGCCCCAAATTGCTTGTGTACCTTGCACTCCAGTTAATCATCTGCATGACTTTGGATGACCTAGTAGGGAGCTCCTCAGCCATTGGAGGCTTTTGTAAATATTCCTGTAGCAAATTTAGAGATTCATATACATCATCATCATTTATCATTAAATGAGAAATCCATATGAGCTAGGCCAGTATTTGATCAGTGTAGGATTGACCAGTTCCAATCTAGCCTTTGGTTCCCAACTGTGGCCAGACACAGACACACAGACACTAAGCTTGTAGGAAGAGAAAGGACATTCCCTATTGTCTTCGGTAAGCTCCTGGTTCCCAGAAATATGTCATCACTGAATTAAATTGGTTATGTATTGAATTTTGTTTTCATATTACGCTTTTCATTTTTAAATTTCAACACTATGTCAAATCAACACAAGGCTGCAAATGGAATTTTATATGCCCTTTAAAATTTTTTGCATGTTTGCTTCAAGTTTAGGCAGCAAGGGTATTCGCAGAATAATTCTTAGGTTTCCCTTACATGTTACAAAAAGTGATGGTTACATATGGTTGGGGGCGGGGGGCGGGGGGCGGGGAGAGGCCAAATGCTTTAATCAGTGTTCTCACTTGACACTTTGACAGAGTAGTTTTCCAAAGTTCACTGTGTGAGTCAACAGTTGTATGCAAATGACTAGTGGCAAGCCCTAGGTTCTCACACTGACCTCTTCTTCTTCCTTCCTCCCTTGCCTGAAGGGAGCAGTAATGTCTAGCCAGAGATGGTCCGGAGGCTGCAGTTAGTGTAGAATGTGCCTGCTAGGTTGGTCAGTGAGGCAACCCGATGGGGCTGTATACTGCCAGTCTTGAAAGCACGGCACTGGCTGCCAATTCGAGGTGTTAGTACTAGCATATAAAACCCTAAACGGAACCTAAAAGTACATCCCACAATATCAACCATTTATACCCCTACAAATGGGTGAGCCACCAGAGACTGCCCAGTTAGTGTTGCCCTATGACAGGTCCCTTTCAGTGGTGGTCCCTCATTTGTGGAGTTCCCTCCCTGGTGAGGTGCATCTGTCTGTATTATTATTCACTTTCAGGAGAAATATGAAAACATCCAGGTGTTTGGTTATTGAAGAATGGAGTGCATTTAAAAAAAAATGTTTTAAACTGTAATTTAAAATAATGCTTTAACTCTTTTAGAACACTTTAAAAATGTGTGTTTGCTGTCCTGGGCTCCTGTGGGAGGAAAGGTGGGCTATAAATTTGATAATAAATAAATAAATAAATAGCCGTGCTAACATTCATTACCACAATGCGAAAGCATGGTTTGGCATTATGTGTGAATTCAGCCATTGTGAGAGCTAGGCTGGCTCTTCTAGATAAGGATGCTAAATAACATTTTCAAATGCACTCCATCCTTAACGTTCCTCATCTTCTTGCACCCAACTTTCTTTCTTTGCATATTCCTGCATGCCTTTCCTTATCTCTGTCCTTAAATGGATTATTTAGCTATAGAGTTTACAATTGACACTGTTTGGTGTCTGCTTCAGATGGACCATGATTATTGATCATGGATGATGCAGACCTTGCCTCTGTCTCTGACACACAGAGTTTGGCTCTCAGACCTTGTTCTCCCAACTCACCTCAGTGCCACTCCTTATCAGTCAATGATTGAATCTTGATTATGCGACCACTCCCAGCAAAGAAAACTAAATCAGAAGTTGCCTAGGCAGTGCTTTTTTCTGGGGGTACGCAGGGGTACACATACCCCTAAACATTTTGTGAATCTAAGTTTGGCTTCATTGAGGGGCAGTATTTCAATAGGAGTAGGAAAATTAGAGTACCCCTAAACATTATTTTTTTATATAGAAAAAAGCACTGTGCCTAGGACCTAGCATATGATGGCAGGTAGAATATTTGTGTGCACCTCAGTTAACTGTGTGGAAAAATGTTGGCTAAAGAAAAACAACATTCCCTCCCATTTCTACCCATTTCCAGACAGGATATCCAAGTCTGTCCAGTTTTCAAAGGTCTCCAGATCAATGGTAAGGGCAGGTCAAGCAGAAAACAAAATCTTTTTAAAAATCTGTCTTTAAACATTCAAGACATGCACCATGAATTAATAACTAATTGTTGGAGGCTGAGCTGTTCCCACCAGGTTTAATCTGTTCAGCTATTCAAACCCAGCTGATGAGAATCAGCTGCAGTGCTTTTCTAGACTGGTAGGTCATGTGCTGGTGAGGAAATTTGGATGGCTGTACCTCTAGGATGAATGTGCAAACGTGAAGGTTTAATGAGAGTGATGAAGGACATTGTTCTTGAGCTCCATTGACAAAGTTTTCCAAGGCAGAACATAGCACAAGAAGGGAGGGAAACCGTTACCCAAAAGTGGCACATTATAGGGTGTCATTGGACACAGTGAACAACCCTGATATGCTTGAATTTATGTTAAATGTTTCTTTACAGCTGAAGAAACATTCCTAGCAGTTGATAACAAAGGGTGTTTTGTTCTCTGATCACACAGAGTTTTGAAAAAAGCCACTCAACCTTTATATCTACTCCACTGAAATTTTACAAAAGGGATGAACTTACTGAAGTTGCTTACTGAAATGTGAGTAAGCTTATTCTATGATTGCTAGCCATTCTGTTGGAATAACAGATGCAGCAAGATGGATGTTGTTCCCCCTTTCAAAAAACCCCCACCCAAGTTACACAGGAAATAACGGCAAGTGAAAAATTAAAAAAGTTTTTTTGTTACAGCAAAGATTTTCATTGCAGGAATGATAGTTAATATCAGCAAATATTCTCATTTGTAAGAAGCTGCACTTCTGGAATCTCAGCCTACTACAGGGTGAGTCTTTTAAAAGAGGCCCAGTGGAACATGTGTACAGTGGTACCTCGGGTTAAGTACTTAATTCATTCCGGAGGTCTGTTCTTAACCTGAGACTGTTCTTAAGCTGAAGCACCACTTTAGCTAATGGGGCCTCCTGCTGCTGCTGTGCCGCCAGAGCACGATTTCTGTTCTCATCCTGAAGCAAAGTTCTTAACCAGAGGTACTATTTCTGGGTTAGCGGAGTCTGTAACCTGAAGCATATGTAACCTGAAGCATATGTAACCCGAGGTACCACTGTACTCTGTATCCATGGGGCCTCTTTTAAAGGACTCACCCTGTACAAGCCCCTATGCTACTACTTCTAGAGTATTGTTTTGAGACTGTGGGAAGCAGCCTGAAAAACTGTAACCAGAACTTCAGTGTTCATAGATCAGGTGTCATGTACTCAACCTTGCCTTTTAATTGAAGGTCAATGTGATTGTCAGGTGAGAAACTCTAGAATGGAAGTATGAACAAAATGAGTGAGAAATGGTGCCAGGATTTGAAGGGATTAAAGGATTCAGTGAAAGATGAGAGTGAAAATGATTTGGAGCCTCTATTTCTTAATCTCTAAATTTCAAAGGTGGGGGGGGGGAGGAGGGAAAGTAGCCTGTTCTAGGGTACCTTCTCTCTCCTTTTCTCTGTTTGTAAAAGACGAACCCAGGTACCCAAGCTGCATAGTATAGAACAGGCTACTTTCCCTCCCCCCCCCCACCTTTGAAATTTAGAGATCGAAGTCTCTGGACTTCGATTAATCTGCTTTCCCCACAACACCTTGTGAATTTTGATGACCTGCACTTTGCAATTCACAAAGCTACAATCCCAACACTTTTAATGAACTGCAGCTTCCAGGATTCTTTGTGGGGAGCTGCAACACACATTTATCCCAGGATTCTTTGCGGGGAGTTTAACACACATTTAAATATATGGTGTGGATGAGACCTTGGCTGACTGTGCAGTGGAAAACTTTGATGCACTCTTTAAGATGGATCCGTTCCTTGATCCTAACCAGGATTCCAGAATTGTAAGGCAGCCCTTTCCAGGTTTTACGTTGGGGAAAGGCTACTTTAGGACAAAGCACTAGGAGGCGGTGTGACTGCATTCAAGTCTAGGACTAGAGATTTTTATTTATTTATTTATTTTTTAAAAAACCACATTCTCTTTGCTTTTGAAACTTTTGAGTTTTTCTATGTGTTGTTTCTGACAGCCCCAGGACACTACGACACCGTGTTATCAGCAGGGCTTTTTTTCAGCCAGAGCTCACTGGTGCTCAGCTCTGTCACCTCTCAGGTGGGCGCCATTGCCATTGTAAGAGCACAAGGGAGAAGTTCACGGTGAGCTCCAGTACCACTTTCTTCTAGAAAAATAGCACTGGTTATCAAGAAGACATCCCCCTCCTTCCCAAATTCAATAGCTGCTGGGTGCATTGTTTGAAGCATTGTTCTAGCATCCCTTGATTTTACTCGCCCTGAGTGTTTGAGAAATGGAAGATTGTGATGTAACTCAGACTCCACCAAGACTTTGCATGGAATCTAGTCCCCCACTTCGAAGCAGCACACCCATAAATGTGACAGTCTGGATAAATGAAACACTGTTTACAATGCAGTTTAACAAGCACAAACTGGTAATCTCTCACTTCAGGTGCAGATATAATGGACCAACTGGTTGAGTCAAATAAAAAGTAGTATTAAGGCCAACTCTTAGTATTCCTTTGTTCTTTTATAGCTTTTGGCATGCAAGTATTTTATCCCTACTTTCGGAAGGTTTCTTCCTAAAAATTAGTTTAAATAAATTGCCCGAGGCATACCTTGACTTATATTCTCATCTCCTCTAGAAACCTCCTGTTGCCAGCTGAACCTTAATATTGATTTAAACCTCACACAAGAGTGTATATATAGCTTTCTGGCAAGGCTCTTAATGCATGCTCTTTTAGTTTACTGTGCCTGAATACAGCAGAAACCCCACATGCAATCTGAAGTTGCACAGTCCCATGAGAGGACTAATTACAAATGAATGAAAAGAAAAGGCCACCAAGTCATTCACTGCCTCCCTTTTTCTATTTCTGCGATTGAAGACTGAAAGAATATTTTTCTTAATAGACAGGAAGCATTTAGAAGCAGTCTTTTAAAAAGTCACATGTATTTTAACAATCAGTAAGCTTGCAGTCAATTGTATATTTTTCTTCTTCACAAGGTTAATTTGTTCCTTGAGTAAAGAGTGTAATGATTCCTTGAGCGGGATATTCTTCATTCAAGGAACACAATGGGACCCATTCACATGCATTCATTTCTTCAGCAAGTACTGAGACTCCACTAATGCCAGAAAGACATGTGATGCAATTCCTTCTTAAGAATCTCCTACAACCATAATGATGTAAAAAAACACTTTGTTAAGAACAGTATTCGCTTGGCACTTCACTAATCTTTCCTTCCTATTATCATAATTTTTTGGAGGAGGGAGGAGTACCAGCTCTCACTCCCACCCCCTTGCAACACCAGATAGAAGATGAAAAATGGCAGCCAACACAGTTGCTGCTGTGTGTTGCTACCAGATAACCACCTAGAAATATATTTGGCGATGGTGTGATGCCCACTGGCTTTTTAAGAAAGCACAGTGACACATGTATCCAGATGTCATATGAACAATCAAGCTGAAAGATGATCACATATTTCCTTCCCACTGGTTGCTCAGTGACTCTAGTCACCTTTTATGGGGGGGATCTGCATGTGAAAGTAACCAAGCAACCTTGGCAATTTAACCAATTGGTTGGCGGGGAGGGGGATGATATTTGTGATTGCAAGGTGATGTTGAATGGTCTCTTTAAATTTGAAGTTACAGATAGGTAGCCGTGTTGGTCTGCCATAGTCAAAACAAAATAAAAGAAAAAAAATTCCTTCCAGTAGCACCTTAAAGACCAACTAAGTTAGTTCTAGGTATGAGCTTTCGTGTGCATGCACACTTCTTCAGATACACTGAAACAGAAGTCACCAGACCCTTCTATATAGTGAGAAGGTGGGTTAAGACCTATTGCAGTCATTAAGAGTCGTCAACAGGCTCATCACAGCTATCTGCCAATCACCCATTCCCACCACCTTTCTGAGTAATACCCCTCCCCACCTTCTCACTATATAGAAGGGTCTGGTGACTTCTGTTTCAGTGTATCTGAAGAAGTGTGCATGCACACGAAAGCTCATACCTAGAACTAACTTAGTTGGTCTTTAAGGTGCTACTGGAAGGAATTTTTTTTCTTTTATTTTAATTTAAATTTGAAGGTTCATTATTGTTCCACAAGATGTGTACGTCTTTAAGGGCCAGAGCAAATAATGTGACCCAGTTTTACAGCTGTGAAGGAGTATAGCAAGTGCTGCTAAGTTGTGTTAATTAAGCTGTGTCAGCAATTGGGTGTAGTATATAAAGAGCAGCACCTAGCTCTCTCAGTACCCTGGGTCGGGTCATGCTTGTTGATATGTTTAGTGTAAAAGGAGTTTTTGTTTTCGATATTAGAACCTTCTTAAAGTTATTTTTGAGTTCCTTGTAATACGTGGTCTCCCCAGGAAGCTTTCTGCAGTGCAACTAAACTGCAAATAGCCAACAGGTGACTGTGGAATCCAATGGTTTCCACATGGATTACACAGTTTTGCAAAACTAAGGGCCGATTCACACAATGACCTGACATGTAGAAGAAGTGCTAGAAAACAGAGCACTGCAATGAGACTCTTAAGTATCCCTTTCACATGTGCATAGAACGTGTTCCTTCCCAAGGAACCTGCCATAAAAGGCACAGATGGATTATCTTGGCAGGGCTATAGGCATTCTCTTTTACATGGCGTGCTCACGGTGGGGTGAGAAGTGAGCATGAACTCATGACTTGCTCCTGTGCCCTAACCCAGGGATAGTCAACCTTTTTATATCTACCCCCTCCCCCCACTAATGCATCTTTCTTGATGGTAAAATTTCCTTACCGCCCACCAGTGCTTGATGGAAGGAGGATTCACCTTGTGCCGTAGAACCCCCTACTGCCCACCTAGAATCCTGAAATGCCCACTAGTGGGCGGTAGGGACCAGGTTTACAACCCCTGCCCTAGCCTATGTACAATCTATATGTTGGGCTTGTATGTTGTCTGGTCCTCACATGGAACCAAATTGGATTTATAGAAAGAAAAGGAAGAAGAAAGCAGCCACCCTGCTCTCATTCTCTCATTTTAAGCATGACCATGGCTGTCACAATTCTCCTCATGTGATCACAATGGTGGACAAAGGGAACACAAACTATTTTCATGAGGTCTAGCTTTCTAATAACAACTTGTCTGATCATGAAAATTTTGTGAGAGATGGATGCTGACAGACTACCAAAAATGCACAGGAATGAAAGATTAAGAGCTGTTTTTAACACTGTCCCAAAGTCTTGAGAAAGCTGAACGTCTCTCTAACATTATTTATCCTTTACTGCTCTGTGTTTGGTAGATATTAATATTCCAAAACCTATGCCCTTAGTTCATTTCTAAATCCTTGTCAAAAGCTGACAGGTATTAACATGCACATTCTGTTCCAGAGGCCAAGCCAGACAGCTATCAGTTGTCAAGGTTTAAGAACTCTTCTACTTATATTTATGGTTCTTTTTCATGTCTGAGAGGGTGTGGAGCTCTCTTAATTTCAGTTGAAGTTCCCAGGACTGTTTTGCTCCTTTTGGGTGGGACAGGACAGAAACAGAGGGAGTGGGCTGCCTTTGATTTGCACATTTGTAAAACATTTGCAAAATAACATGTTTAGTGTATGCCCCGGTGGCTTTTTCAGCTTCTGTTTTCCTTCCCCAAAGGGGGCAGTCTGCTGCAGGAAAAAGACGACGTCTTGTTGCACCTCAAAGATGAAGAAATACACGGTGACCTGAACTTTTCATGGGCCAGAGCCAAGGATGTAGTAGCGCTGTGTCATGCACGTCCAGACATCAAAACCTTTGTGGAAAGATACAGTATGATGCTGGCAGCAGGAGCAGAAAAGGAAGGAGATTGGATACACATTTTGCGTAACCATTATTGAATAAGAATAATATATAGTATCTATGTCACCCTGTAATGTTGTGAATGAACTTACTGTAGGGCTTCAAACAAAATTTTGCAGTGTGAGGTGGTTCTGTTCAGTGTGCCTTTTCCAGGAAACAGCTGCGTACACACCATCAATTTAAACATGTTCCTTCCCCCAAAGAATCCTGGGAATTATAGCTCTGTGTGGAGTCAGCTACAGTTCCCAGGCTTCTCTAAAGGAGTGGGGAGTGTGCTTTATATGTAGGGGGTGCTTGCAGCCTCAGTTCCCCCCTCCATTTTTCTGCTGTCGCCCTCCCTGTCCTCCAAAAATCAACTAGCATTCTGTAGCTACTGAGAATGCTGAATCCTCACGGGGCTGTTTTGTACCTCTATTTTTATGTTGTCGTCATCTCTCAATTTTTGTTTGTATGTTTATTTTCTTCTTCTGCATATCTTTCAGAGGCTGCAAGACCATCTCTCACAGATGCTATAGCGGGGGAGTGCTTTCAGCAGGCACCACCTGGTATAACCTTTCAACGTCTTCTGAAAACTTTTCTACACCACCAATCTTATGCAGGGAATTAAGAAAAATATATTTCTGTAATACTTGAGCTCTGATTTTAATTTTTTTACATAGCTCTCATAAGTGGCTTTTATATTCATTTTGATGAATAGCACTATACAAACATGTTTTTGTAAATAAAAAAATAATTTTGCAGGGTCGTTGGATTAGGTCACCTTTGAAGGGTCTTCCAATTGTATGGTCCTTTGACTGATAGATTTCCTTTCATTTTGATTCTGTTTTCCAGACCAAAAAATGTACCAAAGAAGCATCCAATACGAACATTAATACAAATACTAAAAAGGAAAGAGTACAACAGAATGCAGCATTTAAAAATAAAAAGCAAGTAAAACCAGGAGAAAGTTATCCATCAAATGCAGATAAAATAAAAATGTCTCTGCAGTCTGTCTAAAAGGGGAAGTGAGAGAGTCTATTTGATAATTCCTAGAATTAGTACCTAACAGTGGTACTACCACTGAGAAGGCCTTATGCCTGGCTCACTTTCCCCCCCAACTTCTTATTTTCCTGCCAATTTCTTGGAAGCAGCTCTCTGAACAATCACGAATTAGTGGCCACCCTTCTTCTGCCCCACCCTAATCCCCCAGGAATTATGGACTCTGGGTACTGAAAGTGGGGAAACTGAGGGAGGAATTCAACATTCCGCTTTTCTGATCTCTTCATCAACGCATGTATTTCAGCTTGCCAGATGAAACTGTTTTCTTTCTTCCAACCCCTGTATGTGTTCTGGGGGTTCTCCCAACCCCATGAGCTAATTTTGATGGGCATGCAGCGTGAGGAGAGGAGGGCAAACCCTACTGTGCAAATACAGCACTTCTGTTGATGGGACCCATTCACTGAATCCTGCTGGCAGCTTGTTAACCACTGTCAGATCCATCTGGAAACACTGTAACTACAGAGAACTAGTGTATCCCAGTTTCTGTATGACAAGTTCCATATGACTGCATGGATTCCCCCCCCCCCCCTGCAGTTTCATCTGTTTTGCTCTGCAAACTCCATGCACTGCGCATAATATTATGCAATATTTGAAATTACCTTTGCTACCGATTAGAGCCAGAACCCTTGACATACTTGCTTCACAAATAGCCTGCGAAGCACTAAACGAGTATCTGCTCATTGCACAAGGGGATGACTGGCTTGGGTTGAGGGCTTCCTTTTTTTTTACGCTGCTCTTTCAAGCTGTTGCTTTGTTTCCTTCAAAGAACAAGAGAAAAGTTGTGAATGCTAATGAAATGGTTGACAGAGTGTGACAGTGTAAAGCAGGCATGTCCAAAGTCTGTTTTTCGGGGGTCTAATCCAGCCCGCTGGCCGGTTTGATCCAGCCCCATGGCAGTTTATTTCCTGGGGTAAAATCCTAAAAAAAAGGCCAACAATTTTGGTTGGCCCTCTGGTCGGCCCCCACGGCCCTTCACTTCATCACATCTGGCCCTCTTTGAAAAAAGTTTGAACACAAGTGGTGTAAAATTAAGGAAGCTGGATGGGTTAGAAGCGAAACATCTACTTCAGGTTATGTTTCTTAGAAGATGTAGCAATTAAAGTGTGTTTTTAAAAACAAAAAACATTAATGAAGTTTATCAAGATAGTACTTCTTTGAATACCAGGACTGCATCAGCAAGCTTGAAAACAGGACTGTTTATTGGTTGTTGCTGTTGTTTTTTAAAAATGTTAGTTTTTCTTACAGCTCCCAATTCACCACCAGAGGCAACATAGTGTTCACAGCGTGGCATGAAACCAGGAGCATATGTTGCCTCTGATTGGTGGACATGGCTTCACCGTAGCTCAGGATGAGCTTGATCCACGAGCCAATCAGTAGCTTGAGATGGCTCCTGGGGGGAGGGCTTAGGCACAGAGTCTATGTGTTGGCTATAAATGGGAGCTTGGGCTGTGACTTTGGCATTCCCATCACCAACTTCACTGCCCACCTTCCCTTGGTTTCAGGTTTCTTGCCATGGATGATTGTTGGCCAATGGTTGACAGAGCCAGGAAGGAATTTTATTAAGGCTTAAAACCACGAGATTTTCCCCATTCCCACTGACTTACACAATATTGTTTCTCTACGGGGGAACATTCATAACTGGCGCTGTTAACCATTGTCCAATATGGAACAGTCCACATGACCGTATCATTTTCCTGCATATGTAGACTCGACCTAAACTTTTGGTATCCCTGCAAAAAAAAAGAGGAGATGACAGGGCCAAGTTATGTGTAAACTTCAAATACTGAAATAGAGGGGGAGAAACCATTACAAAATGGTGGATGGGGAAAGGATTAAGCATCTTCTCACTGCTATGTGTTCTCAGTTGTCCCTCTCCCCAAATGCCTTTTCATTTTTTAAAATCTATATATTTATAAAGTAAGCGTGCAAAATGTGAAATAGTATAAAGCAAAGCAAATGGTATTTGTTGCACTTTACCCAACAATACATTAAGGCTGTGCATTACCCTGAATGTAGTTATGCTCCATTTCTGCATAAAAAGGTTGTTTTGTTGCCTGCCCTCCCTCCAAAATGATTTTTCAAATTAAAAAAAAGACTGTTTCAAGAGGCTGCTTCCAGCTCTACAATTCTATGATTCATACATTGACCCAAGGTAGGGTTGCCATATTTTGAAGAGCAAAAGAGAGGACACATTTTCTGACTTCTACTTTTAACTATGAATTGCTAAGACGACTCTTATTTCAAGTAGCCATGAAAAAGAGGGTGTGTCCTGGAAAAAGAGGACATATGGCAACCCTAGCAATTGCACAATTAAGAGCTAAAGCTGTTGTCAGGATAAAGCAGTTGTCTACTACTAATTGTCCAGCAGATGGTGCTATTTCCTGATCCTATGGATTTCTTTATTTCTGAGACGGGTGCGTGCTCGGATATCTCTTTCCATGAATGATGGGCGATCATAAGGAGTGGGCTCGGACAAGCCAAGTAGTCGTCTATGCTTTCTGCAATATTTACACAATGAAGCTGTTGCAACTATTAAAACAAACCACACAACACTGTGTACTTTTCACACAGCCAAAACTAACCCCAAGTTGGCTCGGTGGAGTGCTTCTGAGGCTGGTTTGGTGCCATCTGCATTGAGTAACCGTATGACAAGACACTGATCAGGCCTGTGAGGGAAGGTGATCATTTCAGAGTTTTTATTGTGAGAGCTCTGTGGTTCAAAAGTACACAGCTGTTTCTCAATCAGGATGGGCCTTGCCATTAGCCAGAGTGAGGAAGGCTCCTCAGGTGGAAGATACTAGGTTGTAGAGGGGGAGCAACACATCCTCACCACAGTCACCACAGCTCCCCAGTCTCTGTCCTCTGCCCTGTTGGAGGACAGTTGTATTTGCCACACAGCCTGCCCTGTGCTCCCTAAGCTAAGGCAAAGGGCCCCTGGACGCTTAAGTCCAGTCAAAGGCAACTATGGGGTGTGGCGCTCATCTCGCTTCAGGCTGAGGGACCTGGCGTTTGTCCACAGACAGCTTTCTGGGTCATGTGGCTGGCATGACTAAACCACTTTTAGCACAACAGAGCATCCTGATGTAAACCAGAGCACACGGAAATGCCAGCCGTTTACCTTTCCTGCCACAGCAGTACCTATTTATCTACTTGCACTGGCGTGCTTTCGAACTTCTAGGTTGGCAGAAGCTAGGACAGAGCACGGGAGCTCACTCCTTCTTGGGGATTCAAACCACTGAGCTTCCGGTTGGCAAGCCCAAGAGGCTCAGTGGTTTAGACCACAGCACCACCCACATCCTAAGCTAAGCCTGCTTCTCCCAGGGATGGTGAACGAAGTTGTTCCAAGACCACGGGGTTAAGTAAGATTCAACTCTCAGTCCAGCCAGCTCCTGCATGTGGAAATGGTGGTAGGTAGGCACCGTTTGCCTCAGGTATCAAATTGACTTTTTATAATTTTATTTATAATTTTCATTTATATACATTACAACAATTATTTAACCAAAATTTTAACATTTCTGACTTCGACTCCCTTCCCCCTCTTTCTGCGGTTCTTTACATTTATTTCCGCCCTTTTCTGCGTACTCCCAATTGTCTTAACTTATTCTTTTATCCATCTATTCTTATATATCTCTCATATATATTTTTGAAACTGCAGGTTTTTACAATAATCCTGCCAATGTCTTGATCTGCTTACAGTTTATTTGTAAATATTCAATAAACCATTTCCATTCCTTTCTAAAAGTTTGTTATCTTGATTTCTTATTCTTCCGGTAAGTTTCGCCATTTCTGCCTACTCCATTAGTTTCTGTAACCATTTCTCTCTTGTCTGGACCTCTTCTTCCTTCCATCTTTGGGCAAATAACATTCTTGCACCTGTGGTCGCATACATAAATAAATTTCTATACTGTTTAGGTAGTTCTGATCCCATAATTCCCAAGAATAAAGCTTCTTCTTTTTTTTCAAATGCTATCTTAAACATCCTTTTCAATTCATTACATATCATTTCCCAGTAAGCTTTAACCATTTTGCAAGACCACCACATATGGAAAATGGTACCTTCTTTCTCTTTACATTTCCAACACTTAATTCGATTTTGATTTCTACATTTTTGTGAATTTGTTAGGAGTTAGGTACCATCTATATCACTTTCATATAACTTTCTCTTAAACCATAACATGCTGTAACTTTTATATCTGTATTCCATAATCGTTCCCATGCTTCCATTTCTATGCTATGACCAATGTCTGTTGCCCAATGTATCACTGAAGATTTCACTTGTTCAGCTTTTGTCTCCCATTTAATAACATCTTATACATTTTAGACATCACTTCAACATTACCGTTTAACAGGTCTCTCTCTATTTGTGATAGTTGTTCCCCAAACCCCTGGTCTCTCTCTAGTTGTGATAGTTGTTCCCCAAACCCTTGCTTCCTATCCTTTTTAAATACTTCATTCAAATGATGATATTGTAACCATGTTGTTAACATCCCTAATAAATGCTTAAACTCTTTTAATTTAAATTCTCCTCTCAGCAAATTTCTATGTCACCCAACTTTCCATCATATTTTTTTCACCGCTATAGCTTCCAGAGGTGAAAGCCAAAGTTGTGTTTTTATATTTATATTTATAAACTTATAAATTATTTATATTTATATATACGTTTTTATAATTATCCCATATTCTATACAATTTTTTTCTAATTAAGATTTTCCTAATTAAGATATTGCAAACACAATCTTCAGTGATAATAAACCAGGAAATAGAGTGGAATATTAAATATTTAAAACAGAAACAATTCGAACAGGCCAACAAGCCAGGGAAACTATTAGCTTGGCAAATAAACAAGAAAAAACCTGTATTAATACAAAAAATATAGGAGGAAGAGTTGTGGAAAAACCGAAAGAAATTGGAGACTGATTTGTGAGGTTTATACAGAACTATATCAAGCCAAATGGGGTGATTTAGAAGAAATTGGTAAATATTTAGAAGACAGTTTGGTCAAGACTTGCATGAATAATTTCTGCAAAATATGGAATAATGTTACGGGATGGTTTGTGTAATTGCACAAACAACTTCGGTGTTACAGTCTTTTAAAAAGTTGCAGGTGCAATGAGTCAATTAAAAAAACAAGCCTGCTTCAACCAGTTGTTTGTTTTTGGTGTTCCAAGAAACTACTCCATTTGCTGTGTCACAAGTTCACTGTAGAGTCTCTCCACCTGAAATTCTAGGCAAATGATTCAGGGAGCGGGGGAATTGATTGCTACAGCATTTCAAAGCACCTTAAATGGCTGCAGGGGGTATTGCCTCCTTATGGCAGCTGAGCCACACATGGGTATTCTCTCCAATGAGACCCAGACTGGCCACTCCTGTTTGATCAACCTCCTTGGCACTTTAGACTGCTGTCATTGATGCTTGGTGATGGTCTCTAGATAGGGAAGTTGGAGAACTCAGACATTAACAGAAACAGAGAAATGCCACAATTCATCTGTATGCCTGAGGTCAGGAATGGAACTCTCTCAAGTAAATACAAAAAGTATTTGCTATCTTTTCTTTACAGTGGACACTCGGGTTGCGAATGTGATCCGTGTGGGATGCATGTTCACAACCTGCAGCGGCACGTCTGCACACGTGCAGGTTGTGATTCGGTGCTTCTGTGCATGTGCAAAGCGCAATTTAACACTTCTGCGAATGCGTGACCCCTAAAACCCGGAAGTAACCTGTTCCGGTACTTCCGGGTTTTGGTGGGTCCGTAACCCGAAAAAACCTGAAGTGTCTGTAACCCGAGGTATGACTGTATTCCACAGACAAATAATCATAATAATTGCATTGTTGTTTTTGACATTTTCCTTCTATTGAAAGGCACTGAATGTTAGGCATCTTGCTATCTTCTGTAGATGAAACATACACGGGTTTCAGAAGAAGCTGAACTGTAGCAGAGTGGAAACAACAGTGATTGCAATGAATAGAGGACAGGATGGAAACTGCTACCTCTTTACATCCCTATCTGTAGACAAACCATTCAGGACAATTCACACAGTGAGGCAGTACATACCTGTACACTACTGCTTGCCTCACGTCTGTAGTTTTCTAGTGGCCTTTGCGTGGTAGTAGCTCAAAGACCTAGTAAGGCAATATAACATACTTATCTTGTATTGTGTGGAAAGTGTCACCAATCAATAGACTGTTGTATAATTGGTGTTGGTCAAGTGCCAAACAATGTTTACATTTTTTCCATGCTAAGTATAAATACGGCATATGCCAGAACCTTCAGGAAAACCTCTTGAAAATTATTTCCTTTCCTTACTGTGTGAGGTGCAGAGCACAGGAGAAGTTTGGATCACCTAGAGGACTTCCTCTATGCTCTCTGCATCTCACTGCAGTGAGGAAAGGAAACTAGACAACTCAAAGTAGGACCTGCTGGCTAGACTTGCGAGCTCTGAGCAAGACGGAATAAATATTCCCCTGTGACACCAATTCTACAGTGATGGGGAGTCAGAGTCCATGGCAGGGCAAGTCATCACATCCAAATCTCTGTAGTCTTGTTGTGGCCAGAGTGGGGGGGGGAATAGGGGTTGCTTCCCCCTGCTTTTTCATTTGCCTCTCTTTCCCCGCTTCTCCCATTGAACTCAAGGGGAAGGAATTAACATCTCTGTGGATGGCAAAGTTTCAGGGTTTGTTTAGCAGCATATTCAAAGATAGGACAACTCAGGATCCAAGTCTTGCCACCCTGAATTGAAAAGGCCTTGAAGCATTCTGCTGGAAAAGCATGAATTTAAGAAATTATAACTTTGATCCAAAGAACTCTTTAGCTGAGGAAGAAGCATTACTGCTCCCACATAGTCATGAAGGGGGTGGGGAGAATAGCAGAATCCTGCCAGTTGTCTTGCCATCTCATATGGCATCTCCATTTATGGTTGGGAGTGACTCTTGTCTGAAACTCTGGAGAGCTGTTGCCAGTCAGTATAAACCATATTGAGCTAGATGAATCAAGATGACTCAGCATTTGGCAGCATTCTAGATTCATTCCAGAGGGACCTCTGATCTTTAGGGGAGTTTATTTTTAAGGAGGCAAGAGAGGCTGCAGTGGAAAGGAGGTAGGAAAGCCTTGTTGCACCTTCATAGCATCTATTGCTGTTCTTTGCATCCAAGCCAATATGATTAATTGAAGGCAGGATCGTGGAAGGCCTATATATTTTGATAAATGAGATTAAACTTGGAAATCTCGGAATAAGCTCCATATAATGAAACAGCAGAAGACAATTGTTTGAAAACAAAAGAATGCTTTTACCTGATATTTTATACGGCGGGACATGTCATGCAAAACACTGCATAATACCTGCCTACTTAGTTACTGCATAGGGAAATAAGATGCAGATGCCATCTTGTCAAAATGGTTGTGTGAAAGGCAGGAGAAAACTCAGCTACAACATTGTTTGAAATTGCAATACTTCTGTTTTCTAGAAAAATAAGGTGCAAGAATCTACATGGGTTTAATTTGTTGTAACAAGTTCTAAAAACAATAAATGTATTGTAAAGTACTCACCACTATATGTGTGTGTGTGTGTGTGTGTGTGTGTGTGTGTGTGTAATTTATGGGTGTAAGTCTTTCTGTCCTAATTTTTTTTTTAAAGGCAGGATCTGCTTTGCATTCGGTATGTGTTAAAACTTGCAATGGCTGTATGACTCCTATGCTATCATGCACTGTATCACTATATCTGGCTGGAAGCATATCTTGCCCTGAGTTGCACAGAGATAAAAATCTATTCCCTTTCTAGGGTTTGGCTTTTATTGGTAAGTTCAAACAACTGCCAAGAACATAACAGACATAAGAATGAACAACATACCTCCCAGAAACCTAACTCAGAGGTCTTGAAGGAAAAGTTTTGCTCAAGTAGTTTATGCTGAAAGAGGGTCTGCACTCCCAGAATGAATGGAACATTTGTGGAATTTATTTGTTAGGTTCTTGTGGGAAAAGCTTATATGGGTTATTTCAATTCAGTGTTCTAGTCTTAATTCCACAAGGGTTGAAAAGTCCAATGCCAGCACTTACTTGTTGGGTCTTTTTCATATCTATTCATGAGCACATAAGAGAAGCATAGTGGAAGCAAAAAGACTGCTGGGAGCAGCAAAAACCCTGACCCTTCATCAGATACCCCAAAAGCAGTTGTTTCAGATCCGTGCAGCCAAAAAAACACCTTGAGTTCCATGCCTCTGTTCATGTCTGTTCATCACCACAAACAGACACAACCACTAGGACTGGTTTATGGCTGGAGACTTTCAATTCCTCCTTGTTTTCCTCTTCTTAAGCCACATGTTGAATTGCAGGCATAAAATATCCACCACTTTAGCACTTTAATCCCATTAAGCTCCACTCCCTCTTCAGTATCCTAACCTATTTAGGACACTGGTCTATATGGCCCTTTGATGAATGTCACATTTCAAAGAGGAAACATTCCCAGCCTTTGGGACCACCCAGCTCATTTTGGTATGTCTCTTGCCACCCATGAAGGCTGTTGAGCAGAGCAACAGGACAAACCTCATTCATGCTCATCCAGACCACCAAACTCCTAACAATACAAAATCTAGTTCATTGCTCACTTGCCACCCTGCAAACCGCCCCACAATGAGCATTATTACTCTCCCTTCTTAGTGACCCATCATCTCATCTCTCTGCCTTCTCTACCTCTTTCTATCTCTGATGCCCATCTTTTCCTCAGATCTGTTTCCCAATACTGCCTATCCTATCCTACTTTGCTCTGCTTCCTAAACCTTTTTCTTATGAAGATTATCTACACAGCCTGCCTGCATGATATCTTTGCCTCTTAATGTTCTCACTCATGATGACTGAGAACATTAAGAGCTGGCCAAAATAAACAGAGAAGCCTTTTCTCTCTCTCATGCAACACTATAACTTGGGGCCTATGAAGCTGATTTGGGGAGAGATTCGAGACAGATAATAGAAAAGGCTTTTTCACACAATACAGGGCTGATGGGCCTTTGTTCTTTTTTTTTTTTTAGGGATTACACAAATTCATTCCAATTGATAAGCCAATTGGAGCCTCTGTGAGCTGCTTAGACACTGAGGGTCAAACAACATGATGTGGATATTTGATCATGCATTGTCTTCATCCTTCATAATTACCTGCTTGTTTTTATTCTCAAAGGTTTGTCTACTTCACATACCATTCGGTCTTAATTATAAAAAATTAAAATGATATAGTGTGTTCTCCCTCATGGAGAGCACAGGTTGTGGGCGGGGCTGACAAGACACCTCACTGTTACTAGGCAATTGGTTTGGCCATCCTTTAAGCAGGGGCAGGCTGTTACTGGGGAAATCTAGATGTTGCCATTTGTTGATTGACAGCCCTATTTGTTAAATACAATGCTCGCAGCGAGGAACTTCCTCTTTTCGCTGCTTACTTCAGATCACCCGCCCTCCCTTCCCTAATTTTAGGCTGCTTGCTTGACCTTGCTATGCCTATCATGGGGTTGTCTGCTTTGGGGCAGGGGCCTGGTAGGAATTTTGTCCATTTGGCTGATTAGTGTGTGCCACTTGGTTTTTGCCTACTGCGTAGCAAATCGTCACAACTTGTAAGGTTTGCAGTTAGGCATTGGTCTTGGAATTGGTTGCTGGGGGGTATGGATTCGGCTGTGCCTGCCCCTCCAAAATGCTGCTGCTGGTGGAGGGGTATGGATTCGGCTGTGCCTGCCCCTCCAAAATGCTGCTGCTGCTTCAAGGGTTTTCCATTAAAGGAACCCAGGGGCTCCCCAAGCTTTTGTCCGAAACCCCCTGACAAGGGGCTAGGGCCACGCAAGCCCCTGGGAGCGTGCTGGGGAGAGGTGAGGCATGGTTCCCAGTCCCGTCTCTCTCCCCAGGTGACTTACCCTTCCTGACTTCGTGGGGGGTGCGAATGTCAGAGCTGTCCCCGTGCGGGGTCAGTTAGTGCTACCAATGCCTAAGCAACCACTCACATTGCTGTAATTTGAATAAAGTTGTGGCCAAAATTATGCCAAAAACCTTAAACAAAAATTAAGTGTCAATTGTGTTTTTCTTTGGGGGGGTGTCTTGGGGACCTTGACGCGGAAATGAAATCGAAAAGTTCACCCCTGTTTTCACCATTGCCACATTTCATTTGGACCAAAACCAGGTGAGGTGAGAATTGTGTGATTGCATTTCCATCTTTTAAAACCTTTTCTCAGCAGGGAAGCCCAATCAGGACTGGGACTCTGGTGTGTGAGAAGAGGAAAGAGGAAAGCGTTGAACGTTGTTTACAACTGTTCTTGCAGACATTTTATTTAGTAAGAGATAAATAAATGCAATAAACAGCAACAATTCCCCTGCTTGCTGTTTTCCCAGCAAAAAGCCACCCACCTACCTTGAAATAATTTGGTCCTGATGGGAGAAAAAGCCATATAGTTCACTGTCCAAGTAGTGATGTATGCTTTTGTTCTGTACTGGAGTTGAACTTGCTGCAAAGAAAGAATAGAGCAGAGTTTGCTGCTCCCCCTTACCTATTACAGGTATGGTATGAAATACATAGATAGTGTATTGATTCTGTGTTAGTATTATGTGGTGTATTTGCACTAGACTGCAAGCTTCTCTAAAGCATTCTGGAATCAGATGGGCTAAAGTCAAGTCTTCTAAGTCTCTTTATTATGTTTTTGATTAAAAAAAACAAGATTATTGGTAAAAGGCTCCACATTTTCTCATGTAAGCCCTGTAAGACCCTTATAGAGACTTGGGAAATGTAAAGAGTATTCACTTGCAGACATTATTTCAACAGCAACAACCCATATCTTATGTATCCGCACATAGTTAAAAGCTTAGTTCTGCTGGTCCAACCAGTGGCGTAGCGTGGGGGGTGCAGGGGGGGCCGGCCGCACCGGGCGCAACATCTGGGGGTTAGGGAAATCCACGGGTTAGGGGGCGCGAATCCACGGGTTAGGGGGCGCAAATCCATGGGTTAGGGGGTGCAAATTACTTGCCTTGCCCCGGGTGCTGACAACCCACGCTACGCCACTGGGTCCAACAAGGCTTCCATTTCCTCTCCTCCCTCTGGGTGTCCCTCAGTCTCTTGAGGGTCCCCCAAACATTTGGAACAGATTTTGAGGGTGCACAGGAGGCTTGAGGGTACAAGAGAAGAAGTTCCAGCAGAAGTGTGTTGTATCAGCAGATACCACACAATGTCTGTTAATCTATACAGAAAGCCCAGAGCTATGACATAAGGCACAAACCACCCTTGAAGCTAGAAACCAGCACTCCAATCTCTGAACCTCTGAGGCAGCTGACCAGAAGATGATGCTGCAGCTTCTCGCTGCTGTTGGGCCAATGAGGCGTCTGGCTAACGAGAGGTACTGTAATCTTCACAACTCAGGCTCATCCATGTTCATAGACTGTCAACTGACCCAGGAAGCAATTGTGTTCAGCCTTGTGCTAGAAAATGCAAGTGTTTTTCTTATTCTTCCCACTGTGCAGTGTGCAAGTTGGGAACCAAACTACAGCTTCACTACCTCTCCATAAAATTATCTACTTACTTGTCTGCTTATCCCCCCCCCCCCATCCTCTGCTCTTGTATTAACAAGTACATAAAGACAAGCCTAAAGACCTATCTAATCCAGCATCCTCTTTCTCAAATAGCTAAGGGAAGTCCACAAGTAGGAGATCAGTACAATAACACCCTCTTGCTCTTTTCCACCAGCAATTTGTTTTCAAACTCAACTTGTCTCTGGTCCCTACAGACTGTTCACCTGGCTTGTGTTCTGACACACTTTTTTTTTTTTTTTTTTAAAAAAAAACTCTATATCTCTGATTTACAGCATTAGGAATGTCTGTCCCCCCCCCTTTCTATCATCCTGATGCCACCTAGGTTCGGACTGTACTACCTTCTGATCCTTCTATTCAAATGTCAAACCTATTAAAATATATTAGGGTAGTTTTGAGAGAAGATGTTTTTGAAAGATTCAAAGCCACTCATCTGAGGCTAAAGCTAGATTATGATGATGGTGATGAGCCCAGTATACCTGAAGGAACATCTCCACCCCCATCATTCTGCCCGGACACTGAGGTCCAGCACCGAGGGCCTTCTGGTGGTTCACTCCCTGCAAAACGTGAAGCTACAGGGAACCAGGCAGAGGACCTTCTCGATAGTGGTGCCTGCCCTCTGGAACACCCTCCCATCAGATGCCAAGGAAATGAACAACTATCTGTCTTTTAGAAGACATCTGAAGGCTGTCTTTAATGTTTGATGTTCTATTGTGCTTTTAATTCTTCTGGGAGCTTCCCAAAGTGGCTGGGGAAACCCAGCCAGATGGGCAGTGTATTATTATTATTATTATTATTATTATTATTATTAATTACACTAGATTAGGACCTGGGAGACCAGAGTTCAGATTCCCACTCAGTGTGGGAGAAAATTCCCTCTGTGGGTTCAGTACAGAGGTTTACACCAAATTCCCAATTAGTCACCCTTCATTCAGTAATGCATTGCAGGACAGAGTCCAAAAGAGTCTGCAAAAGCATTTCTATTTGCACACACCCTATATAGGAAAGATATGTAATCTGAGCTGTTTATTATCCAGCCAACTAGCTTATGCCACCCCAGCACCTCACCTCTCATCCAACCATAGTCCTTGAGAGTGCTGATTCAACCCAAGGTTTTTTGGTGTACGTTCAGAGCCTTATTTGTATCCTTGTATGAATAAATGTAAAAATAATATTTATCTACCACTTAATATACAAAATCCACAAGCAGTTTACCTAAAACAAAGCAAGATCATAAAAAAGAAATATCTATACAACATTGTAACAAAAATACCCGAAAAGAAAGGAGACTCTGTCAATAAAACTTCCAATTTAATATCAATAAACAGTAAAACAGTGTAACCTATAGACAAGGGAAATATGTAATAGGGGGAGCAAGGATGCCGCTCAAAAAAATAGCCCCGTGTCTCTTTCTCTCTGTGTGTCAAGTCCAGGAATTTTCACTGTATGAGGTGATGTTATCACATTGGTAATTCTCTTATCCCTGGAAGCAGCAATTGGTGAGGTGGGGAAACTTTCTGACAGAGTGATGTCAAGTATCTTCTGATGTCACAAGGGAGAAAAGAGAATGAGATGGGGGTGCTACGTTCAGTGAGAGTTTGATTCACACTTCACCTTCCACGGATAGAAAAGCTGTTTCCAAAGGACTTTTGATCCAACAGAGGGGTCCTGTTGGTAGAAGGAAGAGAAGGCAACTTTTGCAGGCCTAGCCTTCCTCCTGCTCCTTCCTATGGTGTCAAGGAGAATTCCCAAGTCCCACTGTGTGGGAGCTGATGCTGGAAGCTGTAGCGGTGGAGGTGAGGAATTGGCAATAGTTTCCTCCCCCGCTTCACTGGCAGGACCAAAATCTGGATCCAACCCAACCCAAACACTGCATCTGCTGTCATGCCTAGTTCCAACCTGTGTGAACACAGGGAATATCCCCCCACCCCTTCTGCATTAACCCAAACCGAAAAGTCCCAGGACTGGAGACAGTGTGCAGTTTTTCAGAGTTGAATATGCTGTTGTGCTGATGACATTGCTGCTTTTGCAGCAGTCAGCTTTTCTCTTTGCAGGACCTGCAGGTTTTTGTCGTACTTCAAAAACCTGCCAAACCTGTTTGGCCAGAGATGCTGGGAAAAGGAGGGAAGTAAGGAGTATCTACACCACTAGCAATGTTGTCTCTATTACATCATCTTTGGTTCTATTAAAAAGCTGTTGTCTGTGGCTCTGCATCCCATACCAGGGAACAGATCCAGTGGCTCATACTGCCAGGGCTGCCATGGCAATGTTGGATTTTCCATTACACAATCCTATGATATGATCTCTGAAAACAAGGCACCCGGAATGTGGGAACTTGATGTAATCATGTAATTAATTCCTGATGCTTGTATGTACTGTGCTTCTGAACTCCTCGCACTTTGATTTCCTTATCTCTCGGCCCTTTACTTTGAAAGTGAGTGATTTATAAATAATAAAGCCAGGACTAGCTTTAAATCATGCAGCTTATAATGCTCCTTTGCTGTGGAAACTGTAATATGAGCACAACAGCATCACAGCAAAGTTGTTGTTATCGAACACTGAACAGCCTAGCTGGTTAGCAGAAATACTAGTAGAAGCAATCAATGACACTCATACAGTATCTTTAAGTATATTTCTAACTTCAGTACATTCCTTTGCTATTCAATTAAGACAACAGTGCTATCATGTCACTGACTTTTTATAGAGTATGCAGGATAACTGATTATACAGAAGGAAGTTTTTTCATGTGTGGGCAGAATAGTGTGCAGAATGTATTTTCCATAACATTGAAAAGCTACAATTGTCTTGGATTTGGGGTAAGAGCTACCAATCTAGACCCCTTGTGTTTTCTCAATACTCCTGGTATTTCTTGTTTGGGAATGAAGGACTGGAGACACTTCACATCTTCAAAGTACCTCAGGTTACATATGCTTCAGGTTACAGACTCCGCTAACCCAGAAATAGTACCTCGGGTTAAGAACTTTGCTTCAGGATGAGAACACAAATCGTGCTCTGGCAGCGCAGCAGCAGCGGGAGGCCCCATTAGCTAAAGTGGAGCTTCAGGTTAAGAACAGTTTCAGGTTAAGAATGGACCTACAGAACAAATTAAGTACTTAACCCGAGGTACCACTGTATTTGTTAACAAACAAAAAACTGTACCATCTTGTTTTCTTGCCTTTGCAAAACTCGTATCTGCTCACACTTCCTATGACATTTATAGAGCAGATTTAGGCCAATGCCTAAAATGGAGAGAGAGGGCTGAGAATTGTATTTAGAGATTCCACTTTCATTCTTCATAAAGAAATGAAATTTTGAAACTGGTAACCAATCAGCTATTGATTGAGATGGTTTACTTATTTTGACCAGAGGTCAAAGAAGCATGATAACAATTGACTGAAAATGTTGTCATCCTTGTTTAAGAATGCGCATGCATCCCAGTAGTTTGAGCACTAGCAGGAAAAAAAATTGGTCAGAAGGAAGGAACTAATTTGGAGGCCAATCATTACTTAAAAGGAAGTTGGAAAGCAACTATCACAGTAATTAACTGGAGAATACTTTTCTCACTATTTGACCTATATTTTGGTCCCATTGCAAGACTATAACATGTTTTCCTGCTGGTTTGGGGGATTGGTGTACACACACACACACACACTCTTAATGTTTTAGAATTGGAAGGTTCCCAATGAGAAAAACCACCTCTGGCTGAAAAAATGTTCCTCAGTAATGTTTTAGACTTTCCAGAAACTTGTTAACAAAACTATTACAAAACTCATTGTAAATTTTGTGGGAGGCTCACAGATTACACTGGTGTTTCAGTAAAACACACACATACTTAATTCATATTAAATGTGACTGTCGTGTTAGTCACAGAGACAAGCCAATTATGTATTTGCCATGGGAAACAGGGCTGGTGCTAACATTCAAGTCAAATTGTGAGTGCTTATCACACAGAGAGGGCAAAACCACAAGCAGAACTTTAGATTTATCGTATAGCATCTCAGAGTTTCATGTGCACCTTATGCAGTATCAAGAATTAAATCTGTCCAAGCAGGGAGTAACAAGAGCACTATTGCCTTGAAGTTAGAGGTTGGGGATCACTCTTATAGGTCTTTGATCTTCTGATTCATTGCTATACAAATTAAAAGCCTTTGGCTTCCAGCCCATGTCCAACTGTATTTGTCAGGCCACAAATGGCTCCTTATTTGAGCAGATGCTCTTTCATTTTCAAAATTCCTCTTGGCTCACCAGGGCCAACATTTATTATGCTTGCTCACTTGCGATTGCTTATCTCAGCGGTTCTCCTTCAAGGACTTGGTCGCTGATAAAGCTGTCACCTAAAACAATGCAGATTGTCTTGCCATCAAGGAGACAATTCACCTTTTCCTCGGCAACATCTGTCCTATAAAATATTAGGACTTGGTTTCTTAAAAAATAGGCTGCAATATTAACCCTGCTTACCTGGGAGTAAGTCCCACTGAATTCAATAAGTAGAAATAATTAGGAACAGGCAGTTAGTCAGCATAGAGGACACCTCAAGGTATCACAGATATCTGTTATTCCCCAGATAGTTCAATGTCATTGATTTTTCCAAGATGGGAGTGTACAAGTTGCGACCCCCTGAGCTGAGTCGACCTACTACATGACAGCCCATTTGGGCTTAATAAAACATGTTTTTGCTGCCTGACTTACACTAGGGGGGGGGGAGGAGTTATAAATTATGCCAGGGGTTCCCAAACTGTGATTCATGGGCTATTAGTGGTCCAGGAGCTTAGCTCAGGTGGTCCATGGAATCTTTACATTAAATATTCATATTGATTTTTTTATTGCTTCTTACTGCATTTTACTGTATTAAAGTTTGAATCCTGCGGAATGCAAATTGTAATACAATAAAATAGAATATAAGAACTAACCAAATACACAATTACAAATAACACAGCATCTAGCACAGCACTTTATGATTGCTAGGCAGAAGATCCATTAAGTGGTATGCTGAGACCATCAGCAATATTTGGACTCACAGCTGTCCATGGAGGCACAGGTCAAATCTGTGTCCAGGGCAGCTGTTTACCAGCTCCATCTGGTACGTAGGCTGAGACCCTATCTGCCTGCGGACTGTCTCGCCAGAGTGGTGCATGCTCTGGTTATCTCCCGCTTGGACTACTGCAATGCACTCTACGTGGGGCTACCTTTGAAGGTGACTCGGAAACTACAACTAATCCAGAATGCGGCAGCTAGACTGGTGACTGGGGGCGGCCGCCGAGACCATATAACACTGGTCTTGAAAGACCTACATTGGCTCCCAGTACGTTTCCGAGCACAATTCAAAGTGTTGGTGCTGACCTTTAAAGCCCTAAACGGCCTCGGTCCAGTATACCTAAAGGAGCGTCTCCACCCCCATCGTTCTGCCCGAACGCTGAGGTCCAGCGCCAAGGGCCTTCTGGCGGTTCCCTCACTGTGAGAAGCCAAGTTACAGGGAACCAGGCAGAGGGCCTTCTCGGTAGTGGCGCCCGCCCTGTGGAACGCCCTTCCAGCAGATGTCAAAGCGATAAACAACTACCTGACATTCAGAAGACATCTTAAGGCAGCCCTGTTCAGGGAAGTTTTTAACGTGTGATTTTACTGTATTTTTGGTTTCTATGGAAGCCGCCCAGAGTGGCTGGGGAGGCCCAGCCAGATGGGCGGGGTATAAATAATAAATTATTATTATTATTATTATTATTATTATTATTATTATTATTATTATTATTATTCTTCAAGTGGTTTGTTGGAGAAAACACCTGGGAACCAGTGAAGTATGCAAGTGTAGTCTAGGGAATGGGATACTGAGTGCTCGAAGCTCACATAACTAGTTAGTTAGCCTGCTAGAATGTTTGTGGTTGCCAGAATTAATATGATAGATAGCCTCTGAAAGCTAGGGATATTTCTTCATTTTTCTCTGAAAATGCATGTGCTGCTGTTCTTTAAAAAAAGCAAGCTTTAAGAAATAAAACACATAAAATATGACAATCACAGTAAAAGCATAAGGCAGGGAACAATTAAAATGGAACAGTCATGCAGAACCAACCACAGAACTAAGAAATACTTTTTAATCTGTCAAACATTTCAAAAAGAGCAGGCTTTTCCTTAAAAAATAAGCAAACCCTGTCCTGGACTTAACCCAACTCTCTGCTGAAGATGTTTTCCTGCTGATCTTTATCTGGAACCTAAAGCTGCTCCCGTTAAGAGGAATCTTTCTGAAGGAACATATATTTAAAGTGACTGACAGCAAGGAACTCAAATATCTTTAATACTATGAGGAAGAGAGGTGGAACAACAACAATTGGAAACACACCAAGTTCTGAGGGAGCAGATGTTTGCAGGTATGTTATGAACTGCTTGATCCCATTTGGGTTTTCATTTTTTATATAAGGAGGTGGAGGCATTGTATCATCTTGCCCTGTTGCTCATTATTTTGTTTATTATTGATTGATAGCCATCTTGATTCTGATGGAACCCTAAGGTGGTTTGCATAATAAATAAAATGGTTTGGCATAAACATGTACTGCTTTAACTTAATGGTTCCTCTACTTCAGCTGTTATCTTGATACATGTGTTCTTGAATTCATGTAATGCTGCCTCCTATGGACAATACAAAAAGCTTTCAGCTTGCATTTCCTGAGAAAAATAGACAAGAAAACACTAGTATAGGTTTTCACTATGCAATACACTTTGTATAAAGTGGTGTCATAACTGCAGGACTTTAGGACAGAATTCCAGGCCTTCACCCACAGGATGGGCCCCACATGTAGCAGGGTAGACTTATCACATTTTAAAGCAAGTGAACTCTAGTTAGTGAGGATTCCCCATCAGACCATGAAGTCCCAATTTTCTGCGCAGAGAGAGATATGCACTGACCATCCATTCCCAGTAGATGGACCAGTCTTCCATGTAGCAGAATCCCAAACTCTGCTCTTTTGTCCTAGGAGCAAGTTTGTGCTCTGAGTTGAGCTGTTCATCTGAATGCCTTAGATTCTTTCTAGAGTTGGAATGCTTTCATATAGCATCACTTGCTAAACGAGTCAACTCAGGAGTGCTCATTGACCCTTTTCTTCTTATGATAATCACCCAATAACAAGGTGGAGCAATTTAGCTTTATCCTAGGCTATTATAATCTCCTAACCACGTCAGGGCTGGTGAATATGAAAGACTCATAAATAAACCACTGAAATAATGAAATGACCACAGAGAGAAATAATCTACAGTAATTTAAATAACAAAACCACAGCATATTGGGATGGGTGGGAGTAGTGGTTTTTTATCTGACGAACCTGTGGTTGCACTCAGTTTCTGCTGGGGATCATGTTTATGCAGCCTCATGAAAAATATAGGCTTTAGAATGGAAACAAAATATAAATGAGATAAAATGACAATACAATGTTTTCTTGGAGAAGGAGAGTATGTAGGTCTGTGAGCCTAAATTTGCCCCATCAAAGCTTAATCCGCAGCCTGTTAGAAGAGGCAACTCCCCCGTCCAAAAAAATAAAAATAAATAAATCATTCTACAGGTTCCTAGATGCTAGGGCAAGATCTAGATAAAATCCTGTGCATGTTTACTCAGGTTCAATTGGGTTTACTCTCTAACAGTGGATTTAGAGAGTGCAGCCTTTAAGTAATCAGACATATCCAGCATATACTATGGCTAGCCCTGGACAAACACCTGACATATAAGGAAAAAGTAATAAGACAGCTTTAGCTAATCTGAGAAATTGCAGAAGTGTAGACCATCGTAACAGTTTAAACATCTCTAAAGGATTACTATAAAGAAGAAGAAAACCACCATTTACCAGGGCGCCTGAGGAAGGAAATAAGGATTACTGTACATACATAGCACCACATGTCCAAACTTATTCCTATAGTCAGACATTTCTTGAATAACAAGGCATTATTCTTAACTGTTCAGTGTAATCCCGAGCAGCTGGCTAAATTAGAAATCTCTTGAGTTGCAGGTGCGAGAGTAGCCGGGTTATCACCAACGACTGAATTCAAGTTGCCACAGAGCAGATTAAAGTCGGAGATCAGCCTCCGAAAAGAAATGGCTAATAGAACAAATTGCCCAAGGAAGTTGTGGACTTCATGGATATTCTTAAGAATTATGTAAAGTCCTGCTGTCTTGACCACTTTAACACATTGCAGCTGTGGGAAATCTGGAAGTCAACACGGACACTTTTTGCTGTAGTCACCTGCCCTGAATGTAGGTAATTTTACCATTGCAAGGATTAAGTGAGCCAGCTCTATGATTAAGTGATTGCAAATAGCTGTTGTTGTTATTTTTCAAATGAAGGCTAAGACTGTCACTTTAAAAACAAAATGGGGTGAAAGCGTACAGACCTGTAAACCTTTAGAAATATTTGGTGTCATTTACAGTAAATAATTTGGGCACTAAATTAGATGGGGGTTTAAAACATTCGTTGCAAATATAGCAAGGTTGATATGCTTGGTTTTATGGGTCCTATACCTACTTACCTGGAAATAAGCCCCATAAAACTCAGTGGCACTTACTTCTGAATGGACATTGTTAGGATTGCGCTGTTAGTTTCATTCTTATTTATTATATTTCTTAGTAGCTTTATACAAAAAAAGCAACTTAATAATACAAAATGCAACCCAATAAAATAAGCTAAAACCTGCCACCACCATTTTATTTCAATCCTGCCATATCTTGTTTTCATCCTAAACCCTGTGTCTTTCATGAGGCTGCATAATCCCTTATGCCAATAAAGATATAAAAAAGCAAAACCAAAACAAAACACCATAATCCACAGCAGAAAGAGGGTACTGCCATAAGTTTGTCAGAAAGAGTTGGATACCTGGTTGCTTCAGGTAAATTTAATCTTCAACATCCCTGCAACTTTTTGAGCTACTTTTATCCACATCAGTGTATTTATGCCACAAAAGATCATATGCAGTGGTTAAAAAATATACAAAAGTCCAGAGACTGGATTCAAGTAACTGGTCCAACTAGCAGAAGCTCATATAAGGACTTCTGCTAATGCAATAGGGATTTCTCCTCTTTCATCTTCCCATGTACTCCCCAGCACCCAGTCGGCTCTGAAGGGGTTGGGAGAACTGTAAAACAAATGTGGAGAGGAGAAGGGGGTTGTTCTGTAAAGCAAGTGGAGGTGCTTCTGCTGATGAAACATTTGTAACAACTTCTCAGGTCACCTAATGTTCCTATCGGCCAGCCATAGTTAAGTAATTTGTTCATTTATTATTAACTGAATTTATATAGCCGTCCCATAACACAAATTCTCTGGGTTGTTCAAAATAAATACAACAGTTGAAAAGCTATCACAATAAAAGCTGTTACAAACAAAAGGCACATTTTTTTTTATAAAAAATGATGAACATATTTAAAAATGGGCAGAACAATCCTAAATTCTAGATTCACTGACTGAAAGGGATTAGGACTGGAGAGAGGCATATCTCTGCCTGCTGACAGGAACTCCACTGGTGGAAAGGCTGTATCTGGCACCCCCCTAAGCTCACAGAAAACTCCTGGGGCAAATACAGTCTGCTGTTGGGGTTCCCACTGGCTCCAGCTAGTGCTAGACACAAATGGAGGTGTTGTAAGGACAGGGCAAAGGCAAGGCAGGGATCCAGTGGCCTTGGATCCAATGAAGAGTCCCCAGGATTGGATCCCCAATCCTCACCATCCTGGAATCAGTGGGGAAAAAATGCACTGGGACAAAAGTAAGGTAAGTCCCCAACCCCCTCAGCTAGTACAGAAGCCAGGATGACTTGGGAAGTGGGAACCAATCCACTTGGCATTCTGCAAATACCCCTTAGGATCCCACTGTAAGAGGATCAGACCATATGACATAAGGTAGTTAAAAGGTCTGGGTGGACCAATGGTCTTCATCTGAAAATATTTTATCTATTAACTGAATTTATATAGTCTATGGTTTAGAGATGTTTTTCAAACGTAGTTAGGGGGGGGCTATGATCTAAGGATTTTAATTCAGGATATAATAGTCAAGGCCCCAAATATTCAGTAAAGGTGATGTGATAATTTGTGAGTCAGCAACAAGATCCTTAGGGTTTAGACACCTGCTGGGGTGCCTAAATTTCACCAATTTCCATTTCTAATGGGGATAATGAAACTATGGATAAAAACATGTTGGAAAGGTTTTTAAATGTGCATCCAGGAATGGATGAATGTGCATGTTTGTCGGAATTAGGTGTAGACTCATTAAGAAGATGCAACTTTCTCTGGCCTGTATGCTCTTGGCATCTAGGAAGCTTTGTTTGTTTGTATTAACTCTGTGTGTTTGTTGAGACCTCACTGTTTCCTGAAATTCAAATACAGTGGTACCTCGGGTTACATATGCTTCAGGTTACATACGCTTCAGGTTACACACTCCACTAACCCAGAAATAGTGCTTCAGGTTAAGAACTTTGCTTCAGGATAAGAACAGAAATCAGGCTCTGGCGGCGCGGCGGCAGCGGGAGGCCCCATTAGCTAAAGTGGTGCTTCAGGTTAAGAACAGTTTCAGGTTAAGTATGGACCTCCGGAACGAATTAAGTACTTAACCTGAGGCACCAGTGTACAGTGAGCAAAGGGTGCACTCTCTGAACTCAGCTGCAAACGAGTATTTTTGAGAGTGCTCCTGATTCATCGGAATTTTAAAGCCGTTAATCATAAACCTGATATTTGCATATTAATACCACTGTACTTTGTGTTGATATTAGAGATAGGATGAACTGGTTCCAAAGTATTTGCCTGTGGTAGCTGTAGACAAAGGTGTATTCACAAGCATGGAGAGGGCTGAACAATTCAGAGTCCAAAGGTACTGAGCGAAAAATGAAAGCGAGTGACAGGCAGGTATGTCTGCAATAAATACAAAGAAGGAGGTTATTGATTTGCAGGTGCTTGACTCGTCTGCATTTTAATTTTTTTTTAACACATCCATTTGTATGTAAAGGTAAAAAAAACCCCAAAACCTCTTTTACATTGTAACTACTATGCAGCTTCACCAAAAATTGGAGATCATTTTTTTTTTACAGGCTACTGATACCAGCTGTTATGGGATTTTAAGGATATTTAAAATTCCTGATTTTTAATTCGCCCCCCTATGTTATAGAGTTTTTGATTGTATGTGTATCATATTTTGTGCAATTGTCATACACCACCTTGAGATGTCTGCACAACAATCAGTATATAAATATTTACACCAATAAAGTTGTGGCCTAAATTTGCCCAATAACCATTAACCTTATATCTGTGTCCTTGTGTCTTATTCATCAACGGGGGGTGGGGTGGGGTGGCTTCGGGGTCTCGGCATGCAAATATTTACACAAATAAATGTTTCTTTTCCTTCAATTTTATTCCCTTTCTACAAAATTTTGCAAATTTAAAGACCTATTGTGGCAGCGCCAGTGCAACTGCCCAGCCACAACCTTGCTACTACCCAGTGCTGCCAGTGTCTGGAAGGTACCCTGAGATATCATACCTGATCAAGGAAGTGATGCACCATCACTCACCCCCCCCCTCAATCTAGGAGTAAACAAAGCATTCAACCCAATACCTTATCTACCACACAAGCTGCTGCTACCTCACTGGCTCACCTCACTGGCTACCTACAGCTGCAACCAATTTCGCAGAACCCAGTATACCTCTAGCAACCAAGCCTTCTTGCCAGCAGATGATAAATGCACACCATCTGGTTGGTATCAGTCCAAATGTAATGCCAAATGTAATGCCTGCATGCCGCATGACCCTACCACACAGACGTGCCGCTGCATACCGCATTGCCTGATCCACTTTCCATAGGACATGACCAATACACGCTGGCTCCCTTGCACCATGCCAGTGCTGCTGCTATGGAGCCCCCCCCCCCAATTATGGTTAAGCATGGGTGCACTGCCTGCAAGAGCTGCCAGGATAAGATCAAAGCATGCACTGCCTCCTCATGCTGATATTGAATGTCTGGTCACTGTGTGTGTGTGTGGCTGGCATGTATCACTATCCAGGGGGCATGGCTTGCAGGCACAACCCCACTTTTCTTCACCCTATTGATGAACATCCTGGGGAGTCTTTTGTGAACACCCCCACTGTTTGTGCCTTAATGCTGACCAATGAGAATGCACATTTGGAGCGGCACTGCAATAAAGAGGACAACAGCACCTATGTGCTCATTATGTACAAAATAAGTGAACCATATTAAATTGGAATCTTGTGGCATATTTCTCAATCACCATTTGTGCCCCCTGCAATATTTAGTACAGGAAGAAGAGCTAATATAGTGCCTGTGTAAGTTGTTTGTACTTAAGTGATCATATTTACTGTCACAAGTGAGTCACAATATTGTAACTATATGGCATGATGTATGCATATGAAGAAATCTTGTGTATTTTTGACCTACTTCTGGAAGCAGAGCTGGTTTGAATTACATACCATCATTGAAACTCACAGGTTTAATCTATTGGAGCTGAGGTCAACACTGGTCTTTCCTGCAGCAGTCACAACAGATAGTACTTACCTGAGCAACCCAGTAGAGGCTCAAAAGTAGAATCAGCCTACCTATGGGATGCATCTGGCTTATTTGTTCTAACAGTTAGAACTGCACCTTGGCCTCATGACAGCAGTCAAACATCTCTGCTGCTGTTGCCATTTCCAATTGCTCCGACTGTCCTTAATCTACCCACTGCGCCTAGTCAATTTCCTTGCCTGCAATTCAGATTCAGGTAGAAATAAATAAATAAATAATGTCCAGAAGCACCTTAGAGACCAACTAAGTTTGTTCTGGGTATTGTTCATGTACATGCATGAAATCTGAAGACGTATCTGAAGAAGTATGCATGCACACAGAAGCTTATACCCAGAAGAAACTTAGTTGGTCTCTAAGGTGCTACTGGACAGTTTTTTCATTTATCTTGCCTGCAATGTTGCGTTTCATAGCAACCAGAGAAGATATGCTCCTCCATGTCCTTTATAGCCACCTAGTTGGGATTGGAGGAATGGTCACTGAGGGGAAAGGAAAACAACGATACAGACCTTGACCCATGTCAAGAGCTACAGCTAGTCTTGCTTAAAAAAACACTAATGTTTTACAACCGTGATTTATGGCATTGTGTCACAAATTACAACCCTTTGTGAGAATTGGTGTATCTCAGTATAAGAAACTGAGCAGCAGTCCTGGATCAGATATTGCATCCACCTTGAATGGATATTGATCCACCTGGATCAGATATTGCATCCACTCCCTAGGTTGCCTTAAGGAGGTCAGTGCCTCTCAACCTCCTATAATCAGGACTGGTTTTGTTTGGCATAGTCTCCCCCTCTGCAGCATGAACTCCTCCCCTTCCCTCGACAGCAACAGCTGACAGGTGTGCAGCATGACAGTTTTATTCCACTGCTGTAGCTGAAGTGATGGTAGCAGTAGAAGCAGAAATGCCACTCTAGTTGTCAAGGTATAATGGTAGCAGTGCTGGCTGAAGGGGGAAATGGTGGCTAATCAGCCCTGAGAGGAGTTTCAGGCCCAGATAACTATAGCCACCATTTGGGGTTGACAACGGGGTCAGTGGTGGGCTCTCAGCAGTTGTTTGATAGGGCTGACCTCTGATGTAGAGTCTGCTAACAAGTATTGTTAAAGATACAATAAACGACAACATAATCTGCTCAAGCAATATACGCTAGTAGTGTATTCTTGACGTGCAGGGCTGGAATTTTGGGCTGCCCTGGCACATGATCCTTTTGTTGGCTAGGCTGAGAGAGCAACTTGTCCAAGGTCTCCCAGTAAACTTTATGGCTGGTCAGTAGGGATGGGGAAGAAATTTTATTGACGTTGCATTCAAAGGTAAACTTAGAAATTCATATTTTCTGGAATAATATGCTAACCAAAACATTCCTGTCCTTTGAAATTGCATTCTGTGGATTTTGCGATGAAGTTTTCTGTTCAAGTAATCCAATCCAAGTAGTGTGCATGAAAGTGAATATAACAGTGAAAATTAATTGTATTAGGAAAATTGATTTGCAAAGGTGCTCATGTTAGGGGAAGTTGCATACAAATATGTGTATGCTGATGAATTTTCATATGGACTTGAATTTTTTAAAAAACCCAGGTTGATGTGGAAATATGGAGAACTCAACTTACAAATGGAAAAAATGGTAACTGAGAGTAACCAAAATTGACAGATTTGCCCATCCCCACTTGTCAGAGATGTGAACCCAAGAATTCCTTGCCAAAGTCCAACATCCTAACACTGTACCACCCTTTGACAAATCACTATTCTTTGACCATCAGCTGATACAAATAAAACAAATGTCATGCTTATTTTGGGAGTATATAGCTGTACAGCAGTTTGCATTTTTGGACATATCTTGGGGATATGGGTATGGACTCTGAGTATGTGGCTATGGAGGCTGCATTTTTGGACGTATCTTGGGGATATGGGTATGGACTTTGGGTATGTGGCTATGGAGGCTGCACTGATTAGCACTTCAAATTTTATGACAACACCACTGAGAAAACCAGACCAAAACATGCTCATAGCAGCCTTGAACCACGACCAGCTGCACTCTTATGCATGCAGTACTTGGAGTTCTATGTACGCTACTCCCATCACGCTTTAGCTGAGACCACAACAGCATGGAGAGTAGATAACAAATCAATAACATTCCAGGGATTTTAAGTTCTGAAAGCAAACGTGAATTACATTTGTGAATAGAATTGAGGAGTCCAGATTTGTAGACTAGATCTCCCACCAAATGGAGTCTAGTTTCCAGCCTCATGGGTAGATTATTGGTCAACAATGGAAAAGTTGTGTTTGGTGTCTCTGCGACAACTGAGCTACACCTTTTAATAAGGAAGCTCTTAACTCTTTTTATCCTGGCAACAGAATTTGGTATCTCTGTCTGCAGGCATGTGCAAAGGTGCAAAATTGTGCTACACCAGCCCACTCCTTTGGACTAAATGCAAAACTAAGCCCCCTGCCCCAATACCCACTGTGGCTGTTATCTCTTATTAGTTTATATCCAACCACCAGCCATTTTTCTGAATGCGTCAATCCCATCTATCTCTGGTACTCTGTTCCTCATCCTAGTCAGGTTAAAGAGGTGCAGGAATTAAAGCTACAGTTTGCTCACATGTGGTTTCCTTCACCTGGAGCCAGTTGGCACTGCATTCTTCTGTACAAAGTCTAAAGCGCAGCTACTTCTAAATCCATTTGAACAGTACCAATTGTGTGGAGCTTCTCGTGGACCCAGTGCTGCATGGCCAGGGCTTGGCAAAGCAATGTACAAACTGTCTCTGTTCTGAGCAGATAGCAGAGTTTGGATTTGATATCCCGCCTTTCACTCCCCTTCAGGAGTCTCAAAGCGGCTAACATTCTCCTTTCCCTTCCTCCCCCACAACAAACACTCTGTGAGGTGAGTTGGACTGAGAGACTTCAGAGAAGTGTGACTAGCCCAAGGTCACCCAGCAGCTGCATGTGGAGGAGCAGAGACACGAACCTGGTTCCCCAGATTACGAGACTACCACTCTTAACCACTACACCACACTGGCTCTCAGAGGCTGGGTAGAATATGAAAAGCACCATGGACACCGACACAAGTCTGACACTTTGGCTGCCCCTTTGTGCATTGATTGCCACATCCACAGTCACTCCTTGTGCAGGTATGCAGTTTTCAGTTTGTGCCAAGTTTTTGTTTTGTTCTGTTTTCTACCGTGCCTTTGCGGTGTGCGCACACAGAAATAATATGGGGAAAGGAAAGGCACAGAGACAAACTCTCTAATATATGACTTAGTTCAATGAGGGTAAGTGAACACCAGGGAGGAGAAAGATAATCCTTCAGTGCTGGAACATTTGCTTGAGCTTGCAGTTAATGCAAATCTATTCCATACTGTTCGTTTTCTGGTTATTTCCCCCACCCACCCCCAAGCCGGTTTGAGCTGTCAGAAATGATGGCCACGTTTCTGGAGTTTGCTTTTCTTTCTCCAGGTTATATTAACTGCCTGAAATAACTTGTCCTTAGCAAAGATAAAATAAAATAAATGGGATCGTCTTAAACACACACACACACAAAAACACACACACACACACACACACGAAACCAATGCCTCATCCATTAACAGGACTCTTTCTCTTTTGTTCTTGGGACAGAAGTGTAACCTGGTTAGACTTGTTTTGTTTGTGCGGGAAGGTGTGAGTTGGCTGGTTGTATGCAAATGTTTGCAATCCCTGTGGGGTTTTTTAAAGTTTTATTTTAGACGATCCAATCAGAATAACAGGAAGTGACCTAAGGAATTCCACAATTGGCCAGCTAAACATTCTAAAATATGTTTTAAAATTCATATCACAAGCATCTGCCTTCACTGCTGCGAGGTTTTTTGAAGTGATAGCCTGCCACCTATGTGTACCTAACATCTGGCATAACATCTGATCAGTCTTTTCGCTGCTGCAGCTAAAGGATTTCCCCAACAGAACCAGCAGCTAAATGAGGTAAGGGCTTTGAACGGCGTGCTGCTCAGCTCCTTTTAAACAAAAAACTCTGCCACTAGGGATAAAATCTAGAGGTACACAAGTATGAACTAATCTCTGGCATAACGATGATGTTCCAACCCTTGCCTTGAAAAACGCAACTAAAATGTTTTGATCAAAGGGTGTTGAAAAGCTCTCATTAAGAGATTTTGGCTACGCACGGGCAGCTCCAATCCCATTAAAATAAATGGGTTTAAAATATCCTAATGACGTGCGGGATTCATTGGCTCAACCAGCAGGACAGTGGGCATTTTGTTTTTGTTTAAAGTTGTTCTATTAGTGCTAGTGCTGCTGCTGCTGCTGCTGCTACTAATATCTTTAGTTACAATGATTATTGTGCTATTAGCCCTGATTTAGTAAGGTAAAGTAGGCTAATGTTCAGAGGGATAAAATGTAAACAATTCTATATGTTTTCAAGTATATACCTGGCACCCCAATTGTGGGCATACCAGCTTCTGTATACTGAATTGCTCCTAATTTCTCAAGTGTTTCAAATTATATTTGTGGGTTAGCATTGACGTATGGACATTGTAATCAGGCCTGTTGAATATAATATTGTTGCTGATCATCCACAAATATATTGATTGCCTGTCTGGTAAAGGAGATGTTGTAATGTTCTCACAAAACCACTGGTCTGCTTCAATTGGGCTTCTGGGTCCAGTTTCCAGATTGTTCCCTATCACCTAATTGCCATTATAACCAGGGCTACTAATAATTTCGTATCATGAAATTGTCTCACTCCTGTGCTGTGTTGATCGACAACAAATTTACACAAGGTTTCACAACGATCTTGGTCAGTTATTATTCATTTCTTAAGCCAAATTCCACTTCTTCAGTGGTAGGTCACCATGTTGAATCCATGCTCTTATAGTAATAGGTTAACATTCTTTGAGTTTCTGAATATAAGAATAGCGTATAAACAAAGTTATGATCTTCAGAATTTTCATCTGGCTGTATTGGTGTGTTCCTTTCCATTGGCTTTCATTGACATTTAGTTTGAATAACCATGAATCAATGACAGTAGTGCTATTTAAAATATTCTTTTCTACTTGCAATTCTGTAATGGCAAACTGCACAAACTGAGGTACATATTATATATGCTGAATAGGCACTTTAACTTGTTCAATAACTCCTCAGTCATATATGTGCAGGTTTTTTTTTAATGCTTGATTAATCTAGAATACACTGTTTGGTGTACCAAAGAGAAAACCTGAGTACATAAAATTAAGATATAACTAACTGGCCAATATTTTAACCTAACCCCTTCTTTTTATTAACCACAGTTGCATTCTTATCAGTGGTGCTGGTGGTTAAGAAGTGTTTTATGTCAAGTGGTATAATGAAAGGCATGCAGGCTTCTTGTTATAGAAAATAAATGCAAAAGAGTAAAATAGCTTCAGCTGTGATAAACATTTTTTTTTTTTTGGAATAGCACAAAAACACAATGTGTGCAGATACAAAGCGGAAAACAAAGATTAAAACTGAAGCAGTTAGTCACTCTTTTTTATCCGGTAGAAGATGTTCTATTTCCCATTCTCTTTTTGTTATTTTGACCAGCTGCAAATGCAAATTTGGCTGTGATTGTGTGAACACTTATCTAGAAGTAAGTCTTATTTAATATAGTGAAGTTAATATCTGAGTTAATTAATAGGATGGTGGAGTAAACATAAATAAGGTTGTAATCCTAAACATAGCTACAAAGGCTTAAGCTTCACTGAACACAGTTTACCTTCCAAATAAACATGCACGGAATTGCACTGTAAGGCACTGTTTACAAGCTAAACCACAGGCTTCTTTCTTTCTTTCTTTCTTTCTTTCTTTCTTTCTTTCTTTCTTTCTTTCTCTTTCTTTTCCCATCCTTCTTCCAATCTCAGGGTAGTGTAACTGGTTCCCCCATTTTATTTTCACTTGGATAAACAGTCATTTAAAAAAAAGGAAAAAACTGTTTTCAATGAAAATGGTCAATTAGTTTAGAATTTCAACATAACTGCACAAAACCAATAACCTTCTTTATAATAAAGTTGGCACATTTGTTAAGTAGCATTGCACAGACACATGGTTACTCCCCGCAAAGTCTTAAATTGATCACAAAGGAAGACTGATAGAGTACTGTGAAGAAAAAGCAAAGAAAGGGATTACAAGGAAATAGGAGATCACATTGTGTATGAAAAATTGCTGTGACATATGGTCTATTACTCCTGGAAAACACAATTCCCCAATATGCCCAGTGATCATGCACCATCAGAGGAAATAAGCATAACATACCCTCCAATGTTCCTCAGAAAATAGGGACATTTTACTACAAAATATAATTATCAGAACACTGTGGACTTTTCTAATAGTATTAGTTTAAAAGTCAGATTGTGAACAACTAGAGACTGGAGTCTAGGGAGACATCTATGAAATCTAACTTGTCTCCAGCAAGGGGAAATACATTTCAATCAGCTGGTTGTTATGGTATCTACCCCACTCACTCCCGGCAACCGAAATTGCTGGGAAAAGGGGCTTATGGGGCGGTAAAGGCCCACATGATTTGCCCTGCCTGCATAATTGCAATTTTCGCTCAAGCACTGCGAATTCACACCATGGAAAAGCCATTCCCAAGCCACTGGGGGGGGGGTGTTTGTGTGTGCAGAGGTTGTCAAGTGAGGGTATGCAGAGAGGTCTTCTTGGCAACTGCTCCCCAGCTTTGGAATTTACTTTATCCTCAGGTTCATCAAAACCGGGAACGAAGGCCACAAATTAGCAAGCTTTTAGTCGCCTCTGATATGTTTGGCACTATGTTATTGCAATTCTCCTCCATTTCCCAAGTATTGCAGGTAGGGAGGCTAAGTTATGTTGAGATAGCGACACTTGAGACCACTCAGTCATCTTCATAGCTGAGCAAGAACATGAGTTTTGCTTTTCCATACCCAGATGCAACACTAGGCCTTGTGAACTCAACTTGTCTGTTTTTGAGGATAGGGTGAATTAAAAGGGCTTTAGGCTGCAACCTATAAAGTAAATCCAAGTGATCTCAGGGGGATTTTTTGGTATGCACTCTTAGGATTGCTCTTGTGTACAGCCATGATCTTAAGACCTTTGGAAACAAATGTGACATAATTGTACAAAGCTAGGTTTTAATGCAGCATGAGTAGAGGCAATTGAGGACTAAGCTGCCTAAGCCACGAAGCATGGGACATTTTTTAAGGATCAATTTTCATGAGGGAGAGGAGGTGAATTCAAAAGGGCACTATTATGTCTTGCAAAGAGGCACTTTTAACATACATTTTAAACACACACATGTATTTCAATAAAGAAATGTTGTGATATTATAATACCAAATGATCAGAACTGTTTTTCTAGAAAAAGAGATGCTGGAACTCACCCCTTGTTCTCTTATAATGGCAATGGCACCCACCTGAGGTGTCAGAACTGAGTTCCAGTGAGTTCCAGCTGGAAAAAAAGCCCTGCAAATGATAATATTGCAGGGAACTTAGCACTACTCTAAAATGTGTACAGTTCTGAAATAATTTTTATCACAAAAAATAATAGTGGAATAAATCTTGAATGTTGGGAAAGATGGAGGGCACAAGGAGAAGGGGACGACAGAGGACGAGATGGTTGGATAGTGTCTTCGAAACTACAAACATGAGTCTGACCAAACTGCGGGAGGCAGTGGAAGACAGGAGGGCCTGGCATGCTCTGGTCCATGGGGTCACGAAGAGTCGGACACGACTAAACGACTAAACAACAACAACAACAACAAAATCTTGAATAGACTTATACACTTGTAAATTAAATATAGCTTATTTTCTGACCTATTTTCTGGGGTCTGTAAATTTAGCAGCAGAAATGGCTCCCATTCTTTCTGGGGACCATATCTCTGCTTGCTTCTGCTTGTTTTCTCTCCTGCATTCAGCTGACTACTCTGTTGACCTCTGCAAAGGTGTGTGTGTGTGTGTGTGTGTGTGTGCGCGTGCACCAGTGGACAGGGGACAGAATTTGTAAAGTAGCCATAGCAATAAATTTGAAACATAACTATTTTAAGATTTCACCCGTGGTGCCTGATTCCCTATAAACTGAAACAGGTATATAAGCTGTCCCATGACAATTTTTGGAGATGTGGTACAGATTATTTGTACAAGATATAGAGGATATAGAAAAAAATCAAGGTTGTTGGAGGAAAATTTTGGGCTACATTACTAGATATGAAATACTGATAAAACCAATAAATATTATTTTGAATTGTTTTGAAGGATATGTGGATGATATGCGAATGGCCACCAACCCTCTGACTGTGGAGGGGTGGTGAAACTATCTGCTCCTCAACATTATAAAGTTTTGTTGGATACAGCAATAACACAGTATGAGCAAAAGATAATGTGATTGAGAACAAATTGGTTGAGAAATGAGCATTTTTCATCTCTTTTTGGTGGTGATGTTAAACCATATTCTTTGCTTTCCTTGGTTTGAAGGTGAATTGTATTAATTAATTGGAAAATGATTTATTGTAATGGTTTAAAAAAAACTTTTTCTTTTTTAAAAGGAAAATGTCATCATGAACTAAGGAACTCTGAGATATGTTGTGCTTAAGATACCATATCGGAAAGGAACACTACTTTTTGTCTTTCAAGCAATAACGCCTAGTTTCAATAAAGAAATATTGCCATTTGATATAAAGTCCCTGAAGTACTAAAGAGCAGCTGTGTCAGGGAAAACTCTTGGAAAGCTGGATTTCATTTCATTACATTTTTTAAAAAAGGCTTTTAACTTATATTGTAGAAAAGTATTTCAAGAAATGGTTAAAAGTTGACAGCTAAAAAATTAGCTAGGCCATTTTTCAAAAAGAAATGTTTAAACTAGGGAATTAATTAGATAATTTCCATGAGTGCTTTCATTTGTGATGTCTTGTGAACATATGCGATCTGATGGACATACAAAAACATGTCTAGGTGAGTTTCCCTATTAATTCCAATTGACTGGTCAGCTCAATGTTATTTTTTCTTTGCAAACATTTAGCTGTCTTCTCTAAATGAACAAGGAAAGCCACAAAGGTCCCTAGATCAAGGCACACATAAATAAAGGTTATTGTAAGGTTAATTGTATTTCTAGTTCTCAGAAAGCATATATAACTCCAAGTAGTTGTGTTATTTGGTCAGCTTTTAAAGGCACAAAGTAAACATCATTAAGCAAATTAGATACATAGAAGTTGACATCATACAGTAAATGTCAACAGTGATAATAACAGCTTCATTGCTGAAGATAATACTTTAAAAAGTATAGTTCATTCCCTGCATATATGGATATAACCTAGTTTAGATCTCTGTTGTATGGACTTCAATCATGTCTGGATATATTTGCTTGACTGCATCAATATTTCAAAAAATGTCAGTTGTACCCTCATTTTAGCTTGTGAAATCCCAAATACCCCATTCCAAATTAAGGGCCGCACATTTCATTCCCTATGCAAATCTGTCTCATTTGACTGCAGCTATGAAATGGGCTCAGTCCGCATCCTCAAAGCATTAGTACAAATACTTATTTGTGTCTGGGTGGGATTAGAATTTTTCCTCTTTGATATCCTGCAGCAAGAGGGTGGCATCTGAAGGACCACAATAATGTTCTCAAGTGGAAGAATACCACCTGTTAATGTTTCAGCCATGGGAAACATATAATTGCAAGGTGCCTTCAAAGATGGGCAAAGGAAAAATAATGTGACTGCCTTTTCTAGACTGGATAGTTGTGAGCTGATGTGTCTTCTAGGGCATGTTGTGTGAGTAGAAGAAATGCAATTAAAGCTGCAATCCTATGCAAAGTACAAACAGGCTAGGACCCACCTAAGGCATTTTGGCACCTCAAGTGGACTCCAAAATGGCACCCCCTTTCTTGCCAGTGAAGAAAGGGTCAAGGAATACCTACAACAGGAACAAGTGGGGAAGAAAGATTGACAACTGGATCTGCTGCCCTGGTGGACCCTGCTGCCTGAGGCGGTTGCCTTGCTTTTGCCTCATGGGTGGGCTGGTCCTGAATAAAGTTCTACATCAGAATCTGCTCATCTGTGGACTCTGTCTCCTGAAGCATTTGCTTCAACTTCAGTATCAAGAAGTTGGATATTTTATATATAGTGGGTAATGTTGCTCTGAAATGAAAATTTCCTGCTCAACTCTGGTGCTCTAATTTAAAAGCCATAGTACACAACTATCTGAACTGGAATAAGAAAACAATTTACCCAGAGCTCCTAATAAATTAATTTATATCGGGGATGGGTCACAACTCAGTACAGTGGTAGAGCTCATGCAAAAAGTCTTAGATTCTGTCTAGTAGAGCTGGAAAAGACTCCTGTCTGAATCGCCAAGAGATTCTGCTGGTTGGTGTAGACAATATTGAGCTACATTGACCAACTTAGTCTGACTTGGACTATGTTCATGGAAGACAATCTTACTTGGCTGTGAGTGATCGCCAAAGAAGAAAGAAGATAAATCACCTTCCTAGCCTCTTTATCTTTATCTTCTTTATCTAACTTTATCATGTCACTACAGTCCTATGCAGATAGCTACCTATTTTCCAGAACTTCTGATTGCCCAAATGTTTTGGAATGAGACACAAATGATTTGGATGTAGTCCTGCAAAGACATAGTTAAATAAAAATGAACAGCTGTAAACAGAATCTAGGTAAAGGTGATGTAACTTGGACAAATGTAATTCAGACTTCTTTAGTATTACAATATATTACTACTGTATTGTTGTGACATTCTTTCATAATTAAACCCCAAACTATATGTAGAATGCAGCATGCTTAGGTTACAGGTGTATTAAACAGGAAGTGTAGTTGAAAACATGGCTTGTCAACTAATGGAGTAATTAACTATCCTGTTTTATATAAAAAGAGCCATTTTCCATTGGATGCAACTACTGGATTCCTAATTTAAAATAAATATGCATTTATTTCCTCATTTGGAACAGATGACGGGTGATAATGATCTACTTTAATGTGATGGCAGGAGTGCAATTCTAAATTCAAAGATCAAGAAGCTTTCAAAGTCTATCAACTATACGTTTATAAAACTATCAGATATAGTCTCAAAATGAACTATAAGGGATAAGGAGAAAATGCTGTGCGGTTTCTTCCAAGCTTCTTGGAGGAAAAGGAATTAAGGAGTAAAACGAGTGATGCCGACTTCACATATATACAGTTATGGTGATGGCTGCTGCTGAAACACCTCCGATCCGCTCTTTTGGAGTAAGATCTAGCAAAGCTTCTCTGTTCTCTTTTCTTCTGGAGTATTGGAGGACTCTCTGCAGCTGACCGTGAAGGCATACAGGGGGGATAAGGGTAACCAGAAATCCATTTGCACATATTGATTTCCATTGTGTAAGCAGGTGGACATCATTGGATGTCATCCATATAGTCTCCAGTCTAAGTGCTACATGGAGCCGTCTAGGGCTTCACTTGAAATTTTGTCTTGACTTTTATGCATACTGCTGAGGACATTGCTCAAAACAAGTACCTCATTCTGAAATCCTGAGCAAAGTGGTGGTGTGGTGATGTTATTATTATTATTATTATTATTATTATTATTATTATTACTCACCCATCTGACTAGGTTGCCCTAGCCACTATGGGTGGCTTCCAACAAATTAAAATAGAAAGAAGTTAGTAAGTATTAAGGAAATCCTAATGAAAATATTCAACTTTTGTTACTTGAGCAAGGTTCTAGCTAGTACTTTATCTGCACTGTAGTAATAAAAAAGATTAGAGCAAAGGAGTTTTATTAGCAAAAATCAATGTTAACATCATGATCCCAGAATCATGAAGCCAGAAGGCACCCTCAGATTCTACTACAGCTGCAGGGTACTTGCTGGTAACTGAATTAACCTGGTTTCTCGGCAGGCAGAGGAAAAGATGGGGGTGGGGAATGAAAATATGGTAGTCTCTGTTTGGGAAAATTTCTTCTCCAGAAGACAACAAATCTTTTCACAACAGTTCTACATGCTCAGGTTCCTAGTTATGTGTCCTTTGCTTTCTTATGTTCTTAGCCAAAGATCCAGCCAGGAAATATTAATATGATGATTCTTAAAGTGATTCAGCTATATTTAAAAGCTTTTTGTTGTTAGATGCAACCCTGAATTTGCATGAGTCCTAAATCAGCTTTGATATAAAACTGAGTTTGGGCGAGTGACTAATTTATAATACAGTATAATTGCTCTCTCATGTCATCTAAAGACCGTGTAAAAATCAGCCAAGATGTTGTGATTAGAAAATCCTATGTACCCAACATAATTGTCTCTTTTTTTATAATGTAATGGGTTTGACCAAAACATACAATTATTATTGCACAACTGCATATAAATGATTCAGAATTCTGTTGGTTCATCTTTGTGGTGTAACTTCAGAAAACTTTGAGAAATACAAGCATCTGACTGTATGGAGACAGGAAACATTAGCACAATCTCCATGGCATTTGAATGCAAAGTTCAGATGTTTGAACCTTTCTTCACAGGAATGAACCTTTGTAATATTTATAATATTTAGTATTATTTGGCATAGCTATAGTGAAAACATCCCTCAAAGTATTTATGAAGGGGCAGGGTCTTTCTAAGTGTGGCAATAGTGTTCTGAAGTCCCCCCCCCCCCCCAATAATCTAGGCTGACAGTTTTTCAATTAATTTGAAACACATCCTTTGGGTGAATTGTAAATATATTTTCATTTTGCCACAAGCATATACTCTACTGACACATGCATACTCTCAATTATTTTATATGTATCTATGTATCTTTTATTGCTTGTAAGTCAACTTGAGGGCCAGTTTGACCCAAATCAAATTGATGAGGCATAATTTCTGAGATAAACCAATAAATAATTTGAGTGTTTAAAAGTAAGTATAGTAGCTGGAGAGTGCAATTGCACTGTGGATTTTAGAGTTGTCTGATGTTCTTTGATGATATCCTCAGCATCTATTAGCAATCTCTAGTTTTCAGAAGTAGGATTCCTAAAATTCTGTACACCAGGTAAAATAGATACACCAGTTTATTAGATTGTGTAGTGGGGAATGCAGGGGGCTTTCAGTCCAGTGGCCTCATCCAGCCCCCTCTTGCATATAAGGAATCTTGATGCAATGGTGCAAGATGGAATTCATTTTATGCAAAACCACTTCTGTTCACCAGTAACCTGAAACAGCATAGTAACACAGAAAACTGTGTTCAGCTATGAAGCCCTCTGGGCAGGGGCGCCGACTTATAAAAAATATTGGGGGGGCAGGGGCCCATACCGACTTATAAAAAATATTGGGGGGGCGGGGGCCCATACCGACTTATAAAAAATATTGGGGGGCCCAAGACCTCCAAACCGCTGCTGCTGGGGGAACGAAAGGGGCGAGCCCTGGGCTACCCCTTAAGTGAACCTGTGAGGGCCCGCCCTTTGCGGCAGCCGATTGGCTGCCGCCGTGGGCAGTGAATATTAATGAGCTAGGGGGAATCCCCGCTTCTCGCGGGGCTGACGCCAGCCCCGCGAGATTGTTGATGGGTCGAGAGCCCGCAACCCCACCCCCTCTCTAGATCGGGAGTGGCTTTGTTTTAACTCATTACTGAATGTATTTTAAAAGGTAACTATCGTCAAACAAGGAAAATAAAAAATACCAACATAATTTTGTGATTTTACAAAGCATAATATAACTAATAATTTTCTTAAATTATTGGGGAGGCAGAGCCCCCCCAAACGAATTTTTGAGGGGGCTCGGGCCCCCTCAGGCCCCATGGAGTCGGCGCCTATGCCTCTGGGTGGCCTCAGTCAAATCACTAAGGCCAGTACATATTCAGTGGGGCTTAAGCTATCCAACCCTGAAAGAGGACAACCACTGTCTTTCTACTTAATTTATCTTACAGGGTTACTGTTAAACACTGCTCTGAACTCTATTTGGGAAGCACAAAATATAAATATAACAAATATATACATCCCAGTAGTTGGGAGACATTGTTACATTAACCATTCACTGGAATGCAAAAATTCACCACCAGTCTGAAGTAGTTTCCTTCCAACAGTATGACCATCTTTTAATTTTTTTTTGGCTGGATTTTGTTATAATTTACTATCCCGCTTGGCCAAGAGAATCTTGCCAATACAGTGGTACCTCTGGTTATGTACTTAATTCATTCCGGAGATCTGTTCTTAACCTGAAACTGTTCTTAACCTGAAGCACCACTTTAACTAAAGGGGCCTCCTGCTGCCGCCGCACCGCTGGAGCACAATTTCTGTTCTCATCCTGAAGCAAAGTTCTTAACCCGAGGTACTATTTCTGGGTTAGCAGAGTCTGTAACCTGAAGCGTCTGTAACATGAAGTGTCTGTAACCCGGGGTACCACTGTAGTGCAAAGATGTGGCTCATGCCTTTGGGGCATTTAACTCATGCAGTATGAATGCACATCAGAGGTGGGTTTATGCCAGATGGCTCAAACCCTACGTCTACATATGCTAGACAGAGCTTGCCACCCTAGAAGAATTTGTTCTATGTACTGAAAAGCTCCAGTCTCATGTGCATAGAGTACATTTTGACAATCAGGCACCTGCTGAAGCCCAGACAGGAGCCCAGACAGAAGCGCTGCTTTCTTCACTTCCACTTTGTACATGCGGTCAGTTATCTCCGACATAAAACACACAGTAAGAATCAGGGATATGATGTCTAGATCAGCTGCTGGCATTTCCTGGCCTTTTTTTCTTTCTTTTTTGCTGCTTTGCCAGCTTGGGATTTGAATGTACGTAGAGTTGCCAGTAGCACTAGTACCTTTGTATTTGGAAAGACAGGTGTTGGTACTCATAGGGAGGAGGAAAGAATGACTGACTCCATGCTTGCCATCTGGCTGTGGCTGTTTCCTCCTGGCTTGCCCCACCCTTTGGCCCTAGGAGCGTTCCTGAGAGAGCTGGTGTTTTTCTCTGGCCTGTTGTGTCTAGGTATAAATATTCTTTTTTTTTGCTGGAGTTGGCAGGGCCTGCTTTGGATCTACTTGGGACGTGAAGCTCACTGTTGTCACTTGTCCTGTTGGTAAGCTTTAGGCTCACTTTTTGTTGCATTTTAAATGAACTGCTAATTATTGAGTTGTTTTGTGTTATGCTGCAGTGATAATACAACTTCTGCCGTGCGTTATAATCATGTGCAATTATTGTAGACTGCTTATTTCCAGTAAATCGTTTTCCCCAGTAAATCACTTTGAGCACAAATGTATTTGTGGAAAATGCAGGTATGTAGCTATGAATAATTGGCTACAGACTTTGCCCTGGAAGCCAATTGTCCCGGCTGTGGTTACGTAATGTAAGAGAAAACACGGGGTGGAATTTAACATAGAACCAAGGAGATCATTCTATAAGTGCAAGCATTTCTGCTTGCTCTATGGAACAAACTCTCCTCTAACCCTCCAAGGCACTTTTCTAGGGGGGGTCCTCCCAACCATCCAAAATGAGTTTGGAGGGCCACACAGGGGCAGAAGACAGGGAGAATCACCATTGCATTAGCAAGAGTTCTTGTGCTGGATTCAGCTAAAAGCTGAATCCAGTCCACTCTCCATTTTCTTCTTTATTCATATGTTCTAGGGAGCCTTCTCAGCCCAGCAGACCAAATCCAGAGCTCCCCAGCAGGTGATTTTTACAGGTGGATGGCGCTTCCCACCTGTCAATTACCTGACAGCAGATGGTGGGCAGACATGGCTTGGGGGAAATGGCCCCCCACTGCTGTCCTAGGTGTGTGTGGAAAATGGAGCTTGAGGGGGCTCTTTGACAATCTGTTGCCTCATCACCTGGAGCTTGTTCTTATTCTAGCTTCCTGACCACATTATAACAAACATAGATTAGTAAATGCAGGATTTACCTTCCTATTTGGGGATGCATTTGGTTGTGGAGAATATAGAATGTGTGTGTGTGCGTGTGCATGCAGTTTTTGAGTATATTTAATTTAGCATTTTTTCAATGCAGTCTGCTCCTCTAAATCGTTTATTCTAACTTCAGACTTGTTCCTCAGATTTGGCCCCTTCCCACCAACAACTCTCTGTTGAATGACTGGGAATATTGACTGAAATATCAACAGCAAGGAATGCTTATATACAGAATAAACAAACTGAAGCCGTGTCACCCTGGCATCTGTGTCAATGGGTGGAAAAGACCTGCAGATGGGCAGCTAGCAGCCCATCTGTGCTTCATCTCATGTTCCTGTGACTTTTTAAAATCTGTGGTATGTAATTGCAAATCTACGCTCTTTGGGGTTTCATTTGGCAAGTTAGTTACATATCCTTTACCACGCTACAATGGGTCTCACCGTTCTCCTCTTCTCTGATGGATTAATTCAGCCTTACCTCCCTCACAGGGTTATTGTGAAGATAAAATGAGGTGGAGAGGAAATGTGTGCACGACCTTGAACGCCTTGAAGGGAAGGTGGGGTATAAATGCAAAAATAAATGCAAAAATAATACTAATAATAAATGCAAAGACAACTAGAGCAGTTGAATCTTTGCATTTATTATTAGTATCATTTTTGCATTACCCACAATTTTGGGTAAGGCATAAGTGATAGTTCCAACCATTGATCTTGACATGAAACAATTTTAGTTCCATGTTTTACATTGCTTTGTTTTTCAGTACATAGAGATCCCTAGAAAAACCTTTTGATGGCTGGCTGGTTGGACTGTTTTCTTTTCCCTAACCATGATTTGCATATACCTATTGTACCATGATCCTGAATTACAGAGAGCTTGAGAAGTCATTTGTTCCACAATGACTTCCCCTTTCATCACTTCCCTTTAATGCATTTGCTCATGGTATTGTCATTTAAGGGTAATAGAGCAAAGGATATGGAGTGAATGAGGGGAAAGCTTGCTCACACTTCATTCACAATTTGCACACTTGCTTATAGCTGGGCATTTGCTGTGTGCTGCTCGGGTTCTGGTTAATGGAAAAGGACAATGTCACATCTCATCTTGGGAGACTGCTCCTCCTCCAATGTTGGAAACCATGGGATATTCACAGCTGACAGTAGAAAGCCATATACTTAGGAAAACTCTGTGGAAAAGTGCTCTCATCAAACCAGCTCAGGTTGCTAAGGCCTTTTTTGGCTTTGTTTTTCAAATAGTCCAGCAAATAAAAACGTGGTGTGAGCTGTTATCAGGGCTAAGCAGCAGGTGCAAAAAATAATATAGTATAATAAATAACCATGCTGCCAAAAGGTAGGGTTAATACCCTTTGGAAGGCACTGAGAAGATAACAGAGAGCCATGCCAACAACTGAATTAACGTCCCTGTTTACGGTGAATTTTACCTTGACAACCCGTTTCCAGTCTTTTGACATATAAATGCTCCATTGTATTGAATCTAGTCTAATTTAAAGCAAGAACTGTGAGAGCTATTTTCTGCAGCAGCGTTGGAGGAGAAACATTGGGAGGGGGTGGGGAGAGGCTTCTTCCTTGAGCTGATGAGCATAAATACCTTTTCCTTTCACTGTTGTTGTGAGCACCACTGGTTTGACACATGTGCGGTTGGAGCCAGAGGAACTTTATTTGTGTGCCTGCTCCATATGAGAGGTCAGAAGGATGGCAACACGAGAATGGACCTTTTCTGGGGTGGCTCCCTGTTTGTGAAATTCTCTCCCCAAGGAGATTTCCCTCAAGCCAGGTGAAAACATTTCCTTTTAACCAGGTCTTTGGCTTCAGCTGATTAACTTTCTATGCCCTTTAAATGTGCTTTTGGGAGGGGGTATTATTGGTTTTGGGACACGGGTGGCACTGTGGTCTAAACCACTGAGCCTCTTGGGCTTGCCGATCAGAAGCTCAGCGGTTTGAATCCCTGTGGCGGGGTGAGCTCCCGTTGCTCTGTCCCAGCTCCTGCCAACCTAGCAGTTCAAAAGCATGCCAAAAAGTGCAAGTAGATAAATAGGTGGGAAGGTAATCGGCATTTCCGTGCACTGCTCTGGTTTCAGTGTTCTGTTGCGCCAGAAGCGGCTTAGTCATGCTGGCCACATGACCCAAAAAAACTGCGGACAAATGCCGGCTCCCTCGGCCTGTAAAGCGAGATGAGCACCAGAACCTCAGAGTCGTCTGCAACTGGATTTAACTGTCAGGGGTCCTTTACCTTTATTACTGGTTTTGTTTTGTTTTTATTATGTATTTTGTATTCTCACTTTGTGTTTTTATGTTGTGAAGCACACTGTAATCTTTGGATGAGGGGCAGTATACAAATTTAATAAATAACAACAAAATTTTATTCACACTTTAATCCCACTGAAATCAGTGGGACAAGCTGGCCATAACTAACTTAAGTCCCACTGATTTCAATAGAACTCAGGCTTGGCCAATGTCTTTTGGGTCACCCAATCTATCATTTTAAGGTTTTGTTTCTTCAGGGTGGCATTCTGCTTACCACTCAGACAAGTGCATGTGCAAAGGGGCTAACTGCAGTCATTTTTAACAGCACATTTCCTGAAGGTGCTGGTTTGATTTCTACTTACCGTATATGGGATCTGGAGACGTATTAAGAAAGATAGCAATGGCTGACGCCTTCATGCGTGCACTGACTTGACACTGCCTGAAACTGCACATGTCAAGCTGCCCTCAATTTCTTTTTATATGTTGTGTTGGAACCGCAGCAGCAAAATCTTATATTGCTTTCTTGATCTTAAATAGTATTTATAGAAAATGAGCAAACATCTAGCCAGCACACTCTTTAAGTCAACACCCCCTAGAATAAGGCATTGTATTGAAGTCTGCTTCTGGAATGCCAGACTATTTGTTTTAAAAGGAGCATGCTGCATTTGCAAGCACAAGAACATAACAAGAGCCCTGCTGCACCACACTGGACTTCTGTGCCCAAATGTAGGGAACGAGTGCACCAGCACTCTCCCACAATCGCTTCCCTGCCTCTGATCCTGCAGGTGACATATAGCCATCACAATTAGTATACTTTGGGTCCTATCTAGTATAGAGGTGGGGGAGAAACTGGATTCAGTTCCCATCTAAATGCGAAGTTGCCAAATTTGCACTTTGTGAAACCATATGCAAACTGAAACGCACTCCTTCAAACTTTGCCATTGTCCCCATTTTTCACTGCAATTCAAGAAATGCATATGCTAGTTTTAAGTGTGCATATAAATGTATACGGCAGTGAAAATAAAATTCGAAAATTGCATTAAAAATTGTGTATGTTGGGAGAAATTTGCACTAAAATGCTGATTACTTTCCCCCCCCCAAAATATTGCAAACCGATGTGTTGAAAACCGAACTTATGAAAGAAGAAGGGGGGCCACTAGGGGGTGCATTGGAAGATGGCCGACAATACCATCTCTCCGACCCACACGGGGTAATTAAGAGGCTGTTATGGGAGTAGGCAGCCTCCCTTGTTGCCCCAAGGAAATGGGGAACACTGCCATTGCCTGTTGTGCCCATAAATCACCCCCTAATTCGAAAGAGGGACGCAGGTGGCGCTGTGGGTTAAAGCCTCAGCGCCTAGGACTTGCCGATTGAAAGGTCGGCGGTTCGAATCCCTGCGGCGGGGTGCGCTCCCGCTGCTCGGTCCCAGCGCCTGCCAACCTAGCAGTTCAAAAGCACCCCCGGGTGCAAGTAGATAAATAGGGACCGCTTACCAGCGGGAAGGTAAACGGCGTTTCCGTGTGCGGCTCTGGCTCGCCAGAGCAGCGATGTCACGCTGGCCACGTGACCCGGAAGTGTCTCCGGACAGCGCTGGCCCCTGGCCTCTTGAGTGAGATGAGCGCACAACCCCAGAGTCTGTCAAGACTGGCCCGTATGGGCAGGGGTACCTTTACCTTTTACCTTAATTCGAAAGAAGGGGGTGAGGGCCCTAGGCAGAATGCCCCCGTGTGGACCTCGGCTCTCCTGGACGCTGTCTCTGATCGCTCACTAGTTGCAGCAATTTGGAATAACTAATTATAAAAGAAGCACATGCACATATTTCAAGTGAAGAAGGGGAGTGAAGACTGCTAATTTAAGTGACCTCTGTGAAAGAAGATGACAGGCTGGAGAAACAGGAATATTTTACGATGAAGATACACCAAAGGCGGGGTATGTTGACAACGGGACTGAATGGGGGGGGGGAGAGAGAACCTTTTTTTACTTTCCTTCTATGTGATTTACAAGAACCCCTCCTCATTAGAACCGTCGGTTGAACTGACCCAAGCAGGATGATTGAGGTCTGTGTGGAGATAAACTTTAACCAAAAGTATGCTTTATGGAGACCGAGAAGCAATAAGAGCTTTTGGGAATGGCACAGCAATTAATTCGGAGTCGCCATCTTGCCAAAGGATTTATAGCTGGGAGGAAGAACGGATTTGTTTTCAGACTGCATTCCTAGTGAATCTCCTCAGAGGTTTTGAGAAAGGAGGCAGATTGGTGAAGATTAATGACGCTAAGACTGTTTTGATGTATGGAAGTGATGTTATATGGAAAACGTCTGGATATGGCTACTGGATAAAAAAAATAATATCCACGCAGGATTACAAACTGTTCTAACCAGATTGCGGAGACTATCAGAGGTCACAAAGAGAAAGGAAAAATATATGAAAATAACAACAAGAGATGTGGAAAAATAATAAGAAAGGACTGGATAGTACTGTGAACATCATAAGGTTAGATTTGTGGACATTAAAACAGCAGTAAGAAGCAAGAAGTTGATTGGATCCCTTCGGAACTTGAAATATGGGTACCCCCAACAAAAATTTAAAATTCGGCTATGTAATTTGGTTTGATTTGATGTGATTGGTCGGTTAATAAAAAATTATTCTTAAAAAAAGAAAGAAAGAAGAAGTGTGCATAATGTTATGCACCTTTATCATGTCCCGTCTTGCCGCCTGCCCCCCCATGAGCCAAAAAGCCTCAAATGGTGTAACCTTTCCTCCAGCCCTTGATCATTTGAGTTGCCCTTTTAAGCTATTAAGCTAGACAGTGCTCTCCTTCATCACGAGAATGCTTTCCAGAATATATAAAACTAGCATGAACATTCGTAACAAAGACAAAGAAGATATTCATTCTACCCAAATGCCAATATGTATAAATATTTACATGACTAGCAGCCACTATTTGAACTGGAATGGAACCTTCCACTCCCACTACTGGGATTTTCCCCCCAATGTGAGAGGGAAATCTGGATTTGGACCAAAACTTTGACAAAGGATGGAAGCCCCCCGCTAATGGTTTTCCAGCACACATGCACCTTTTTAACTTTTAAAAATCATTCGTGCAATTGCACAGTGTCTAGTTTGGCCCTAAGATTTTTCTGAGTATTGTTATCTTACCATGCTCATTTGAGTAGGTGACTTGCACAAGCAGGAATCTGTGTTTTTGAGCTGGCACTTATAACAGCTAAGTGCTAAGCACATCTAAACTAAAGATAGCTATGGACAGCTTCAGACTTCCCTTCAGACTTACCCTCCCATGGAATGAGCCCATTGGATTAATGGGAAACCACATGGGGGAAACAATAGATACTTTTGACGTTTTCCTACGCCACAAGAATTTTAATCAAAATGAACAACTATGTACAATCCAGAACATGTACAATCCAGTGTACTGAGTATGATGTCATCCAGATGTTGTTGGATGACAGCTCCCATCACCCCTGACCATTGGTCATGTTGGAACACTTACAGGAAATAGTAGCATTCTACATATATTTAAGGCTAACCAACCAGTCTAGAGGAATGTTTGCTCACCTGTGTTATGAAGTAGAGACAGCTTTGGGGTAGATTCATATAAATGTAAGACTGATAGGAAGAGAAGCTTGCTTATTCAGGAAATAGCTACATACAGCATCATTATCAATGAAGGTATTTACTTAGCAGGCCAAACTTAACGCAGTTCATGATCAATCTCGCATCCATACATGCGTCATCCTTTTCAAAGGTAATCTAAGCTACTGGCCACCAGCTACTAACCACTGGAATGAATGCCAGCCCATCTGTGCTTTACCTGAAGAAATGCTTCTGATTGTTTGTCTTTTTCCTTATATAGTGGTACCTCGGGTTAAGTACTTAATTTCTTCTGAAGGTCCGTTCTTAACCTGAAACTGTTCTTAACCTGAGGTACCACTTTAGCTAATGGGGCCTCCTCCTGCTGCCGCGCCACCGGAGCACAATTTCTGTTCTCATCCTGAAGCAAAGTTCTTAACCCAAGGTACTATTTCTGGGTTAGTGGAGTCTGTAACCTGAAGCGTATCTAACCCGAGATACCACTGCAATTATAAACTAAGGAGGCAGTGCATGAGTAGGTTAGGGTTATCCTGATTTTTTGCTGATTCCCTCTTTCCTCTACAGCCCACTACACCGTATCCCATGCCATTATGGAGGATACAGTAGCCACCAGGAATGGCTTTTGGGAAGGCATGGGTGACTAGAGTGGGGAGAGAGAGGCGGGAAGTCCGCTGACTGAAATCAGGTTCCAAGTCATTGGATTTTATATCCATTCCATTTAACTTTAAGGGCTTTTAAAAGGTTCTCACAATAATAACAGCAGGTTAGTTACTGCTGCCATCAAAGATGCTAATCTTTTCATATGGAACAAAGTGTTATATTTTAGAACAGTAATGTGGATTGATAGGGACCTGCTCATATTCTGTACCCCTTCTCTGGATTGCTACTGAAACTCATTCTCGGAGCACTCTGTGCTTCAAGCTCCCTCTTTTGTCCTACTGTTCTACAGTCAGCGTTCATTTATTTCTCCACGCATTCCTTCTCTGACCAACGCTAACCCTATTTGCTTTTTATTAATTCGTAACCTTCCGATCTCTTGCCAACTACAATCCATCTTCCATTTCTTCACCATGGGCCATAGAGCTGGGTGCCAATGACTTGTGCCCTCCTTGCAATGAGTTTTTGTTTTTTGCAGTTGTGTCTTGTGCCATCACCACAATGCCTCACAGGATGGGAGAAGAGAGGCTGCATGGGAAGGCAAAGTACACACAGAGCTCCTACCTGCCACAATGGTCTCATGCATCATTGCTTGCTCAAATGTGCCAAGAGTTGGTGGGTGGGGTTGCAGGACTCTGTGGTGCCCTATGACTAAGCCACGTGCAGGTGCTGTGCCTCAGGGGAAGGATCATGTCCTTTGTGTTTTATATCTTGGTCCCATGTGAGTCCGGGAACGATCTAGTTACATTTTGTTCTGGAATCCATCGTTGATGAATAAATATTCTAATATGATTATATTTATTAAGGTTGGATTACATATGAAGTTTGGAGTGTATTGACTTTCTTTATTGTAATCCCAGCAGCATGTGGCTGAATAGGTTGGATTTGTCTGTTTTCAATACTGATGGGCCAGCAGAAAGTGGCCTCTTTGAACGCTCTAGTTTGATGGAAAAAGTTGCTCGATTTATTTCTCTGGAAAAGTGGGAAGTTAGAGTTGAGTAAGCCGAGTTGAGTGGCATCCAGCGAACCCCAGTAATTGTAAATTGTAAGCCTAACACAATTGTCGTATTGCAGAACATATACAGTACTTTCTCCAAGCACAATTTATCATTTTATTTACTTGCTCAAATGTTTAAGGCATTAAGGCACCACCACTCCAATAGCATAAGAAAACATCTTCCTCAAGATCTCGCTCCTGGTAGCCAGTTCATATCTCACAGGCATATATGTGAAATTAAGAGTTTTTGCTCCAACATGCATCACTTTACACTTGTTTGCATTATTAACAGGAGGAAAAAGTGCAAGTCCAAATACTCATCCTTGGGGGACTTCACTTTCTACATCTCCCCATCAGGAGAACTTTCCGTTACTGATCCACAAGAGGATCTCTTTTCCTAGTCCATGATTGTTAAACTTACTCAGGAGTATCTGGTGAGGTACCTTATTAGAAGCTTTTTGAAAGTCCAAGTGCACTATTTAAACTGATCACCTCTATCTATATGCTTGTTGACACTCTCAGAGAACTCAAATAGGCAGAAGACATGTTGGCTCTGCTTCAGCAAGGCTTATCCTTCTATGTGCTTCGTTATTTTATCTTTAGCAATAATTGCCAAATGTTCTAGGGCAGTCATTTAGAGAATCTAGAAATTTTACCTCATTGTCATGACCAGTCGATGTGAGGATAATTGAGGTTACCCAACATTGCAACATTCCCTCTTTTGGATACTTCATTCTTCAGTCTAATACTGTACAAAACAATCTTGTAATTGCCTCAAACTCCTGTCAGATAGAATGCATACAATACAACCCGTAATCTCCTCCAAAAGCATTGCCAATCCTTCCTCAGCTCTCAGCAAAATATTGAAATTTAGGATCTGAATTCAGTGAGCTTCCTCATTAGCAATTGTTCATTTATGATGAAAAACATACATAAATAATTAAAATTACAGATCACCTTATGATGCATATATGTTGATCAGTCATATGCATATCTTAATTAAGAAATACATATTCAATCCTACAAAAACAAATTAAAATACTACAAGGGCATCAAAAATATATTTACATAATTTAAACATACAGTTTATTAAAAGAAAACATTGCAGACCACTTATTCCTTAGCATTTTCTAAAACTAAAAGACTCAGGGCTGGGTTCAATTAAGAAGAATTGAGCTCTGGGGCCAGGGCAGGCTGTCATGAATGCTCTGGGAGTGAACCTGAGGGAAGGCCAGTTCCCAAGGGAAGCCCTGCATACAAGTCTGCCTGCCATTGGCCAGTCTGAAGGCAGGCTTGGGTCCAATTCTTGGCCAGCGAGGTGAATATTCAGCTGGCTGGGAAGCTCCAGCGACCAAAGGCCAGGCCAAACCATGGTGGGGGTTGCCAGGCCTGCAATTCACCCAGGCCCTTATAAATTCAACTAAGCCAACGTGCTTGTGGAAGCCAGTGCAAGGAATCCCACTAGTGCAACAGGGCTTCCCCTGCCCCGACACACAAAATTGCTCTGGGAGTTTGGGAGAACCCCAGAACAGCATGGAGGAAGGAGAGGGGAGATGGCTGTGTTTGGCAAGCAGAAATGCTTGTGGTGACAGAACATTGAATTTCTCCCTCTGTTGTATCTTCATCTGCTGGGGTTATTTTGGTAGGGTGATCAGTTGTTCAACATTGCCCAAGTCCCTAAAGGTTATTCTGACTACAGTTTTCAAAGTGTGGCGTGTAAACCAGCAAATGGCTAAAATTCCTGCACAAGGGTGATATAATCCACTGGGCCCACACCTTTCAAAGTTGGAACATAAAGTAGAGTATTGGTAGCCCACAAATATCTCTATTCTAAAACCAGGAATTGGTGGTGCAAGCACCTAAATCAGAACAGTTTGGACATCACAGCTAAACTACTGTTGTTGAACGAGTCAACCTTGTACACTCCCCGCACTGTGATAGTATTGTTCCCCACATAACATTCCCAGTGTTTTGGTATTACACATGTCCTGATTTAGCAAGATGATCCAAATTGCCACTAATCAAAACAGGAGTAATTGATTTCAGATGTACCATCCGTCATCATCATTGTCATCATTTGTTAACAGGGTAAATTAAACATATATAAACAATGAAACAGAAAATGGAAAACAATCTATAATGCAAAGGGTGGAACTCAATGTGGCTGTAATTGGACTGTTCTGTCAGTGCCAAACAGAATGAATTCCCCTCTCTTCCCCTGCATGCTGTTCTGGTGGTTGTCCTGTGGGAGTAATAGATAGCACACAGGGTGGAAGGAGAGGAGGAAAACCCCGTTGCACTAGTATGCCACATACGTCTTTGCACTGATTTGCACTAGTGCACCAGGTTAGTTGAATCCAGCCCAGACTATCTAAAATGCTCCTCCAATAACATAATAATCACAGGTCTTACCCACCCTAATAAAAGATGAGAACCACCGTCTTCACTATCTGAGGAAAGAAAAGGTCTTAGCCTTGTGCCTAGAATGATGGTGGTAGTGCCAGGTGTGTGTCCTTGGAGAGAACATTCAGCAGATCAGCATTTCTGGGTAAATGTACCGTATTTTTCGCCCCATAGGACGCACTTTTCCCCCTCCAAAAATGAAGGGGAAATGTGTGTGCATCCTATGGGGTGAATGCAGGCTTTCGCTGAAGCCTGGAGAGCGAGAGGCATCAGTGCGCACCGACCCCTCTCGCTCTCCAGGCTTCAGGAAGCTATCTGCAAGCCTTGCAAGCCCGGCAGGAGTTCCCGCGGGCTCACAAGGCTTGCGGGCAGCAGCCTGCAGCCCTGGTGAGTGTCCGCAAGCCTTGCGCGCCCGACAGGAGGTCCCGCCGGGCGCGCGAGGCTTGGGGCGGCAGCCTGCAGCCCGAAGCATGCTTAGCCCTCCGGAGGGTGCCCCGTGCTTCGGGCTGGGGAGGGGAAATAATTTTTTAAAATTCATTCCCCCCCAAAACCCCCCCCCCAAGGTGCGTCCTATGGGCCGGTGCGCCCTATAGGACGAAACATACGATAAATAGTCTTAAGCCTATGAATTCTGAAATTTCTGTTCGACTGATGTGTGTGTGTATTGCCTGAGAAATATATTCGTGTTTCTTATGGATTACTTATTTATTTCAATGCATTTCTAAACTGCTTCATAATCTTAAAATCTCTAAGTGTGTACACTATGTACAATACAAAAACAATGTCCATGAAAAACAAAGATACTGCCTACAGTCAATAAATCAGTATAAAAACGTAAATGCAAATAAGGCAGATTAAGGGGATTAATAGACAAAAATCAGGGTCCAATCTTATGGGTCAAGGAAAGCCTGGACGAAAAGATAAGTCTTTGCAAGACATCTAAAGCAACTGATTTTTGCTGCTTTGAGTATGCCAGAGGGAAGGCTATTCCACAAAACAAGGGCAACAGCAGGAAATGCCTGTTTTTAGGTCCCCAGCCTATAATATTCTGTAGGGTGCGCTACCACAAATAGATTTTCACCAGATGATCTAAGTGATCTTACAGGTCTGTACAGAGGAAAGTGGTATTTTGGGTAACCTGGTTCTGAGTTGTTGATGTCTTCATATGTTAACAACAAGGTATCGAATGTTGCCTGGTAATTGATTATTCATAGGAATATAGGTTAGCACAATGCTAAGGGGCATTGTTGTAGTCTAAGATGCTGAATGAAATATTGTGGCTACTGGAAATGCTTCTTAAAAAGTAGAAAATTTTATGACAGGTCTTCATGGGATATGGGCATCCATCTATCTCAGGACGCAGTGAGGGAGTGTGCCTTTGGGGGGTGAGGTTAATCTGTTAGAGAGTTAAAGTGCCTGCTGTGGCTGTAGAGACCAATTCAGGAGAGACTTGTTTGGTTGCAGCTGGGTTAGTTGAAGGTGTCCCGTTGTCCTGCTGCAGATACACCATGGCGTTTCTTCCTCTGCGCTCCACCCAGCAGCCATTCCTCCTCTGGTCACTGCTATGGATGCACAACCTGTATGTCTCCAGGCACTGTGGTCGTCTGCAAGGGATTCCCACACAGAGTGCCTGGTGCCCAAAGCCAGCTTCTCATAGAGCACACATCCTTGGGGATCCTGCCATTTTCCATTCGGTGGACATGGCCAAGCCAGCTAGAAGTTGCCAAGAAAGGAGTGCGAACATGCTGGGAATGTATCCTTGGGGGGAGCACATCTTTGTTTGAGACTCTGTCCTGCCATGCAATGCCCGAAATCTTCCTGATGCATGTGAAGATATTAGTAACCAACAATTCTTATGCAACTTCTTGCTGGGCTTTGCCTTCTCTTCTGTGGATATAGCTATTTCCAAGAACTTTCAAATGAAATGCAGCTAGCTGCCCCACCTGGAAGGATCAGGAGGGCTGCTAAGCCAGGGTTTGGACTCAAGTGCTAGTCACCATATACTGTAGTCCCATTGCTCTTCATGACTAACATTGGTTGGATTGGGGCCATTAGCTGTGAAACAAGTTAGTTGGTTATATTTCTAGTCCCGTTTTCAGGCAACTATTATTTCCCAGAATTTCACATTAATCAAAAATAATGAGAGACAGGCCCTGGATTCAGGCTTATGAGCTAAAAGACAAGAAAGTAGGGAGGGAAAGATATAAAGAAGGAAGGTCAGTGTGACAATGTCAAAACAATGTTGTGGGTTTCAAACCGGAATTTTGCTTTCAGTTTGGCCCTGGTCTGGTTTTGGAAGTAGTAAAACACAGCCTAGGGAGGGGGCTTTACAGAGAGTTGGGATGACCATCACATCTGCATCCCTGCCGTGCATGGTGGCCAGGGCAGAAGGTGGGGGACACACAGATTGCTACACCAACCTGGAACTGGTGCAATGTTTGGGACTGGATCAGGACCAGTATTGTCATGTGACAACAGCCTGCCTGGTTCAGGATCCAATGGACCCTGAGTTGGTTCTGGCTCACCATTTCCCTGCCCCTCAAAAGTACTGTTTGGGGGCTTTATACAGCTTGTCAACAGTGGCCCACCCACCCACAGGTTTGGGGGAGGAGGAGCTCAATGCCAGGTTGGTGGCTGGTAGGTCGTGAGTGGAAGCTACCAGGGCTCCAAATTACCCTTCCCCTGTCCAACGCAAAGGATGTTTGTTAGTAAAACTCCACAATACTTTTGACCAGTTGTTTTTTTTTTATTATTATTATTATTATTATTATTATTATTATTATTATTATTAAAGATTTTCTTGATTTACAAAAGTGTTTGCAATGTCTCTCGTATTTTTTTCCATGTAACATTTTTACAAATCAGTTTCATTTTTTGAGACATTAGGAAGAAAAGGGGAAAAGAGGTGGAGGAGGGGCAAGATGGGTGGGGGTGGGGTCAGGTGGCGATGTTTCTATTTTACTTACTATATGCAGGGTTTGGTGTCAGCGTTGCTTGTGCAGGTTCTTTGCTGTTCGCTTGTGTTCCTTTGGTGGTGAGAGAGGTTGGGGTTGGCCTAGGGTGTTGTTATTCATTTGTGGTTGGCTGTGGTGGTCTTTCTTTTCATGTATGAGTGGGGTGGGTGGGTGTTTTGGATCAGGTTAGCCATATTGATTTGTATGCTGTTGGTGGATTTTTGTTGTTGTCTTGTTGGGCTGTGTATGTGATAAAGGGGAGCCATACCGGGGGGAAGGCGTCTTCTTCTGTTTGTCCCCATGTCAGTTTCAGTTTATTAGTTAATTTTTCTAGTAGGGCTGTTTCCCATACTATTTGGTACCATTGGTCCATGCTTACTCCTGACAGGTCTCTCCAGTGTCTGGTTATGATACTTCTGGCTGCTGAAAGTAGGTGGGTTAAGAGTTCTTTGTGGTGTAAGTGGGCATTAATGTCTTGGAAGGTGTTTAGTAAGGTCAGTTCTGGGGTAGTTTCTAATACTTGCTTGGTTATTTTACTTATTTCTTGCATGTACAAATTTTAAGAAAGAGACCAGTAATTCTATAAAGCATTGAAAGCTTGTTTAGAACCATCTCTAGATTCCCTGAAGGAAACTTGGGAAACAGATGCTGGTTTAACAGTTCATATGAATCAATGGTGTAAGCCTTAAGATCTATTTCAATGTCATTTTGAAATACTGTATTGTTAGACTGATCCAGTGAATGATTGCATTTAGTATTCCCATGAGACTCTGGCAGAAGAATTTGGCAGTGGATAGTAAATGTTGGTTGTTGCCATGTGGCTCCCAGTGCTTTTCTAATTCATATGTTATGGAGCTGTTGTTAAGCCTGAAAGTTTTTCATAGATTATAGTATAATTCACAGGGTTGTATCCATGGGAAGCATGCCTTTTATGCAAAAAATCTTTGAAGTATTTCCTAGAGTCTGGGATTGAGAAGATGCACACACATCATTGTTAAATCAGGCTTTTCCGTTTTTAAAAAGTCTCATAATACTTGACATCAAATGTCTCTCTAAATATACAACATTGCATTTCTGTTTTGTGTGTGTTAGCAGTCTGAGAGCAAATAGTGTTTATTAAGCATAGCAAGGTAAAACATTTTGATAACATTTAGAACACTTTCTTACATTGTCTTTCTGCTTATTTTTGGTCCAACTTTCTGTCTAGTTGGCTATTTGTTAATCAAGGTTAATATTTAGCCTGCATTTTATGTTGACATAATATAAATGTTGTTTATTCCAGATGTCTGCATATATGACTGAAAATAAGTTTTAAAATACTTTTTTAAAAGAGTGCACAGCTGTTCAGAACTTACTGTATTTATGGCCCTTTATTCCAATGTTTTAATGTTTAATGTTATCAAGAAATTATTGCACAAATTGAGGGAGCAATCCAAATTTAGGGAGCATGTGCTTTATTTGAGGGAAAATATGGTTTTAGTATAGTATATAAAGCTTTTAAACTCAGGTTTTGGAGCGTCAAATAACACTAAATACATTTTACTACTCAAAGAAAGATCGGGGGAGGAAATTCAGCTTTCTTTCTTTCTTTCTTTCTTTCTTTCTTTCTTTCTTTCCCTTAATGTCTTTCAAATGGGAATACCGTATGTAAAGGTAGGTTGCTGTCTTTTTTTTTGTTTAATTCTGCTTCCTTCCTTATTACAGCTTACTCTTTTATGGATGGGTGGCTGTAGAAACTTGATTCATGCATATGAAAATCAGGCACAGGAATGTTTTGCCAGTAGGAAGTTTTATTTCAGCCAGAAAGGGGTTGTGGCAACTTGTTCCTAACCTGGGCTGTGGCATTTACCATTGTTTGCTTTTGATGGGATATTCTTGGTATTTGTGGAGCAAGAAGTTTGAGCTAAGTCAGCTGTTTGGTTCATTTGCAGATCATGATTTTAGAAGGAACTGGCAGAATGAGTCTTAATTCAGTCACAAGTCTTCTCCACGAGCAGCCATCCTGGACAGATGGATACCCCACATGTCATGGTAGGAAGAATTCACCCGTGGTGATCTGTGAATCGACTTGGGAGTTGTAAACCTTTATCTTGCCGTTATTCCACTGGGGGGGGGGGGGAACTATCCAGTCTACTTTACTGCAGTATTATTGTTTGCATTACAGTTTTACTGTATTCCTTAAAAAAACAAAATAAGAAAATTCCACGCTACCAAAATGGAATGCAGTGTAACCAATGCAATTTATATTCTATGGTAATTTATTATACCCTATTTATTCTTGCTATTTATTTGGAAGATGATGATTATACTCTATATATCACAACATTTTGGGGAGGGGGCAAGAATCTCTAAGTGGCTTAGAAATTAAAAACCAAAAAACAGTAAGTAAATGATAAAAATCCATTAATTAAAAACAACAGAGTAAATGAACAGAATAACTATAATATAGTATAGTATAATTATAATATAATATAATATAATATAATATAATATAATATAATATAATATAAATTTCCTGCAAAGGAGTGTACTGTCAACAGCAGCCATGATGTATACTGCTCCCCAATAAACACCACATTCTAATCTAGCCATGACATCAGGAGAGATCATTTCTACAACTTGAAATTCTCCATTCCAATTCTGACTGTTTTAGTTAACACTGAGTGGTGGTTGTTGGCACTGAAACTCAGGATGCCACCTATGGCCAGAAGTTATTTGGGGTGAGATAAACCTCTTCATCTGGCACAGGACTGAAATCTACACTAGACTTGCTCTCAAATAGGTCACGTATGTAGGACAGACTCATTAAAGCCTTTCTGTCACTAAATGCTAAGCAATTAGACTAAAAGCCCCTAATTTCTGTATGTAGAAATATATTCAGGTGTTTATTGGAGACAGCAGTTTCCATTGAGTCTGCTGTTTACGGTATACATTTTTTCATGAAGTTTATTTGAGATATCTATCTATCATCTATCTATCATCTATCTATCATCTATCTATCTATCTATCTATCTATCTATCTATCATCTATCTATCTATCTATCTATCTATCTATTTATCTATCTATCTATCATCTATCTATCATCTATCTATCTATCATCTATCTATCTATCTATCTATCTATCATCTATCTATCTATCTATCATCTATCTATCTATCTATCATCTATCTATCTATCTATCTATCTATCTATCTATCTATCATCTATCTATCTATATCTATCTATCTATCTATCTATCTATCTATCTATCTATCTATCTATCTATCTATATCTATCTATCTATCTATCTATCTATCTATCATCTATCTATCTATCTATCTATCTATCTATCTATCTATCATCTATCTATCTATTCCCCTAATTTCTGTATATAGAAATATATTCAGGCTGTGAATCCATGTAGATTTAACTTTTAAAACGTTTTCCTTAACTCTAAATAATCCATTTATTTATTGCATTTATATCCCACCTTTTTCTCCAAGCAACTCAAGGTAACATACATGGTTCTCGCTCTTTTTATTTAATCCCCACAACAACCCTGTCAAGTAGGTTACGATAAGAAGCAGTGACTAGCCCAAGGGACCATGAACCATGGCCAACAGGACCTAGTCTGACACTCTAACCACTAGCTCACAACACTACCCTTAAACCTGGTCACATAAAGTAACTATTAGTCAGTTTTCTTCTGACAATTCACCATACAATTATATTTCTCCAAAATTTTTTTTAACTACCTCTAAAAGAATTTCTGGTTATTTTATTTTAAAATCCTCATAACAAACTCTTATTGCCAACTTTCCTTTTATCAGCAATGTTTCCTCTTGAAATTGATGCTTCACAGTTGTTCCAGTTTTTGAGTTGTCTGACAAAAACAGAATTTCTCAGTAAGGATATCAGATTCTGAAACTTCTTAAGATTCACTTGTAGTTTTGAATGCAAACACACCTAGGTTTCCAAGACAGATCTTCCTCAAAAAATCACATGAAGTGTAGAAAAAAAGAGTCCTTTGCTTGTCCATTTTTTTACCAATTTGGTTATGCGTATGGGTGTTGCCAGATGGGGCAAATGGGACAGGTTTTGCCTACCTAGAAATATACTTTGCCCCACTTCTGTCCTCCCACCCTGATCCCACCTCCCCTGGTTCTGCCACTACCTATGCATTATTTAGATTTAGAGAAGCTAGACTACTCCTTATATAAAATGTGGTATAGAATAAAACCCTTGCAAATGTGATCCTCCAGACACAATGTAAATAAGTTAAGAGAGAATACATATATTCTGAGTGTATACGTCTCCGTGCTCCTGTGTTGAGTTCCTTTCAATTTTCCCAACAACTGGGAACATGTTGACTATCTTATTTTATTGCATAATAAAGAACTGAGGCCACCATCACAGTTTTTAAATAATTCAATCCTCTGGTAGTCTGTCCACTTTGAGAAACTATTGCAGGCTTTAAGTGATGACTTGCTAGGAGAGAGACTGCTTGCCTACATTTCAGAAACACAGACTAACTCCAAATTGACAGTGGGATGTTTAATATTTATTTTTCAAGCCCTGTGTGCTTGCATGCCCAGATACATGTGCATACACAGATATGCACAGTATTGTTTACTTTTCAGGTGGTTGTTTTTTTAATATAAAACCCCCCAATATTTCAGATATTGTTTTGTTCAGTATTGGTATACTTATTAATATTTGGATATTTAAGAAGCAGCTTAGAGTTTGGCCTTGAAGTCCAGGGGAGGGGAAACATTTCTGCAAATGTCAGACCAGATCTAAAATATGCATAATACTGACTGGCTAGCCCAAACGATCTTGCCAAGAAATGCCCCTTTGGAGCAGTCTTGGAGCAGTCTTCCTCTTTTTATTAATAAAAGCTGATGAATGAATGGATAAATCACATATATATATATCCCTGTGTTTTTAATGACATTATTGTAAATCTCCTTGAGATAGATGTAAAAACCGATTCAATCTATCAATAACAATAGCTATCAAAAGGTGTGTGTCTGCCATTTCTGCTGCGAAGTCAAGAGGAAGTCAGTCAGTATGTCTTGTTCGCTAATATGCTATCTGAGATCTCTGGCTTCACCGATAGAATGCTTGTATTTAGAACAAGAACAACAGGAACAACAAAAGTGTTTCCAAATTTCCAAAGCCTTTCATGAACCCTAGAGCAGATATCTAGACTAGCTTTTCTGCACCTGCATTGGAACTGAAAACAGAGGAAAAAATTGGGTTAGAGAGACTTGGAGAGTAAAGACTCTGTAATATTGAGCCATATATGAATTTAGGATTCTATATTGCTGGGGTATTGCCTTCTCAAGGTTGGGGTGGAGGGTATACTGCTCCTTTCCTGTCATCCCTCGAGGATAGATCACAAATAATGATGGAGGAGATGGTTTCTCCATCTCATGGCCTTTAGCCTGCAGGGTGGTTCAAGGGTCTATCTTGGTGCCCATTAATATCTACATGAAACCACTGGGTGGAGTTGCCTGGAGATACAGGGTGTGGTGTCATCAGTACACTGACAACACCCTACTCTTATCTCTCCTTCCCATCTAATCCTAGGAAGGCAGTAAAAGTTGTGAATGGGTGTCTGAGGTCTATGATGAAGTGGATGACAGTAGAAAAACAAACAAACCCTAATCCAGAGAAGATGGATGTGCTGTTGACTGGAAATATGGCTGGGCCTGGAATAGGTGCACAGTCTATTGTGAATGGGGTTCGACCCACCCTGAAACTCAGATTTGCAGTAGGATGTCCTCTTGGATTTAGTGCTGCTCTGAGAGGGTGACAGCAGCCAAGAATGCTTTTTACCAGTGATAATGCCAACTGCATACTTTCTTGGATACAAACAGCCTCGTCACAGTAATTCTTGCCTAATTGCTATAGTGACATCCAGATTACTTTACTGGAATGTGGTCTACATGAGACTGCCTTTGAGGAGTCTTAAGAGTCTAAAACTGCTTTGGAACACCAAGATCTTGCCTGGGGCAGTCCTTAGTAGACATGGAGTACCAATTGTGATACAACAATGGCTTCCAGTTGGTTTCTGGGCCCAATTCAATGTTAGCTTTGACCTTGAAAGCCCTAAATGGTTTCGGTCCATAATATCTGAAGACTAGGGGCTTTTTTTGCAAGTGTACTCTGCAAAATATGTAATTGATTCAATAACATGCCTTAGTGGCGGACTTAGACTGTAGTATCCACACATAACCCCACTTTATTAGTTGTTCTGCATTGCTTCCCCAACTTTACTATACTGTTGCCATCTGGAGGGGCACTCTGGCACTATGGCACTATGGCACACACACACACCCAGGATAAAAATTAAACCATAACAGCTGTAGTATCAAAAAGATAAAGGATTTCAGCAGGATGTTACGGGACATGTACTGATTGGAAACAAAGCAGTGTGTCTGCCCCCCAAACCTGTGTAGGTGCAAACATTATTGAAAGTGAGATTGCATATAACTGCCCGTATACCACCATGAGCACATTTTTTTTTTTAAAAAAAAAAGACATCTGGCAAGGTCTCAAGGTTATCAACACCTGGAGTTTTCTCTCTCTCTCAGATGCCTTGTTCTCTCACCTTCTGTCATACAATGGGCAGTTACCTAGGACAGGGCCTTTTCATCAGTGGCACTAAGATTATGGAGCTGCCTTCCTAGGACTTACTTCACAGTGGATTTATAGTAACTAGATGGAAGCTGTTCAGAGGACCTTTGGGGACTTCTGCTTTTATTGTATTTTTACCACCTAAAAATACTTTTTTTTTTGCTGCTTTTGTTGGCTTTTGTTGCTACTTAATCAGTTATAGTATTCTTTCTTCTGCTGTTTAATTATTTGCTGCTTAATGTTTGAGTTGCATCCAAACAAATTTTACTCAAAGCAGACCCATTGAGATGAATGGAGCTAAGTAAGGCATGCCTTTTAATTTCAATGGGAGAAATGCATCTCAGCTTGCCAGATAAAATAGTGTCCCTTCTCCTCCTCTTGTGTCCTGTTTGGGGGTGGGGGGAGGCAGGAAATCTGTATATAAAATAATGCTAATGCCATTTTACCTACATTATTTGCTGACGATCAGTGATCAGGCAAATGACTCGAGTTTTTTCTTGCAGCATCAGGCAGTTTCTTTGGAACTCAGTGGCATGAGATACACCCTCAATACTGGACAAAGTATCAGGTCTGGGAATGGCTTCAGCACCTTTTGGACACCAACCAGCTCGATGCCACCTGCATTCCTTTCCAGGAGTTTGATATTGGTGGGGAACATCTGTGCAACATGAGTTTGCAAGATTTCACCCGAGCAGCTGGCACAGCTGGGCAGCTTCTTTACAGCAGCCTTCATCACCTGAAGTGGAATGGTAAATAAAGCACACTAAAGTATCAGGGATTCCAGACTGGATGTATACAATTCTGTAAATTACTTGTTCCTGCATGGCACATCATTGTTCCCTGCAGAATTTGCTTCCAGGTCTGATGAAGTAGCAGCTGTGTTTCTTGCGGCTGGATTATGACGGTACAGTTGGGGCTGTGGGTGTGAAAGATCGTACTGCACAAAACCTTTGCTTAGTGAGAAATTTTTATGTACTTTTTTAATGATGGGTTCAGTCATGTGCTGTTCTCCCATCACTCAAATTTTACTAGCACCCCTTCATTTTTTTAAGGAGAAGCTTTCTTCAGACCAGGTGTGGGGAACCTCTCTCAGTCAGAAGACTATGTGCCTGGGTGGTGGGCAGGGCTAGAGGTAAAAGTGGTCAGAACAATGTTGGTGACTTTTACCTTTATACAGTAGGCTACCATGCAGATACCAGGGCTTTTTGCACACAGCACACCTCTCCTCCTTCCCTCCATTCAGACAAGAGGCATAAGCAGAGTTCAAGAGCACAGTCCAGCCAGGCAAAAACACTCAAAGAGGATGAGGAACAGAGACAGTGATTGGTGTGTCTTGGGAGGGTGTGTGGCCTGGAAAGAGTTCCGGGGACCAGATAGAGAGGACTGGAGGGCCACATTTGACTTCCGGGCCTGAGGCCATAGCAGAGGCGCTAGCTTCTCCAGAGGATCAGGCCCCCCAATGTGATGCTGTGCAACATTATCTAAATATTGAGGGGGCCAAACTCCCTAAATTAGGGGAGCCAAAAGTGCCTCGGTCCCTAGGAGTTGGCACCTTTAGGCCCTACCATTTCCATTGCTTCCTACCTTTACGTGCTTCATTGACATCCCTCCTTAAAACTTATATGTGAACTTTAAATTCAGTGTTACAGGGATAACATTAGCTTACCACTCAGTTTCTGTATTGATATCTAGTATGCTAATGATCTGCAGGTTAAAGCATGCCCTTCATATTCCTTGAAACACCTTGGGATGATATCTGCATAACTGCAGCATTCATTGAGCCAGGCAAATTCATCCTATTTCAGGTTTACGAACCTCCAGCATCTCTTTTATATGGTAATCAGGGCAATATCAGGTCTTTAAAATAGCTGAATATCAAAACAAAGTTTGTAGCAAGGCCTTCACATAGCAAACTGAGTAGTGCTGAGAAATGAAATCTATGCCCCAGAGACCATGCTGGCAGTCTCAGAATGGCCTCTTTAGCTGTACCAAATAAATAGGGAGGTGCAAGCCAGGACGTGTGCAAAGCCAAAGAAGAGGATGGGCAGGGAAAACACTGAATGTTTCAGGTAAATATAAACTTATAACTTTGCAAAGGTTTTATATAGGCTCCCAGCCCTTGTGAATCTGAGACTTACCCATCTGTGAAAATGTATTTTCATGAATTCAAAGTGCTGCATTAGGAAATGGTTGCTGAATGGCTGAGGGCTGTTTCCCGCACAAAAACTTCACACCCACAGGTGTGTTCGATACATGCGTTTGCTTGCGATTTTGATATGTGCATGCCAAGGAGCTGGGGAGGGGGAGAGAATCCTGTGGGAACACACTGTCATGCAGAAGTTATAAAGCAAGTGACTGCTTTTCTTTCTCGTTCTGCTATAAACCAGTAACTAGTAGAGCTGTCTGATAGCATTGGTTCTTCTGGTCGAAACAGGCCAATTGGTTTGGTGGTGTGTGCTTAAAATCCTGCCCTTATGTATACTGAGCTGCCCTTTGCATTCTCTTGCAGGCCAGTGTGGAAGTGAAATGTACCCTTCACACAATGTCATTGTTAAGACAGAACAAACAGGTGGGTGATGCCAGCAATATTGATGTCCCAATCAACTGCAAACAACTCCAAATAGATATGAATTAAGATGATGTGAAGAAATAAAGACAGGCACATTTATCTGAAAAAGGACAGGGAAGCACATTTCAATGTTACCATAATAATAATAATAATAATAATAATAATAATAATAATAGTAATAATAATATGCACTAAATATAAGGGAAATGATGTGAGTCAACATTAAACATTTTAAAAGTTTCATTGATCGCAATACATGAGAGTCAAGCATGTTCTTGTATTTCTTGTTGAAGTCAATGGGACCTCTTGTGGAGGGACCACATAAAGAAGGGCCTCAAATTATGGTCACAGAGTCCGGGTCGGTTCATATGGGGAGAAGCGTTTCTTGAGGTATTGCGGTCTTGAGCCGTTGAAGGTTTTATAGGTCAAACCCAGCACTTTGAATTGGGCCTTGAAACTGATTGGCAGCCAGTACAGTCAGGCTATGGTACAATGCTACTGACATAGTATATGTTCTTATCAAGCTTAGCTTTTTTTCAGATATCTCTTTCTTTAGTAGACATGCCATGGCAGTGCTGGAAGTGTAAGTGAACATTTTGAGCTTCACCTTTAGAACTCTAGACAGGGCAAGTTCGCCCAAGTCAAAGTCCAAGGTGAGGGGAGATACCACCCTCCACCAGGCCTGAGGGCAATGGGCTAGGTTAGGGAATGCTGGCTGTGTTGAATGGCTGACACAGCTCTGTCCTTCAGTAAACTTTGTGGCTTTCCCCTTATCGACAGATTTGTCATTGACTTCAGTTGGATGTAGACTGATTGCCATATTTGGCATTCCTTCAGTTCAGCTGTATGTGATTACCAATGGTGGCTGATGCCAATTGGGACTGTGTCCCTCCCCACCAAAAAAACCCAATTTAAATTAAACTAAAGTGAAGAAATAAAAAGGAAACAAAAAGTGCACACAAAGTACAAACCCCCCTGTAATTCCGTACCTAATTGTCGAGCACGCAGGCATATGAGATGAAATTATCATTCTGATACATATACGTTTATTTATAACTGACTATATTTTTCAATACATTCCATTCCCAATGTCATTTTATTTATTCATAGACAATCTATGGCTATGAGCAATCTGCTCGCATGTTGCAAGAGTTGCCATATTTTCTATCCATTGATTAAAGGGGACTGGTTGAGTGGAATGCAAGCAGACATTGGTGGAGACAAAACGAATGACTGGCAGAGCCAAGTCATTGAAGTCTTGTCCCCATCCTTCCTAGTCTTGTCCCCAGACAGGCAGTGCCATCCATTGGACTAGCTCCATTCACTCTAATGGACAAACCTCCACTGATGATGACTCTTTTTAACTTTCTGTAAAGGAAACAAACCGAAGTAGAATGCTACTGGAGATATTCTGATACCGTGCAGAACTGCAAAAATAAAAATTCTTCCAAGCCCCTCTTGGGCGAGGCTTGTTTTTAGAGCAAACAATGGGTAGATCAGGTGTCTAAACAACAAGAGGGTGTGTGCTATTTGAAGGACATAGGTTTGGGATGCCCAAACACGTAGCTGGTAAGTAGAAGATCGGCTAAATTCCTGTGTCATAATTCTTAACCTAGCCAAGAACAATGACTTAGTAAGTGATTCATTTTCAGCTGTAATCACATTCATTGCTTTAAAAGACAAACCGATCCCCAAAATCACCTTGTATTTTGAAATACAAACAAAAACAAACTTAACAGCTCCAAATAAGTAACATGTGTTTGTACAGATTGATGATACTTTTGTAACAATACCACGCTAGTATCATGCTTGTTACCCGTGTGCTACGGCTCAAAAGGAAATTTTGGAAGGTTTTTGAAACCTTTGTGTTTTTCTCTGTTGCAACAATACATTTTGCTTCTTGCGGTTTGTTGTAAGGGTGCCAGGTCAAGACTTTAGAACTTCAGGGTAACTTCAGGCTCAGTTTCAAATGTAGAACATGTGCAGAATTCTGCAGCTACAATCTCTCTTTCCTTGTCAAATCACTATGAAACCACTGGGCCATATAAAATGCACTGGGAATGAATTTAAGCAAGAAAGGTTTGAGCAGGGCCATCCCTATCCTCTTGCCAAAGCAGCTGTTGTCACACTGGTGGGGGGAAAAGCATCCTCATGGGACCAGATCTGGCTGAAGGAACAGCGACCTGGACCTGGGTGTAGGAGTTATGATGATTTGCCAAGGAGAGCTAAAGTTCCTTATCTGCAAAGAAAGATCATGACACATGGAAGGCAGAATGCCTCACTCTAAACATCTAGACTACTCAGTTTGCCCCACTACTTTTTTAAAAAAGAAGTGAGACATTCAAATGCTTAAGTTTGTCTGGATTGGTGCTGTGTGTCCAGAATATGGAGCATTTAAAAAGTTGCTTTATCAACATTGACTCTTGTTTCTTTTTGTTTGCTTGTTTAAGATCCGTCTTTAATGGCGTCATGGAAAGAAGAGAACTATTTCTATGATAGTGGATATGGTGGCACAGTAGGTAACTAACCCAACAACCTATAAAGCATTTTCAAATGGTTCTGGGATACTCTTTTAATAAGACATTACATCATTGTCACTCTTTCATTTTGAATCCTTAGAATTAGTGGACAGCAAAGCGTACTGTCGAGCACAGATTGCAATCAACGCTACTAGTCACCAGCCTACTGGTAAGCATATTTAACATCTTATGATTTACAGTGGTACCTCGGGTTACATACACTTCAGGGTACATATGCTTCAGGTTACATATTCCGCTAACCCAGAAATAGTACCATGGGTTAAGAACTTTGCTTCAGGATGAGACAGAAATCGTGCTCCGGCGGCATGGCAGCAGCAGGAGGCCCCATTAGCTAAAGTGGTGCTTCAGGTTAAGAACAGTTTCAGGTTAAGAATGGACCTCCGGAACGAATTAAGTACTTAACCTGAGGTACCACTGTAGTTCAGATGCTTCAAAACCTGGGCAGAGTCAGACGGCCACCTCATGATATCTGATTTCTCCAAAACTGGAATGAATATAAACATTGTGTTGCATATGCATGGTTTGTTGCCAGTTTTGTGCATGGTTCAGTATGTATATAGACTTCAGAAAAACACGGATTGGTCTGTGATCTGAAAATTAGAATGAGAGTGGCTGTCTCTGTCTTGATTCTTCCTTACTACATTACACTTTGAGTTGGTCAGAAATAGAAGACTATGAGCTGAATCACACCTGCACATTCATCACAAGTGATTTATTTATTTACTGTTCCATCCCCCTCCTTCTTCCTGCAAGGAGTTCAAGGTGGCATACATGGTTTTACCCTTTTCCATGTTATCCTCAGCCAACCTTGTGAGGTAGGCTAGGCAGAGATACGGTGACTGGTCAAGGTCAACTAGTAGATGACTTAGGATTTGAACTTGTCTTGCCCTTGTCAAAGCCCAGCACTTAACCACTACGGCACAGTGTGCCCATGCTGTGGAATTTGCAGTGCTTAATGGCTTCCTTTCTTGCAGTTGTTAAGGCACAGGAGCTCTGCCAGCAGAAAAAGATGGCCGTCCTATTTTCAAATAGGCTATTAACAATGGCAGAAAAAAATGCATTTGAGTGTTCAATGTCATTTTGATCTACAGCAGCTGTGCAACCTGATTTATCTTGGTGCACACACTTCAAACAAGTGAGCTCAGCAATTGATCACTCTTTCCCTTTTGCTGTCCACCCATTCTCATTAAAAATGGCTGCTAGCTCTTCACATCTTTCCTGACAGTGATGAGGTTCAGTCAAGCTCCCTGTTGTGGTGTGTTTATCCACTTCCTTGTTGGGCCTAGAGAGGTAGGATGGCATGCCAAGGGCACAGCGCTGTAAAAACCAAAGTTGCATATTCTGAAAAAAAACACTGATGTGGCTTTTTTCCTGAATCATATGCAATTATTGTGAGCACAATTCAAAGTGTTGGTGCTGACCTTTAAAGCCTTAAATAGCCTCAGCCCAGTATAGCTGAAGGAGCGTCTCCTCCCCCATCGTTCAGCCTGGACACTGAGGTCCTCCTCTGAGGGTCTTCTTCTGGTTCCCTCACTGCAAGAAGTGAGGTTACAGGGAACCAGGCAGAGGGCCTTCTTGGAAGTAGTGCCCTCCCCGTGGATCACCCTCTCTTCAGATGTGAAGGAAATAAACAACTATCTGAGTTTCAGAAGACATCTGAAGGCACAAGCAGAAAATATAAAAATAAGATAAATAAAAGAGAGGGACACCCACAATATGTCTAGAAATAGGGTCAGTGCCAAGTAATCAGGGTATATGCTAGCAATCCTGCCCACAAGCTGGTCATACACAAGAGGCAGCCAATGACCTCTCAGTGATGGAGACACACCCCAGCACACAATCCACACCCTCACCCACACCAAGCAAGATGAAGCCACAACAACACCAGTCCACAAGGCCCAGATGTACAACCAGTCCTCAGGCAGGGATTATAATATCTTTATCCAGCCACTCTTTTAGGAGCATAACACATGCTCAAGAGATGGAAGATGTGATATGCAGCAAAGTGCCCAATTGTGTCCTGGGAAACTCACACACCCCTCCCTGGGACAAGAGTTTCAGACCCACCCAGAGAGGAAAAGAGCCTTTTGCCAATTGGCCAAGGGGAAGGACAAAGAGATGCAATAAGGAGCTTCACAAACATACGCTGACTTCAGTACCTTCCAGTGTCTCACTGTATAGGTTGGGAAGCAGGTGAGGAGAGTCTGAGGCCCATCAGAGGATGGGGAAATATGCCCCAATAACTGTTTGCATGCCTGGAAAAACAAAGCAGTTGCATTAGGAGTGAAGGATGGAGGGAACTTCTGATACTTCAACCCACACTGCAGACACTACTAAGCAGCAATAAGCAGCAATAAGACAAATCACAGAGCATTTGTCTTCCCTGCACCTGATTTCAACAGTCAGTCCTCAGCGCCAGGAGCACAGAGGTTGCAAGAAGACTCTTAGGTGGGAAGAACACCTACTGTTTTCCATTCTTGAGTTCTTTGGCTCAAACCCAGAGTGCACTCTCGTAAAAGGAAAAGGAGAGTCCCTCCCACATTGAGGCACATTGAGCCAACAAACTGAGGAGCAAATAGCCTCGTTCCTCCATGTTCCAAGCAACCCCTTTTGCCTACCACTCCTTCTGGTAGGTAAATACAGCCCCATGCCACACACGGTATGAGTTATGATCTCCCCATGGCAGTTCGCTATAATTAGGTATTGAGTCCTCTGTTCAGGCCATTGATGTGGGCACAGCTATTTTTGAATCCCTGCCCTTTTCGACTGAAGTCAACGGGGGACGGGGGTAATTTCCTGCCCCAGGTCTGGAGCTAGTATAAATTTGTGCTGCCAACGAATCTATGGGCATCGATTGAAGAGGTATAGGATCTGGAGCAAGGGTGCTTTCTCCCTTGTGCTGTGCACAAACTTCATGCAACTCTACCCTTGTTTTAGCTGTATTACAGGCATCTCTTCAACCACAGAGCAGCTCTGCCAACCAGGATATTCTGCAGGAAGGAATCACAGGCATTCCACTGGTGCAGAGGTTTTCAACCTTTTTGGGTCTACAGCTCCCTTGACCAACTACATTCTTGGGGCTCAGGAGCCCTGTTATATCACCCCTTGCCTACAGAGCCAACAGCCCCTCACCACTTTTTGAACACCCTCCCATGTGGAGTGTTCCCTCATCCTCCTCTCCCCACTCCTTGGGAGTCCTCCGGGCAGCTACTGGTCTCTGAGCTGCCCACCCTGCTCCAAAGAGACGTTTCTCCACACACTGCCCCACAGGGGCCTGGGAAGCACCCCCTGGCTAGCCCCAGAGGCACCATTCACCTGGAGAGCTTGTAGGCAGGGCTGCTGTAAGAAACAGCCATGCAAGTCTTTGGGAAGCAGAGATGTGAGAGACTATCAGAGGAGGGAGGGAGGGAGGGAGGGAGGGAGGGAAGGAAGGAAGGAAGGAAGGAAGGAAGGAAGGAAGGAAGGAAGGAAAGAGGGACAGAGGCCAGTGTTGCCCATGGCACCCTGACCATCATTCAAGGCACCCCAGGATGCCATGGCAAACTGGTTGAAAACCACTGCACTGGTGTTTCTGTCATGATGGCAACATAGCTGCCATTCTGCTGGCACAGCAGGGCTTCTACCGGATCCAAAAGCCTCTTTAGCGAGCAGAACTCCAGTACAGGATTGTGCCCTAATTTCAATAGAATAAAATAACTAGATAATTCAAGAGTAGTGAGGATTTCTTTTCCCTAGGAGAGTAAATTTAAATTCCTTGGAGTCTCATTCTCAGGGCAAAATTCCCAATGGAATTTGGTTTTAAGGCTGGTATGCTTCCATAAAGGCAGGACTGTCAAGCCTTAATTAGATTTTGGGACTTTCCCACAAGCTCAGCAAATCGTACAAGAGGATGGTGTTCTCTGAACTTGACAATGCAGAAGGAAGCACAAATGTAATTAGCTGGTTTTCAGCTGTGGGTACAGATTTCCAGCAGAACCTAATGGAAGGCCATTTTCCTGGAGTGCTTATCAGTGTTGCAACAAAAAAAACGTTTGGACAAGTTTGTACAGAAAGCCTGGCAGTTACTGTAAGTCATCTGCACATGCAAATAGCTAATTCCCATTGGTGACTGTTTATACATGTGTGTAGGTAGAAGAACACGTGTGGGCTTTAAGCTTCTCTGGCACTGATCTCCTGCAATGCAGACACAACACAGGTTCCTGGCACTCGGTGATGTGCCACTGATAAATGGAAACAGATTGCCACTAGCAGATTAGGCAGGCAAGCCTTCAGCTTCTTTGGCTTGTTTTAAAGTAGTGAGTGTTCAGCATACTAAGTGTGCTAAGTGATGAACAGAGAGAATTTCTACCTTTCATTACTCTGGAATTTCTAGTGCTCAGAAATCTGATTTCCCTCCCTCCTCCCTCCGGCATACTGTTGCATCAGTAAGGGGAAGGCGGACTTGTCCATGTCCTAACAACATTGTCTCTTATGCCCCTGAGACCTGTTGATTGTCCCACTTCCTGAAAAATAGGGATGGCTGAATCTGTCAATTTTGCTTTCTCTATTTCCAAGTTTGTTCTTCACATTTCCACATCAAATTCTTTTAACTGATTTTTTTTTTTTACTGTGGATTTTTCTTATTAAAAACATTTTTGTATGAGGTTTTGACTAATATACAGTTTTGCAAAGTGATTGCCTCTCTTTGTATGTTCTTTTCACTAGTATAGGCACTTCCATGCATGCTTTGCCCTAGTGTATTCATTTTTGTACACATTAGTTGGCTGGGAAACTGCATTGCAAAATTCGGGGACAATGCAAATTTCAAAGGGTGGTTGTGTTTCAGTCCGTGTATTGTTTCAGAAATTGCAGAAATTGCAAATGAGGTTGGTCCGCCTGTAACTAAACCGAATTTCTCCCCCATGCATACTCAGAAACACACCATTATGTGCTCAGGTTGGTTGAGCTCAGTGCTTTTCTTTTAGGAAAAAAGGTGCCAGTACTGTGTACCCTTGAGTACCTCCAGAAAAAGCACTAGTGAACTAAAGGGAAAAGTTGCCTTGTCCTCAGCTGAGGCTGAGTAGCTGGGAGGCAAGTGTGAAATGGTAGAGTTTGAGATAGAGGGTATCGAGCCAGGCAGTGTCTAGAAGACCACATATGTGAAAGGTTGGTGTCTGGAGTTGACTGCCTTTGGATAGATGGCAGAAGGAGGACAGCACATTGGGGTGGTATTTTGAAGTGTCAGAGTCTTGGAGACTTTGCTCTGCTGGGGACGGCAAGAGAGACAGCAGCTAGAACATATTATTGTTCTTGATACTATATTGAATACATAATTTCCATATTTAACGTTGTATATTTGTTGTTTTGTTGTGTGAGTTGCTTTGAGTGTTGTTTTAACTATATTAAATCTAATCTAATATAGGCTGCATTCACACAGCACTTTCTTCTATTTCCCCAGGGTTTTCCTAACTGTGAATTTCTGAATTATATTTGAGCTAACAAATGAAGTAAAAGCCACTTTCATAAATCTAGTGGAATGTAGTGGGAGATTAGCACTCATTTTTGTGTTAATTCCTTCTGAGGAAAAAATCTAATTGCAGCTCCATTAACCCAGAAAACTACAGGGGTAAAATGCTGAAATTTGGGGTGCTGTACTCGCATACAGTTCCTGCTGTCTTTATGGAGGAATGATGGGGAAACAGAAACGCACATTTTTTGAAAAGATGAGGGAGTAGCAATGCTGTCCAATGTCCACTAGTATGAATGAAATTTAGTTTAGCATGCCAGTATATCAGTCAAGAAGCCACAGTTCCATAATGCAACAGGTACCACAGTGCGAAAGGCACATTAGAAAAACAGGACAGAAGAGCTGACATTATAATCAGGAAAACTAATATAATATTTTCCATCCACCCCTGCTATTTCACCACTACCCACACTTTGCATTAGATCAGTTACCAGAAAATAACGAAGGAGGAAGTCTTTAATATAATTTCTGGAAAATAATGGGCTTACAGAGGATACAACAAAGGGTGTGGCAGGCCTAGCATTAGTGTGTCATTTAATTTCAGTTTGGTCTGAGATAAGTTTTCCTCCCTCCCGCGCAATATTAGAACTTGGGGTTATTCCTCAATCAAGTTGACTGGCAGTGGGTTCAAGTGTGAGAAACAGAAGTATTGCTTCACCCAGTGTGTCCTCAACTTCTGGAGTTCACTGATGTGGTGATAACCATAAATTTCAAAAGGTGCGCGCACGCACACACACACATATCTGAGACTTGTTTGTTTAGTACGAAGGTCTGGAGAGGTTTACAGAATTTCTCGGGGTCAGGAACCAATAATGCTAGGCCTGCGAGTGGAAGACTTTGCATGAGCATGCCTGGCACCAGCAGTCAGTCAAGCATTAGCCAAGGGCCCCAGTGATCAAAAGGGCCCTTCAGTGGCCTGACCTGGCTGTGCCATCTTATTGCCCTCATTGCTTGCCCCTGGGGTATCTGTTTTTGCCTTGGGCAGGTAGCACTATTGCTTTTGAACAGGAGCCAACCTTGGTTCTTATCTGTGGTAGCTGCCTGCCATTTTAATTTACCTCAGATGCAATGACTCAGCCTTTAGATCCAGGGCCAATGTGTTTTGGGTCAATTAAAATGGTAGGCGGCTACTATGGACAGAAGCCAAATGAACCTACCCTATTCTTTTGATTGTATTAGTTTTAAACTGATTTTAATATTGTCTTTATAAAATGTATGTAACCTGCCCTGGGGCCTTGGGGTGAAGGGTAGGTAAGAAATCAAATTAACCTGCACCATTATGCTAAAATGCTGTCTGGATACCCAGCAAGGAAAGCAGTAATTGCTGCTGCAGAAAAAAAGTCAAGTTGTATAGTGTGTGTGTGTGTGTGTGTGTGTGTGTGTGTGTGTTGCCAAGCAGGGGAGGGGGCATCATGGTGAGGACCCTCTGAAATTTGCTGCTGTCCTAGAGTATGAGTCTACCTGTCCCCCTACCCACTTTAGCCCTTGCTGAACACCTGAGGAGGTGAATATCCAACAAAGGAAGCCTAACATTGTCTATATGTTTTTCCCTCGCTGTCTTGGTGCTAATCATTATCATTTCTGCACCCTTCCACCTCTGCTAATTCAGCTTTCAAAAGGCAAAGGGTTCAAAGAAAGGGACTGGGAAGGACAGGAAGATTGTGCCTCTTTAATGAATTACTAGTTATTTTATGCTCCTTTCTGGTGTTCAAGCAAGGCACCTGGCTCCTGTTCTGAATGCCCCAGCTACTTCTTCACTTGACTACTATAATACACTGTCCATTAAACTGTTATAAAATGCAGCTTGGAAACTTCAAAATGCAGCAGTTCTGCTTTTAGCTGGAACCAAATAGCAAGCTCACATAGATCTTGTGTGACCTTTACTAGCTGCCAATTTGTTCCTGGGCTCAATCCAAGTTGTTGGTTTTGACCTTTAAAGCCCAAAATGGTCTGAGCCTGGGTTAATCTGGGAGTTTCTCTCTCCATAGATTAGTTAGAGAATTATATGTTAGATGGGGAATTGTGGTACTTTACATATTATTGAATTCCATCTCTCGCCAGCCACTGTTAGCTGAGCCCGTGGCCAAGGATGATGAGAGCTGTAGTCCAGTAATATCTCCTGGAAGGCCACAGTTTCTTCATCCCTGACTTGGATCATCTGGATAATTTTTCCCCTTGTTGCGGCACTAATATGCATTTTAATTTGCCCCCCTCCTCCCAGTGTTTAAAAAATAACCAGTGACAAGGGCCACAGACTGAGGATTGTAACTGAAAGAAATGTAATAGTTTATTGATACACTTGTGTTTATTGATAGGGAGAGGAATATTAAATAAATAATATTATGAACTTAAATAATTGCATAACAAACAAAAAGGAAAAGTCAATCAAGGCAGGACAATGTAATAGACAACACAAGGCAATGTAAATAAACAATAATAAAGACAGATGACGGCTTGGATTGTGAAAATTCCGCTCGGTGAAATTCATTGGACCTATTTAATGGATGCATTTAAGGACTTTGGGAAAACATTTTTGTTCTTTGAGCCTTTTGTGATTTTGGAAAGTGATAATTTTATTAGGTTTCTGCTGCTTTATTTTCAAACAGATTTGAAGGTTTGGCACTGAATGAAAATGTACTTTTATGTTATGTTTCTTCATCTTGCAAGCTACTTTGAGAACAGAATATAAACAATACATTTTTGTGTAGATAAGGCTTATCATGTGATTGTTTCTAGAAACAGGGTCATGAGTGTGTGTGCCAGAACAGGTGGAAGAACTGACCTACCCCCCTTTTCTGTTACAGAAGATGCTTCAGGGCTGAAAAAAACACAAGACCACCTTCCAAAATCTCACAGCAAGAAACACAGTAAGTTAGCTACTACAGAACTATTGCCTGGTAAGGTGGGGCTGAGCAAATATTTACTGACATAACAGATAGTGAAGAGAACCAGAGCCAACAGAAAAGGAATTGCACACAAAATGCCCACTGTAAACCTCATTAGAATTTAAATGTCTGAGAAAAAACCTGAAGATCCTACTCTATTATACTCTTTTAAGCATTATCTCCTAGGGATAAATGGCAACATGATAGCCTTGGCTATGAACATCTCCTTCACCTTCACTGTCCAGTCAAAGTAAGGAATGTACTTTAAGAAATTTGTTTGAATGTTGTAGCTTGCCAGCTATGCAACTTTAACCTTCTCCCACTGTATCTGGAGATGAGTTAGGTGGTTAGACAACTACAATGCTCAAAAAAGCACACAACTGCTCTTTTTATCTGTTCCTATTCCCATGAGGATGACCATTCAGAGTCTGGTACTAATTTGGGAGTTCTTCTCAGAATGTCCCATTTGAACTGGGCTCAGTTGCATATTTTCCCTTCATTCAAAGCAGACAAGAGTACAGGAAATAACACTGAACGTAACTGATTTGCAGAAAAGACTCTACGATCTGAAATTAGAGACAAAAACAAAAATGAGTTAGGTATTTGTCCTTAGTGAGAACCTCAGTACTACAAATAAACTTGTAGGAGATGGCTTGTTAGCCAAGATGTCATTCTTTCATAGAAATGTAAACTTTGTAGTGGTAGGCATGGATTGAATCTTTCATTGCTTAAACATTTGCCATTGGTGGGGATGGAGGAGATAAACTGCATGTTGTTCTCTTCTGCTTTTCAAACTGTCCTCAGCTAAACAGTTAGTGGGGGGTGTTTCAGGGAAATGTGGCTTGGTTGAGAAAGATCGAGCACTCTCTTTCCTCTTGTCAATTATCCACTGCAAATTGCTTCCCTCTAAGTATGCTTTCAGAGGCAGAAGGAAGAGCCTTTGGGCTTCTTTATACACAGCTGCAGTGTAGCATGTCTTTTGCCTGACACCAAATGATGCTTCCTGTGGTCAGAAAATTTTCTAACTCTCCTAGATCGATATGCTTGTCTAAGGACAATATACCATCTAATTTTTCACCTGTTCAGAGATAAGGGATGACCTCCTATTAGGAACTGGGGGGGGGGGAAGGATTATCCCCATGTAGTAGTTGTTGCTGTGGATAACTTTTCATTGTATTTCATTTTATTTTAGCTCCTCGAGGGACTCACTTGTGGGAATTTATCCGAGACATTCTCCTGCATCCGGAGAAGAATCCAGGCTTGATAAAATGGGAGGACCGGTCTGAAGGCATCTTCAGATTCTTAAAATCTGAGGCAGTAGCTCAGCTGTGGGGAAAGAAGAAAAACAATAGCAGCATGACTTATGAGAAACTCAGCCGTGCCATGAGGTAGGTTTACAAGAAGGGAGAAAGTTTGGGCACAGAGTAACTGTGCTTAGTTTGGAATCCTACGGTGTGATCAATGCAGGAGAGTTGAGCACATGGCCCTCCTATATTTTGTCCAAGGCCCATTGGCCCAGTAAGACCAATGGTCCTAGATTTTGGTAGTTATAAGCCAACATTTGGAGGGCACTGCTTCCTCATCCTTGATATAGGAGTTCCAATGAAATATAAGTAACCACACCGACTGATATTTGAAAAACTATGATGCATGATATTGCAAAATGTTGCATGTAGCCTTTTATTGGCCTAGTGGCTATCACAGAGAATTGTCACAATTCCAACCAAGTTAGGAATACTTAAATCTCTGTGAGTTAATTGGTTTCATTGATTTAAAGTATGCCTAATTTCATATTGATTTCATATTGAGCTATGTTACTTTGAGCCTCTGTGTTCAGTAGACTAATGAGTCAATATTTGTTGGGGCAGGGAGATTACACTTGCCTGTTCCTGCTCTGACCTTCACCGGAAAGTGGGTGGTGGGTCTGCCACAGTAGCTTGTGGATGGAGTTTGGGGTTTCTAGACCCTGTTGCACTCCTGATCACATCATGCAGTGGGTTCTGAATACCCTATGAATCAGCCTTCAAATAAGCTCACCTATTTTCTGTTTGGGGAAGAGGAATAACTTAATTTGCCAAATCCAATTTTAATTTGAATTCAGGGGGAAATTCACCAACCATTCATTAGACAGTTCTGATATATCCAACTTCATTGCTCCTTTTTAACAGATACTATTACAAAAGAGAAATTCTCGAACGTGTAGATGGTCGGAGACTAGTATATAAATTTGGAAAGAATGCCCGTGGTTGGAGAGAAAATGAGAACTAAGGATCCACTTTAAAAACAACTGTACAAATTTTCACCACCAGGAACTTGTCATGGATGTAAATATTTCAGAGACTATTTTCTTCTATTTATGTACAAAAAATTGAGGGAGGACGGGCAGAAATCTACTTCTAATGGGAAGAAGGAACACTATGGTTTATTGATGTTGAAGTTATTTTATTTGACATATGTCCTTCTATGGGGAAAGATGTACACAGTTTTCTGTGACCTATGATATAATGCTGTGTGGTTGTGTTTGGGGATGTGTTTTCCTTTCTTGTGAAGACTTTAAAAAATGTATTCCAAGAGAAATGTGATTTATAACAATACTGTGAGAGAAGAATGTACTAAGATGAACTCACAGGGCATTACTTTTTACTTCAGAGCCTGAAAATAAGGACTATTGCTTTCTGCATGTAAGAGAAATTAGGATGCATCTATATATTGCCCTTCCCCAACCTGGAGCCTTCCAGATATTGTGGCAAATGGTCAGTAACAAGGGGAGTTGTAGACTAAAACATCTGGAAGGTGTGAGGTTATGAAAGGTTGATCTATATCCTTTATCACAGTGCCAGGATCATATGAGAAGATCTGGCCACTCAAATCTTGTGTCTGTTTTACAGGTAGCTGAGTAAAACTGTGGAATATGATGACTGTGGGATATTATTTCTGTAGTCAATGTGCCCTTGCCCTGTCTTGGTCTCCGTTCTTGACCCTCAATTTAAGAGATGGATTCATGTTCCTGGATGAAAGACTATTTGTTCAAATAACTGTCCTGGAACATGAGAATCCATGATCTCAGTAAAAGGGTATTCTTTTGTTCTGTGAACCACCCTGAGGCCTCTGGGTATAGGGTGGTATATAAACTCAATTATTATTATTAATAATAATTTTGTATTTTTTTTAGTGGAATTTGATTACCAGTTTTATGAATGCTTAGCTAGCTTATTTAAAAAAACCAAAAAACTCATGGTGACAGCCTTCCCCAACCTGGTACAAGTTGTTGAAATGCAACTCCCATCACTCCTGCCAATTGACTATGCTGGCAGGGGCTGATGGGAGTTGGAGTCCAACAATACCTGGACAGCACCACATTGAAGAAGTGGTTGGCTGTTAACTTGAGACACGCTTGAGTATCTTAGGCAATCACTGTGCCAAAATCTCTGTGAAAAAGTCAACTTTTTGGTCAGATGTAATCCTCATACAGAGAAGGGCTGTAGTTCTGTGGGGGAGCACATTCTTTCCATGCAAACAATCTTAGGTTCAATTTCCAGAATCTTCCAGTAGGGTTGAGAGCCTCCTGCCTGAAGCCTTGGTGGTGCCAGTCATTGTAGACAATACTGAGCCAAATGGTCTGACTCTGTATATAGTACCTTCTTATGTTTCGACTTAATATGGGTTTAATTCCTGCTCAGATGTAAGAGTAAGAGCAGGATAGAAATGTAACCATATACAAATATATATATATATCAAAATCTAACAATGGTCTGATGGAGATTTGGGGCCTGCTAAATGTTTCTGAACTCTGGCAGTCACAGCCAGCATGGCTAATTGCCAGAGATTGCGGAACTTGTGGTATGGCAAAATCTGGAAGGGGCAAGATTATCTACTCCTTGCCTAATACAAACTGTTCATCAAGCACTCAAAAATTCTGTTTCTGGCTGCTATATATACATGTTGGCCTAGTTCTCACTCAGGTGAGATCTTGACTGCACCACATTCCATAGTTGAATTCTCCTCCATTCAAAGGCCACTCCTTCCATCTGACATCTCAAGGAGAAAACTGACATCTCAAGGAGAAGCCTAGGGTAGAACCTTACATCTTCCGCATTTTTCGCTCTATAACACGCACCCGACCATAACACGCACGTAGTTTTTAGAGGAGGAAAATCCGTAGGCATGCCACCCGTAGGCATTCCCTCCATAAGACGCACAGACATTTCCCCTTACTTTTTAGGAGGAAAAAAGTGAGTGTTATGGTGCAAAAAATACGGTAATTTCTTTTTGTAACGATTTCTTTGTTTTTCTTTTTTTATGGAAGACCATTCCGTCACATGAGCACTTACAGGCACTGTGAAATGATATGGTCTAGACACAGATTTACCCTATCAGGGGAAATTAGGCAATTGTTGCAAGTGCTTAACTTAAAAATGGTCACTTTGGGCTCATTTATATTTGCCCACATGATTTAAATCCAAACTGGAGTCTTAATTTCAAAGTTTCCTTTTAAAGTTCTTAGATGGCAGGTGATAGCTCGTTTTCTAGGTATATAATGGAAGAATAAAGCGACAGAGCACAGCACAAAACTGTCAAGGCTACTGGGGGACTTGGTCAGGTTTTTGCAGAAGCAACCAAGTCTTCTACAGCCTTAAAGGTCAATGAGTTGATTATGGCGTAAGCTTTTGTGCCTTCCTCTTTGGTCTTTGCAGAAAAACACACATAGGCATGTCAGGGAGACAACACCTTTTCCTGCTCAGTTATTGCCAAAGCTGTCACCATCAGTTATAGTTATGTGACATTTTTTACTTTACATAAGGTGGGTGGAGGCAGGTTCATCTTATTTACAAATGAAATCATAGGCCTCCAGCCGTCAAAGCAAGCCTTTTCTTCTTGTGTCTTTTTCTTGACTTAACATTTGTTCTGTCTCTGAATCAGATTCCACCACCCCAGCTTGCTTCCTATTGCCATTGTTAACTTCATGGGTCCCCGCATCTAACCAATTATCTGATCCTGCATAAATGTTAGGCAATGGGTTGGATTTGTCACTGTTGGGAATTACCAGTATGGAGTGTTTCTGAGCCAAAAGGTTATACACATTTATAGCCAATCTATAGTCCTAATGAATGAAACACACTGAATGGATAATTTTGTACTTCTAATTTATCAGTGCTTGGGAATAAAAGAATAGCACTACATGATGGCCCAGATCACAGACAAAGCTAAGCAAACTATGGCAAAGCGTTGCCCTGCTTCCCAGAGCTAAGCCATGGTTTAGCTTTGCATTACGTCTGAATTTGAGCTCATAATTTGTTTTCCCCAACAAATCATGAATGTGGGGTCGAGAACAAACCTTGGCAATATTCGTGGCTTGTTTGGAGCTTGACAAACCATGAGCCTGGGATCAGACATAATGCCAAACCCAAGCCATGCCTTAGCTTTGGGATAGCATAGCAGCAGGAGGACTTGAGGAGGAGAAAGTATCTGTACTTTCAGTCATTTATAACTAGCCTTGGGTTGGATAACGTGCAAACTGTATGTGCCTTCTTCTGTAATATGTAATATGAGAAGGTAATTAAAAGAATTTCTGTGCTACATACAAAATGGCTGACAGTTGTGATAGTATTTAATTATTGTGTTGGCTCGAATTCAAGCCCTCAGCTGGTTAAATTAGCTGTAGTCCTTTCTGGTTTCTTATTTTGTCCCACACCTTTCTTGCTTTGGAATTCTTGGAAGTAATCCACATTGACTAATGCTGCTATTTCACTGTCACATAGATCTTGTGGTAACTACTTATAATTATGCCATCATGTAAAAATACTTCTTTGATGACAATTTTACGGGAGCTAGACTGTTCCCAGCAGCTCCTCAGTTTGCAGAGATATTGTAATTAGGTGTGAACCTTTAGGACATAAGACTACATATTTGCATCGGTAAAATACAGTAGTTGTTCTCTCGTCCCAGCAATCCCTAGGAACCAAAATTCTATGAGAGGGTCTAGTGATTTATCTCAGCACCCCCTTCCCGTACTATGCAACAGAGGTGGAGAACCTGTGGCTGTCCAGATGTCGTTGGACTACAACTCCTATCATCCCTGATTATGTCCATGCTGCGTGGGCAAGTGAAGTCCAACTGCACCTGGAAAGCATAGGTTCCCTATCCCGGCTATACAGGAGTCTTTGGTAGAAACTAGCATAAAACCAGCATAAATTTGTAGTGTAGAGAAGATGAGGAACAGTTCTTCCTCTTATAATGAGCAGGAAATGCGGGAATAGTCTCTTTCTGAGTTCATAAACAACCTTCATTAGATTATTTCTCAATCCTATAATATCAATCCACGATACTGAATAATAGTATCAGATATTTCCCGCTATTGTTCAGGACTTCATTTGATTTCAGGACTCTATAGATTTGGAAACAGAAGTAACATAAGATTTACTCTGCTATAAACAGAGACAATAGATTTATTAACTGCCACAGATCTTGCCAAGCACATGCAGTCCCAGCCAAAAATGAACTTTTTACCATCTCTAACCAACAGGATGTTTATATGAATGTTTATATCATAAAGGCATTTCTGAGATTGCTGTTCTAATACGGTATGTTGGCAAGCAATGGAGTGATGATTTTTTAAAAAAACAAAACAAAAACAAAAGGTTTATATATATATATAATATTACTCTGGTAAGATTTGTATATATTTTTTATTTTAGCATATTTTTAATATGCATAAAGTTCTATATAGGATAAAGGTGTTTCTATATTTATATTGGTTGCAAGCAAATCACATGGTCAAAGAATTTGTTGTGCGATCTGTGTTGTTTGCTACCTAAACAAGCTTTCTTAGCACATATTTTTTTGTGTACAGTGCAGTCTGATTCTGTGCTTGTTTATTCACAAATAAGTTTCACCTTGTTCAGTGCTCCTCAGTACATGCACATAGGATTGTAGCCACAGTGAGCTTTTTAAAAGATACTTATTGGGAGCTGCTGAATGTCAAGTTAAATGTTGGGACATTTATATGCTTAGCATTCCAGCTTTCATGTTGCCAAATAATCTCAGTTTGTTGCTCCATCTTTGCTGTCTAAATGTTTTCCAACAGGACAATACTTTGGGTATTTTTGCTTCAAATGTCAGATTAAATACTGTCACAGAAGTGCCATAAAATGCTTAACACTGATTTCTGTTTATGAATGCTAATTAAAACAATGCTTTTCTTTGCTTCCTGTGGTTTTTTTTAAATAAATAATTTGAGTTTCCCTCATGGCAGTTGCTTGAGAAAGAAATAATATAGTCTTAATAAGGCAAGATGTGAAGTAGGAAATTAGAGTCATGGCAGTTTGAGACATCTCTGTCTTTAGAGAGTTTAGAGGGCTTCAGTTGGAATCTAACAAAACAGAATGAATAAAGATGGGCATTTATTCACAAGTGGGCAATGTCAGCATTTTGGAAGAGGAAATAAATTATCTTTTATTTTATCTGTCACATATTCCTGACAGAAATGATTCCTATGTTTCAGTTAAAAAGTTTCTTTTAAATTATGACTCATACCAATTTCTGTTCACAATCTCTCTGGGCACAGTTCAGAAAACAACATAGAAGAGTTTGGATTTGATATCCCGCCTTTCACTCCCTTTAAGGAGCCTCAAAGCGGCTAACATTCTCCTTTCCCTTCCTCCCCCACAACAAACACTCTGTGAGGTGAGTGGGGCTGAGAGACTTCAAAGAAGTGTGACTGGCCCAAGGTCACCCAGCAGCTGCATGTGGAGGAGCAGAGACGCGAACCCGGTTCCCCAGATTACGAGACTACCGCTCTTAACCACTACACCACACTGGCTCTCGCCTTCACTGGCAAACATTGGTCCAGCAAAATTAATAACCACATTTCTATTGACATCAGTAGACACAATGACATTCTCCCAGCTCTCAGTTCATCATATCTATTTCACATCATGTTCTCATCAGCATAACTAAATCTCATCTGTTTTAATTAGCAACACCTCTTTAATATCAGAGTCCTCTAGCATAACATATGCAATTCTTGAGACTGGTAAGATCACATCAGACCATCCAGCACTAGATGATTCACCTGTTATACTTGCCAGATTACTTTAATAGCTTTGCAATGGATATGTAAAATATTATGAAGCTTCCATGTTGAAATTACCTTCAGGCTAGAAAGCATCTGGGACTTATTTGTCTCATGCCCAGATAGACCTCTCAACAACAAGGCAAATTCTGCAAGACAAATGTATTGATGATAGATAGATGATAGATAGATAGATAGATAGATAGATAGATAGATAGATAGATGATAGATAGATAGATAGATAGATAGATAGATAGATAGATGATAGATAGATAGATACATAGATACACCAAGAGAACCTCCCCTATAATTTGTAAATATGAGCTAAGGAGAAATTGATTACTCTAACTACCTCCAGCTTCTTGATTTGAATAGGGAACAGCCATTCAGAAAAAAATAGGCAAACATTTCTGAGGATTTTGGTCAAACCTGTTTGGGCTGCTGTGAACTATCCTAGCATTCTAATGATCCACCAAACATCCAAAGCTTGCATAGTTCTTCAGAGCAACATGTGCAGAGCTAATTGTTGAGATGGGAGGACAAACAAGGAAGAACCAGGAGAGACCCTTCTGCAATTCCCACCCCATCCAAACTGCTTGCATTGGCTCAATTTTGACTACAGTCCTATGCAAGACATGAGAGAGCACGGGACTTCATTCTCAGCAAATATGCATTGCATCCCATGCTGTCCTAGAATCCCCAACACTGCTGATGCAGCCACCTCTGCTTCTTCCATATGGCTGTGCTGGCTGGAGCTTATGAGAGTTATAGTCCAGAGCACCTTGGGGCAACAGGTTGGAGGAGGCTGGCCGAATGCTACAAATGTATTTCAAGTAAGAAACATCATTGCCAACTAGTTCTTCAGAAAGATACGACAACACCACAGATAACACTGCAATGCAACAGGTTAGCCACAGCATAATCTAAATCTCCCCCATTCAAGCTGAGGTTCAGAAAAAATGGCAGGTATGGAAGTAACTGTGCTTCTGATGAGACAGTTTAGCTCAATGTGCAGGAATAGTGGCAAAAAGAATACTACCATATTCCCTGTCTTTCACAGCAAGAGCAGGGAAACATTCCTGCAGTGCAAGGAGAAGAATGCATATTGTTGGTGAAGCAGCAGCAATTGGTACAATTCCTTGCCCCAATGGATATTGTCCCATCAGTCATGTCAGATCACTGTCTTATGAGCTGTAACAGAGCAGATCTTGGATTGGCCTGTATTAGGCCTGTCTAGTATTAAGACTTACAAGATCTGGTGGTTTCATAATTATAAGGTATAAGGTTCATTATGTGGTACCTAAAGCCACTCAAGGTGCAACTTCCAGAGTCAAAGAGCAATTACAGCTATGCTGAGTTTTCAGACAGACCTGATAGAGGCAAGTGCATTTTAACTAATATGGGTAGATGTGTTGTAATAGATATCCACCTGTTGACTTCATCCTCTGTTGTTGTGTTGTTGTTTTTAAATGGCATTGTGCTCATCTTGAATGGCACATCACCACATCAATCACTCAAAGAGCTTGGATGCCAATGAAAAGAAACCACAAGGAAAATGGATAATTGCAACATCTTGCAACATCTTGGCTATGGTAGTTCAAAACAATGACTCTGCTGGCATTAGGGATGATCTAAAGTAGATGAAAAACACTGAATTTCTGTAATAGCTCTTAACCACTTTGGCAATTAAAGTTGGAAGGATTTTCTCATAGCAGAAGCAATAAGTGACTTCAAGCTACATAAACGCTATGGTAAATTCATGAAAGCAGTAAGCATGAAAAAGGACGGATTTTTCCGCTCTGTTGGTGTTGCAAAATCCACAGCCAATAGAGATAAAATGGGGCATCATAGCATCTAGAAACTGTATCTTCATGAAGAGTCAGGCAGCAGATCCCAGCCTTACTGTAGTGAAGTTCTGCTGTGGTTTTCTCTAGCCATCCTCCAAAATTAATGTGAAAAGAAAATTGTATTTGAAAATGATGGTGATGAAAAAACATGATGCAGTAACAAACAATAACTCCCAACCACACATGCACACACAGTTGAAAAGGCCTGGGAGAAGAGGGATGTTTTTGCCTCACACCTAAAGATATGTAATGACGGCACCAGGCGAGCCTCTCTGGGGAGAGCATTCCACAAGTGAGGAGCTACTACATAAAAGTGGGTTAAAGCACATTTTGGAAGAGTAAATGAAGCAGTATTTAGATGGCTTCACTTTAATACTCCTGAAAACAACTGCACAGGCAGTTTTGACTCCGGAAACATTTTGAGGTATCAATTTTAACAAATAGAATTTATTCCAACAATTCTTCCCAAGAAAACTACTTGGGACAAGGGATGTAGAAGAAAATCAATTCACTTTGCATTTATGGGTGAACTGCTGTAATCTGGACTTTCCAAAGAGCCCAAGAAGCAAAATACAGCCATCCTGCAAAATTCACACATTTCTGATGTGGCAGTTTGCCAGTCAAGGAACTCAAGTTGATCCATGTGGTTCTATCTCCATATCATTTAAGCTCCACAACAATCCTGTGTGGTAGGTTAAACTGAGAGGCAGTGACTGGACCAAGGGCAGCCAGCGATTTTCATGGCCAAGCAGGATTTTAATCCTGGTCTCCCAAGTCCTAATCTAACACTAACCACCACACCACACCAGCCATTGTCAGATACTCTCTTTGTGATTCCAGTTTTCTCAGCTCCCCCATATGATGTCCTCCTCCTTTCTTTCCTGATGTTTGTCTATGAATTAATACCTTGGAAAGATAACTAGCTTTATTAAAACAAAACAGAATGGCACCCAGGAGATTTCAGTATAACCAATTCTGAGATGCCAATTTAAATGCTAAATGCAGAGTGTCTCAAGAAGATAGCCTTTTCTGCTGAAGAAGCATTTGTTTTTGAATTTTCAATTATGCTGTGGGAAGAGGGAAAGTAGTGTAGTTCAGCACTGCTCACAAGCACCAGAGCAAGGTGTTATGAAAGCTATTTTGCTACCACCAAAAGCTTCACCTTGTGTGTTTTCCCCTGCCCACACGGCTTCATGGGATGCTACTTGTAGGGGAGGATGAAACCACTGCATGGTGGCATCATGGCACACTGTACATTTTAGAGTAACAGTTGTAGGACATGCTCTTCTACCTTCCAGATGTTTTTGAGTACAACTCTCATCTGCCCCAGCCAGTTTGGAGGCACATCTGGAAGGCACATGGTTGGCAAAGGCTATCATAGAACATGGAATAAGCTGCCTCAAAACATGCCAGACTATGGTTCATTTAGCCCAGTACTTGCACTGGCAGAGGATCTCCAGCAACTCAGGCAGAGCAGTCTTTCCCACTTGCTGTTTCCTGGCCCTTTTAATAGGAGACATGATGGATGGGACCTTCTGCCTAGAAAGCATGAGCTCTACCACTGAACTATAGTCCAGGGGAAAGGATAGAGGGCGATCGGTGGCTCCCATAACACCTACTTTTGTCCTCAAATGTTTCTAGACATATTTGATTCAACAATCATTTCCCAAATGTCTCTTGCTTCCTTCAAAGTCAATCCCTGTTCAATGGCAGTAAGCAAAGTACTGGGGTGTGGGTGTGTATGCATTTCTGTGATAAACTTCCCAACCCTTGGAAGTCTCAGAATTCAATGTGTTTGTCAGGGTCATCGCAGAAGGAGTTTTTACACACACACACACACACACACACCTCAAGTCATGTTGATGAGAGCAGCAGGCTGTACAAAGCAGCTAAAACACACAGTTTTATAAATTGCCCAATTGAAATAACCTAGAGGCCACTCAGTCAGAATTATATGAGTTAGTCCCTCAAATCATGAGACTCATTTGAAGTGGTGAGCAGAATTAAATTGAATTAATGTCACAGATTCAATAAACAAACATCTGCATTGTGTATGTAATATTTATAATTTATTCTGGGTTTTTTTTTACTTGCTTTATGGTAAAGTACATACTGGGTCTTTTGTTTATCTCATAATATTATTTATATTTGATTTCTGCTCAGGTAAGGGTGATGCTGAACTTCACTGAAAGCAGAAACCATAAACAAAAGATTAGATGGTTCAAGGTTAATGAGCTCAGAAGCCATTTACCTCTAGGTCATTTGTTTTAGTCTGGAACAGCTTGATAATGAATTTTTTTGTGTTGCAACTTATATGGCCTCAACTCTTAGTTGTTCATTGCAGTGAAGGGGAGGGGCATCAATCTTACCCATAGAAAACAAGGAGCATATTGAGTTCTATCAAAGTTCTACCTAGATTTACTGCTGATTTGAAGGATCCTGATTAAATAAAAAGGCAAGTTCATAGTATTATGCTAGGAATAGTAAACATTTTCAGAGGTCTCTCACAAACAGGTCAACTTCTAAACTGAATTCTTTTTCAATTTCTGTTTCCGATTCTTGTTTTAAATTTTTGTTAATTGCAGTGAATACTAAAGCACTAATACATTTAGGCCGCATGCTCACAGGAACTTTATCTGGGAATAAGCCCCTTTGAATTCAGCCGGACTCACTGTACCATATATGGTGGCAATGTAGCAAAATAAAGAAATTTTGGGAGGAAATCCACTTTGAACTAGAAAAAATGTTAAGAATCTCATTTACAGTCATACCTCATGTTACGTTTGCTTCATGTTACATTTTTTCAGGTTGCGTCCTGCGGCGATCCGGAAGTACTGGAAAGGGTTACTTCCGGGTCTTGCGGCCCGCGCATGCGCACAAGCACCAAATCACATGCACCTGCGCAGATACGGTTGCGGGCTTTTTGTGTTGTGAACGGGCCTCCGGAATGGATCCCATTTGCAACCAGAGGTACCATTGTACTAGAAAACCAGAGGCATATCTGTTGGGCATCACTGATTCAGATATTCCTAAAAAATGCAGAGATCTTTATTTGCATGCAACAGTGGCAGCGAGAGTCCTTATAGCTACAAGGTGGAAGAGTGACATAATTCTTTCTAGACAAGAGTGGATTCAAAAATTGTCTGAATATGCAGAATTAGACAATCTTTCAGGAAAAATAAAAAAATAAACCGAGAACTGAATTGGTATCAAAATGGGAGGCCTTCAGAACATATTTTAAACAAAAAAATACCATGTTAAGACCTGTAGCAGCTTTTGAGTGATCCCAGAAGTTTTTAGCAATTGCTTATATAAACATAAATATTTATAAATTGTGAAAATATTAACACAAAAAATAGTATTTTGATATGGCAGTAAAGATATGTAAAGAAGAATTGAGGGATAAATGGGAGGTTGGGTATAAAACATGAGATTTTTATTTTTATTGTAACATGAAATTGCAATCACAAATTTATGTCATACTTTTTATCTTAGTAACAGATTGTATTTTTTTCCCCCTTCCCGTCTTAAGTTGCACCCTTTTTCAGTATTGTTTTGTGTATTATTTTTCTTGGTTATGTAACAAGCAAGGAAAATAAAATTTAAAAATAAAAAAGAATTCAGCCGGACTTATTTCTAAGTAGACATGATTAGAAATGCACTGTAAACTAAAGAGATAAATAAATCAGCTTATTTCACTTCCCAAATGTCATGTGGTTCTATTCCCTTCTTAGTTCATCATTCCTTGATTTATAGTTTCTGCATGCTAAAATGTGAATTGGGTATGCCATGCTGATATATATTTAATTTCTTAAAACTGAACTGAATAATCCTTCTGACAGTAAATTAGCAGTGCAATCCTATGCGTGTCTTCTCAAGTGCTTTTAGAATTGCAGCTGAAACTTCGAGAAGACTGTTGGGATAGAGTTCAAAGGTCTAGTTCACCGAGCAGATAATGATGGGATTATAGCCTTTTATCTGTTGAGTTTCATTCTGCATTTGCAATGGTTGTATGTGAATCTACAAGCCACATTATACACCAACTCCCACCAATCTCAGCCAGCATGGTCAATGGCTAGGGATGATGGGAGTTGTAGTCCAACAGCTCCACCAGAGCCACTGGTTCCCCACCCCTTTTATACAGGCTAAACTCAAGGTGTTTCATTCATAATTTTCCCCCTCCCCAAAAAGAACACCCAACTGACACACAGTAAATTTGTTTGTAAAAAATAAAAAGTCTTTAGAACAACCTTGTTGAAGGAATGAGAAAGAGTAAGGGGGAGGAGCAGGGAAACCCTTTCTTGAAACAGAGCTGAAGTTGCAGTTTATGTGCTAATAGGATTAGTTTTTGCTCTGCCAGAGATTTCAACTGAACTGTCAATTGGTGCAAAAATTCACTGGGAAAAAAGAAATTGGAACCACTCCTGCCCTACCCCCGCCTCAAGTTCTCCTTTTCATCTCACAGGAGTATTGTGCTGAAATTGACAATGAAAGGCTCTCAATTATTCTTAGGTTTTATCGTAAGCTTTTCAATGAACTACGAGGGTGGAGTTAATCACCTCAGCCATTGCAAAGCATTTCAAACTCTAGAGGCCGGGGGAAAGAAGTTATGGGAAACAAAGGAGAACCCAGGGAGGGGAATAAACATCTCCTTTGATCATTATGGGATGGTTTACTCTGACATTTTGTTTTACAGTGTTAAATTACAGGTGTACTTACATTATGGGAGTATTGAAAGTACCAGAACCAAGAATATGTTTTCCCCTATTTTTTTTCCTTTTTGTGGCACAGACTCTTTAAACCACAGGTCCCTGATCCCTGACATAATGCAAAATTAACTTTCCCCCATAGTGGTGATCAGCATTTCTGACTAGTGGACCAAGAATTTAGCTGAGAGGAAAAGTACAATTGCTAGGTGTATTTATTGGGAAAGGAAGACATATTGTACCCTATATTTCTGTTCTGTATTGTCTTTATCAGGTTGAAATCTGAAGGGTCTGATATATTTGCAAGAGCCCTGTGTGCATTGTTATGCTGCTTGGTTTTGATAAAATGCAGTATTGTAGTTGGTGCTCTTTAGCTACGTCAAACCTTGCTTCACAGCTAATACATGGCATTGGTCCATACCACAAGTTGTGCAACTTTCTCCAGCAAAAATATTGCTGCTTTTTGAGGATTAAGATCATTATTTCAATATGAACTTTGTGAAAAAGAGAAGGGCAGAGGCAAAGGGAGTTTTTCCTCTCTCACACTGGGGATTCAGAGTCACCATGAGCACAATAATATAGAATAAGAAAATCCTCCGTACACCCACAACTTTTTCTTTCTCTTGCTTCTTTGTTTAACCTTTTTCTCCTTCAGTCTTTCCTTCCCTTCTATACTGGATGCAAAAACGTAAAAGAGAAGCAAAATTATTATCCAATGCAGCTACTTTCAGTCTACTTTAAAACAACGTCATTTGAACGTCATTTGAGGTTTTGGCAGTTTAGATGAACTCAAACCTCTACAATTAGAAATATTAAATGACTGAAAGAATAGGAATATTTTCCAGCTCTTGATAAAAAAAAAAATCAAGTTTCTTGGCATTCCTGTGTAGAGTCAATTTCACCAGGTTTCTTGCCCTGGCAACAAGAATGTGTGAATCTGGCATACTGCACATCCCAAAACTGATTTGGTCATATCCAGCCTATTAGTAACTGCTGGGGCAGGCATGGTCCTAGAAACAACATGCCATCTGTATTGCAGAATCTGGAGTAGGATGTTGAGCCTGTGTGAAAGTCCTGCCAAGTAAAATAATAACAATCCATTTAGAACCTGTGTGGATGGGACAGCATGAGAGATGAATGGGTCCACCAGCCAATGGCTTAGCATAGGGTTCCCACAACAACTGAACAATGTATTGCACTTGTGAACCAAATAAATGCACTTAGTTAGATCTAACATGCCTACTGAGAGGGATCTGCTATTTTCTCATGTAAGCATATTGGTTAAGACTGCATGGCTTCAATATTCAGATGACTGCTGGGGGCCAGTATGAAGTTGTCTCTTGCTCTTACGGCTGAAATTATCAATTAAATTGGCTATCCCATGCCTACCTGGAAGCTAGGTCCATTGCAATCAGTGGGACTAGCTGCTGAGTAAATACGCATAGGCACAGGCTGTAAATCTTGATTCATAAAAAAGATTTTACTTTTGAACCATTGTTTACTCTGCTAAAGTTTGTTTGCTTCAGAATGAAACCAAACCCCAGGCATATTGACTTAATCTGAAAGTTGCAAAGTTTGCATTTGGTGTTTGGGTTTATACAATTCCTGACTCAACTGATCATTATTTGTACAAAGTGTGGCCGATTTTTATGTTACAGAAACTTTGTAAAATAAAATAGTTGCCCCCCTCAAAAAAAAAAAAATCCATGTGAAAATTAGCAACTACCAACTGATGGTAGTAAGAGATGAAAGGTGTTGTGTTTTTTTTGGGTGGGAGGGGGGTGAACACAGAACTGAAGCACACCTTCATTCTTTCCCCTATTGTGGGGAGTGAGTGCAAAATAAAGAGGTGACTGTCACTACCAATTACAAGCTCAAAAGCAGAATTCTCATCTCATCTCACACGGCACAGTACTTCTCAGGGGAGGCAGTTCACATCTTCAGATAAGACGAGTGATATGCATGCATGTGTGAACCAGTCTTTAGCAACTCTAGTTCTGAAAGGTACATATTTTTTGCTCTATAAGACTCACTTTTTCCCTCCTAAAAACTAAGGGGAAATGTGTGTGCGTCTTATGGAGCGAATGCAGGCTGTGCAGCTATCACAGAAGCCAGAACAGCAAGAGGGATTGCTGCTTTCACTGCGCAGCGATCCCTCTTGCTGTTCTGGCTTCTAAGATTCAGAATATTTTTTTTCTTGTTTTCCTTCTCCCAAAATTAGGTGCGTCTTGTGGTCTGGTGCGTCTTATAGAGCGAAAAATACGGTAATTTGACATCCTAGCAGTTGTTCCTAGGGTATCCTCGGGCAGATTGGGTTTATTCCATTTTCCCATCATAAAACTCAGTGGGACAAAAGGGGCTATTGTCAAAGTGCTGGTTTGGGAACATTTGACAAGCCTAACAACATGTTTATTTTAGCAGTATGAATAGGGTTGGCTGTCATAGCAAAAATAAAATAAGTTATCACTCTGCCATGGAAAAAAATGACAGAGAAATTGTTCGCTTGGTAACAAACTAGTCCCTTCGCAGGAGCTGAGGGCTTGAGTCTTCCCTGCCCCATATGGCAAAGCATGGGACACCCTTTCTGTACAGTTAAACTTACAAATATGTATTTGCTTTCTGTCTCTGAACTCTGTTCTACGGTTTTTACGATGTTCATTGTAGCTCACACTGGTAATACACATGAATTATTTTGGCCTACTGTTATTCAACTCCCTGGTCAATTTCTTTCCTTGATGTTTCTATCCAGATATTATAAGTGTAAAAATGACAGAAATTCAGGAAGATCACCCCCTTCCCCAAACACCTTTAATAATTAATTAATTAATTAATTAATTATGATTCATTCATTCAGTATGTGAAGGTATCTAAACAAACAATAGATACCTTCACATATTGAATGAATGAATGAATGAATGAAGCATAATTTATTATGATTATGATTATGATTATTTCTTACCTAACTTCCATCATAACAATCCTCAGGAGTCAAAGGTCAGGGCAAAGATGTCCATCTTCAGCATATGATGAAAGTGCACCTCTGTGGGGAGAAAATTCCACAGCTTAGGGCCTGTCAAAGAGGGAGGGAGGGAGAGAGAGACAGAGACAGACAGACAGACGACAGACAGAGTGTAGCACCACTGAAGCTTAGAGTTGCCAAGACCTTACTTGTACTAATTATCTGAGTTCACAGATGAGCAGGTATTTGCACCCACATCTGTGAAGGCACCACACTCTGTACATATTCCCTGTATTATGGAGCGAATAGGGAAGGCAGTTTAATGTGATATATCACATTGTTTGGGCCCACAATAAGGAGCTCAAAAATTATTTATTCTGTTTGCTAACTGCCCTTCCTCTATGAATATCCCAGGGCTGTGTCCAAAAATATCGATTAAAAACAATTGAATAAAACCAGTTAAAATGTCCACCGGTACTTTAAGCAATAATCCAACCATCCAACCCTAATCTAACAAAAAAAATAACACCAATATGTATGACAGGACTCTTGAACGCCTGAGCAAAGAAATGCATCTAAGTCTTTTGCTGGAGCCTCAAAAATGATCAGGTGTTGATCAGTGGTACCTACAACCCCCTTTCTTGGCCCATTCATGATTATACATGCCTCCCACACAATGCCATATGTGACATCAGGTGTAGGGCAGGTGGACATGGTCATGGGCCAAACTGGAAGGCCTCGGGGTCTAATTAGGCCCATGAGCCAAAGGTTTCCCACTGCTACTTTGTGTGCTGCTGTCCCTCTTTAAAACTTCTATTTGGATTTTAAGTTCTGTTTTCTTCAGATTTCATTAGTTTCCCTTTCAATTTCTATACTGATATCTAATAAATAAATAAATAAATCTGATGATCCAGAGTTTAAAACATATCCTATGGACCCAAAGGTGGTACTACTCACTTATCTCGAGAGTTTCACAGCTTACTGAATAAAGATTTAATCATGCACCTTCTAATTGCTGCAAAACTAGTAATTGACAGACACTGGAGATCCCTCAACACAGATCTTTTTTGAAGCCTGGCTCTCAGAGATCTGGGACATTATAGCCATGGGCAAATTAACTACCTTAAGATGTGAACTTTGTACTAGAAAGAGGAGTACCACCTTCTATGAAACATGGTTTGATTTTATTCAATATGTGCAATCCATTCAACACAGCTTTTGCCCACACATGGAACACAGTGGAATGACAATTTCAATTAATTACTTTATTGATGCTTGTGAAAACTTAGAACCAGAAAGAAGCTATGTCTTACTTAGAAGCAAATCCGGACATTTGTTGTTATTGTGTAATTCTGTTTATGATTTCAATCAATAAAATGTGTTTTTAAAAACCCAAAATGAAACATATCCTTCATATTCCTTTGAAACAACCCAGCAGCTGCAGTTCAAGCTACAGTGCAACATTAGTTCAGACAAATTCATCCTACTCCAAGTTCTACGAGGCTCTGTGCCTGCACTTGTATTCACTCAGCCCAGTCACTTCACTTGCTATTCAAAGTAATGTGAGTTCTGGCAGGGTCTACTTTGCTATGCTTTTCATCGTGTACCTCATGTGCACCAACACTGGGTGTTGTCTCCAAAACAAATAACAGTGCTTCTTTTCTTTTCCTGGCATATTTGAGAAGATCTTTGTTTCCCCTTTAATCCTTTGAGCTAGAATTAACTCATCCTGCATACTTGCAAGGTTTTCCCAGCAAAACGTAATTTGCTTGTCATTCTTGTTTGGTTGTTATTCTGCTTCTGCACAAGAGGTTCTTAAAATTGGTTTTTAGCACCAGGTGCAAACATCTAAGCAGGTCTTCTTTTCGTACCCAGAGAAGATGTCCTGCTCCTGCATTTTAAATATTTGTTGGGATTATTTGTTAAAATGCATGTCATTCAATTGTACTAACAGTGAAAGGTCAATTCGTAGAATCATAGAATTTTAGAGTTGGGATGGACCTTGAGGGTTATTTGTCCAACCTCCTGCATTGCAGGAATTTCAACTAAAGCATCCATGACAGATGGCCATCCAACCTCTGCTTAAAGACCTCCAATGAATACTTGCAAAGTATTCATTCCACCACCTCCCGAGAGACTCCGTTCCACTGTTGAACAGCTCTTACTGTCAGAAAGTTCTTCCTGATGTTTAGTTGGACTTTCCTTCTTGTAACTTGAATCCACAGGTTTGGGTCTTAGCCTCCAGATAAGGACAATTCATTTTCTTTTCTTACTAATTAAAAATACAAAATAATGAAAATCGGTATAACATAAACAGAAAAGTTATCCATCCCTTCCAATATAGAGTCTTCAACAATCACACTTGATCACAAACATTCTGTGTGGAAAATACTCCAGCTATTTGTAAATCCATTTAAATTCCTATGCATTAGCCCCAGAAATAAAACTATTGTTATGCCTGCCAAAAGCCAACGGTCCCAATTTAGATGGATACTAAACACATGACCAAGCATGTTTACATGTATGTATCCTAAAGGATGGGGCATCATGAGCCCCCCAAAAAGCTGTGTGTGTACAATTTACCAGATGAACCCAAATGTCAAAGCCCTTTTCAAAAAGCTGAAATCTCACCAATCAGCTGCTCAAGAAAGCGAGCTGCATGTGGGCTTCCCAGAGTCATCTGGTTGGTCCCTGTGGGATGCAGGACGAGAGAGGCCTTTTGTTCAACCCAGCAGGCACTTCTTAAACTCCATGTACCATTTGTGGGACTGGCTCCAATATAATTTAGCCTACCTTCCATGGATCAGCTTCAGCATTCTTAACATTGTCTAAGTTTTACATTTTTCTGCCTGTACAAGTGGGAGCAATTTATTCTTCTGTTACTTTGCCATGACCATATTATATCTATATATAATAAAATAAAATAGAAGACCCTTGGTACCAAGGCAACGGAAATTAGTTTTACATGGAAAAACACTTTCCTATGGAACTGTGGGCAGCTCTGTATGTAACAATTTCCTCTAAAGGTATTGATGTTCATGTAGGAAAACATATGTGGATTGTAATGTATCAAGTGTACTGTGAGTGATTTTCCTGCTACAATATTTTCTGTGATTAAACCCATGCACCATACATATCAGTGCACACAGGCAGACATATCTCAATGTAAAAATAGTGGGGGAAAATGTTATGTGCTTATTAAAAATACTATAATGAAGGAAGTGGTGGTTAGTGGTGATGGGTTAGAGTTACAGATGCTAGCATAATTACCTGCTAATAGACAAAAAATGAAAAAGGGATTGAAAAAGCAGACTTTGAATTTTCTGTTTGACAAAATACATCTTTCCTTGATGAACAGCTATGTCTGGAAATCCCTTTGTGGTTAGGAGCCACAAAATCAGATTAAGTTTCAAGGTGCAACTCACTTTCCATCTGTATTTCAAGCTGATCTTGGAGAAGTCACTGTGTCAGGGAATGATTCTATGCTACCCAACCAAGAAGATAAAGCCACCAAGCTTTCATTGACAGAGTGATCAATGAATGCTTTAAAGTGCATTCCTATACAATATTATTCAGAAGAAGACTCCATTAAGTTCAGTGCCCACTTCTCTGGGAGTAAGCCCTAGTGAAAATTTTAGAAGACAGTTACGAGATTGTGCTGTTAGTTGGGTATTTGGTGGAAGCCAATTTTAATTAATAAAGAGAAGTTTTCATTGGTAGTGGATTTGATTGTCAAGAGCACACTTGAGATTAGTTTAGTTTCTGGTGTGTAATTTTAATCCTTTTGTAGCAAATACAATTGCTGAATAAAATGTAAACTATACTGTATCAGCTTTCCATATTACTATTGAAATTTCGATAATATACTCATGAACTGAGCAGATGAATTGTTTAATCAATTTATAATACTTAAATTAACATGTTTATTACCAAAACCTCAATATAACTGCATTTTTTTTTATGGGAGGAAGTGTGAAATTAACTAGTAATTTCTTAGCTACCATTGATTGGCATAAGAAAAGGGCAAATGGAGCCATTTTTACAAACTTGGAAAGCAACAATAGCTTCACTTTGCTTGGGCCCTGCTCTGTGGCCCATTTAGCACAATAGTTCATCCAGCTCTGAGGGATGATGAGACTTGGAGGACTTCAGATTCCTAGCGTGACTCATATTGATGCAACTGCTTGGGCAAAAAGTGCTCTTGCTTTTTCCTGGTCATTCCAACCTGTTTACTGTAATATGTCACTCATCAATACTGCTGTCACTAGGAAGCAACGCCCCTCTGTTCTGCAACAACAAACAACAACATACCTCTGATAACTCAACATGCCCGTTTGCATGCCCAAATACTGATTTTCAAGCAAGATTTGGTGGTTTGTTGGCACATATCATTGGGATGAGTTGGTGTGTGTTTGTTTGTGCCTTCAACAAAATGTTGCAATAGAGAGGTCCTGTTCAGAATTTTCCCACCCCCCCAGAATCATAGAATCATAGTTGGAAGAGACCACAAGTGCCATCGAGTCCAACCCCCTGCCAAGCAGGAAACACCATTAGAGCACTCCTGACATATGGTTGTCAAGCCTCTGCTTAAAGACCTCCAAAGAAGGAGACTCCACCACACTCCTTGGCAGCAAATTCCACTGTCAAACAGCTCTTACTGTCAGGAAGTTCTTCCTAATGTTTAGGTGGAATCTTCTTTCTTGTAGTTTGGAACCATTGCTCCGTGTCCGCTTCTCTGGAGCAGCAGAAAACAACCTTTCTCCCTCCTCTATGTGACATCCTTTTATATATTTGAACATGGCTATCATATCACCCCTTAACCTCCTCTTCTCCAGGCTAAACATGCCCAGCTCCCTTAGCCGTTCCTCATAAGGCATCGTTTCCAGGCCTTTGAACATTTTGGTTGCCCTCCTCTGGACACATTCCAGTTTGTCAGTGTCCTTCTTGAACTGTGGTGCCCAGAATGGACACAGTACTCCAGGTGAGGTCTGACCAGAGCAGAATACAGTGGCACTATTACTTCCCTTGATCTAGATGCTATACTCCTATTGATGCAGCCCAGATTTGCATTGGCTTTTTTAGCTGCCGCGTCACACTGTTGGCTCATGTCAAGTTTGTGGTCAACCAAGACTCCTAGATCCTTTTCACATGTACTGCTCTCAAGCCAGGTGTCACCCATCTTGTATTTGTGCCTCTCATTTTTTTTGCCCAAGTGCAATACTTTACATTTCTCCCTGTTAAAATTCATCTTGTTTGGTTTGGGCCCAGTTCTCTAATCTGTCAAGGTCGTTTTGAAGTGTGATCCTGTCATCTGGGGTGTTAGCCACCCCTCCCAGTTTGGTGTCATCTGCAAATTTGATCAGGATGCCCTTGAGTCCATCATCCAAGTCGTTGATAAAGATGTTGAATAAGACCAGGCCCAAGACAGAACCCTGTGGCACCCCACTAGTCACTCTTCTCCAGGATGAAGAGGAACCATTGATGAGCACCCTTTGGGTTCGGTCAGTCAGCCAGTTACAAATCCACTGAGTGGTAGCATAGTCAAGACCACATTTTACCAGCTTCTTTACAAGAATATCATGGGGCACCTTGTCAAATGCCTTGCTGAAACCAAGGTAGGCTACATCCACTGTGTTCCCTTCATCTATCAGGCTTGTAATTCTGTCAAAAAACGAGATCAGGTTAGTCTGACATGACTTATTTTTCAGAAATCCATGCTGACTATTGGTATCACAGCATTCCTTTCTGGGTGCTCACAGACTGTTTGCTTAATGATCTGCTCCAGAATCTTCCCTGGTATTGATGTCAGACTGACTGGGCAGTAATTATTTGGGTCCTCTCTTTCCCCCTTTTTGAAAATAGGGACAATATTTGCCCTCCTCCAGTCTGCTGGGACTTCGCCTGTTCTCCAGGAATTCTCAAAGATGACTGCCAGTGGTTCTGAGATCACGTCTGCCAGTTCTTTTAATACTCTTGGATGCAGTTCATCTGGCCCTGGAGACTTGAATACATCTAAACTAGCCAAGTATTCTTGTACTATCTCCTTAGTTATTCTGGGCTGTGTTTCCTCTGCTGAATCATTTGCTCCAAATTCTTCAGGTCGGGCATTGTTTTCCTAATCCTAATCAGTTTTTTATTATTATTTGCCCTCAGTCAACATTTCATGACCATGACCAGTGATCATGCTCAGCCCTCACTGTGCATTTTCCCTAAATATTAATTGTAGTTCAGATAAACTTAGGCAATGAGTGCATGGTAGTGATTGCAGTTTGGATCAATGAGCAGAGGCTTGACAACCATATGTCAGGAGTGCTCTGATGGTGTTTCCTGCTTGGCAGGGGGTTGGACTCGATGGCCCTTGTGGTCTCTTCCAACTCTATGATTCTATGATTCTAAGATGTAGGGTTGATTCTTCGGCCCATACCATTTTTCATATGAAAAGCCATCACCACACTTATCTTAGAATGGAAAAATTGCATATAATGTAAGCAGCCACAGCAATTATATGATAGGCATTGCAGCTCTTCTAAATATCAGTCCCCAAAGGATTCTGTTGTTTTTATTTGTTTGTACTCAAACAGAGAAACTCCTAAAACTTTAAAAAAACTGTTTGAATTGTCATGCTTATTAATTGTTTGTTTTAGTCTATGTAGTTTAGTTAAGGACGTTTTGGTGCCCTAGTGGAATTGTTATTGTGTATTCTAATTATGTATTGTAAACTGCTTAGAAGCCATTTTGGCTTGACAGTGACATATACATTGATATCATTAATAAATAGCAAAGAGATCCAGTGTAATGTAGTGGTTAGGATGTTGGGCTAGGACCTGTGCGACCAGGGTCTAAATCTACAGTAGGCCATGAAGCTTGCTGGGCGAACTTGGACAAGTCATAGTCTCTCAGCCTAACCTGTAATAAATGTATAATAAATGTGTAATAAATGCAACAAATAAATACTTGGTAGCCCCTCTAGTCCATGTACTGTCGCACTGAGCCAGGCAGATCAATGTCCTGACTCTGTATAAGGCTGTTTACTATTGGTATCCGAGATGAGCAGCATGCTGGCGAGGCAATGGAGTATGCAAGACAGGTTCACAAGTGAATGGAATGAGGTTAGCAGGCACATAGGACAAGTGGGAAGAGCTAGGTGAGAAAGCAAGCAAAAGAGATGTCTTCTCAGGCACTCTATGATGCTGTGCGATCAAGATGAACACAGTGGTGAGGATGCAAAGGATAACAATCGCCAAAAGACACAGCCCAAAACAAGCACTGTGGATGATGGGAGAAATAAATTAAAGTTTAGGGTTTTCAGGGACGTTATCATTTCTGTCTCCAACAAAAGGATCATACCAAATGGGTGGAGGATTTTCACATAATTGTCAATTAAGATCTGTCAGGCAATTATATCACCCTTCCCAATCTTTTGCTTGTTTGTCAGCATGTCTGACCTATTTAATTCAAGGAGCAGCTATTGCAACAAAATGCGATAGATGGGAGAACAGCTTGACCGACAGACTGATGAAAAAATATATATACAGCCACAGATTCAGTTATCAACAACAGAAAGACCATGCAGCCATGGTTGTTGTTATTACAGAATCAGAAATGAAGTTTAGAAACAGTCCTTATAAACTGAAGTCCTTTAAAAATGCAGGTCCAGAAGACCTCCTAGAAACCAGAATTAATGGCTCCAAATGAGACAGATCAGAAGAAGGTGAAAATCAGAAGGAGTTTGATTTTAATTCAAATTCTCAGAAGATTTGTTGGATTATTTAATTGAATATCACCCTATGCCTGCATGTTGAGCTGCTGTTAAAAGCACAGCTACAATGGCCGCTTGAAAACACTACTTGGAAAGTGTGCAAAAGAAATAACCTCCCTAGGTTTAAAATGCAGTTTGTGAAATCTGTTATGTGATTACTCTGTTATAAAGCGTGTTCTCCCTAACTGAGAGCACGTGTTGCGGTTGGGGAGCAGGCCGCCCCGGCATGACTAGGCAAAATTGATCAGCAACCTAGCCTTAAGGGTTAATTGGGTTGCTGGGGAACATTGATTGTTACCAATTCGGAGGAGGAGTTAGAAGTTATAAATAGTAGGGCCAGACGTAGGGACGTCCTCTTGGCCGATGTCAGAGATGGGAGGGAAATAATGACTGTTTTTGAAACATTTGACTTTGCAAATCACACAATTAACATTGCATGGAGGGGAATAACAGAACTCTGCCCACTGGCTCCACCTGATGTGCCACATCCCTTCTGTTCATGCAGTGGGGGGCAGAGGGGTCTGTTCCTGGTCACATGGAGCCCCTGCACACAAGCAGGTGCTCAAACGTTGCATTTTCTCTACAAACAACCATGTGCAACATAAGGTTGTTGCAGGAAGAAGCCCTAACAGTGGGGGTGAGGCTAAAGCACAATCCTGCTCTACCGCCAACACAGATATGTCCTACCTAAAAGTAACACATGAATAGGGGTTATGAATTCACAACTTGTATGTGCATCACAACTGCCCAGTCAGACTTTGGGGAAGTAAATTTTGGTGGTCCCCTGTGGCTCGAATGCACAGCTCGTATCAACTGGGTGCTATGAGTTCAGTATTGTGGGCCCAATTTTATGCAACTCCAAGTTTAGGCCAGATAAGCCCCCTTCCTACTGAATTTCTAGTGCCTACTGGAGACACCCCCACAACCTCCGTCTGCAGCAGACACCATCAACTTATAAAACCATACAACAATATATTAAATGTATATGGCTGCCCACCAATAAATATTTCCAGAGCACCTCGCAAATCAAAACAAAATTAAGAATACAGGACACAGTAATTAAAATTATATAATAATCTAGCTCATCACGAAGCTGCAGCTCTGTGTTCACAGAAGTCCACAGCCCAAATCATAGGTGCCAACTCCCTGAGTTCCTGGGTGCCTGAGCACCCACAAAATTCCCCATGAAGGGGCCGGGCACCCACTACTTTTGCTGCCAGGGCCAAGCACGCTGCATGTTCCTGGTTAGTCACAGGAGTGCCCGAGAGTACTTGTTCTGTCAACACAATGGGATTCCCCCATTTGCTGAGATACAAGGAACTGAAAAACTAGGTATTGATACATAATATTTCCAGTTGCTGGTTTATAATTACAAAAGAAGCAAACAGGAGAATGATATGTAGACATTTTTAACCTTCAGCTGGTATCGAATGCAGCTGCTTGGATGCTGGTGGGGGCCAACCGATTGGACCATATGACATCTTTAGTGTACCAGTTGTACTGATAAACTAATCAATTATTTGTTTTTTGAAATATGGCAACCCTATTTAAAAGCCTGCACATGGGAGATTGGCCTCAGAGGCTGATATTGGGTCCACCACTGAGATCTGAGATCTATTAGATTATGGAAATCTGGTCACTCTAAGAACAGGCATATGTTCTGGGCCGTTATTTTGTTTCTTTTTGCCAGGACTGAGCCATCCATCCCAGATACTCTTTAAACAGGTGGCTGGCCTTGAGACTTCCACCAAGGGCTAGATATATACATAGCTGGCTCAGGAAAAAGGATAGGAAAAGCAACAGAAGAAGTACGACTGACTACTAAGAGATTCAAGTAAACTGGGTACAGATGGAGGAAGTGAATCATATCACACTTACTCCTTGATATCCCAATGGTCTTCCAAGTATTTGCAGGTTCTAAAAGGCACAGGGCACCTTTATTTGTACACCTTGTGTCAAACTATCTCCCTCCAATTCAAGGATGGCAATGGAAACAGTGAGTTGTGGTTCAAGCAAGCAGCGCTTGTCTTCACAGTCCATCATATATGTTATGTTAACCCTAACATGTCATACCTGAACAGGATTTCTGTTGTCTTTCAGATATGAATTCATTTTTCATTGTTTACCATTTTTCTGGTTTTAAATTGCTTTTAGGTGTTGTATTTTACCTTGTCAAGTTGCTTTAAGACTTTTTATTATATCAAGTGAGTTACTAATAAATGTCGAAGTAAATGTTAATATTACTAATAATATCAACAGCTACAGTATTAGCCATGATGACTGTGGAGAAACTTCAGCTTCAGAGGCAATGCTCTGAATATCAGCTGCATCCGTGATGCCTTCATGCCCTTCTTGTGACGTTGGAAGCATCTGGTTAAACATTGCAAGAATCAGGATGCTGAATGTTTGTTCTTATATAGGAAGCATGTTTATATCCATGCAGGGTTACTAACCAAAATCACCTACTTGAAGGCCAAATGTCCAACACGTTCATAAACAAGGGCTCTGTTAATTGGGCAAAAAGATATTTCCCTTTAAATTGAAATATAAATGTTCATACTGTTTAGTTGTTAGATCCTAAATAATTTGAGAAATAAATACCGTACAGAGCTCAGGTAGTTTGGCAACATTCAATAGGAGTGTAAGATAACACATACAAGTTTAATGAGATATAAAACAGTGTTTTCTGGATTATACCAGCTATATCTGCTAATCCCTAGCCTAATACTAAATCCAAAATAATATACCATTCAGCACAATCAGATGCATCTTGACTTATTTAATTAGGCATTACTCAATCACTTAGACTTACAGTGTGTGAGGTTGAAGTGCTTAGCTTCAAAAATCAGATATTTTTGTTCAATGTTTTTTATTTAAATAGAAAAGCAGTTTTTAATTCAATCTGAGTCTTAAATTATTATGATTCAGGATTCAGGTAGGTTGCCGTGTTGGTCTGACTTAGTTGAAATGAATAATAATAAAAAAAATTCTCCAGTAGCACCTTAGAGACCAACTAAGTTTGTTCTGGTGTAAGCTTTTGCATTCTGAAGAAGTGTGCATGCACACAAAAGCTTATAACCAGAACAAACTTAGTTGGTCTCTAAGGTTCTACTGGACAATTTTTAACTGTATTTATTTATTATGATTCAACAACCTCAGATATGCAGATGATACAACCTTGATGGCAGAAAGTGAAGAGGAATTAAAGAACCTTTTAATGAGGGTGAAAGAGGAGAGTGCAAAATATGGTCTGAAGCTCAACATCAAAAAAACGAAGATCATGGCCACTGGGCCCATCACCTCCTGGCAAATAGAAGGGGAAGAAATGGAGGCAGTGAGAGATTTTACTTTCTTGGGCTCCATGATCACTGCAGATGGTGACAGCAGTCACGAAATTAAAAGATGCCTGCTCCTTGGGAGAAAGGCGATGGCAAACCTAGACAGCATATTAAAAAGCAGAGACATCACCTTGCCAACAAAGGTCCGTATAGTTAAAGCCATGGTTTTCCCAGTAGTGATGTATGGAAGTGAGAGCTGGACCATAAAGAAGGCTGATCGCCAAAGAATTGATGCTTTTGAATTATGGTGCTGGAGGAGACTCTTGAGAGTCCCATGGACTGCAAGAAGATCAAACCTCTCCATTCTTAAGGAAATCAGCCCTGAGTGCTCACTGGAAGGACAGATCCTGAAGCTGAGGCTCCAATACTTTGGCCACCTCATGAGAAGAGAAGACTCCCTGGAAAAGACCCTGATGTTGGGAAAGATTGAGGGCACAAGGAGAAGGGGATGACAGAGGACGAGATGGTTGGGCAGTGTTCTTGAAGCTACCAGCATGAGTCTGACCAAACTGCGGGAGGCAGTGGAAGACAGGAGTGCCTGGTGTGCTCTGGTCCATGGGGTCACGAAGAGTCGGACACGACTAAACGACTGTTTGTGCTGTACATTTGTACTGTTTTATTGTTGTTAGCCGCCCTGAGCCCGGCTTCAGCTGGGGAGGGCGGGATATAAATAAAATTTATTATTATTATTAAACAACAACATTTATTATGATTCAGTTACAGTATGTGATTAAAAGTGGCATGTGATTAAATGTAAGCCTACATGTACTACCCTACAGGTAGTGTAGTAACAGTGTGAAATTGGGGAAAGAGACAGAATGTTGGTCTCTCTATCAACAGATGGGGGAGATTTCCATTCAGCTCCTCCCTGATTTGCACTTTCTAAAACAATACACAAACCAAAATGCTGCTATTCTTCAAAATTCACACTTTTCTGAATTTTTTTACAATATAGTTCTTCAGTCAAAAACTGTGCAGAAGCATTTAGATTAGGGGGAATTGTGTATAAAAATATTTTTTAAATTAAAATAGATACAATATGTTTTTTTTTGGGGGGGGAAACAACTGATTGCAGAAATATATATACACTGTATTTTTCGCTCCACAAGACACACTTTTTTCCTCCTAAAAGGTAAGGAGAAATGTCTGTGCGTCTTATGAGGCAAATGCGTGGTCCATGGAGCCGAATTGCCCAGGGGCAAAAAGCAGGTCATGCTTTTTTTTTTAGAAAGAGGGAAAGGGGTGTTGAAACAAAGCCGCTGAGCAGCTTCATCTCTCACCCCATCATTTTTTAATGTACTGAAGATCCAAATATATAATAGTCCCTGCAGATTAAAAAGTTGTGTGAGCTGGCCGGGACTGATAGGAACTAGAACAACATTCGTCACAAAAACCTTTGCCCACAGGAACGTCCAAGCAGGCAAATAATAATAATAATAATAATAATAATAATAATAATAATAATATACTATTTATACTCCGCCCACTGGCTGGTTTTCCCCAGCTACTCTGGGCGGTTTCCAACAAAATATTAAAAATACAATAAAACATCAGACATTAAAAACTTCCCTAAACAGGGCTGCCTTCAGATGTCTTCTAAAGTCAGATAGTTGTTTATTTCCTTGACATCTGATGGGAGGGTGTTCCACAGGGCGGGCGCCACCTGCACCACCGAGAAGGCCCTCTGGCTGGAGAGTTGCACTGGATGTGGAGGATTCCAGTGTGTTTACATGTGTGCTCCCTAGCCTAGATCTTGCAATTCTTTCACCTGAACCAGAGTTTGTTGCTCCCTGCTGAATACTGAATACTGAATACTCCCTGCTGAATACTGGACTTACCACCAATTTGCACTGGGTGCAGAGCCTTGGAGGTACTGCAACTATTATGTAGAATGGAAGACAAGAAGCAGGGGGTGCCAAATTTAGGTACTGCGGAGGGTGCCGCTGAAATTTGAGACCCCAAGGTCTGCCACTGCTCCCAGTGCAAGGGTTTCTGGGAAATAATTTTGTGGTGTTCTTACATACATTTTGCAATTTATAAGGGACTGTCTTGCTATCATTTCATGTACTGTGGTGCAGTTTGGCCCTCAGCTGCTATATACTAGTATTCTAAGTAGTTCCTAATACTTGTTTGCCAGCCACTTCCAGGATTGTGCATGCATGCATGATGAACCTCTTGGTTTAATGAGTCCTAACAATCAAGCAATTAGAAATTAATGAGCTCTGATACTAAGAGTTACTCTTTAGAAAGGTACTGTTTAGCCACAACTCAAAGGTCAGACTGACTTCCTGCTGTTTATGTAGCACTGTATGACTAGCCTTTTGCGCAGTAGCTAGTTAAAAGCAAGGCTGGCTTGGTATTGCATTGGCAGCGTCTCATTAATATATATGTGAGCACTTGTTCACTCGTGAACAAAAATTAAAGTATCCTGAAACTGTGCAGTGGTGTATTAACCAGAAGCCCCATTTAGCCCCATAGGATCTGGTCCCAAGTAATCACTTACTGTACAGGATTGCATCCCTAATGGCATACTTTATGCACAGATGGTGTTTAACTCATAGAAAAAGCTAACATAGCTTCATTATATAGAGACTGTCTAATGGGTTGTTCCATGTTGACAGGTAGATTAACTTGAAGGTAGACAAGGGTAAGTCAGAGGTGGAGCTAGCTGCTCCAGCACCTGGAGCGGCACACACGCCCGGGGGCACGGGGCTAGCTGCCTGCGGGGGTGAGTATCCCAGGGGGTGCCGCCCATGGCAAGTGTCCCAGGGGGCAGGGGGCGATGTCACCCCCTCAGGAATGACACCTGGTGCGGACCGCACCTACTGCACCCCCTTTCTCTGCCAGAGGGGTAAGTCCACCCCACCCCACCGGATTGAGCCCTGCCACAACACACATCAGCTGATGTCACCCAGTAATGCTGATTGACAGGTGGGCATGGTTTGCAGGGCAAATTGGGGCCACCTGGTGGATGCAAACTGGCCCCCATACCAGAGGTTCCCACATAACCTAGTTTCTAGGACTTCTTCAGTCCCACCTGGCAATTCTGGGAAGGACTGTCTGGATTCACAACATGTTCTCTTGTCCTCCTCCTCCTTTCTAATGGGCAAACCCTTTCATTAGGCTAGCATTCCATTTCAAATGAAACCAGTTCTTTCTTTCTGTTAGAGGCCAAGCTGGAAAAGCTGTGACAGCGGATATAACGCTGATCGGTTGCAGACAATGCACATGTCGCCTGTCACAGACCTTAATCAAATCAAATCAAAATTGCAAACAAGCAATGCATTTTTAACAAAACTAAAATCAGTGGCCCATTCATATTTTAAAATGTACCTCAAACAACAACTGAGCCAATTAAATCAGATTGCAGAAAGATTTTCCCCTTTGCACATATTGATGGGTGTAATTATGTAAATTTATTCTCAACATTCAGTTATATTTCCTGGATCACAACCTCTGTGAGGCAAGAAGAATTTCAATACAGAAAATACTATTTCATCATATGTCCGCAGACAGGCGACTAAAAGTGTTATCCTGTCATATGTGCAGATTAACCAGCCCTTCGGTATCGAGATCAGTTTTTTTATATATATATAAAATGTTCTGTAGCAATTTAAGCTGGTTCTCAATCCTGATTCCCAGGTATTGAAATTTCATCATTCACAAATGGAATATTTACACACAGGAAAAATAGGGAACATGTGTTGACCTCCCCCAGCTGTATAAAACTACATGATCATTGCTGAATTTCTCTAATTAATTCTATTCCTTCCCCCACCCCTCTAATTCAATTTTTCATTATGTCAGAGGTTAGAAAAAAACAGCAAGTGGATCTACACTGATTTGATTCCCCAATCCCTTTCAGCAGTACAACTGAATCCCTGGGTAGCTGAAGCTGAACATCATTCAGCTAGAGAAAATGTTCATCTGTACAAATGGGCAATGAAATCTACTACTGGGAAATCTGTTGACTCACAGTACAAACAGCATGGAAATGTAATTTCCTGGATTGCTGCAGGTTTCTAGACAGTGGAGACTGGTGCATGCAAGTCAGAGATAAAAGTGCCATTTTATGACTGATATGAGTTTTTGTGAGGGTTTTTTTTTAACATGGGGGAGCATTCAGTCATATAACATCTGACTCAATACTATTGAGTCTGCACTGGTTAATCCATGTCTTTCACTGACCATGTCAATCATGTCCTATAATGGAACGGTAATTCAAACAACGTGCCTAAACCATGTGGGATATAACATCAGTCTTCTTTCATTTATCCTTTTATTAAAGCCAATCTGTGACATATTATGTCAACCTGCGGCATGGTCAGATATGAAAGTGTGATTCAGCCACAGCTTCTGCAGCATCCCCTTTCCTCATCCTTACTGACCCCTTTGACAAAACCATAAAAGAAAACATTGTATGGGGTGATGAGAACAGTCTGTCTCTTAGGAGCCGAGTACATTCTGTTAGGAGCATAACAAGAGACAGGCAATGCTCCACCATCTCGTCATAATAAATGACACTTTGAGTTAATTATTACTTTGTAATTCTTTATTTAAACTTTGTACCAAAATTCATTTGCAATATAGCCTTTCATGCACAACATGAAAGGCATTATTGTGTGCGGTCTGGGTGTGGCAGGATCCCAGGTCAAGTACAGAATAATTTTGTTTACATGCTTGAGTGGTGCAGTGCATAGTGTACACGTTGCACAGATAGCCACTTGATTTATAAGACTAATTATTTACATTGGATTGTTTGCACAAAGAAACTTTTAATATACCTGGATTCCCTAGGCCAACTCTGTTCTCAAGGGATTGTTCTGCCCTGTGCTTAAGTAATTGCACTTAAGATACCAGATAGGGCCTTCTGGTCAGAAAGCTGTGATCAAAACATTTGTGCTGGTATCTCTGCTAAACTGCTGGAGTAAACTTTTGGTACTGCACAGAGACTTTAAGTCAGTGCTAAGAAATACTCTCCACATTCATAAGGTTCCAGGTTGAGTCTTCAGTATACAATTGCACCTCCAACAAAAGGGGTGGGTCTTGAGACAAATCCAGTCTAAAATTGCCTGTAATACTGCTAGTCAGATGCCTCTAGGGAGCCTAGGCCCAACCAACACCTGTTATTTTCCCTCAGCATCTGGTAGTCAGCAGACACATATTTTCATGGATTTTTCCCATGAGCTTCTAAAGCTATCTAAACCAATACATAAAGTGACAGTGAATTCATAAGATTCTTTTCATTATGGTTTACATTTACATTATTGTTTACAACTGGCACAAAAATACCTCAAAGCTACCTATCAACCGTTGTAAAACAAGATTCATACAAGAAAATAAAACGTTTCTTAAGGAGTCTATTCAACAATAAGAATAAAAGGGATGAATCCTACTCCATCCCATTAATTTATGAATTATACACTTCTGTGAGTAATGTATTTTCATTTGTCTATCCTAAATCTTCTGCCAATCAAAATAATTGAGAGCCCTCCCTCAATTGAAGGTACAATTCTGGCAGGGTTATGAGCAAAGTGTCCTCTAGTGGTCCCCATCCTCTGTCTGTGGGCCCTGATGAACTCCAAGTGGTGCCAGATTGTTAGGTGTAGCTGTCATTGTAATTTGCCCTCAGTGCCTCAGATGTAGCACTATTCAAAAGCAGCGGTAGCCAACATGGTTTCCCCCGGATACTGTAAAATTCCAAGCCCCATCAACCCCAGCCAAAATGGCCATTGGCCAGGACTTGTAGTTGAACTTCGAAGCTGAACAATATCTGGCTGCTCCTGCTTTAGGGCATTGTGGGAAATTGAAATGGCAGATAGAATAGTCCCAGCCAGGATACTGGGCTCTGGCTGCAACCCAGTAATGTAAAGTACTGAAGCTGGTCCTGATTTATCTATCATCGATCGATCTATGGATTGTTCTATATCTCCATCTGTCTTATCTATTCTGTTCTAATGTGTATATTTGGAAATTTATGTATCTATTCTCTATGCATTTGTTCACCACTTAAAATATCATAACCAAATTTTGCATATGGTTCCTGAAATCCAGGAGCAGATTTTCATCTATGTTTAGATAAAATTGGACACCACTGTGACTCAAGATGATGGACTGGACCTTTGAAAGCTGCATTGATTTCAATCAAATTTTGGGTAATAGGTTCTGAGATCAAGGAGAATGTTTTCACTGTGTTTGGATACAATTGGACATTATTTGGAATCAAGATGGCAGACTGAACCTTTCAAAACCTCACTGATTTTGTTGGTTTCTTAGAATTTCCAAGCTACACTTAGTAGTAGGCTACTAGTAATTTTATAAATCTCTGTCAGTACTCTCTCCCTGCTCCCACTCCCAAAAAACATTAATGTCAGGCAGGTTTTTTAGACACCTTCTGAAAATTCTAAACATGTAATTTAATTACATATGCATGTTTTTAAATTTTGTTGCTTCTATCTGTAGATTTTATTAATTAAGCAGTCCATAGATTTTGTTAAACAAATAAAAAACTAAACTGCTTAAATATATGATTGACAGCCTGTCAAAGGTACAGGGTTCATTAGTTGGTTGCTTTCATGTTAATGTACAAACCATGAATGGTTTCTTGGAATGTTCATTGTTTTTAAAATGTATTATCTTCAAAGCATACTCACCCTTTATTTTGAAAATAGCAACAAACTCAGTGTCAGCACAGAAGAGTCAGTGAGCAGGCTCTTCATCATAATTCTCTCATTCAGCTGCAGCCTGCTGAGTTGATCAGGATCAGTGGTGAAAAACAAGAACTGAATAAGTACAGTGGTACCTTGGGTTACATACACTTCAGGTTACAGACTCTGCTAACCCGGAAATAGTGCTTCAGTTTAAGAACTTTGCTTCAGGATGAGAACAGAAATCGTGCAGTGGTGGCACGGCAGCAGCAGGAGGTCCCATTAGCTAAAGTGGTGCTTCAGGTTAAGAACAGTTTCAGGTTAAGTACGGACCTCTGGAACGAATTACCGTATGTACTTAACCCGAGGTATCACTGTACCTTATGGTCAACAAAAAGGTACAAAGGTTTACTCTGACCCTGCATAGTGGTCCTCATACACTATTTTTTATCCTACTGATTGTACAGAAAATTACTTCTAAATGCCTCAGGGAGGCCTATTTAATATCTGTTCTAGCAGCTTGTAGATAAATGGACACCAACTCATTTGAACTGGTATCTTTGAAATGGAAAATACTATGGGAAGAAATGGGTAAAAAGAAGGTATTATAGATATCCTTCCCAAAGAACTATTATAGAGGGAAATGTTTTGTGGTTTTGCCCATATCTCTCATAGCTTTCTTTAGAATCCATTTCTTATATAATCCTAATAATTTAAACACACTTCTATTTCCTTTATCAGACCAATGTAATAGAAAGAAAGGTGTGCATTGACAGGCACTGTGTGTTATCTCCCATACCTAAAACGCTTGATCCATATGTAGGGAATTTTATATTTTCTGCTAAATTTGACAAGAACCCCGAAAAAAAGTATGTGAAACCTCTAAGCTATTCGGTGGCTCTTCTTTGCATGGAAATTACCACTAGCTGCTGCAGTAGTCAGAAAGTCATGAAGAAATACTGTGAAAAGGGCTTTATGATCTTAAAGTGGAGTAGATGTATGCACTTCTGTAACCCAAGAAAACCTTATTAAAAACATTTTTTTAAAAAAAGAAGAAATACATGTGAAGATGGTCATCGTTTTCTCAGGAAATACATTTCCTTACTTCATTTTCGTAACGGTACAGTGGTACCTTGGTTCTTGAACGTAATCATTCCGGAAGACAGTTTGACTTCCAAAACCTTCGAAAACCAAGGCTCAAAGGGCTGGCTGCAAGTTCAATTGAGAAAACTGAAAAACATGCAGCGGAAGCCGTTCGACTTCCAATGAGTGTTCGAAAACTGAAACACACACTTCCAGGTTTTCGGCATTCAAAAACCGAAACATTTGGCTTCCCAGACGCTCGAAAACTGAGGTACTACTGAAACCAGCACAACAATGAATGCAGTCAGAAGGTCAGGTCCCATTGAAAGTCCTTTTCTCTCCTTCTCTTAGCAAAGCTGCCCACCTCTTCTGACCAGCTTGTCCATAGGTTGTCTTGCAAGTCTAAGATTCTAAAGGACCCCATTCACACCAACACGTGACACTTATTTTGTCCGTATCTTACATATTTGTGTACTTGACCAAACCCACACAACTCATGGACCACTGAGACAGACACAGTGCTTTAGACATGTCTTGTGGCCTAGCAGGTTTCTCGTAGCTTTTGTAATCTTAGCAAGCAACGAAAACAGGACAGTCGCTGAACCCCTGATGAATCACCAAACACTGCTAATAGACTCCAATTCAGTGCAGACCTGCTTTAGGCAGCTTCTTCATAGCAGACTTTGAACATTCTGGTTCCTTTCACTATATCAGACCCTCCAAGTGTCCCTATTTTCCAGGGACATCCCTAATTTAGAGAAGCCATCCTGGTTTCTGTGTTGGGTTTTCTTAATATTGATGTGGTCAGTGGTGCTACCCAGAGGGTGTGTGTTTGTAATTATAACCTGCATGGCAGCACAATTGTGAGCTCTTGACAATTCAACACACCTGTAGTATCTTAACAATTTAACTAATTAGCAGGGAGGGGAGTTTCCCTGCTGCACCAAATGCAGCGATGTGATAGGGTAATTGATTATTTTGAAAATTGTATTTAAGTTGACCAAATGCTTTGTATGGTACTGGCTGATGTAGAGTTGCAGCTGTTTGATTATTATTTAAAAATAAAGATAAGCAAAGATATTGCGAGCAAGTTTTTACTCCATCGCTGTGCAAACATGGTTGGCGAAGAAAGTCCAACATTCTGATTTGATTCCGGAATGTCCCACATTTCATTAGGATGTCCCTATTTTCACTGGAGAAATGTTGGAGGGTATGGAGTTATCCAACCCCAGCACCGTCTGAAGGCAATCCTGTATAGGGAAGGATTTTTTTAAATATTTAATGTTTTATTGTGTTTTTATATATGTTGGAAGCTGCCTATAGTGACTGGGGCAACCCAGTAAGACGTGTGGGGTATAAATAGTAAAATTATCCTTATGGAATGGAACATCCCTATTTTCATCAGAGAAATGTTGGAGGGTATGCTATATTTTTTCCTCATTGAAGCATGGTCTGAAACTGCACATAATCAGTGTTGACTTTTTTATTTAGATAGGTTGCTTCTGTAATGTAACTTTTAAAGTGTTGCATAGGACACTTCTGTTTATTTGCTTAAATTGCTCTGGTGTGTTTATCTGAATGTCTGTCTAAAATTCCCATGCAGCACAATGTTATACTTCTTTCCTTAGAAGCAAGCCCCTAGATAAGCATGTATCCAATTACAGCCCTAAACTTCACAGGAACGTTGCTTATTAGCTTGTTCTCCCTTTGCTTCTACTTGTGCATGATGACAAATGCATGTTTGTATGCATCATATGTCCTCGCCTAACACTTTCGATTTTTCACTGCACCTATAAATTTGGCAGCAGTTTATGAGTCCATTCCATCAAATGCATTGTGAATGGTAAAAGCATTTGGGGCATAGCATAAGGAGTTCTGTATGACAGGAGCCTTGCTGGAGGCTGTGATCTGTTGTTCAGCATCAGCTACATATTCAGGGTGTTATCCATTATTAGTGTTATGTAGGATAGAACCAATGAAATACCAAAAGCAGTTTAAAACAACAACATCACATTTACAGCTACTGTTGAATAGATTAAAATGAATACAATAAAACAACTGTCTGCTTTCCAAACATCTTCTTTTAAAGGTTGTTGGGTTGTTGTTTTTTGCTAGCTTCTGGAAGGCTGTGCAAGAAGAGGTGTGGTGCCTCCTTTAGAAGGGATTTTTGGAGCATTAGCATAGCAACAGAACAAACCTTTCTCCTGGTGACAAGCAAGCATATTTCAGAGGACAGAGAGGAGGAGCTTTGAAGATGATCTCACTCAGGGGTTGACTTTGGTAATCTTCCGTAATATGGCGCCCTGTGCGAAGCCAAAATTTGGCGCCCCCAATGGATCTTTTCATTGATGAATCTTCTCAGTTTTGTGTGCCTTTGTCTTTGTACCCTGGGTGGGGAAAGTGCCCACACTGCCCTAAATCTGGAACTGATCTCAGTACATGGGCAGGTTTGGGGGAGGAAGGTAGTCCTCTAGATAACCTGGTCCAGAATGATTTGGGGGTTTGAAGATAATCACAACCAATTTGAATTGTGCGTAGAAGCAAATGGGAAGTTAGGGCAGCTGCTATAGTAAGGAATCCCCATGCTCTCTATATGCGGACTCTGTTAACATTCTGGCTGCTGCAGCTTTTGTATCAACTGTAGCTTCTGAGTATTCTTCAAAGGCAGTTCTATATAGAGCTCGTGGCAATGATCCAGGTATGATGTAACTAAGGAATGTATCACCATGTCCAGATCTGCATTCTCTGGGAATGGGTGTAGTTGGAGAACCACTCTAAGCTGGGCAAAGAAACTGCTGGCCATAACGGCCATCTGGGCATCTAGGATCAAGGCCAGGTCCAGGAAACGATTAAGTCTCTCTTAGGTACAGGAGAGATGAGATGTTAATTGCATGAATGCAAACTAATGTGCACATTTTCAAAAAATGTAAACAGCAGCTGAAGCGGGGGGGGGGGGGATTTAGTATTTGTCAGGAGCACAAGAGATCAGGAGGGGGAAGTTTAACTCTTTACTCCTTACAGTCCCAATGAAAACTGATCCTCTGAAGCTGCTATTTGCATCAGAACAGCTTCCCTGTTCTGATGGGTGGGTAGATGTATCAGGACCACAACAATGGGAGAAGGGTTAAACTTTCCTTCCCCACCAATTTCAGTTCTGATGCTGCTTAGGGCCCCAGAGGCTATTTATATTTATGTATTTCTTTCATTAATTTCCTGTACTGCTTTACTTTTCTTTTGGGGTAGGGGGAGATCTCTAAGCAGTATACAATCTATCTTAAAACAAATAAAGATTGAAAATGAAATACAGAAGGTAATAAAGACCCACATTTTTAAAATGCATGTATTTTTTATATTAAAAAGTGTGTTAATTGCATTCACTGAGGCTGAGGATACACAATCTATTTAAAGCACACCCATGCCCCAAAAGGGAAAAAAAATAATCCTGGGAACTAGAGTTTGTTAAGGGTGCTAGGAACTGTAACTCTGTTAGAGATAAATCAGTTCCTAGTATTCTTGTAGTGGGGGGATATGCCTTATGTGTGCTTTAAACTGATGGTGTGTATACAGACTCAGTTAAAGTTACATCTAGTTTAGCTCTCATGGTGGCTCTGTGTTAACTTAGAGGAATTATTGATCATTTGCTCATTAGAAAAGCAGCAACTGAACTGCCTTGCTGTGCGATTCCTCTGCTAGTTAGCAGCTTTCTTGTGCTTTCCAGAAGAAAGGATGCATTTGCTAATGGACAGCTCCTACACACTTGACGTGCTCCAAAGTCATGTGTAGATTCTTCGTTCCCCATTTGCCTTTTTTCTGTACCAGTAATTTATTTTCTATGCCAATTTTTTTTTTTTTTTTTTGCTGAGACAGCTAAGCTGAACGTCTCTCTGTCTCCATGAATGTTTGCAATCCTCCTGAGATATACCGTGTCAGATACAGCACTAGCATTATGTAACACAGTGAGGAGTGCAGCACACAGCACACCCACACTTTTAAAATACCAGAAGGTGAATCTTAATTGCATATTTATTGAGAAATAATACAAAGTGTTGCTGTCTGGTCTTTGACCATAGTAAAGATTGATTGACTGAATGAAAATTGTTTTTCAGCAGTCTTATTCCAAACATTCATGATAAATTTGTGTAGCATTATTTTGTTGTGTCTCAAAACCATTTGAAACATTGGATTGACACATGTGCTTAAAAAAAAATGCACCTTGAAGACATTTATTTATTTATTTATTTATTTGGAAGAAGAAGACGACGATGAGTTTGGATTTGATATCCCACTTTATCACTACCCTAAGGAGTCTCAAAGCAGCTAACGATCTCCTTTCCCTTCCTCCCCCACAACAAACACTCTGTGAGGAGAGTGAGGCTGAGAGACTTCAGAGAGAAGTGTGACTAGTCCAAGGTCACCCAGCAGCTGCATGTGGAGGAGGGGGATGCAAAGCCGGTTCACCAGATTACTGTATGAGTCCACCGCTCTTAAACACTACACCACACTGGCTTTCTTACCTGTCCTTTTCCGTAAAAAATTGGGGTTTGCATGCACACACATTCCAATGCTCTAACTCATTGGCATGTTCAGGTAAATGCCTGAACACATCTTTGATGTTACACTCATCAAGTGATGAACATGTGTTGCTTTTTTATTATTTATTGTTTTCATGCATGAGGATAGCAATAACAGTAAACAGAAACAAAAATCTAAAAGTCTGGAAATGAAATATAAAATCAGTCTATAGCCACAAAACCATTATGGGGGTGATTCAAATAATATGGTATCTCTCACATATACTGTACATCTTATCTAGATCTTACATTGTGGTTCATATTGTCCATATCTGAATAAATCACCCAGCCACAACTTTTTCACCACTTCTGGTAGTGTCTCGTATTCTCCAGTGCCCATTGTATATTGAATAAAGTCCCACCACACAGCACAAAAATGCTTGTGGCTGTGCTTTTAGTTGTAACAAATGTGTGGAGAAAGTATTTTTTCTGATATTGCTATATACCATACGTTTCCATACCAAGTCTTCAAAGACACATTATCCAGGTTTTTAGGTGATAAACATGTGTGTGTTTGAATTAGTACTTAGGAGATGCCTAATATGGACACAACCTGGTTGGTGCAGCCCCAAACACTCCTTATAGTCATAAAGGCATAGTTAATTTACAGTCAAATCCAGCTGAATAAAATAGAGCCCATGACAAAAGCAAAATGAGGTCTGGCTTTCGGTGTGAGGAAAGAGAAGAGACCCCTACTAGAAACATTAATAAAATATGTGATGGAATGAATACACCCTTTGCCATAATTAGTATTTTAGCACTGTGGCTTGCTGGCCATTGCCACGGCACTTACTATATTAATACTATGTAGCAGAAAAGCATCCTTATAGATATGTTTCTACAGCAGCTTTTGTTATTCCAGAAAGGGATTATAAATGCAAATTTTAGGGTGTGTGACTGGGATGAAAAAAATGAGGGATCTGCCAAAGTAAATGACTGAGGAATTCATCTATCAGCGTTCTCAGAAAAGGAGCCAGATGTAGACCACTTCTAAGTATAGCGAAAACGTGTAAATTTGGAAAGCTAAATATTTCTTAAGTTACTTTTCCATCTCCTTTCCAAGGATCCATTCACTGTTTTCACCAAACATACTCTTGCAAAATAAAGGCAGTTTATACACTCAGAAAACAGTACTCACATGTTTTTTCCCCATCGCACATAAAGCTTTGCCCTCTTAAGGTCCCAATCCTGCAGAATATACTTCAGCTGTAGCTGGATTGCCACGAAAGCCTCCCATATATTCAGCATATGTTTTGCGGCAAGAGAGTCCATTTTTGTCATGGTGGCAAAAGCTTCACCAGCTGAATTTTCACATGTTGTGCAGTTATTGAAGAGACAGGAGCTATGAAGGGGCGCAGGGAGTAGACAATGCTTTTCTATTAGCTATGCACCTCTTACCCAAGGATAAATTGGGTAGGCTTGAATAGAGTTGGCCTTAGGGACTGTGTTAAAAAGGCGCTCCTTACTCCACAATTTCATCAGATCCAGGATTTCTGGGCCAGGAAGTTCTCATCATGGTTTTGGAGGAAATCAGTGTTGAAGTGAGTCTGGGGAATCTGGTTTAAAATTTATGTCCTTCGATTTACAGATTGGGTGAGTTTGGGCCAGTCACTGTATTTCACAGTGCAGTTACCTCACAGTGCAGATAAAGGAGGGAGCCATGCAGATTATCCTGACCTCCACAGTAAGAATTGTCTTACTCGGCTCCAACAGAACGTTTTTCAGCAACACACAAACATACACACAAAATTCCCTTAACTGTTTCAAATAAACACCCCGTGTTTGGTTCCCCCGCAATTCACATGTGTGAAGTAAGATCAGCAAGAATGCTCGTTTAATTGCAAATTTCTCTTTTTTGCTTTGTGTTTCGCTTGACAGCATATGAAAGACTCAAGATTAACCTCTGTGAAAATGCCCCATGCCTCTCTGCAAGCACTAGCCCTCTGTGTGCCAGTAGATAGCGTCTGCTTGCCATCCTGGGGCTCACACCGGACCCAGTGGAAACATCTTCCGCCATGATCAATGCTGAATAGCTGCTTCTTGGACCTTCCATGTCTTCAGACACCAGGAACGTAGCAAGCTGCCTTATAACAGGTCAGACTGCTGGTTCATCGAGCCAAATATTGACATCTTTTTTTCAGTGGTTTTCCAGAATTCAGTCTTTCACTCACCTACTACCCCCTCCTTTTAACTGAAGAAAAACAGTGTTTTTCTAATGGGTAGATTATGAAGTGGAAGTCATCGTGACAGCCCTCCATAGCCATGCCTCCAAGGAGAGTACAAACATGCAGGCAGCTGTCTTAACTGATTATATCCATAAACTCAGTGGCCCTTACTTCTGACTTCCATAGGTTCAAGTTGAGAAACAAAATCAGCACTGATGAAAGATCTAGAAAGCTGAAGCACAACCCCTTAGGCTTTAATTAGAAATGCAAACAATTTTGCAAAGATGTGTTATCATTTAAATTGCTTGCATGAAATCGGAGTCTGCTTGATTATTGTCTTCATTCTCCAAATTTGTTGCAAATCAACTTGAAAGCCTCATTATCCCCTCATTCACACATCAGGGCAGGGAGAATCCATCAGTCGTTGTTCTTGTTCTTAAAAAAAAGTCCTGGAGCTGTGCTCCCCTCACCTATACCATGGGAGAAGCCAAGGATTTTTACCGTGACACCTTCCTCATGCAAAGCTTGTAGACCAGATGTGGAGAATCTCTGGACCGCCAGCTGTTGCTGAGTTATAGCACCATCAGGCCAAGCATGAGCAACAACTAGGGATGATGGGACATTAGTGTAGCAACAACTGGAAGGCCAAATTTCCCCCCATACCAATTGTAGACAATCAAGAAGCGACATTTTTGTCCTCATCCTCTGATGTACACCAACAAAACCAAAATGCTCAGGCCCAAGGTGGTTCTGGGAAGGAACCATCCTCCATATCTGCTCTCACAGCAGAAGTGTTTCTCCTACAGGCTGGTCTCAGCTTTCATGGTTAATTCTTAGTCATAAACTCTTATTTTTGCAAGTGACGTTTCTTGGTTTGAGAAGTTATATTGATTCAAAATGGTCACTGCCACAGCCAGTGCTTCAGTTTTTTAAAAGCAAGGGTTCATGTGCATTTAAGTGAAGCCATTAATTACTAATGTATTTCTCCCCAACCTGACCCCCCTTTGAGTCGCTCGTTATTATACTCCTACGTCGGCACTCCTCTATTTACAGACAAACTGAGTAAAACACACCTAGCCATGTTGTGAAATTTTATTGTTTCATTTTTTGGCTAGAACTTTTGTAGGTGTAGACAGGCATTTTTATTTTTGTAGCATGAGAGGCATATCCAAAGTCATTGTAACCTGACGGCTGATTCACATAATAGTGCTTTGACCCAAGAAAATATTACAGCACAAATTATGGCATTTGAGATAAGTAACACCCCAAAGGGATTGGAATTTTACTGAATGGCTTAAATGCACCCATTGTGGAGGCAAATTTATAGTAATCCTTTGGTATTTTTTTGTGGATAGTGACTTATCTAGGAGGAGCGTGACCCAGTCGGTTGCTGCAGCACAGTCTTAAATTACTCAGGATTTTGAGGTACTGACTAATAAAAAGCTTTCACTCATATAAATTACATTTGGGGCTTGGCAACCAAACAATCTTCCAGATTTTCCCTAGCTCTTCCCAGATCATGATTATGCAAATCTTTTACAGGAAACTAGTCATAGTTATGACAGTGTTCATGCAAACTACCAGATTTCTCCCTCATTATAAAATCTTAAAAAGTTCATTTCTCTGCCCAGCAACTAATTTTAATCAAGATAGAGGAAGAGGGTCTCCTGGTTTTGTCAGACCAGACCTCTGCCCCCCTTTTCTCAGAGTAAGTTCTTAGCTACCACTCTGTTGGTGCCTCCCTTTTGCCTTAGCTGAATTTGACCCTCAGAGCTTTACATGTGGATCCCTAGGTTTCAGCTGTGTACCATATTTCCATAATTGATGATTATGCAAATATTTTACAGGTATCTATAGTCAATCCTCGTGAATGTGTTCATGCACAAAGTACATGGCGTGCCACCATTGCATAAGGCACTGAAGGTATGGAGCAACAATATACTTTCTAGCGTGATTTATTTTTCTCATCCTCTTCTGGCCAAAGTAACCGAGGTTGAAATCCTATTTGCCAGCGGTTGGGAACTTTTTCAGCCAGTGGTACACACCCCTCACTGGGGAAGTTTCTGGGGCTAGTGGTGGGCATGCCCTGTGATGGGTATGGCAAGAGGCAAAGGTGGGCAGATCAACAGAGGCAACAAGTTTGGTGTAGCCCTGAGCCAAGGAGGTAAGTAACTAGGAAAGGGTTTTTTATGTTAAATGTTTTACAGTGGTACCTCGGGTTAAGTACTTAATTCGTTCTGGAGGTCCGTTCTTAACCTGAAACTGTTCTTAACCTGAAGCACCACTTTAGCTAATAGGGCCTCCCGCTGCTGCCATGCCGCCGGAGCACGATTTCTGTTCTCATCCTGAAGCAAAGTTCTTAACCCGAGGTACTATTTCTGGGTTAGCGGAGTCTGTAACCTGAAGCGTATGTAACCTGAAGTGCATGTAACCCGAGGTACCACTGTATTAGATTTTTATACATGTGTGATGGAAGCTGCCCATAATAAAATTGCTGTTGTTGTTGTTGAATAGGACATCCCTACTTTCATCAGGGAAATGTTGGAGAGTATGTAGGCTCCATGCCAGCCTCACAAAGGTCAAAGGTTTCTCCTCACACACTCCAGCCCATCTCTGCATCACCCATCCAGGCAAGCAAGAAGCATTTCACAGTTCAACCATACAATCCAGGCTGACAGAAGCATTTGAACTGGACACAGAGTAGGCCTGGTGAGGGGTGTGCCCTTGAGAAAGTGGGTGCACCTGGGAATGGGGCATGGCCCAGTGAGAGTGTCAAGAGCCAGAGGCCTGGAGGGCCATGTTCAGCCCTGGGCCTCAGGTTCCCTACCCCTGCTATATACAGTTACCTGAGACTGAGTCCCCTGAACATGTGCATTGCATTCAGTGTTGCATGCACAGAAGACAAATTTGGGTAAAGTATCTTTCCCTCCCACTCTCTGTTCATATATTTCAAAAGGGTTGGGGGAGTGTCTTGCAAATGTTGTCATCTGGGAGGTTAAGGTTCTTCCACTCAGTTTCAGGTGAATCTTCTACTGCAGTACTGGTCAACACAGCCAATGATTGGTAGTCCCTCATTACCATCTAGAAAAGTTTTTTTTTTGGGGGGGGATATGGGGACGAAGAGGACAGGAGTGCCTGGCGTTCTCTGGTCCATGGGGTCACGAAGAGTCGGACACGACTAAACGACTAAACAACAACAACAACATGGGGACGAAAAGGCCAAGGGACAGATTAGTTGTGCAAGCTGCCTTCTATTTGTGCAATGTTGGATGCAGCCCAATGGTACTAACACCTGAGTACAGATATGCTGGATTGTCACTATGCCTTTCACAATGGAATGCAAGGGTTTGCTAACATCTGCAACTGCAATGTAATGGGGCCTTCTTCCTTCTCCTTCCCTACTATCACAGTATCACCCTCAGAGGATCCTGTGCTGGAAAACTACTCCTGTAAATCTGAGGATCTCAAGGACTATACTGGCACATTTGTGTGCAGGCCATTCTTTGTTGATCTGCTGCCTATAAGAAAGTTACAGTGGTACCTCGGGTTACAGACGCTTCAGGTTACATACACTTCAGGTTACAGACTCCGCTAACCCAGAAATAGTGCTTCAGGTTAAGAACTTTGCTTCAGGATAAGAACAGAAATCGTGCTCCGGCGGTGCAGCGGCAGCAGGAGGCCCCATTAGCTAAAGTGGTGCTTCAGGTTAAGAACGGTTTCAGGTTAAGAACGGACCTCTGGAACAAATTAAGTACGTAATCAGAGGTACCACTGTAACTGAAAATGTTGATACTATATAAAGGTAAAGGTAAAGGTACCCCTGCCCGTACGGGCCAGTCTTGACAGACTCTGGGGTTGTGCGCCCATCTCACTCAAGAGGCCGGGGGCCAGCGCTGTCCGGAGACACTTCCGGGTCACGTGGCCAGCGTGACATCGCTGCTCTGGCGAGCCAGAGCCGCACACGGAAACGCCGTTTACCTTCCCGCCAGTAAGCGGTCCCTATTTATCTACTTGCACCCGGGGGTGCTTTCGAACTGCTAGGTTGGCAGGCGCTGGGACCGAGCAACGGGAGCGCATCCCGCCGCAGGGATTCGAACCGCCGACCTTTCGATCGGCAAGCCCTAGGTGCTGAGGCTTTAACCCACAGCGCCACCTGCGTCCCGTTGATACTATATACTAGTGCTTAAATACTCCCTAGTTTATGATTTGGTGTTATGACTTAATACATTCAATGAACATAGTGTGCATTCTTGTTTCTGGTGGCCACTTATACAGGGCAAAACAAGTAAATGTTTTTGAAACTGCAAAACGTGTGTGTGTGTGAGAGAGAGAGAGAGAGAGAGAATTCATTAATTTGAAAGGTGTCATTCTGAAGAAGATACGAAAGGAAGAGTTTGTTACATAAGACCTTGTATAAGACACTAACAGTGCACTTCTGTGTAAGTCTACTCAGAGGTAAGTCTCTATAAATACAATGAGATTTACTTCCAGATTTGTACAGAAGGGCGACTAACCTGTGACCTATGGGCCTCCTCCTAAGGTTTATAGCAGCTCTCCCGTAGATCACCCCAAAGTATGTGCAGCATTTTAAATTAGTCACTGTGATGACATGATGCCAAATGATATTTGTGTCTCCCCCAAAAGTGTCAAATGGCTATTTTTTTTAAAAAAAGAAAAAGATTCTACCTGAGTTTAAGAATGGATAATGAATGCTAAAAATGATTTAAAAATATTAAAATGATTTAAAATATATGAAATATATAAAGCTGATGAGAAGGCCTTTTGGAAAGTGATCTTGAGAATTGCCCTTGTCACCATGCCTGCTTTTACACTTTGGCCAGTCCCACTTTGACATACAGCTCCCGGAGTCTTGAGCGTGGATCAGTGCCCAAAAAAAGGTTTGCCAATCCCGATGTACAAGATGGCAACTTAATTCTGCCGTTCTTCAAATACTTGAGGCTGTGTGGGGATGCTTCCCCCAATACCACTGGGTGCATGGAGAATTAACTCTGTAAAACTGACAGAACTTGTGTTATTGGTATTCACATCATGTATTTCCCATGAATATTGAGGGGTGGGGATATTTGCCCAGAATCTTGACTATAGTTTGGAGAGTGCGGATCAATCATATCTTTGTGCTGGTTTGTGATAACAACTTGAGACAGTGAGCTAGTGAGGACTGTATCTTTGGGCATCTTATTTCTTCTACGTGACTTCCTACACTTTTTCTTCTTCAAAGTAAGGATTGCATAACTAAGGCCTTTATCAGACATTCCTCTTCAAATTGGATGTTAGCCTGAGACAGCTCATAAGCTATTATTGGAGGCCTGTCTGAAGATGCAGGTTTTATTTGTTTGTTTAAAGACAAATTAACTGCCTTTCAGGTCACACTGCCCTCAGAAGGCAGCATACAAAATTATGTAGCAAAATTAACACTATATAAAAGCATCAAATTAAAATCATATTAAAACTTGAAAATGAATTGTAGCCCATTTAGGGCGTATTCATATAATTTGAATGTGTCAAATTTTATTTTTCTAAAAGTCATTGTTCCCAAACTGAATTGTTGATTTCACAATTACACCGAAATTATACTAGTCTTGCATCTTGTTAACATCTGTGAAAATAACATTATATGAGGAGGAAATGCTTTGCAAGAAAATGTGCCTATGAGTCACAATTGCAAACAAACAGGATGTTAGAAGAAATTTGCATTCTTATGCTGGATTTTCATGAGATGCTCTTTTTTTAAAAAAATGCAAACTGATGTGGAAACTGAATGTAGGATTGGGAAAAAGAGGAACTGAAGTTAAAAGATTCAGACTCCTTTTGGTGATGCTCTGGTAGTTCTCAGCCAAAGGGAAACACACTCAGATGCTTCTGCTAACAGCTGGAGGACCACGCACTACTAAGAGATTGCACTCCTTACCTCCCAGGAAGGAAACAACAGCTAGAAGAAAAACAGCATGGCCCTATCAGAAAAGGAATAGCTGCAGGAATCTTGGGATTGTAAGAATCTGCTTTAAAGTGAGCCAGGCCACTGATCAGTCTAGCTGAGTATTGCCTATATCTCCAGAGTTTTAGACAAGGGGACATTCCCATTCTTACCTGGAGATGCTGGGGATTGAATTTAGGGACCTTCTACATGCAAACCAAATGCTCTCCCACTGAGTTACAGTTGTCCCCTTCACTGCCAGAAAGAACATTGGAATCTATATACCAGCTGGAACCGCAAAGCTGAAGCGAAGCACTCTCTGGCTTCTGCTTCTGGCCAGAGGGCCAGATTGTGTATGTGTACTTAAAGGCAGTTAGTTCCATCTGTCCAGATCAGATGATGTCGTTGAGATTATGTCACTTCAAGAATTAGTATCTGTCTTTGATTCCTTTCCTTTCCTCTCCCCATTGCTTTCCCCCTTTATTATATGTTTATTAGACTGAGTCTTCCAGCATTTTAGAATTTAAAAATTCTTCTAAATTTCTGTACAGGGCTTAGAAAAAAATTTAGGTGCTTAGTAATTAATAAGGGTAATTTCTGCATATTTACATAAGGCGTAACTGCTGCTGTGAGATGGAGATCCAATCATATGGAAGTAGTTTCTCATGGGGAGCCAGGCCACGGTGATAATGTATGAACTGGGCATTAGCCACGCCTGGAGTGCTTATTTTGGCAGAATATGCCAGCATTCCAATGCGCTAGCTCAGCACCTTTCAGCAGTTCAGATGATACGTTTTCGAGGGCACTCTTAGACCGACATCCTAAATCAACGTGGGTAGCTGGGAATAAGATCCTTGAGTTATGTTTACTTTAATCATAAGCCTGCCTCTTCACTTTATAAAGAATATGGTAGATTTATAATTAACAATGTACCACCCTGAATTTTTAAAAGGCCACTAATTCAAGAGTTACACTACCCTTTGCGGTTACCGTTCTTGTTGAGCAGGTTTCTGAAGATTATAAGCTTTACCATTGTGTTGCTCTAATGCCCGAGACATCTGCTTCTAAGGAGGCATCCGAGCTGCAGAACAACAATCCAGTTGTGGTTGGCGAAGTCTCTCCGTTTTTGAAGATTGTTCATTAAAAAGTGATGGTGAATGGCTGACAGAAATCAGGGTGGGGGGAGTCCTTTCTCATTATAGTCTTTCTGCAGAAGATTTGAGACTAGAGCACATGAAAGATTTCATCCAGTTTCTTTTTTAAAAAATATTTTAAAATCATTTTCCGTTTTACATCAAATTCCAATACCCCATTTATCCAGTTTCTTGGTTTTGATTTGAAGAAACCCCAAACAGCAAAAAAAAGGTTACACAATATATATAGAATTGAAGATTAAGAATTTTATCAGCATTCACACATACACACACCCCTTACTACGCTTCACAAGTTAACTTTAACTGTTGAACGGGGTGGAGCTGCATAGGATTCAAACTCCCATTGGCCCCAGGCCAATCAGGAATGCCCAGTTATCAGGAACGAGGGGAGTTATAGGCCAGCAAGAGCTGGAGGGTCACTGGTTCCTTACCTCTGCAATAAAATTACTACCTGTTGACCCTTTTCTTGTCAGTGGTACCTCAGTTTAAGAACAGTCCATCTCCAAGGGCCTTCTGGCAGTTCCCTCACTGCGAGAAGTGAAGATACAGGGAACCAGGCAGAGGGCCTTCTCAGTGGCACCTGCCCTGTGGAACTCCCTTTCTTCAGATGTGAAGGAAATAAACAACTGACTTTTAGAAGACATCTGAAGGGAGCCCTGTTTAGGGAAGTTTTTTTAATGTTTGACGTTGTTGTTGTTTTTATTATTGTTATTGGTGTTCTCTTGGGAGCCGCCTAGTGGCTTGGGAGACCCAGCCAGATAGACAGGGTATAATTAATAAATTATTATTATTCTAGTCTTTACAGCTGCATTAAATTGATCACATAGTTGCCTATGATTGACATGCAATCCTTGAGGAGTGAGAGCAGGTACTTTGAATTATATGAGCAACTGATACTGATGTTTTTGCATTGACTTTGAATTAGTCATTAATGCTAACTTCAGTTACCTTCAACATGACACACTTTCAATTCATACTAGACAGGAAAGGCACATAAGTTTTGAGGCCTTCAGCAAGGTGGTGTCCAGAATTGCTTTTTAAGTATACTCTGAGAACTCAAAAGTGAATCTACTCATAAATACACAAGTGAAGCAAGAATGAAAACGTAAGCTGATTATAACTTTCACTTATCTAGCACCCTGAAACAAAACTTGGAACACTGTTTATTAGGAGTAATAAGGCCTGTGGTGTGTCTGATTCATCATATATTTGTGTCTATAGTGTTGAATGGATCTGATCAAATAGTAGGCAACCTTGCCAATTACTTACTGATGACCTGCTACTAAATTCTGGGTGCTTTGCTACAGGAGTGCACAGGATAGGTCTGAAGTGTCTTTATGAGCCTTTTGTGACACCTAAAACCATGATAGGCAGAGAGCCAACAACTAGCCTAATAGTTTAGCAACACTGACATTGAAACAGTTGTCCAAACAGGGTGTAGCTAAGACAACCCTCTTGCAGTATCCGACAGGCAAAGACAATGTCTTAAGTGTATCATCCACATACAAAACCAACCTCTGGGGGAAAGGCAGAAGGTACTGGGTTCAATCCCAGGCATTTCCATGTAGGACTGGGAGAAAGTCTTGTAAGAAGTCCTAGAAACCTGTAGACAGTACTGAGCCAGAAGAGGCAATGATACCAAAGTAGAATGTGAAACTTCTGCTCCCTTGATGTTTCACCAAACCTAGAAAATTTTCTAGAAGCGCTTCAAGATCTTACTGACTGGTTGTCTGGGACTGTGCTGAGGAGGGATGGTGGGAACCCCCCCCCCCCAAGATCCTGTCTTCCCAGGAAAAGGAGGACAGTGTAGATTTGGAACAGCGGTTTGCAGAGAGGCATAGTTCAGAAGGCAGGAACTGGGAAATACTGGATGGGGAACAGTCTTTGGACATCATTCCTCCACTGCCCTTCCCAAGGTCAAGAAGAGCTCAGAAAGTCTCAGAACAGAAAGCGCAGAGGGTATAAGTTCAGATTTCAAGATGTAGGAGTGACGTAGATTAATAGGAATGGATGGGGTGTGAGCCTTAATTGGGAGCACCGCCATTTCTAGGGAGACATTTTCTTTTGTCTCTCACTGTGATTACTAAAGAATCTAACTGGTAAGATGTTCCTTTTGTTTGATCTTCTTTACTGCCACAGGGGAGGAAGCTGATTCCCCGAATCCTGACACAGGTAGACCTTTAGCTGATGGAAGTGTGGAAATATTCTCTTCCTTGTATCTCCATCCTGCATGAAATATTCAGATGTTACCTGTTTCATGGAAGCTATCTGATACCAATATATGCCTAATTAAAAAAGGGTATAGTACAGGCATAGGCAAACTCAGCTCTCCAGATGTTTTGGGACTACAACTCCCATCATCCCTGACCACTGGTCCTGTTAGCTAGGGATGATGGGAGTTGTAGTCCCAAAACATCTGGAGGGCTGAGTTTGCCTATGCCTGGTGTAGTGCCTTATTTACCATCCCAAACACAGTGTTTGATTCAGATTTAAGGGCAGCTCTGTAGAGACGAGGAACCCCCTGGCCTTTTTAAGAAATCATACAGGAGCAGCAGAGATTCTAGTCACACAGAAACTGCTCGTATAAACCACCCACTTGTAGAATTCAAAGCTTTTGTAATCAAGTCTCTTTAGTAAAATTACACATGGTGTAAGCCATACTGAAAGAAACTTGGCACAAAGGTCTACTTTACGAATATTACAGAATTTAATTTTCCTTGAAAACAGAGTTGTTTCTAAAGAGGATTAAATCGTTTGGCAATATTATCCAACATAGTTATGTAACTGAAATGGTGAAGAAATGATATGTGCTGTTTTATCCACAACAATATCCTTACTGGAAGAAAAATAAATAAAGACAATAAGCTTTTTAAAAAGGAATGGAAATGTTTTATAGAGTATTTACAAACAAATTGTAAACAAATCAAGACATTGGTAGGATTATTGTAAGAACCTGCGGCTTTAAAAATGTTTGTGAGATAGATATGAGAATAGATGAATAAAATAATAAGTTAATTTGGAGTATGCAGTAAATGATGAAAATAAATGCAAAGAACCGCAGAAAGAGGGGGAAGAAGAGTCAAAGTTTGAAATGTTAGAACGATTGTTGAATAATTGTACATTTGTACATAAACGGAAATTATAAATTTAATTATATAAAAAAGAAAGTCACCATGTACTTTCACATATCTGATTCTCATTTCTACTTCAAATATTATCATTTTTAATGCATACATTTTCTCCTCTGCTTAACTTACAAAGAAGGCATCCATTAAAATTAACCAAGAGAAAATCTATTGTAACCTAGGGGTTGCTGAGGAAAGAGGATAGTGTAAAATATAATTACTACTGCACTTTTCAAAGAGAAAAGGGTAATGTCCCATTTTGGCGTACTTTTATACGTTGCACTCTTTCAACACTATCAAGCTTTTCCAGACCTAGACTCTTTGTTGATTTAGTTTAAAGCTGTTTTAAAGAACTTTTCCATTTGGTGCCATGCTAGGCTTTCAAAATACAACATGTCTTTTATTTATGAAAACCTTACAATAATTTGAAAAGTTGTAAGGCCTTTGCATTTTGATCATGCTATATCATAGAATATGAGCCACAAGGAAAATCCTAAAGAAACATGCCAGTTGTACTGTGAAAGTAAAGGGAAAGGGAAGTCCCAGATTCTTTAATATGCACAACTGGGAATCCATACTGCCTTGGGAATCCTTCAGGATTTTAACAAACAGCATAAAATGGTCTGTATTTAGCAGCAATATTTCACTAAAACCAATAAGCACATATTGTGCAAAATGTTAAAAGTTGCTTGGGCGTGAACCCTAAAACCTATTGATATTTCACTGAAATATCAGTGTCATTTTGGTGAGAGATGTCGAGGTATTAAACGATCCCATTTTCTTCCTTTGGAACTGCAGTAGGATCAAGTCCATGTTGCTTCATTTGTACCGCAATATCAAAAAGGTAGTCATAACATTCACACCTAAAAGACAAAACGAAGAAAGTTGGCATCTTGCTATGTGATTTAGCACCAATTGTAGCAATATAAATTTTGTGTGTTTTTTCTTATACAACATTATCTTGGTAATGTCTTTCCTCACATTAGAAACGCAATCATAAATAGCAACAAGACCCGAATTAGTTTTTTTAAAATTATGCTTAGCTCCCAAGTCTGTGCTACGATCTGCAAAACATGTGAAGGCTTTTGAAAATATTTGCAAAAGGGAATTGTACTCCCAGGGATCTTCACTTTTGGGAATCTGAGTGTATGAGAGCTGTTCTCAGTATCTACATATATTAAAGGAAAGACACAGGTGAAGCAGAAGTGGCGATACCTTCACCTGAAAACAACATGAATTCTCTAGTACATTCAGGAATGTAAAATCCAGTGATATTTGCTTGCAACAGCAGTGAGCTACCATTGTGCTTCTTCGTAGTTGTACTCACATAGTTGTACTCGGCTATGAGTGACTGCCAAAGAAGAAGAAGAACTCACATTGTCTTGGCTTTTCCCCAAGTTTCTCCCCAAACATAGACCCCATGACGTCTGACCAGCACAGCACAGGAGTCTGGGTAGTCATCCATTGCCTGAGCCATTCTTTCCTTCAGGTCCTTCTCTTCAGGTGTGTTCTCGACAATAGGAACCACTAAGGTATCATCATACCTGAAAAGATGATGGAATTGGGACACATGTTCCTTTTCAGGTTAGCATTATGCTTCTGCTACCTGGAAAGGCTGGTCCAAAGCAATCTGGTTGGCATCTGTCTGTCTCAGGAGACAATGGAGGAGTATGTCCCACTTTTCTGCCACAAAGCCGCCCAGGTGATTAACAATGAATTAAAATCAGCAATGGCATCCCGTATACCCAGGGAAGAGCAATCCTTTCTACCCAGCTCTCCTGGTTCAGCTGGCCTCCTGCTGGCCATCAGTGGTACATGACCCCTTCCATCAGTTGAAGGTGCAGGAAGGCAGGAGGACCACTGCTGGGATGCCTAGCAGCAGCAGTCGCCAGTGGAAAGCCCCAATGCAGGGTGTTCTGGATGTGGGGATTGACTGAGTCGGTCCCAGGTCTGCTGGATCCCAAGCCAGTGTCACTGTTGTCATGCAACAGCATTAAGCCTGAGCTGGGTCATATTACAATTCTCCCACCTTCTGCTCCACGAGCTGTGTGCAGCAGAGCTCTGGATGCTTGGTGGCCCTGCGACTCTGTAAAGGCTCCCCAGTGTGTGTGTGTGTGTGTGTGTGTGTGTGTGCTGGATTGCAGCCTAAATCACGTAACACAATGACGACACCAGCACCATGTCACTGTGGTATTAGGAGGAGTTTGATCTAAAGCATAGAAGTGAATGAAAGAGGAACTAAATCATCAAAGAGATAGTGAACATCACAGCTTGTTTGTACTAAGGACTTTTTGAAACAAACGTTTCTTTGAAAACATCTCCCTATCTATGTTCCCATTGGTTCATCATGGAATTGGCACTCAGGAATGGTAGTGTTTAGGTGCACAGCATCAATGGGCACGACCAACCACATGACTTAAGGCAGCAACCATGCACCACACGCCTACCCAGGAACAAGTCCCACTGACACTTATTTCTGAGGAGAAATGCATAGGATTGCATTGCAAGTGTCAACAATTTCAAAGAAGTTGAAACTCTTCTTAACATTGGCTAGACTCTATCAATTGTTCTGTATTTTGCATTTATTTGTCTTAAGCATTTACCAGCAGCAACGGACCTTCACTCTGCTGTGACAAACAGCACAATATTAATCTCTTGTTATTAATCACCAGCATATGGTAGGTGATGCTACACTGTTGGAACAGGTTATTACTGCAACGGACATAACACCCATGAATTGTAAAAAACAAAAGTCTGCTTATGCCACTGGTCATCCTAAAACACTAGAGAAGTCAATTCCAGAAGTTAATTGTGCAAAGATCAGACCACTGATCAGTTTCGTTGGGTCCTGAGTTCTTTCATTTTGAAGGGAGTGAGGAGAGAAAAATATCACGTGAATTCCAAGAATTGATGTTTTGTTCCCTTGTAATTGTTTGCTTAGAAGTCTTAGCAGATCATTCGTGTTGTTCTATCATATTCTGAGAATCTCAACTGTGAGCAAGATGGAGCCTGTCCCGCCCTGGAATTTGCTCTATGAATACTAAAGTGGGATTAAGATAACCTGGCATTGTTTAAACCAAGTTAATTAAAACTGGCAGGGTACTAGCTATACACTGTTGGAACCATGACAGAAATAATAAATTAAACATGCCACAATTTATATGCTTGAACTTTGTTGTTCTAAAATAAGATATGACTCTAAGTATATCTCGCTCTTATATGTAAAGATGATTGGGCACCTCTCACTCACAGAAGTATCGTGATTCTTAGGATACTTTCACGTGATCTAGAAAGGTTAAATACAGTACATGTAAGTTCAATCCGTCTTGATTACCAGAAACAAAAAACCTCTGCAAAGGGAGTATTTGTATGTGTCCTCCATAAAATGGGGGGGGGGGGCGTGTTAGAAGTAAAAACCAGAGCAGCATAGTAGGCCCCTCTGCACTATACATTTACAGTGCATCAAACTACTTAAAACTGTTTTGGCTTCCCCCCAAAGAATCTTGGGAACTGTAGTCTGAAATATGGGGGTTATGGTGCTCAGAGTTGTTAGGAGGCCTCTATTCCCCTCACAGAGCTCCAATTTCCAGAGCAGTTTAACAATTAATCCCTTTTTGCCCAGGGAACTCTGGGAATTGTATCACTTTCAGGGGAACTGTAGTTCCCAAAATTACTTGGGTGAAGCCATGACTGTTTAAAGTGGTATAATACTGCTTTAAATGTATAGTGCCGATGGGGCCTTACAGTTTAACCGTAACCACGTCCTCTCAGAAGTAATTCCTATTGAATTAAATGGGGCTTACTCCCAAGCAAGTACGATTAGGACTGCAGGCATACTTATTAATCAGAAAGTTCCAGTTTGAAACTTGCCTCTACCATGTATGTGCTAGATGGCCTTAAAGCAAGCCACTCTCATGCTACTCCCCCACCCCACCCCATCTGCAATATGGGAGTAATAATGCTGACTTCCCTTACAATGTTGTTGTAATGGGCACAACTAAATAATTAAAGTTACAGTGTCAAAACGATCAAGCTACTGAACTAAGACGTTTCATAAACGAGCTACAAAGCTAGAATCTGGTATACAAAATGACCCAAGAAACCCTAGTTACTAGGAAAACATAGGAGATAATTTTACACTAATGTGCAAGAAATGTGCTAGGTAGTTGAAAATGCAACAACTATAGGAATTTGGATTTGAAATAATATCTACCACCCTTCTTTACCCAATTCTTCCAAGGATGTCTGTAACAGTAACCTGGGATCTCAGAGATTCTGTGGAATTATTAGATAGCTCTACATCAGGGGTCAGCGAAGTTTTTGTGGTTTGGGCCGGTTCACGGTCCTGCAGACACCATGGTGGGCCGGAGTGTGCGCACACATGCGCAAATGCTATTTCTGGCTTCTTCCAGAGCAGAGGAGGTGTGTGAAGCTTCCCATTGGCTGCTGGAGCTTCCTGCAGCCAATGGGAAGCCAGCCAGAGTCACGGAAGGCAGTGCCCACTCTGCTCTGTACTGGTTTAGCACAGCGCACAGGAGCTGACTGAGCGGGTGGCGGGAGTCCATGGGCCGGGTAAACGACCCCCATGGGCCGCTTGTGGCCCATGGGCCTTAGGTTGCCAACCCCGATCTACATCTACTAACATAGGTTTGTAAAGGCAGAAGAGGTGTGTCTTGTACAACAACAGCCAATTTATGCCAGTTCAGCTCATATGTCCCACTGAGTTCAACAGAATTTGTGCCCAGCATAACCATCTATAGGACTGCAGACATATTTTCTGGGAAATTACCAGAAGAAGTTCTTTTTTTAAAGTGAAGTATTTGCACATTGCACATAAAAACAGATTATCTGAAATATGAACAAGAGAGATTGTTCTGAAATCGGGGTAAACTACGACACGAGCCTGAAAACTTCTCAAGGAGAAATTACCTGAAATAGTCTCCTGCTGTGCATTTCTTGATCCCTTTTATCATCTCTTGATGAGTAATTTTAAACTCTCTTCCAGGATAGAGAAGTGTGGCCATTACAGCAGCTTTGGAGTGCGTATGGATTACTGCTCCAGCTCCTACGAAAGCGAAAACTTCTATGTTTTATTTTTAATGAAAAACATGACTCAAACATCACTCTTCAATCGCAGCTCCTTTTTTTCTTGATATGTTCCTGGTATATAAACTTACGACCTACGTTAAATATTTTTGCTAATACGGACAAGGTAAATTAAAAGACAAAACAACTCACTTATTTAAATCAACGGAAAGCATGGCAGACTGCACTCAGTAATCCTCAGAGAAAATGTATGGGTTGCTTCAGTTTCACTAGCTTAATGCAGCCAGCTTCTTACGCACCACAAAACAATGAAGGAGGCATTTGTACATTTTCCTATAAGCCTTCTTTGTAGTATTTTATCAGAGATCAGCAAAACTTGGTTTTATTATTTTAACCCCGATTTGTAGCCAAGAGCTCAAGAGAATGCTCCGTATATCCCAACACTGGCATTGAATATTAGGAAAAGGGAAGTGTGTGTGCCAAAATGTTAGTAGTGACAAATATTCAACAGGGTCCACACCAGGAGTGTGGTGCTCCTGCCAATGTGACCACACTGCTCCAAGCTTGTCATCACCCAGTTCTGCCCCTGTTCCCTCCAGGTAAGTTGCAGTGACGCCGGAAGGGTGGGTTCACCCCACCACAAACTTTCTTAATAAAATTGTTTCTACATCTATACCAATTTCCAATTGTTGTTGTTTAGTCGTGTCTGACTCGTCGTGACCCCATGGACCAAAGCACAACAGGCACTCCTGTCTTCCACTGCCTCCTGCAGTTTGGTCAAACTCATGTTAGTAGCTTCGAGAACACTGTCCAACCATCTCGTCCTCTGTCATCCCCTTCTCCTTGTGCCCTCCATCTTTCCCAACATCAGGGTCTTTTCCAGGGAGTCTTCTCTTATGAGGTGGCCAAAGAGCCTCAGCTTCAGGATCTGTCTTTCCAGTGAGCACTCAGGGCTGATTTCCTTAAGAATGCATAAGTTTGATCTTCTTGCAGTCCATGGGACTCTCAAGAGTCTCCTCCAGCACTCCAGGGACAAAAACCAGTTTCCAGTACTAATTACTAATACTAGCATGCAGCTACCAGCTAAGTAGCACAGGTGGGAAACAGAGGCAATATTCACAATTTCTAGTAATTTGTATTCCTTGGGGAACAAACTTAAAAGGAAGCAAATAACAATCTAGAAAATTATCTCTCTCATCTTGGACTTCAGCCACACTCTCCACCTGAGGGTGTATTAATTACATTCAACACACACATCCCCAGAAGGCATACATTCTCAGAATGAAAATTCAAATGCCCTGTCAAGACTGAAATACCCCAAACTATTTCTTTTCTCTCTCTCTAAGATTTGATTTGATTTAATAAAGAACCAGTCCTTTGAGTTTAACCTTTGAACTGGTCCTCCACCCATTCCATTCCAAAGGTGCCAAGCAACAATATGAACAGATTCTGATTTACTGGCTCTCTTGTTAGTCACGCTAGACATATTTTCAGGATTATACAGTCGTACCTTGGTTTTCCTGCAGCCAATCAGAAGCAGTGATTTGGTTTTCGAACGTTTTGGAAGTCGAACAGACTTCCGGAACAGATTCCGTTCGACTTCCAAGGTATGACTGTAGTCTAGTCCTAACGATAAGGACTAGAGTCCCACAGTCAAACATTTGTCTTATTTTGAACTGAGCTAGAAAATTCAGCCTTCATCTCCCTGCATTCATTCCTACCAAGAGCACCCAGACCCCTGTCCACAGACACAGTATAAAACTTTTCTCCAAAACCTGCCTGCTTCCTTGTCTCCTCCTTCCCCAGCCTAAGTGGTAGACAGGTTCATTGATTTTGAACATTCTGCTACTCTTTTCCAAGTGCTCCTCCTCCTCATCGCTTTTAATGTCTTGCCACTGCTAATATGGCAGCAACACGCCTCATTCTGAAGAAGAAGGGGTATTTTCTCAAAGCAAGGCACTGCGGGACAAGTGGCCCAGGAAAATGCCTGAGCTGCCACTATTCTGGGGTGGCTGGGAATTATTTGAGAGAGGATGTCTACTAACCCCCCCAAAAAAACACTGGAAAAGCATTCTCTGAAGCCACCTCGCCCATGGTGCCTCTTTGTCTTCCTCAGAATGAGGCAGAGAGGAGGGGAGGATAAGCTGCCAGCACACGAGCACCAGCAAAACATTGAAAATAAGGGGAATGGCCAGGAGGTACTCATTCATTGCCTCACCGCTAGCTGAGGCAACTGGGCACCTCTGATTCTGCCACTTATGATTTCTCCCTCAGAAGACTAGTAAGTCAGCCATACTCTGTGCACATACAGAGAGATAATAATAATAATAATAATAATAATAATAATAATAATAATAATAATAATAAAAATAAATATACCCCACCCATCTGGCTGGGCTTCCCCAGCCACTCTGGGTGACTCCCAACAGAATTAAAAGCACAATAAAACATCAGACATTAAAAACTTCCCTGAACAGGGCTGGCTTCAGATGTCTTCTAAAAGTCAGATAGTTGTTTATTTCCTTGACATCTGATGGGAGGGCATTCCACAGGGTGGGCGCCACCACCGAGAAGGTCCTCTGCCTGGTTCCCTGTAACCTCACTTCTTGCAGGGAGGGAACCGCTAGAAGGCCCATAATAAAAATGTCGCAATTGTTACCAAAAAAGAGAGACTCCATTGGGGTACATATTTGTATTTGCCGAATGAAGCTTCTCTGAATCATTCCTTTTCAAAAAGCCATCAAGAGAGTTTTTTGTTATAAGGAGGCATATATATACTGTCAATGAAATCAACCAATCAGTAAAAGAAAGATGTTTTAGCTGTTATAGCAATTACTGCAAGAATTGCATTGTACTGTTGTAAAGGCATGTTCCAATTCTGCTGCAGTTTCAATTAAGAAATCTCCATTTTATAAGCAGAATACACTCGTGTTTATGAAGTGCTGACTTTTCAATAACGCTGCTTGCTGCCTACCTCTCATGGTGTAAGCATTCATGAAGAGAGGCGTGCACTGACTCTTCTTTAGCTTCTTGTGTGGTGGGGGACCACTGATGTCCCGTTCTTCAATGTCACACACAAACATATCTTCAGGCTATAATGAAAGCATTTGGAGACACAGTTTGAGTATTTATGCACACCTACATTTCAGCGAACTAAATTATAAAGGGTTCAAAGATCAGAGAAAGATCTGCATTGTGAGCTGAAAAACCACTGCAACTTTTTTTTGGCTCTGCTTCGGAATTTAGTAACTGTTTTCTGTTATGATTTTGTTTGATGCTTGGTTTTGCATTTTAATAAAACAAGAAAGGAAAAACCCACTGGAGAAAGTAGTTCTTGATAAAATACATTCAATATAATTAGATTCTGAGAGGGTGCAGAAATGTGAATGTGCAGTGAGTTGTTAAGGCATGGTGGAAGTGACCAGTTCCCTGTCCAGGATCAAACTTGGGGGGGGGGGGTAAGGCCAATGACGGAGATCAGCATTTGACTAGCTGATAAATACCATATTGCTCTGAATATGCCACACTATTTTCCAAATTCCGACCGTGAAAAGTCAAAGTGTGACTTAAATTCATGACCTTACCAAAATTGCTTTTTAGGATATTGCTGCTGAAACAGACATACGGTAAAACACACACACACACACACACACACACACACACACACACACAAAGCGAGACTCTTGTGCAATTAATTCTAGTGCCATTCATGGCTTCCCCCATATTTTACAGGACAGTATTGATTTTTTATTTGCATTTACAGTGCTATGAACAGGTGTTTGACCCACTTGCGGGTCCTCTCTGGTACCTTTCGGATTTTCTTCTACATATGCCATTTACGGGTGTGAACACCTGCAGAATTTTAAGGAGCGGCTTATATTCTGGTATTGTCTTTTTTTCTTCTCCCCCCTTCCAAATTTTAAAGGTGCAGCTTATTTCCGGGTGTGGCTTATATTCAGGCCAATACGGTATATTCTTTGAATGCATTGTGAAGCCAGTCTTGCTCCACAGTGTGCATACACAGAATGGCGGTAGGGCAGGAAATGACAGCACATACCTGTCCTCCTGGCCTGACCATTGCCACTCTCGTCTACTAGGGGGCAGCGGGGCCAGGCAGTGGAGAAGATGCTTCTGTGAAGGTGAATGAGCAGAACCAAGGCACCATTTCCACCAGAGTGTCCGCACAGCACCTCTCTGTCTCTGCCACATCAGCTCTCCCCTTCTTAGCAAACTGCAGTGGTGCTGGTGCCACGTCAGGCGTATGATGCTGCCTTTCCTGAGAACATCATTTTTTAGTTGTTCCCTTTCTGGTGAACTAATTTACGATAACATTAAGAAAACTGTATGACCAGTACTATATAGATCTATAGAAATGCACACCCTTCTATATCACTGATTCTATTTTATTTTTAACATTTTGTGTTGCTCGACTTTAAGAAGTAAACTCCCCTAGGAAATGCACTTTGTTAGAAACTACCACCATCTTAGCATGCTCGTTGGTTTTCGAAACTCTCTCTTTCAAAGGATTAGAGACACACAAATGAAAGCTGAGACCGAGAGCCTCTGGAATCCATCTTTTGATTCTGGCACACGTACAAACAATCGCAGAAAAGACACAGAGCCCTGGTCAAATATTTGCAGAGCAACCCTATATGCACATTTGTTCAGAAGTGAATTCCATTGCATTCAATGGGCTTGCATCCAGGTGAGTATAGGATTACAGCCTTCATTTGAAAATATACCTTAATATTTATTTCACTAATGTTGCAGCAGAAACAGCCTATGATTTAATCTGCACTCCTACATCCATTTACCTGGGAGGGAACTCCCCTGAACTCACTGGGGCCATCCTTTGAGTCAATAAGTATAGAATAGCACTTAAGTTTTATTTTACCGATACATTCTTGGGGCACCTATGAGAATTCAATCTAGTAACTTTTTTAAAAAAAAAACCTGTATTGGTCATGCTTTCTGTTAATCACAACACAATATTCACAGATTGAGTTTCTGTGCCAATAGAACACAAAGATTTCCTTTAAAATCAAAATTTTCGAGTTCAGACATCTGACTCGTTTTGTCAGAAGTCTTTTTTATTTAAGTGTTTATTTAAGTATTAATTAGGAAGATTAAGTTTTTTATGCTGCTTTTTCTTCTTTTTTTCTGTATTTTCTTCTTTTCTTTTTTCTTAATTGTTTTTTCTTTAATTTTCTTTTTGTAGTATGAGATTGTAAATTCTTTGTATATGTGTGTAATTTAAATTAATAAAGATTATTTAAAAAATAATAATCCAATTTTTCATTATGGTATACAACAGGCACGTCCAACATCCAACAGGATATGATCCATCATCCAATATCAAAAACTGGCAGTGAGCTACCACGCTCTCCCATTGTCATTCTTCAACTTAAACGTATTATATTTAGCTGGGGAAACCCAGCCAGACAGGCGGGGTATAAATAATAAATTATGATAATGATAATAATAATAACAAATTATTACCCCCATGCTAGCCCCCTCCCAAGGCCATTGGTGCACACGGGAAGCCAACACGCCCTGAAATGTCCAATTCCCCCTTTACCGGATGGAAGAGCTCTGTAGGGAAGGGGGCAGTGGCTTACTTTCAAACAAATGTATCTAGGCTGGAGCTGGAAAGGCGGGGAAAGTTCAGCATCCATGCAGAACTAGGAGGGAGAGAGTTTTCTTTCCATGGGAACCGGTGAGAGGGGGGAGAGGGAGGAGAAACGTCATGGTCTCTCTCACACAAGCTGCCCTTCCCTCGGCTCGCCAGCTGACTGGGAGCCTCCACAGGTGCAGCCCGTGCAGAGCTGTGCGTGCCCCATTTTCGCCTCCCTGCCCAGAGGCTTGTTGGGGGTGGAGGCAGGTGCCTCGTGCCTTTCCGGGCTGGCCAGCTGACTGGGCATCAGGCAAAGATGGCGGCCCAGCGGGGTGCTGGAGGTGCCCGCAATCGACCAAAATCCTTGCGTGGTCCCTGAGTCGATCGCGGTCGACACGTTGGACATACATGGTATACAACATACAGGCCCAACTGCACAGGCCTATTTTCATCATATTAAGCACTGTTTCTTCCCAGCTTTGCAGACTGCTCCAGCATTCTGGGTGGGTAGAAGGAGAAGCCCCTTCAACCAGCCTCTAAGGTCAAGAGAAACACGGCTGTACAGAGCCAATTTCTTGATTCATTATTAGTGGCGATTCCTGCTTGGCCACTGGACGAAAGCAGTGCTCCTAATCAACCCTGCTATTGTGGGGGTTCTTCTAGCCCAATATAAGGGTAAGGCAGGCAGCCCACTCTTGTTCCTGACAGTAGCTCACAGCAGCAGTGGCATTAATGGCAAGTAAAACCCTCCAATGTCATTTGTGAAATAAACTTGGCTGCAAAAAAGAAAATAAACCATCTCACTTTACCACTCCCAAGTGTCTGAGGGGTGAGGTGGCAGGAACAAAGGACCAATAAATGGAAAGGAAAAGATGATAATTAAGTGGACATACATGCATGCAGCGTGGATTTGATTTAAATCAAATCGATTTAAATCACGATTTAAATCACTAGTCAGTAAGACTTGATTTAAATCATCATTATTTTTTACAGAAAGGCTCATTCTCACTGGTATAATGTTAATATTTACTACCAGATGAAGGTTTCATATTTGTAATAATGAATTTTCAGAGTACTTTTTACAGTTATATCAAAAATTACTGATTTGATTATACTAGTAGAAATACATAAACAGATAATTATGAAATTATTGTGAGGTTTAATAAGTTAACTGTTTATATTTGGACAACTTTTCTGCTGTATTTAATTCGAAGGAGAAAAATAATCATTTCCTTAAAAACAATTTAAGCATTTTATTTAACTAAAACAATAACATTATAGCAAATGTATCCATGTTTGTTAACTGATGTGGTTAAACATTTTTTTTAAATAAAAAAACTTAGACTAAGTTTTAGCACACATGAAAAACTTAAAACAAATCCTTATTTGTTGATGAATAGCCTTTGGACCATAATGTAACTTAAATAGAAAACTATCTTTAGAAAGATTTTTCCTCCAAAAGCATTTTATTTTAAAAATCCAATTTAAATTTTAAAAACTCTGATTTAAATTTTAAAAATCTGATTTAAATTAAAAAACCAATTTTTTATTTTTTTAAATTTTAAAATCATTGCTTTTTATCCACCCTGCATGCATGTCTTGGTTATGTGGCTTCAATAAGTTTCTCTCTAATACAGAGAAACTCATTTTGGCTGTCCAATAGGAATTGCAACCCTTCCATACAGGCAAAAGGGCTCCCCAGAGTGAGAAGATCCAAGCAAACTATCACCTCTCTCTTGCATACAAGGAACACTGCAATCTATCTGGCCCATTCATCCAGGCTGCCTCCTTAGTTTTTTCTTTAGCCCAGGATACCTTAATGCCACCATTCAAGGCTGTTCCAAAATTAGCCTGTTTAGGCCAGAGCTAATTAGAAAATGAAGCTTTTGAGCTTTCTTCCTACTAATAAATGTGTGTTTAAATATGTCTGTGGCTGCAATCCTATACATATTTACCAGGGTGTAACTCAGCCAGACTTCCTTCTGAGTAAGCATGGGCGGGATAAATCTTCAGATTAGTTTTCAAGGAAGATTATCAGAGGTAGAAATGCTAGCTGTACCTACCTGAATTCTTTCTTTTTGGACACCAGAGGGAGCAATATATATCTCACTGCTAGAGGGGGAAATCAGAGACATTTAGCTGTAGGCACAAAATAGCATGAAACATATGGCTTCATTTATCAACAACAGATCATACAGCAATTCCTCCCATCACAACATGATCTACATCTGACAGCAGTGCTTAAGCTACTGCCACAGGCTTAGCTAGCCCTAGAACACCCGACATTATTATAGCTTAGAGGTGTTATTGCTTGCCGTTGCCCTTAAAGCTCTTCATAGTTGTGATTATGCAGTGGACGCTATGAGACAAAGAAATCCCTTTTGATTTGCAGGGGAATAAACATCTATACTGCTGTAGGTTAACCGAGGCTGCAATTCTAAGGAAGCCGAAGAAAATCCTTTTGAATCCAAGGGGACTTGATACACAAATAAAGCGGTTTAAGACTAAAGTGTGAAACATAAGCTGTATGCTTTGTTCTTTCTTACGAGTTGTTCATATTTTGCTGTGTTTAGCGTACGCCACTATTTAGGGAGGAGGAGAGGGATTGTAAATGATTTAAAATAAATATATATGTTTTTAAAAACTATTGCACAAATCTGTTTGTGGGCAAAAGAGAAAGTGAAGCAATGTCTGCATGAAGAACCGTTGCTTTTAATAATATTGAAGTACTATGGAGCTCTTACTTGGAATTTTGCAGAGCAGAGACACCTAGTGGTTAATTGGTCAGGTTATGCACAGCTGATATTTGAAGACATAGGTACATTCATTGGATGTTAAAGGGAGGTGGGTGGGTGCACATTTATGAAGAAGATTCCATTTGGTCACTCAACTGGCAAGGATTTGCAGTCAAACTAAAAAGCACAATATATATCTGTGGGGAATACAGTGGTACCTCCGGTTGCAAACGGGATCCGTTCCAGAGGTCCGGACGGATCCCGAGGTTTTCGCAACCTGAGGATCACTGTTATACGCATGCACACAGCGGTAGACCACTTCTGTGCATGCGCACATGGCGAAACACTCCCGGGTTTGCCTCTTTCGCAACCTGAAGTTTACGTTTTCCAAGGGTAACGTAACTCGGGGTGCTACTGTACAGTGGTACCTCGGGTTAAGAACTTAATTCGTTCTGGAGGTCCTGAAACTGTTCTTAACCTGAGGTACTATTAGTACCGCCACTGTGCGATCTCTCACCTCGAAGCAAAGTTCTCAACCCGAGGTACTATTTCTGGGTTAGTGAAGTCTGTAACCTGAAGCGTCTGTAACCCGAGGTACCACTGTACTAAGAATCAACATGGTATCTTGCATAGAATTGTCAGCAATGAAAGCACAGTGCTTTTTGAAATATATACAGTGAGTATATAAGGCAGCAGCCTCAAGTCACGGACTAACTTTTGTGACACAGGAGCCATTTTCAGTTTAGATGAAAGATTAAGGCTGCAGTTGTTACCCCATGATCAGAAGTGCTGGTGGGAGTTAGGATTAGCTGGCAGTGTCCCTCGGCCGGGCTCTATGTGGGGAATTTCGTTGTGGCCACAGCATGGCTCCAAAATGGGGTGTGGAGCTGAGCAGGAGAGCTGCGCATATGGCAAGCAAAAAAAAAACCCAAACACATATACACAAACAGCACTTCCTCTACCTTTTGCCATGGTGGACAGGAACCAGCAGGGGTTCAGGTGAGGCAAAGGATATGCCACTCTGCACCTCCCTGGACCCTCTTAGGATTGCCCTGCATGCCAACCTCTTCCCCAAGGCTTTTACACATTTGTAATAAAATTAAGCAAGGATAATTTTAAAATGTCAGCATTTGAAACTGACATTGCACTGTGTTTATGGGAATGCTATCCTGGCCTTAGGAATAATTTAGCCTTTATTAAGTGGTGAAGTTATTATTATGTTAAAAAAAACCATCAATGGGATTTATTTCTGCATCATGTGTTTTTGTTTTGAGAGCTGTTACTTTATGGTTTTCACTACAACAGGCCTTCTGCTTCCTGTGTCTCCAGCCCCGAGATGAATACAAGTGGTGCTCTCCCATTTATTCCTCCAAAAAATTTTCTATAACCCAAGCCACTGACTTCAGTCATCCTGCCGTCCAATTCTAGCCTGTTTTTCTAAAACCTCTCTTGCTCTTTGGGGGTAGTGGAGTCCCACTTCTGTTGCCATTGCTACTTCCACTTTTGTTTATCATCTAGATTCACCTTCTTCTCCAAGCATGCACTGCTTGTCCAATACTGGCTATACAGGAAGAGGGAAATGGCAATTATCATTGGAAAACTCTTTTTTGGAACAGCTCAAAATCCACCTGCTTGAATCCACATGTGACCCCAAGGCTAGAAATTGGCAACCCATGTGGCAAAACCCTTCACAGTGTAACTAATATGTCTTTAACCAGACACACATATCAGTATATCTTTATGCCAACAGATTGAAAGTTTTTCCTTTTCCCACCACTAAGTGGAGCTAGGTATCCACAAATGCAAATATCCAGAGCAACTCGGAAATAAGCCAAACATTTCATGTACAAGTTTCTTTAGAAAATCTATTTAGAGCACTGCACCTGCACGAAATCATTCACTTTATGTTCTGCTGTCAGCTGGAGGAAATTATTTATATTCTGCTCAGAGAGTCTGAGGACTTACTTGCTTAAGATATACAAGAATGACAGCTTTCTTATCCAGGGCCCATAAAATTCATAATCTGCTGTATTGCACGTAAGTAGCCTTCTTTGACAATTGTTTAAGGCCACTCTAATGAAGTTCCAATTGTCTACTTCTTTTCAACATCTATCATGTTTTATCTTTCACTTTCCCTCCACTTACGCTGATCTGTGCCTAAGTGGGTATTAGTTTAAAACAACTACTACTAAACACTCACCCGTGCTTCATGCTGATTCCACCACCAGTCCCTGTAACCCATCCTAAGTGATAAAACTGACGGCAAAGCTCTGGGATCAAATTCCTTGGATGCACATTCTCCTACGGAGGAAACAAAAAGAAAAGGCACATTTTAAAACGGCTTGTTTGCTTTTTAAATGAAAGCTGCAATATTTATCTGATTTATTGATTAAATTGTGATTCCAGCTGATCAGGAAATCCCCCCATTTGAAGTTGTTTTAAATAGAAATACTTAAAAATATTGCTATTTTGAACAGATTTCTGCTCTTCTCTCTCAGTCAAGGGGGATTCCTTCTTCCTGCTGTAACACACGAATCTCTAAAAACAAAGTATGCTTTTTCTTCAGCATTATGGTTTGTTTATATGCAAATTTGATTAATCAAAACTCGCACAATAAATTCACTGAGATTTGTTTAAGTGGATGGCAGCTGTTATATAAAGTCCATATAGCATGGGTGACTCAATTATCTATCTCACATTTAAGATTTTGCTAAGCTAGAACTCCCATCAGCTCTAGCGAGCATCCCACGGATGATGGGAGTTGTAGCTCAGCAGCATCAAGAGGGTAAAAGGTTCCCACACATGGGCTCTATCCTTTTGGTCAGTGGTAGACAACATGGCGACCTCCAGATGTTGAACTACAATTCCCATCAGCCCAAGGCAGCATGGTCAATAGTCAAGGAAGATAGCACTTGGGAGTTTAGCAATTTCTGCAGGACCACAGATGAGCCATCTCTGCAACCAAGTAAGGCTGCAACTTACATGGGGGATCGTGCCTAAAGCCAAAATTGTGTATAGTCAGAACACACTGGGTTCAATGGTGTTGGGAATACCAAAGTCATTTTTTCCAGAACTTTTCCCCCTTTCCATTTTGTTTTTTAACTGCCGTGCACATAGGTTGTTGGCTTACTGTATATCATTTTACTTTGTGCAGAAGTGTCACCTACCCTTCCACACTATCCATATAAACTGTGAACTAGGACTATGAATGAATCAGGCCACACATAAACCATAAGCATTGCGGCACAAGCATCCAGGAGTCCATTGTGATTTCTGTGCAGAATGGGGACCTGTTTGACCTGAGATAGTCCTGTCCCATGATTCTAGGAGGGACTTGACCCCAGTTGTTTTTTCTAAATAGCACAATTCTCACCATTTGCAGCTATGGAGGGCGGGGTACATGCTTCTACACGCTTGGCTGTGGTTGACCAACAGACTTTTCAGGTCCAGTCCAATGCAGAATCTGCCCAGCAGTGAAAAGGGCTGCACAAAAAGCATTTGCTCTTGTGCATATGGCGAAGAACAGTGTTCCTTCTGGTTCCTTTGCACAGCATTGCTTGACACCTTTAGATATTATGGGTACCCGTGGGTTCAATACCCATCTCTGCAGTGGTTTCAAGTAAAAACATGAAGGTTTCCTGTACCTGTGATATATTGTGCACAAGGTAGCTATCCATTGACTTTTATGTACAGCTTTAAAACATCTGCTTCTAATACAGCTTCCGAAGTTGCACAGTCGACTGTGCTTCTTTTTTTAATATTTCACGCAAACTGAGACTCTATATATTTTCTTAAAGGATGAGCAACTACAAGATTCCCTAAATATTTACATTTAAATTGAAGGGAAAAATAAATTAGATTTCTGCAACTCGTTCAGCTTGATAATCGGTCATCAGTAACAGACATTGAAAGATAACTTTCAAATGGAGTTTCATGAAATTACTATTAACAACTGCAATTTGTCATTCTTCATTTACCACATTTTAGCAGATGCCAAGCAAACACTCCAGGGCACCTTCACAGTTGATGTAAACTGGAGTATCTGTCCTGAATGCAATGCAGCCATGCAGGTTTACACCAGTTAATACTGCAAATCATTACTAATCCCAAATCTGCTATGAAATCAAAGTCCTTTGAAACCTTTCATATTATTATTATATGTTAGTCTAACTATTATACACACTATTTGCTGCAAAGAAAAATGATATACATTTGCATAAGCTGGGTGTAAGCTTCATCTCAGTAGAACACCTTTTAGTATGAGCTTCAACTTATGGTATGTATCAGCGTAATGACAAACATTTGCAAAAGGATTCACCAAGGATTTACAGAATTACTGTTAAGCCAACATGACTGAAGTATATTGATGGCAGGGTGGGGGAGATTGCCACTTTTCTCTAACATTTCAAATGAAGTGAATCATTTATCTGACATGAACTTGAAATTGTTGTTTTTAAAATACAGATAAATCTGGCATGTACAGTGGTACCTCTGGATGCGAACGGGATCCATTCTGGAGCCCCGTTCGCATCCTGAGCAGAACGCAACCTGCGTCTGCGCGTCTCACGATTCACCACTTCTGTGCATGCGCATGACGTCATTTTGAGCAGCTGCACATGCTGCGAAACCCGGAAGTAACCCGTTCCATTACTTCCGGGTCGCCGCGGAACGCAACCTGAAAATGATCAGCCTGAGGCGCCTTTAACCCGAGGTATGACTGTATTCCAAAATATGCACTAGGTTGTTAGTGAAGGCAGGTCCACGCAGTCATGAGCCAGGCTGACTGTGTGAATAGCAGTTTTAGGGCCCCTCCCCACTGTGCACCCACAACTGCCTTCATTCACACACCTGTGTGCAGGTATTCTCCATTTCACCATCTGTTGCCTCCAACTCAACCATTTCACCTTCCTGTTCTGGCAATCCTATATTCATATGGTTCTCCAAAATCACTGTGTCCTCTTTAATTCCACTTCCCATTTCATCCTTCTCTGGTCCACTTTCATCAATCCTAGCTCTGATCTCTTTTTAACTGCTCATCAAACAATTGCTAAAGGATGCCAACAGTCAATGGAATGTCCAACAGAGTATTTACCATACTGAATGTTCCTGTTAACAATTCAGTCTCAATCTTAAGATCTTCAATCTCCCGTCTCCACTTTAAGATCTTCACAGTGTTATCTCTTATCAGAACACATTCCTTTCCCACAAAGCAAATATGAAGTAACAAAATTACTTTTGATTTCAAGGCAACACTTTCACTGGGAAAATGGAGAATTAAATTTTTTTAGCACTCAGAACTCACTTTATCATAAAACTTTCTTGGTTCAAACAATTAGAACATTACCCCCCCCCCCTTGCTTTCAGCCCTTTAATGATCAACTCTTCTTAAAGCCAGAAAGTAGCTCACACACCAAATGTAAATTTCAACCAGCAGACAGAAACATCTTTCTCATTTGTAAATTTTAACAGTCTCAGAGATCTTTAGAAAAAAGGCAGACTTGCAGCCCCTATGGCCTTCAGGGCTCCTGAGTGGCTTTTGGGCAACATGCTGATCCCTCCATTCTAAGTTGCTCACCCCCACCCAGATTCCAAGGTGCTGACAGCTTCTTGGTCTCCCGGTGCAGAAAAGGGCTTTTTCAGAGCATCAGAGGTTATTAACCTGTTCACTCTTATCTCCAGAGTGAATTTTGATAGCCAAGATTTATGTCCTGGCTATCATCAGTCACCATGTAATTATCTCTGTCAGCAACTTGCCAACAGAAGACGTTCAGTCTGCCATGTTCATCCCCTGGAAATCCTCCATTTCTCATAACACCAGAACCCAGAGCCATCCAATTAAGCTGAATGGTGGAAGATTCAGGACAGACAAAAGGAATTACTTATTCACACATTTGCTCCTACAAGAGGTATTGATGGCTACTAACTTGGGTGGTTTTAAAAAAAGAATAACATCAACAGTACAGTGGAACCTTGGGTTGCAAACGTGATCTGTGCAGGAGGCACGTTCGCAACCTGCAGTGTTCACAACTCGCAGCACCGTGTCTGCGCATGTGTGGGTCGTGATTTGGCACTTCTGAGCATGCGTAAAGCACTATTTATTGCTTCTGTGCATGCGCCGAAACCCGGAAGTAACCCGTTCCAGTACTTCCAGGTTCAGCACAGTGCAAAACCCAAAATCGCGTAACCTGAAGCGTCTGTAGCCCGAGGTACCACTGTAAAGGCTACTAGCAATGATGGCAATGTTCTGTCTTAACTTGGAGACCGTATGCCTCTGCATACCAGTTGCTGGGGAAAACCGTTGGAAAGAGCCCTATTGCACTCAGGTTCTGTTTACAGACTTTCCATAGGTATTTGGCCACTGCAAGAACAGGATGCTGGACTAGATGGGTCTTTGATTTCCAACTTAATAACAGGGAAATGAGTTCAATACTGACTGGCATAAACCAGCTGAATGCCACGTTTCTGAAAATACGCTCTCATATGGAAGGATTGTAGCTCAGTGCTTTAAACATGAGAAATATCACCTATGGAAGTGAACACTGCACGATCTGAAGCAGTCCTTGAACCAACAAGTATTATGAAATGTGTTAGCTTAAAAGTTGGCAAGTAATTTTCTTTGTCCATCAGACACCCGCCCCATTTCAATTCTACCACGATTCTCAAATGAGAAAATTTCCATTTAATATAATGGTGTAAAGAACGGTCATATTCCTTTTATAAAAATAGCAACCATAAAACCTTTAATTAGTCAGTCTTGTACAAAATGTATCAAAATAATTCACATGATATATAATTTTGTTGTTTTATTTTTGGAAGGAGATGAATTACATCTTAATTATAGAGAAGAACTTATAAACTAATGTAGTCAGAGCTTCTGCAATTTTCAAAATTCCAAAATAGAATTTGAGCTCTTCTCATTTCAGTTCCTTTATTACAAGAATTAGAAGCATTAATAAACTGAGGAAGCAACAATAGATGAGGCAGCTGTGCTGATAACCTTAGCAATTTAAGTGCACAAAATGATACATATGTAAGAAGCACAACATGATTTGCAATAATCCTTTAAAACTAGATTAATTCAACAGCTAGTTTTCCAGGGGAATTGACAGTAGCATTATCATGTTTAAAGGGCCCTGGTGATTCTTGGCACCCTACAGTTATGTTTCCCCTCTGTTGAAACCACAGTGTCTCCCCATTGCCACTGCTCCCCTGCTTGCCTGCATACTTGCTGGCTTGCTCTTTAGCCATCTATTCTCTCTTCTGAGGATAGGATATAGAGAGTAACAGCCTGGATAGCCCACTGCGGAGTAGTGCGAAGTAGGCTTCCCACTTCCTGTCAATACCATTTGCAAAATGGGCAGCAGGCAGCCTTAATCAGAAGAACGAAGGAGACTTTCTGGCCTTTGGGGTCTAAGTATAAAAGTTGGGGTGGGCACTAATGCTATCAGCTTGGGTAGTATATACCATATACTATATACCATAAGGTAGCAGGAATCAGAGAATAGGAATAAATGTTGAGATATAGTGGAGTCTCCCAAGGATTGATATTGAGACCTGTGCTTCTTAACTTGTTCATAAACATTTTAGAATTAGGTGTGAGCAGTGAGATTGCCAGGTTTGCTGATGAGACTAAACTGTTCAGGACCATTAAAAGAGTTTGTGAAGAGCTCCAAAAGGTCCATCTGCAGCCATTTGGGTGGGTACATTGGGGAGTTCTTTGGTGGTTGGGCTCCCAGGCAGAGCTGAACTGAAATGACAGATCTCACACTCTCTCTTGTTGATTTCACCAAACCAGTGGGTCCTTTCACTGATTATGAAAGTGGTACAACTTTCATTTCTTTACACATTGAAATTACTCATTCTGTCAAAGTTCTGACCACCTTGGATCTGAAATATAAAGCTAGAAGATTACTGCAGCTCAGTTCTATGCTGACTTCAGCTCAACTCTCTCAAATAGTACTGAGAACGCTATTCAAATTAAAATTGAACAAGAAAATTAGTAAGTATTGACAAATAAAAGCATTAAAGCTCATAAAGCTGTACACTTACAATTTGTAATACAGCTAGATACAAATGTGTAAATATACTTATTAAGTTAACTGAATTTAAGCCTAGTTTCCAGTGGTTACCCAAATGTTGTAATCCAAAAGCCACTCTGCCCCAGAATAAGAAGCAATGTAAACAGTAACTGCATGCTGATTAGTAGGCATTTCAAAAATAGATATTAATATAGGTATTGTATTCATCTTTGATGTGGGCACATTTGTCAAGTAAACTCCACCCAATTTTAAAATGCGTTATACAGGCGCATATGGAAAACAAGATCTTAAAATAACTTCAATAATTAAGCAGTGTTTTAAGAAGTACTCCCCAACAGAGCAAGATTAGTGACTTGCCATAGGCCACCTAATAAACTTCATAGCCAAGAAGAAAACAGATCCTGGATAAGAGTTGACTCCAGAAGGTGACAAGGTCATTTTTATTTACCCCGTAGGGACTCAAGATTGGGAAGAGGCTCCCTGTCGTGCCAGCATTCTCATTTTGCACAGAATCCAGGATGCAGAACTAGGGAATTATTTTTTTCATGCTCTATTCCTCTGCGTCAGGCAAAGGCAAACTCGGCCCGCCAGATGTTTTGGGACTACAACTCCCATCATCCCTAGCTAACAGGACCAATGGTCAGTGGCTCTGGGTTATTGGTCTTCATTCCCATCACTGGTAAAAACTGAAGGCACAGTTGGATCCTGCAGTTCCCTGCATTTGCTTGTTATCAGCTACTCCTGATTTCTGCCCCAACCTTTTTAAACAGCTATGATAGCCAGACATGGTAAAGCCTTCCTCTCCGTTTTCTCCTTTCCTTGCTGATATGGCTTGTGTCGATATGCACCGTATTATTAATAATAACAGCAATCTTTGCATCATGCTTCCCAGCCTGTAAATGAAATCTTTTCATCTGCTGAATTTTAGGTTTTCCCCAAAACAGTGTCCTCTCGTTTTACAAACGAAAGTTTCCCTAGGAAAGTGAGCTTGGCGACCAGGGCAACTTAGCCTTGCTCCGGCGGGCGATCTTCCCGGCTCCACCTGGGACCCTCGGCTGAACCTGGTCCCTCCCCTCCCACCAGGAGGCCCCTCTCTTTTCCGTGAGGGGAGAGGGAAAGAGAGAGAGGCTGGAGCTGATCGGCTTTGCTCTTTACCTCGGCTTTCTCTAGGCCCTTCCTGCAAGGACAGCCACAGTCGCCTCGCTGCTGCTGCTGCTGCTTTTCAGCCATCTCGCTGCACGCGAGAAAGAGAAAAGGCCCCGCGCAGGGAGGAGCTTGGCTGAGCCGCCGGCAAAAGAGGAGGCTGCCCTCCAGGCCGGCAGCAGTGAGTCCTTATGTCCTGCAACCTTATCACCTCAACCCCGACGAGCCACAACAACAAAAACGCGATGCATTAAGTGGAATGCGTGCATTTACTCAAACGTGAAACCGACCAAGTTCAACGGAGCTTACTCCCAAGAAAAGGGTCGCAGCTATAAGGCTCCAAATGTCGCTATTTAGCAGGCGGGGGTGCGTGTCTCCGTGCCTAATTTGCCGCTTAGTAGGGAGTGAGAATGCATTTATTTTTTTACCTTTTTGTTCTGAATTCGCCGATAAGGCTAGATATGACTGGGGAGCAGCTGGTGACGGGGAACCTGGGAGCAGGTGGTGTTAGGTGTTGCAGGTGTTGTTAGACTCCAACTCCCAGCATCCCCAGCCAGCGCTGCCAATGGTCTTGCACGATGGGAGCTGGCCAAGAGAATCTTGCCAATACAGTGGTACCTCTGTCAAAACAAAATAAAATTTTTTTTCCCTTCCAGTAGCACCTTAAAGACCAACTAAGTTAGTTCTTGGTATGAGCTTTCGTGTGCATGCACACTTCTTCAGATACACAGTATATCTGTGTATCTGAAGAAGTGTGCATGCACACGAAAGCTCATACCAAGAACTAACTTAGTTGGTCTTTAAGGTGCTACTGGAAGGAATTCCTTCAGAGAGAGAGAGAGAGAGAAACCTGGCGCATCCACCCGCTTGCGCTGCCTGGGGAGCCTCAACTCCGGAGGAGGAATTCCTCTGGCGCGCATTTTTGTTCAGGCGCTTAAAGGGCACCGCGCCGTCGCGGGAGTATTTCTTTTCAGGCAGCGGCGAGGACAGCCCGGTGGGCGCTGGGAGGGGGTGGTGAGAAGAGGGCAAGATGGCCGCCTCCTTGCGGCTGAGCTGCAGCGGCCGGGGAGCCGCGAAGCTGCTGCTCGGCAGGAATGTCGCGCTGGGGGCTCCCGCTTGCCGGCCTCCCGCGGCTGCCTGGAGGTTCCTGCACCTCACCCGGGAGCGGCTGGGTGAGTGTTGGGTTTCATGACACGCAGAAGCCCCGCATTGGTCACCTGCCTCTAAAGGGTCGGGGTTATTTGGCTGCCTGTGGGATCAGGTCGCGGGGTCCTTGATTTGGTGGGAGAAGGTGGCGCCTGTTTGGGTACTCGGAGGGTCGCAGGTGCCCTTGCTCTGGGATGGAGTTGAGGATTCATCCCCGGCATGCCTAGCGGCCTTTTACGTAGGGCTGTCTTTTCGATGTACCTGCAGCTGCTTCTGTTATGTTTCTATGCTGCCTTTGGGCCGAACAGGGTCCCCGATCCGGTTTTCAAATCCTAAATTCAAACGGTATGACTGAGTAGGGTTTCATGTGTCACTCGCTTAAAAAGAGATTTAAAAGTACAAAACCCCAAAGAAGACATCTTTTTTGTGCCTAAAAGTAAAAACACCAGCCCTCCAAAAATGTGAAAAAGCGGGTAGGAGTAACTCCAGTACAGTGCAAGTAGCCAATATATTGTTCACTATAAACTACCCACCAGTCCCACTCAGCATGGTCTGTAGCCAGAGATGATGAGATTTATAGTCTAAAATATTTTAAAAGGGTTAGGTTTTGGAGAAGAATGTGTAACAGTCTCTTCAGCAGTGTCTCTGAAGCTGTTCCTCTTAGTACCTTAGCTTTAGTGATAAAAATCAGTAGTCTGAGAAGATGCCACAATACACACTTCTAGAATCGGGTAATTGGGATGCTGACGGTCATCTAGTCTAACCCCTGCAATGCAGTAATCTCAACTAAAGCATCCATGTCAGATGGCATTCCAACCACGGCTTTAAAACCTCCACAATCTCCCAAGGGCATCCGTTCCGCAGTCGGGCAGCTCGTACTTGGCATTCACTCGGGTGTTCTTGTAAAATGTAACATTCATGAATTATTTTTTAAAAGACGGAAAAAAATGAGAACTTTTAACACATTGAAATGAAAAGTTACAGAATCTTAGAAAAGTCTGTCAATTCCAGGCAATATGTTGAAAACAAAGAAATTGTTCAGATATTGGTTCTAATTATAAATAAGGCCGCATTCATGAACTCTGTCTGAATAAACTTCTGTCAAAGAGGACCCTTTAAATCCCTCTATTGTAGTTTATTATCTAGGATATTCCTGTTCTTCATTTCAGAAGGACTCCCTTAGACAGAAGATAAGGGGTAGATGGTTTCTTAGAAGTAAGTCCAACTATGGTACCTGGTGCTTACTCCCAGGTAGGTCTGCATAGGACTATAGTCTTCAGCCCTCATCATGTGTTTCTTGCATTAAGAGGTTGTGGGACCACACATTTTAGCCCTGTATTATGGAATTACTTCTAAAGTAGTTACTTCTAAAGTAGTTTCTTTATCTAACTATTTGTTACCAGTCCTTCATAGTTACAAACAATTCCAGAACGAGATACATAGCAATTTTAAAACACAACACCTCAAATTACAAAATAAATATATTTGTAGACTCCCTGCACAATTTAAGAGTACTGGAAGGTCAGGATTCTCAATCACAGGGGAAATGTACAGTAATAGAAGAAGTAACACCACCAGCACCTTTGATGTGTGCTATCCCTTTGTGTGAGTAATGCTTAAAGAGGGCTTTAATGAACTCACGGATTATGTAAAAACTGAACTGAGGGCTTTACACTCTGAGCCAAGATGTCACACGAGCTCTGAAGCTGGAGGAGGTTGTTAGGCAGCATCATACCTGACCCTACATTACTTCTTCAGTGACTTTTCTGTACTGCCTAAAAGTTCTGCCTTATCTAGTGATGGTGAATATTCGCAGCTTAGTAGCATTGACCCAGTTGAATGTTTGCAGCTTAGTAGCATTGACCCAGTCTGCTCCTATAGGTGGCCTTGCAGTGTCAATACTCTCTTATGACCCTTCCCCAGAGAATGTCTGAAGGCACAGTGGTGGTGATGGTAATGGAGTCTGCCCTTGAGCTGTGCCTAGGTTGGAGAGCCATATGTAAGTTGTTGTGGAGTTCCTTGGAAGAAGAGTAGGACATATGCAACACTAATGGTAGTAGTAGTTATTGCTTCCTGTCCTGAATATTACTTTGATGGTGCAAGAAGCTACATAGTTGAGCTGGACGACTCTTTGAAATCCGCTGTTAGCCAAATTGCTACACTCTTTCATAAAGGCAATCACTTTTACAATTGGGAGCAAAGCACACCAGTCCACAAATGATAACACTGGGCAACAATTTTTTACTTTTTGAATGTTGTCTAGATTTCTACAACTGATTTAGGGTATTTTTGCACTGCTGAATCAGGAAATGGCATCCGTTTCTCTCCATCAGGTCAGGTTTACTGTAAACTGAATGGTGGGCATTGATAAAGGTAAGTACATGTAAATTGCATGTTGCTTCACCATTTTTCAAACTTCAGGGCTTGAACTTCTGTTTCTTGGAACTCCTGGAATGCTCAGCGGCAGGGAGGTCTCTCTTCAGAGTCCAGCAGTAGTCAGCCATCATGACTGCGTCCCAGCGATCCTGATACCTGGTCTCCATCTCTTTCATGTCCTGATGGAATCTCTCCCCCTGCTCGTCACTCATTGAACCCAGGTTCCCAGGAAACCCGTCCATATGTGAAAATAGGTAGTGCATCTTGACACTCATGTTGCAGCCCAGGTTTCTGAAAGCAGTCAGCATGTTGTTGACAAGTTCTGCGTAGTTTCTGGCCTTATTGTTGCCGAGAAAGTTCTTCACTACCAGAACAAATGCCTTCTGCGCTTCCAGTTCCACTTCGTTCATTGAGTTTCTGAACTCTGGATCTCTGATGAGCAGATGGATCTGAGGACCGTCAAAGATGCCAGCTTTCAACTTCTCCATGGTCAATCCTGGAAAAGCCTGGCACAAGTAAGTGAAGCAGTCACCATCCTTGTCCAGAGCCTTGGTGAACTGCTTGATTAAGCCGAGCTTGATGTGCAGCGGTGGGAAGAGTATTCTGTCTCTGTCCACCAGAGGGTCGTTGATGACGTTCCTTTCTTTGCAAGGCACCAATTTCTCCTGCACAGGCCAGTCCTTCATGTAATGCTGAGCACGGTCCCTACTATCCCACATGCACAGAAAACATGGGTACTTGGTGAAGCCAGAGTGTTGTCCCAACAAAAAGTTCACCATCTTCAGGTCAACACAAATAAACCACTTATGCTGATCATAACCATTTTTCTCCAGCACATACTTCACCGCTTCATAGTTCTTCTTCAGTGTACTCGAGAGAGCCAGGGGTATAGAGGCAAACTGGTTGCCGTTGTGTAGCAGAACACATTTCAGTGATCGCTTGCTGCTGTCAATGAACAGTCTCCAATCTTTGGGTTCGTACTGTGGCACTCCAAGCTTGAGCAGAAGCTGCGCAATATCTGCACAGTACACCAAGTCCTTCTCTACCAAGAAAAAACGGAGGTACTCTTGATGCCTGTTGCGGAAGAAGCTGATGAGAGCACTGTCAGAGAGGAAGTTTTTTCCCTTCACTCTGGATGCCACCAGTTCGGCAGAGTCCTTTGACAAGCTGAGGTCGCAAACTAGATCATTCAAGTCCTTTTGGGAAAATGGATGTAGAGCATCATCTTCAAGAACCACTTCTTCTTCTTCATGTGTCCTTCAACACTGGAGGCATCTTCGTCACTAATGTCAGGAAGTTCTCCAAAGATAGGCCCTGGAATTTCATCACAGTGAGCTACAAGATGACGTGCTGATTGAAGATCAGGATACTTGAGGCTGCTCCGGTTCTTTCTGTTGATCCCAGTCACATCAACAGCACAGAAGTAGCAGTCAGTGACATGGTTTTATGACTTCAAACATCCCTTTTCGACATAATCTCCCAGAACTATCGGACCTGAATACTTCTTGTCATTAAAATAATCATTTCCAATCAAAACAATTATTCGACATGGCATTTTACCCCCACCAACTTCTTCTAAAATGCTCCACACAAGCGTACATGTGAACAAAAATGTAAAAAAACGACATGTGGCCATAGCTCAAAAACTTGACCTGATTGAGCAAAACCAATGTGATTTTTGGATTCAGTGCATCAGATTCGTCCTAAATCAACTGAAAAAATGCAGACAACAAATTTGTTGTTGACCAGTGTAATCTAAACGTTAATGTTAACTCATCTTGCCTCTAAACTTTCTGTATTGTTGCCTATGAAATATTTCTCACCAGCCACAATAATTTTAACCTGCAGGTGGCAGAAGTACATATTCTGGAGCATAACCGTGACGTTATCCTAGATGAATATTTGCATAGAAAGGCTGCTTTCTAGCTGATAGATGCATAACTGAAGCAGGAAGAAGGATAAGGGGTGGATCCCTACAATGAAAAATCATTTGACATCTTGTCCTGCCGTTGATATGTTGATGAATATTATAGAAATAGATAAAGTGAGATGATGCATGTTTCTGAGCTCTCTGGAGAAATGGGGACCATAGAAATATGATTAATAAGTATTTTGTATGTTGTACATAACTTTTAGTTTGCATTCAGTAGTTTGCATTTTAGTTTGTATAGTATTATGTGTTCAGAGATACTTGAGCACTATATCCTGGGTTCTAGCTAAGTCAATAAACGTAGCTTTACCACAGGAGTAGGAACCTCCAGCCCACAGACATAGTACAGCCCACCAGTTGGGAAGAGCCCCCTGTCACTCACAGCTCTTTCTTCACTCTCTGTCCTCTTCTCCAGCTCTTTGCCATCCTTTGGTAGGGCTTGCCCTGAATGAATGAATGAATGAATGAATGAATGAATAAATAAATAGTAATGTTAACAACAAAGCAGGAGAGATTTGTTGAGTTGCTTGGTTAGCCGTATTCAAATTCTTTTCAGTTGTATGCATTTTGCTTCACTATTATAGCTGATCGCTAAACTGTTGTGTTTCATGGCTTATGTATTTTTTTTTATTTGTGTACCACTTTTCCACAAAATTGAGTCCAAAGTGGATCATATCATATCAACAGAGCAATAAGTATTAACAATTTCAAAATACATAGAGGGATAGTTAGAAATAATCATAATATCAATAAATAAATCCAAAACAATCCATACAATAATGTAGAAAACAATACACATAACCAAACCTAATTTAACAGTTTAAAACTAAAGAGCGAGAACAATGCCTAACAGAAATAAAAAAGTGAGCATTCACAATATTATCATATTTGTGGAGTTCTTTGGTGTTCTCTGGAAATTCACTAGCATGCATGTACAAAATCCTATCTGTTACAATAATGGGAAAATATGTACTTTATCTGGTAGGTAAAACTGTCAGCAGCTGTCTTGGTAATAGAGGTCTGTGATCACACATTTGATACCTGATGTCTTTATTATTATTATTTAAAAATGAGACCACATTTCACACTATAGTCTGATTTTGCAACAGCTTATTTAGTCACCTTTCTTGCTTAATGAATAATGATCCAGTTTTAGAATTTCTCCAATAATGATGTTGTAACTCTGACAGATTACTCAAAGGCAGGTCACTGTGGTTTCTTTCCTTTCACAGATGGGTATAATTTGAGTTTTTCAACGCATTGCTCAAGTGCAGTCTGAGATCAATATGAACCTTACCCAGTATTATACCAGTGCCTCAAAATACCTTATGGAATGCATAGTTCTTTGTGATTACATACTGATGACTTTGGCAGGCTAGGTTAAATGAGAAAGTCATATCTAAAACCTGTTGAAATTAAGTTAAGGTTGCTTGTAGTTAGGATTTGAGCAATACATGAAATAGTTCTTATAATAATCCAAAAAAGTATGTAATCACAAAATTCAGTTTCTTGGTAATATTGTTTGGCATTATGCTTTGTATATAGGCCTTTCATTCCCATGACAGATCTACAGTAGAGAAGCTTGGGAACATTGATACTGTGGAAGCAAGCATAATTTAATACTATGTTTGGGCATCCTATGTGCAATGGTGAATCATGTGTTTTGATGGAAATTTTATTTGTAAAACTTAATAAAACATATTTATTAAAAAATACTATGCTCGGGCATGTATTTTTTACACTGCATCAAGTTTATCTCTTTGGTTGCCCCTGTAGGAGTTGTTAAGGATATAAAGGTAAAGGTACCCCTGCCCGTACGGGCCAGTCTTGACAGACTCTGGGGTTGTGCGCCCATCTCACTTAAGAGGCCAGGGGCCAGCGCTGTCCGGAGACACTTCCGGGTCACATGGCCAGCGTGACGAAGCTGCTCTGGCGAGCCAGAGCCGCACACGGAAACGCCGTTTACCTTCCCGCTGGTAAGCGGTCCCTATTTATCTACTTGCACCCGGGGGTGCTTTCGAACTGCTAGGTTGGCAGGCGCTGGGACCGAGCAGCGGGAGTGCACCCCGCCGCAGGGATTCGAACCGCCGACCTTTCGATCGGCAAGTCCTAGGCGCTGAGGCTTTAACCCACAGCGCCACCTGCGTCCCTTGTTAAGGATATACTGAGATCCAATTATTTAGACTAAAACTGGTGTGGGTAAATTTGTATGTAGACTGAACTGAGCTTATGACACAGCCATGAGGACATCTTCCACCTTGATCCACTTTTACTTAAATTGCCACCACTCAACTCTCTATGGCAGTGTTGTAGTACAAATTACAAATTGTGCTTGTGGCAAACTCTTTACGCAATGACTTCACCATGGGCATAATTCAGCTCACATTCTGGCTACACGAATTACAGTGCAGCTGCCAGACCCCTCCTGTATGGCTGCTTTGTGGCAATTCTGATGGAGTTCAGTGGGATTTACAAAGGAGTAAGTGTGCATAGGGTTACAGAGGATTCTCTTACGCTGATAAAATGAAATCATATCCTTATCGAGAGACTTGATGTTCCTCTTTTTCTTTCTTTCCAAGGTACCCCTGCAGTTAAAATCCTCATGCCTGCGCTATCACCTACAATGGAAGAAGGAAACATAGTGAAATGGCTGAAAAAGGAAGGTGAATCTGAGTTAACTTAAATGTCATTTTGGAGCACTGAGAACTGTGTCTTTTTTCCACTTCAGCCTAGTCACTTGCCACATCTTAATTCCATCAAAAAGAATTACCACAGTGTAATCACTGCAGTACATTATATTTACACATTGATATCCTGCGTCTCCTCTCAGAAGTTTATGGTGGCATATGTGGTTATCTCCTCCCCCTGCCCCACAACTGTATCCTGGTGTGAGCTTTGTGGAAATTTGAGCCTAGGTCTTCTCAGTCCTAGTTCACACTAACCACTACACTACAGCGACTCTGCACTACTTCTAAACCATTACCGTATTTATTTATTAATGTATTTTTATACCGCTGAATCACAAAACATCAGAGTAGGTTGTATCATTTATTTATTTAATTTGTTTACTGCCTTTCATCGATAGATCTCAGGGCAGTTCACTACATAAAAATACAAGATTTTTTTAAATTGCAAGATTTATCAACTCTCTGGAATGTTTCCAGCAACCTGTCCAGTGACTGCTGCGGTTGCGATACGAATTAAGATGATTAAAATTTGTGCAAAAGAGAGACTCATTTAATTCAGTTTTGGGCTTCTAAGGCAAAAAATGTATGCATCGGTTGATATAACTTTAAAACATGTTGATTTGTAGCTAAACGGAGCTTACTTCGCCTGCAAGCCATAAGCCACAGAAAGCTTGAAGCCACCAAATTTGCTGCACATTTTGCACTTCTTTCCCTTCAGGCATTTTCTGGCCAAAGGCTCTGGACTTCAGCAGCGTGTATTTGTTTCACTTTTCAAAGTTATTTGCAATTTGGAAGGTGGACTGACTGAACCTTGGTCTCCAGCCCACATGCAGGGCAGATGACAGAAGCTTGAGATACCATCCTCCCTGCAAATTGAACACTTAACACAATAGGGGGAGAGGTTGTAGTACAGCCAGCTTTGCTAGGTTGGGTTGTTGTTTTTTAACGTGCAGGGCATTTTCTAGATAGAGAATCATTTTAAAATGTGTTTCACCCCCCCTCCCATGTGTATTTTGAGTTGGTTTAGTCCATTCCACCACAGGACTTTACAACTTTGGTTCTTCATGGTGTGCTCCATATGTAGATCAGGTCTCTATTGGTAGGAAGAGCCACCTCTTAAATGAAGGAAACAATAAAATTGACTTGGCTTTTGAGAGTTCTGTAGCATGAATTATTCGGACTCCTACTAGTCTATAAAATATTTTAGGAATATGCTATTAATAAATCAGCCTATCTGTAGTGTTAATGAGTTTTTGAAACATTCTATCAGTTTGCAGGTGCCATCTCTAAATTAGGAAAGGCTTTTTTATTTTTAAGACTAACTTCTTAACAAAATGATATTTTGGGTCATTCATTACCACTGCTCTTCTACAGTAGATAATCGCCACTTAAAATAGCTGCTCTTTATTAAGGCATTTGGAAGGTTTTAAATCAGTACGGTTTAATCACATATTTTAAAGAGGATTTGAGTGGCTAGGGGGGACCCAAATATAGTCTGAACCCTGGGCCTCTGAAAATTTGCATTAATATGTTTGTTTAGAAATAAAGGTAGCTAGCTACCTTTGTTGCTATCTTAAATAAAGCAGCACAGGAGTTTGAATCTCCCATAGCATCAAAAATGACTCATTTTTGGCCCCAGTTTCTGTTCTGAACATGGGATTTTCTTATTCTTCTCTCTAAAATTAAGCACTCTCTCATGCAGATGCTTGCTATCCATCTAAATAGTTCCACATCTATGCCATATGTCAAAAGGACATTCCAAATCAATAACATTCATTCACGAGGCTGAAATACTGGCAAAATCTCTGACATAAGGCATCTTGAGAATTCTTACTAATTCTTCAGGATTTAACAGGTAAACCCATAGAAAGCAAATAATGGGAGGAAAGATCCAATAATCCAAGAAGTGTTTTATTGGACAGATAATTAGACCATTATTCCTTTTCTTAAAGTGAAATGTTTGAAGAGACCAAATACGGTTTTGAAAGAAGTTTGCATTTGGCAGCTGCTTACTGTTACCAAAGGCACCTGAGTTATAAACATCTTTCAATATTCTCTCTTTTGTTTTCCCTGAATGTAATGGAGGAAGGAAAAGACAAAGACGTGTGTGTCATTTCATTGACACAGCTATTACACATTGCCACCGTAATTGCTCAATGTTTTAAGTGTTCCATAAAGAAAGCAAAGGCAAATCCAATTTAGGGCTTAGGCAAGTCACTCCATTTCCTTTAGGCGAGACAGTTAAAAGCCTTTTTTTTCATATTTTGATGAAAACTGTACTGCATGCAAAGTTGGTACATAAGCAAGCCTTTGTTACTTCAGTGCTCTAAAGAGAAGGTGTGTGTTGCATGGCTTTGACCCCAGAACCATTCAGAAGCCTCTCCCGCTTCCCACTGTAATCCAGCTTTAATGGCAGCCATCCAGCAGGTCTTTCAGTAGACAAAGGCGTCTGAGTTCACAGGTCTGCTATCACAAGGCAGCAGATGGTGATCTTCTTGAATTGAGAAGAAAATATTGGCTTGAAATGATTCCATTTCATTTAAAAAATGAAAATGCATTTCTAAAAGGACTGTTTCATGTTGAAAGAAACTGAGCTTGCAGAGTTGCTTCCCAATTTTCTTCTCTTTTTGGTAGGGTGGAGAAGGCAGAGGAGCATTGCTTATCTGCAAATGATAGTATGAATTAAAATCTCATTTGTTTGAAATCTCTGCTTAGAAGCTCAAAACAATTTATCTTTTAAAGAATATATTGCTTATCAAGACTGGACTTCTTTATCTACAATTTTTGTTGCTGATTCAGATGGTGCCATTGATTTTTTTAAAAAATAAAAAAAAACCCTCTCTGGATTGTCCTAGCTTGGGAGCAACCCTTGTGCCTGATTCTGAATCAGCCATTGGTTCATATCCCTTACAGCTTTTTAATGTTTTTATTTAGATTTTCCAGTGCTGCCTTTCCCTCATTGCCACCCTAATCTCTCCCCCACTTGCCCCAGTTCACACTGTCCTTGCTTTAACAGTTGTTACTGTCCAGCTTGCTGCCATCCATTTCCCATATAGGTTTGCTGCCCCCAACTTGACACTCTTTTCCCTTGGAGGTAGCAAAATGATAGAGCTGGTAAAGACTAAAGCTGCAGTTAGCAGTGGCAAAGAGAGTACAGTCGTACCTTGATTTTCGAACAGAAACCATTCCGGAAGTCCGTTCGACTTCCGAAACATTAAAAAACCAAGGCGTGGCTTCCGATCGGCTGTAGGAGCTTCCTGCACTCAAGCGGAAGCTGTGTCAGACATTCGGCTTCCGAAAAATGTTCGAAACTCAGAACACTTACTGCCGGGTTTTCGGTGTTTGGGAGCAAAAATGTATGAGTACCAGGGTGTTCGAGAACCAAGGTATGACTGTACCTGGCTTCTTGATATTTAGTGCACCTACATGACAGGCTATAACCTCCGCCCCATCACAATATGCCAAATTATATGATGATGGGATTTAGGGTGGTTTTGATTAAAAAGTGGTAATAAGGTTCTGCAAATGCCTTTATTCCTCACTTTATATTACTGAGATTCCGTGAACTGTAGAATCATTTTGTAATGCTATTGTGAGTTGCTAATAATAATAATAATAATAATAATAATATTTTTTTATTTGTACCCTGCCCATCTGGCTGGGTTTCCCCAGCCACTCTGGGCGGCTTCCAACAAAGATGAAAAATACACTAAAATGTCACATATTAAAAACTTCCCTGAACAGGGCTGCCTTCAGATGTCTTCTGAATGTCAGGTAGTTGTTTATCGCTTTGACATCTGATGGGAGGGCGTTCCACAGGGCGGGCGCCACTACCGAGAAGGCCCTCTGCCTGGTTCCCTGTAACTTGGCCTCTCGCAGTGAGGGAACCGCCAGAAGGCCCTCGGAGCTGGACCTCAGTGTCTGGGCAGAATGATGGGGGAGGAGACGCTTCTTCAGATATACTGGACCGAGGCCGTTTAGGGCTTTAAAGATCAGCACCAACACTTTGAATTGTGCTTGGAAACGTACTGGGAGCCAATGTAGGTCTTTCAAGACTGGTGTTATATGGTCTCGGCAGCCGCTCCCAGTCACCAGTCTAGCTGCCACGTTCTGGATTAGTTGTAGTTTCCGGGTCACCTTCAAAGGTAGCCCCACATAGAGCGCATTGCAGTAGTCCAAGCGGGAGATAACCAGAGCATGCACCACTCTGGCGAGACAGTCTGCAGGCAGATAGGGTCTCAGCCTACGTACCAGATGGAGCTGGTAAACAGCTGCCCTGGATACAGATTTGACCTGTGCCTCCATGGACAGCTGTGAGTCCAAAATGACTCCCAGGCTTCCCACCTGGTCCTTCAGGGGCACAGTTACCCCATTCAGGACCAGGGAATCCTCCACACCTGCCCGCCTCCTGTCCCCCCAAAACAGTACTTCTGTCTTGTCAGGATTCAACCTCAATCTGTTAGCTGCCATTCATCCTCCAACCGCCTCCAGACATTCACACAGGACCTTCACCGCCTTCACTGGTTCTGATTTAAAAGAGAGGTAGAGCTGGGTATCATCCGCATACTGATGAACACCCAGCCCAAACCTCCTGATGATCTCTCCCAGTGGCTGCATGTAAATGTTGAAAAGCATGGGGGAGAGGACAGAACCCTGAGGCACCCCACAAGTGAGATCCCAGGGGTCTGAACACTCATCCCCCCCCACCACTTTTTGAACATGGCCCAGGAGGAAGGAGCGGAACCACTGTATGACAGTGCCCCCAGCTCCCAGCCCCTCAAGACGGTCCAGAAGGATGTTATGGTCAATGGTATCAAACGCCGCTGAGAGATCCAGCAGAACTAGGAAACAGCTCTCACCTTTGTCCCTAGCCCGCCGGAGATCATCAACCAGTGCGACCAAGGCAGTTTCAGTCCCATGATGAGGCCTGAATCCCAACTGGAAGGGATCCAAATGGTCCGCTTCTTCCAGGCGTGCCTGGAGTTGTTCAGCAACCGCTCGCTCAATCAACTTTCCCAAGAATGGAAGATTTGAGACTGGGCGATAGTTGGCCATTGTGGCCGCATCTAAAGATGGTTTTTTAAGAAGCGGTTTAATAACCGCCTCTTTCAGCGGGTCTGGGAAGGCTCCCTCACGGAGGGAAGCATTCACCACCCCACGAAGCCCATCGCCCAGTCCTTCCCGGCTAGCTTTTATAAGCCAGGATGGGCAAGGATCCAGGAGACAGGTGGTTGGCTTCACTCGTCCAAGCAGCCTGTCCACATCCTCGGAGGTAACAGATTGGAATTGATCCCACACAACTTAATTAGACAGGACTCTTGCACTCTCACACCCTGGCCCTGCTCCCACGGTGGAGTCTACTTCCCGAATCTGAGCGATTTTTATCTGCAAAAAACTTTGCGAAATCATTGCAGGAGATCATGTGGCCCATACTGGGCCCTGATGTCGCAGGTGGTTCCGCTAAATTGTGAACCACCTGAAAGAGTCTCCTGCTGCTGTTTTCTGCAGATGCAATAGAGGCGGTGAAGAAAGTCTTCTTCGCTGTCGCTATCGCCACTTGGTTGAGCTCTAACCTGTGTCCGGTCAGATTCTGAATGAGTTATCCGCCACCGGCTCTCTAGCCATCTCAACGATTGTTTCATTGCCCTCAGATCCGTGGAAAACCACGGGGCTGTCCGGGCTCCATGCAATCGGAGAGTGCGCTTTGGAGCCAAACAGTCAATAGCCCTGGTTAACTCCACATTCCAGCGGGCCACCAGGGAATCGGCTGAAAGGCCATCAACATGGGATAAAGCATCCCCTACGACTCTCTGGAAACCATTTGGATCCATTAAGTGGCGGGGGCCGACTATCCGAATCAATCCCACCTCCCTGCAGAGGGGATGGGTCGCAGAGAAGCCCAGTTGCACCAGGAAGTGATCTGACCATGGCACTTCTTTCATTTCACTTTTACTTAGTGTCAGATCATCAACATCCATAGAGGTAAACACCAGGTCCAAGGCATGTCCACGGCTATGGGTTGGGCCAGACTTATTCAGGGACAGCCCCATGGAGGCCATGCGTTTCACGAAGTCCCGAGCAGCCCCTTGTAAGGTTGTGTCGGCATGGATGTTAAAATCCCCTAGGACAACCAAGCTAGGTGTCTCCAGGAGAATATCCGCCACAACCTGAAGCAGCTCGGGCAGGGAATCCTTGGTGCAGCGGGGAGGTCTGTACACCAAAAGGAATCATGTACTGCCCCTATTGCCCAACTTCCAGAACATGCACTCGGAAAACTGGGTCTTCCCAATAGGACACCTGGTGCAAACTAATGACTTCCTAAAAATCACTGCAACCCCCCCTCCCCGCCCACATGACCTGGGTTGCTGTGCATAAGAGAAACCTGGTGGACAAGCAGCGGCAAGGACAGGCCCATCTGCTTCATCCAACCAAGTCTCTGTTACACATGCCAGGTCAAGTCCTCCATCCATGATCAAGTCATGGATGGCAGTGGTCTTATGAATCATTGACCTGGCATTGCACAGCAGCACCTTCAGGTCATGTGGGTATACCTTGCTGATTCTAGTATCCATCCGGTCAGGAACAGACCCGGAGGCAGGGATAGTGCTCAGACAATGGCTAAACCTGCCTCCTCTGTAATGACATGGTCTGGTCTTAGCGTAACTCCTCCTCCTACCCATGATCACTGAGATCGGTTGTCCCAGTGCATCCCGCCCTGTGGACCATGCCCCAGCCATTTTGTGGGCTGGGACCTACTCCCCGGCAGCCCTGACCCCTCCCCTTAAGAACAAAATAACACCTAAAAAAAACCAAACAAAAAACCAATAAAACAATACAAACAAAAAACAGTAAAAATTACAAAAACATAAAATCAAACAAATTCCCAGGCCCAATAAACATCCATCCCACCCCCACCCCCCCACATACAAAAAATTCAAATCTTTTAAACATTTTAAAAGCACTCTGCACCCCTCCAGCAGTAACAGCAACTGTCCTAGTGAGGCCCGTCAGGCCCTGCCCTGGGCCAGGTGGTAAGTGGCAGGAAGGAGCAGGGCCCCCAGACACTCACACAGGAGAGTCCTCCTAGGCAGCAGAGCGCAGCAGTCCCTGTGAGGCTTCAGGCCCCGCCCTGGGCCAGGTAGATGGTAAGCGGCAAGAGCAGGGCCCTCAGACACTCACACAGGAGAGTCCTCCTGGGCAGCAGAGCGCAGCAGTCCCTGTGAGGCTTCAGGCCCCGCCCCAGGCCAGATGGTGAGTGGCAGGAAGGAGCAGGGCCCTCAGACCCTCACACAGGAGAGTCCTCCTGGGCAGCAGAGCACAGCAGTCCCTGTGAGGCTTCAGGCCCCGCCCTAAGTGTAGTCCCTCTCTTTTCCAGTATCAGTTTTCACCATTGTGTCTTGACTTTCTTTCTAAATAAGCTACACTATATGGTTTTAAAATACTGTTTTTTCTCAGTGCTCTGAAATGAATTGATTTAAAATGTTGAACTATCTTTTGATTTTTACAGGAGAAACAGTGACTGTTGGAGATGCATTGTGTGAAATTGAAACAGATAAAGCAGTGGTTACCATGGAGTCAAGTGATGATGGCATATTGGCTAAAATAATGGTAGGGAGAACTTTTTTATTCTATATTATGGCCTTTGGTATATGAGCTCAGCAATCAGTAGACTCTTTGCTAAGACTTTCCTTTATTTCAGGGATGTGGAATTGGATCTTACTGGCAGATGAGATCCTCCCTTCTCCCCACCACTCCACAGGCCAACTTTGATACATGGGCAGAGCCACTCACTTGTCAATCACTTGATATTATTACGTTGTCAAGCAACAACGTGAAAGGGGCTCACCTTTAAGTCTGTTTGCAGGAGGTTTAGTTCATTTGCAAGTGGTTTTGTAAAGGCAATGTTTCTTAGGGTCCATCAGCTGATTGGCTCTGAGAGACATCAGTGTAAGCAAGCTTCAAATGATACATGTTGGCGCAGAAAAATCTCAATTTCACATATACCTTCATGGGGTCGAATCTGGCAGTGACTAACCGGAAACAAGACCTTGGATTGCAGTGGATACCTTAATGAAGATGTTGACCCAGAGAGCAGCAGCTGGGAAATTGACGATTTCCACACTAGCGATCGTTAGGAAAGGAATTGAAAATAAAACTGTCAATATTGCAGTGCCATTATACAAATCTGAGGAGCAACCGCATTTGGAATATTGTGTACAATTCTGTTCGCTTTCCCTCTAAAAGGATTTTGGAAAAGCTTCAGAAAAGAGTCACTGAAATGATTAAGGGGACTCCTCTATGGTGAAAGGTTTTAGCTGTACACTTTTATGCAGCTCATAGTTGAACTGTGGAACTCGCTTCCATAGGTGGCATTGGTGGCCACCATATTGGAAAGGATTGGACAAATTAATGGGGGATAAGGCTATCGGCGACTTCTAGCCATAATGGCTGTTGTCTGCCTCCGCTGTTGTAGGCAGTATGCTTCTGAATACCAGCTGCTGGGAACCACAGGAGGGGAAGAGTTCTCTTGTGCTTTGATCCCACTTGTTGGTTTCCCAAAAGCATCTGTGTGACCATTGCAAAAACAGTATGCTGAGTTAATGGGCTGTTTGCCTGATCCATCAGGCTCTTTTTATGCTCTTAGTTGAAATGGGTTTACAAATCAATTGATCCCACAATATGTGTACAGTGGTATCTCGGGTTACGAACTTAATTCGTTCTGGAGGTCCATTCTTAACCCGAAACTGTTCTTAACCTGAGGTGCACTTTTGCTAATGGGGCCTCCCTCTCCCACCGTGCCGCTGGCACATGGTTTCTGTTCTCATCCTGGGGCAAAGCTCACAACCCGGAGCACCTACTTCTGGGTTAGCAGAGTTTGTAACCTGAAGGGTTTGTAACTCAAAGCGTTTGTAACCCGAGGTACCACTGTACTCATACACATGTATATAAAATACGCTTATGAGGATAACTTATTTGTATTCAAATGTGCTTGTTAGGCCTGTTGGCATCAGAATGTGATTGATTTGCTAGTCCACCAAGCATCTGTTTTTTAAATGTTTTTGTAATGCTTTTTGACGGAAGAATTTTATTTTAACAGAAGCTGCTCTGTGTCTGGAAGTAATACTTTTGCAGCTGGTAATGAGGAGGAGACCTTTTGTATTGTCAGTATGATGGGTTTTTATAATGCAGTACAGATTGAACAAGTTGAGAAATGTGTTCATTGAAATGAAGGGTATTTCTTGTTTTTCTGTTCTTCTTTCCCGCTATTGGTAAATACATTGGGGGAGAAAAAGGGGTGTAGCAGAGTGGAGAACAGTCTTAACCAAGCAAAGTCATATGCAGAAGCCCTTCTGTCAGCATATCTTACACTGAGGCTGCATTTAAAACACTATTATAAAGTCTAATAATGTTGCACATTAAAATCCCATTAAGGCAGTGTTATGATGTGCAGTCCCTTGTGTAAATTCTTATCACATCACTGGTCCTGATACTGAACTTGTAGTGAGCTGAAATAGTTTGCTTAAGCGTGTTTTGCAAATGAGTTTCAAAGATAGCCCAATGTGTGAAAAGGATATGAAATAGCAGCCAGGCTAGTTAAGGAAGAAACCAAGCAAGAAAATGCCTGCTTGAAGCATGATGTAAGATGTGCCCTTTTTAGTTGCTTCTTATGCAAACAGTACAGTGTTTGTTTGTGATAACCAAATATGTGAATTTCTGTTCACAAAAAAATCCCCTGCGCACCCCCTATCACCTGGTTAGAAAGCAAATCTTATTAAATGGGAAAATATGGAACATCCTGGCATCTGTTCCCTCCCCTTTTCCATATCCTCCTCTTCTTTTTGTGGCTTAATTAATACAGCTTATAATTACAGTCATTCTGAACACTAAGAATTCTGAGCATTCACTCATGTGAATCTCCATCATCATTTTGAAATGGTATAGCCCAGACACAGGTTTGTCACCTTATCTGTTTCTGGGGACAATGTCAGTAAGCATGTTTACTATTTGCTGAGCATATTTACCTCAGTACAGCATGTTTCTGACCGTGCAGTCCTATTGGGAGCAAGTCTCACTGTAATCAGTAGGAGACTTGAGATGAGTTTGATTGGATACATATGCTTAGAATTGCAGTGTGAAATAGTTTGCTTTGTGTCTATGCTACAGCTTCTGCAACTAACTTCAGGAGCATGGCATAGTTATACTAACTAGAATATGAGCCTCTGTTGGCTTCAGGAGCATGGCATAGTTATGCTAACTAGAATATGAGCCTCCAGGTTGGCTGCTAAAAAATACTCTGGTTCTTTCATGGGCTTGTATTTAACTTTTAGCGTTAAACCTTCTGCTAGATATCCTGCAGGACTAGGCAGTCCTAGCCCCTTAGAAGAAGTGGTTGGGCTGGTGAAGCTGCTGAGTGGGTGCAGGGGAGCATATTTCTCTTTCCCAACTATAAAACATTTACATTAGTTACAGGTGTGTGCTTGTAGACATCAACCTGATTTCTCTACCACCACCCCCATCCATTTTCAGAAGGAAGAAGGAAGCAGAAATGTGCGTTTGGGTCAACTAATCGCCTTGCTAGTGGACGAAGGACAAGACTGGAAGCAAGTTGAAATACCAACTGAAACGAGCATTGCTGTGCCAGCAGCAGCAGCAGCAGCCCCACCTCCCACTCCTTCAGTAACATTGGCCCATAAAGTGGAACACCATCCTGGAAAGCTACAGTGAGTTTCTGCATACTTTTGAGCCAAGGCTTTCACTTTTTGATCATGCCCAACAAAAAGTTAGCGTTTGATGACAACCAAATTCAGTGCCCTTAATACTGCTGCAAAGCTATGGCAAAAAGAGTGATTACGCCTGTAGATTTGCATGCTATACAAAAGAGAAAAATACAGTGGTACCTCCGGTTGTGGACAGGATCCGTTCCGGAGGTCCAGTCGGATCCCGAGGTTTCTGCAACCTGAGGACTGTTTCTGCACATGCACACATGGCAACACCCGGTAAAATACTTCTGGGTTTGCCGCTTTTGCATCCCGAAGTTTACGTAACCAGAGGGTTACTACTGTAGTGCTTTTGGATGAAGATGCAGGAATCTTTAACCAACAAACCTTGGTTAAAGCATGGAGGTAAGAGACCAGTTTTAATACCCCTGTGAACTTTCAGTGATAGCAATGGTATTAGCAGTACTAGCTGTATAAAAAGCAAAGGGAACCATGTCGGTCCATAAGAATAAAAAAACCTCTCCGAAAGCCAGAGTTAGGTAATATCTTTATTAGGACCAAACAAAATGTCACAAAATAGTGACATGATTTCAGAACTCTTCATCAGGCAAGATATTACACAAAGCAGAAGAAATGAGGAAAACTGCTGCGGTTGTAGACCTTCCGATACTTGTGTCATAACATTGGAAGACTTGACAGTCATCCTTCACTTCAGAATGTAATGAGCAATGCTGAAATAAAGCATTGAAATAAGTGACCAGTTATACTGTAGTTGAGCTTGTGACATTCTGCATGATGGGGAACCCTTTAATGTCAAGGAGGTCCTTGAGGTAAAGGGCCCCATGTCTTTTTGGATTTGCTTGGAGACGAAAGGATTTAACTTTTCTGTAGGGCTGTATATTGAGTCAGACCGTTGGTCCATTTAGCCGAGTATTGTCTGGTCTGATTCTCAGCAACGCTCTTGGAAAGAGTGTTCCCCGTGATTATTTTTTCTTCCATTAAACACATTTCAGAATCTCAGTTATATGGTTGTGATGGGAGATATACCCACCAACTTATTTTTCATGTGTAGAGTGTTTTGGTCATTTTTTTTGTTGGTATAATCTTCAGTTGTGTATGTGAAAACAATCAACTTCTAAGCATTCAAAATTATGCATAGCTAGAGCTGTACAACTTGATAGTTTCTTGGCAATAAGAGAAAGAGCCATTAGTCTGGAAATAAGGTCCACAGATACATAGATCATCCAGGTATTGGTGGATTTCTAAAGTTCATTTATATGTATGCAACAGGATAATCAAATGTGCTTCTTTTTAGATGCTACGTTCTTAAATATGTTGTTGTAATGGTTCTAGGGGTTGCTCGTGCGTAAACCGGTGCAACACCTGGCTGGGTTGCCTGAGTGAACCTTTTCTGTCCGGACAGCCACTCACCCATGGCTGTCTCAATCGCTGGCAGAATCTGTCAGTGGGCGTTTCTTGAACTTCTTCCAGCAAAGAAGCTCTTTGACGCCTAGTCTCCTCCTACTCTCCCTGCGCGGAAGCCTTTTGCGCAAGGAGGGTGTAGGCAGCGGAAGACCCTTACTCTCCCCGCTGGTCCCTGGCAAGGAGTCATGGGACCGCCTCGCCGCTTCCCCCATCTGCCCCCCTTCTCCATTGGTGCTATGCTGATTCTCTTCCCCAGAAGATGGGCTGCCTCTCCCCATCCCGGGATGCTCTCTGGGACACCTCCGGAGCCCGCTCTCTCCCTCTGGCCCTAATGGCAGTTCCCTGACAGTTGTTTAATATTCTGGCTGTCCTGTATTTTTTATTTTATTTTATTTTTTTACTTCTACTAACTTCAGGGTTACCACAAGTCTCCTGATACTGTGTGTGGCCTGTTGTCATTTTGACTACAAAAGTGAGAGCATACAAAGGCTTGGTTCAGAATTAGAATATAGGATGATGGTGTATAAACTCCTTTACCAAAACTGACAGGTTTTTAAATATGTGCCTTTTTAATGCAGTTTTTGCTTTGTCTGTAGGTTTCGGTTAAGTCCTGCTGCTCGCAACATTCTGGAGACACATGGACTTGATGCAAGTGGTTGCACACCTTCAGGTCCTCGAAGCATCTTCACTAAAGAGTATGGCATCTGTTCACCCCTTTCTTCCTTTATTTCTATATTTCTTCCTCAAACTTTTTTTGGAGGAAGGATCAATACTAGGTAAATGTTGAGACTGATTTGATGTCCAATGAAACAGGTATTGGAAGCTATTTTAGGATGATTTTCCGATTGTTATTAGATTGTGGCATATTTGAACTCTGAAATATATTGGTATATATGTGTGGTAGAAGAAAGGAAGGATGAAAGAGAAAAGCAGACTGCAGCAAAACCTCATATAGGAGGAAGTGAGCAGGCAAGGGCTGGAGTTGCTAGGTCTAGAGTCTTGACAGGAAAGGACTAACATCTAACTCAGTTGGCATGAATGGGAAAGGACTTGTGGGTAGTGGAGCTCAATGTACACTAGTGGTCAAAATTGTGGAAACCTTTTGGGAAAAGTGTATTTCTCAGATTTGTGGTCTAAACTACAGAGCCTTGGGCTTGCTGATCAGAAGGTCGGCTGTTCGAATCCCCATGATGGGGTGAGCTCCCGTTGTTCGGTCCCTGCTCCTGCCAACCTAGCAGTTTGAAAGCATGTCAAAGTGCAAGTAGATAAATAGGTACCGCTCCAGCAGGAAGGTAAACGACGTTTCTGTGCGCTGCTCTGGTTTTGGTGTTCGGTTGCTCCAGAAGCGGCTTAGTCATGCTGGCCACATGACCTGGAAAAACTGCGGACAAATGCCGGCTCCCTCGGCCAGTAAAGAAGATAAGCGCTGCAACCCCAGAGTTATCTGTGACTGGACTTAATGGTCAGGGGTCCCTTTACCTTTTTAACACCTGATTGGCTCTCTAAACACTCGTGCACATTGGCTACATTCAAGTGAAGGAAAACTACTGCTTATCAACCTAAGCAAGTTGTGCTTCCTTTTTCTAGTTATTTGGCTATAACTTTTGATAGAGTACAGATAATTGAACAAACTTTATTGCATTATATTCTTCACTAAATTATCTTCCCATTGATATATAATTTTATGACATTACTAAAAAAAAAATGGTGGTGTTATGAGCCATCAAACCTCAGAAATACACTTTTCCCAAAAGGTTTCACAAAATTTTGGCCACTAGTTTATGCATCACACATTCCACAGCCACAAAAGATTCTGATGTCCCGATTAAGCAGTTTCTGATATTGAAACCTGTGTGATCAATAGATTAGTAGCAGATGAATTACAGTGGTACCTCAGGTTAAGAACTTAATTCGTTTCGGAAGTCCATTCTTAACCTGAAACTGTTCTTAACCTGAGGTACCACTTTAGCTAATGGGGCCTCCTGCTGCCGCCGCCATGCGATTTCTGTTCTCATCCTGAAGCAAAGTTCTTAACCCGAGATACTATTTATGGGTTAGTGGAGTCTGTAACCTGAAGCATCTGTAACCCAAGGTACCACTGTATAATGCTTTGGTTTTGGTTTTGAATTTATTGAGATTTTTCAAGTAGACAGAAATTACATAACTTGGATGGAACAGTTTCTCGAAGGCCTTCTGGTACCTCGGGTTACAAACACTTCGGGTTACAGACTCCGCTAACCCGGAAGTAGTACCTCGGGTTCAGAACTTTACCTCAGGATGATAACAAAAATTGTGCGGCGGCAGCACGGCGGCAGCAGGAGGCCCCATTAGCTAAAGTGGTGCCTCAGGTTAAGAACGGTTTCAGGTTAAGAATGGACCTGCGGAACGAATTAAGTTTGTAACCAGAGGTACCACTGTAGATATCTTTTGCTATAGAATCCCTGATGGGCAGCCATCCAACCTCTGCTTGAAGGCTGCTTTCCCCCTACCTTAGAAAGAATAGTCTGCCTATACTGTTATAGACCTATACCAAGTCAAGACCTAGATTTAAATGGTTTAGGAAATTATATATTAAAACAAACAACAATGAGAAGCAGCACAGCTTGTGCTTCGTTCACATTGTGACCTGATTTAGACAGAACAGTGAGCTGTGTGGATGTTATATCATTTGTAATAGCAGCTCATTATCAGGAAGCTTAGTCATTATGTAAGTGTAACTGTAAATTATGGTATGTAAGTAGTTCGTGGCAGGTGGGAACCCTCTAGGTCACAAAGATATCTAATTAACTTTTCCTAGTAGCCATGGAGATGTACCACAGATTTTGCCAGAGGAGTAGAGGGAAAGTTTGCAGCTAGAGAAATGCCTTTAAAACACACACATGCCAACACCTACCTTTATTATTTCTTTTAACAGAATAAATTGTCTTGGAATAGCCCATTTGAAAGAGGAGTTTGCTGCTTAAATCATCACTGTAAAATTACTAAATTGTGGTAAAAAAGAGGGACACATTCACTCATAGTTGTTTTTTAAAAAGTGTATGAAATTTTTTTGGATAAACAGATTTGAATGAATGTTGGTTGGGAAAATATATGCCATGCAGCTAAGGCTTGCATCCAAAGTACTGCAAAGTCTCATGTCCCATTAGTTCAAGGATTTATGCTTGGGCAACGAAACTTTGCTGGGCATGTGCCCTGCACTCTTCCCAAATCCCAGCAGATGTAGGGAGCACATGAAGAGAGGGGAGAGGGGAATGTTATACTGCACAAACATCAGGCGTTGTGCTAATCCAGGCATAGACAAACTCGGCCCTCCAGATGTTTTGGGACTACAACTCCCATCATCTCTGACCACTGGTCCTGTTAGCTAGGGATGATGGGAGTTGTAGTCCCAAAACACCTGGAGGGCCGAGTTTGCCTATGCCTGGGCTTATGGAACAAAGGCATTGGATATTGCCCTTAGAACTGAATTACCGATAAATGCTCTAGGGTTCCTTTCCATGGAGATACAGTGGTTCCTTTCCATGGAGATACAGTGGTACCTCCGGTTGCAAACAGGATCCGTTCTGGAGGTCCGACCGGATGCCGAGATTTTCTCAACCTGAGGATCACTGTTATACGCATGCGTGTGGTGGTAGACTGCTTCTGCGCATGTGCGCACGGTGATAAGCTGCTTCTGCACATGCACGCGTGGCAGTAGACCGGTTCTGCACATGCGCACGGCGAAACACTTCCAGGGTTGCTGCTTTTGCAACCTGAAGTTTACGTTACCCAAGGAGCTACTGTACAGTGAAATGCAACTGATGCTATTTCTGTACAGTATCTGTACAGTATTTCTGTACATGGTTCTTTCTGATTCAGAGTAGATGTTTCTCAGGGCTGGCACTACTAATAGGTACAGTGAGGCAGCTATCTCGGGCAACACATTTCAGGTGTCATGAAAGGGCAACAAGTTGTTAATTTTATTATTATTGTATTTTTAATGCCAGGATGGGAGAAAAGGTGTTCATGACGTTTGCTAGCTCAGATGCCAAAATAACCTGGCTGACCCTCAGTTCTTGACTTGTAGATTGGTGGGAAATGTCATTGGTTACTTCACCTCAGGCTACAAAATGTATTGGGCCAGCCCTGATACTTCTGGTGTGAAACTATCACAGAACAGGGGTTCTCAGACATTTTTTAAATGAAATTATTACTGCTTTGTCAGGCTTACTAGTTGAAGGCAGCAAGGCAAGTGCCTGTTTGCAGTATAACTTGTTTATTTATTATTCTGTAGATCTCTTGAATGCAAGAAATTTAAAAGATTGAAATATATATCCAGTGCCATCCGGTTTCAGTATTAAGTGCAATTCATCACACATAATGTGGTGGGTTGTATCATTGTCCTGGAAAGTACTGCAATGCTTACAAATATATATTCACATTGGCACTTACCATAAACCTTGATTAATCATTGCTGCCATCAAATCTTGTTCTTGTTCCTCTTTCAGGTTTCCCTATTAGCATGTTGTTACCCAATTAACTTTTATGTTTACTGGACAGTCGAGTGTTTTATGTAGTATACAAAGCTGCGTAATTGCATAAGCTGTCTGCAATTATTTTCATAATGGTGGTTACTATCAGTATAGCATGTGGGCATTACTGACAAACAAAAGACTCAAATTCTGTAGATGATACATTCAGCAATTATTTTTTGCCTTGGCTACTCTTTTCAAAACTCAAAGGAATGGCAGTACATATATCCTGTGTATTTGAGCCATTTCCCGGGGTAGTATCTGGGAATTAAGCATACAATTCTTCTATTGATACCCTGTTCAAAATCCCTGAGCAATCAAAGACTTGAACTTTTCCCATATATGCATTCATTTGTGACTTGGAATACCTTGAAGTGTTTTAGCTGGATTATTACTGTATTTTTCTGTGTATAAGACTAGGGTTTCCCCCCCCCCTAAAAAAATAATGTCCAAAATTTGGGGGCGTCTTATACACGGGGACCATCTCCCCCCATTTTCTTAAATTGGAGTCCCCCAAAATATAGTCTTATAGATGGAAAAATACGGTATGTCCATTGTTTCCTCTGTTTGATTAGGCAGCATTACTTTATTTAGTAATTTTGGCACTTTTCATTTTATTTGATTAGCTATCCAGTGTTTACATAATTGAAAAAACCCAATTCCTATATTAAAGGAAAAAATATGGACTAGGATCTTAGAAAGCTACTATAGGTGCAGCCAAGGTTTTGAGCTTGGCTAGTTAGTTTGCTTTTTACACTTTTAATAGCCTCCCCATGCCAGCTGTATCACAAATTCAAAGTTTCCTAAGTTTTGAGCTACGGCACAGGGATCTGCGACTTGAAAGACACAAGCCAAAAGTCCCTTGTGTGTGTGTGTGAAATTAGTTGCACAGTTCTTTGGAGTCTGGCCATAGTCTTAATATGAATGCAGGTGATATTTGTGGATATTTGAATATTAAAAATAGGGGCAGGTGTGTTTCTACATAATATGTATGTACCATGCTGTTTGGAAACCTGCCAAATTCAGAAGGGCTGTTCATTCTTCCAACTTTGCTCTCACATCTGCTTTGAGTTGTATTGCAAGGAACAAGTAAACATGGATCTCTTGTATGTGAGAGAGCGATAAAAAAAACTTACTTGGATGGGTTAGGCAACCCTTATGCTTTCGGTAAACCCTTTTCAGTAGGAAAAATAAATAAATCCTAAAATAAATGAACTATGGGCAAAGTTGCCTGCTTGGAAGTGAGTCCCTAAACATGCATGAATCAGCAGTTCTGTGCATAGAAGTAACATTCAGTGTGCACATGACAACTGCCTGCTGCCTGAATGTTATTTACAGATTGCAGTTCATGGTCTTTATGCCGGTAGTTGGATTGCTGAATGTTATTGGCCGTAGCTGCCAAGGAGACTGAATGTTCCATGGCAGCTGTAGTTAGTCAGTAAAATGACTACTTGTGTGGAAGCCAGAGGGGAAACTAGTGAATTGTGTAAAGATGGACCTGCCATGTGGGAGATATCACCTCAGCAGTTTTCTGTCTTGAAGGTGACTTAACTTCGGCTTGGGAAATCTATCTTTTTTTATTATTGGATTTGTATAATGTCCTTCCTCCCAAAGGGGCCCAGGGCAGCAGACATCCAAATGTTAAAAAAATACAATGTTAAATAATTTTTATTTTTAAAAAACATATTTTAAAACAATTTAGAATATTTCAAAGCCATCGCATCCCCTCACAGTTACTAATTTCAGAATTGCCGTGGCCAGTATCTTATCAGCCATCAAATACCTATACTTATCAGCCATCAAATCTCTAAATTTTCTCCTGAAAGTCAATAATGAGGGAGAGAGACACACCTCACCAGGCAGGGCACTCCATGAACGGGGAACTACCACCAAGAAGGCACTGCTGTAGGTCATTGCCAACAGCGCAGCTGCTAGAGCACCACCAATAGGCCCCTACCGATTGTGGGGCCCAAGATGGTTGACATGGGGGAGATGCTTTCTTAGGTTCTTGAGTCCCAAAACCGTTAACACTTGGTACACTAGCTAACATTTTGAATTGGGCTCGGTAGTTCACTGGCAGCCAGTGCAGAAATTTCAGGATCAGTGCTAGCCTGGCATCCAAACTGAAACCTGCTTATGTAGCTTTGAGAAGAAATTCAGAGTCCAGTTGAAGCCGTGGCCCTACAAGCAGTGCTTTTCTTCTAGAAAATAAGGTGCCAGAACTGCTTGCCCCTTGAGTACCCCTAGGAAAAAGCACTACCTGCAAAGAACCCTCTTAGTTGTTCTGTTCACACTATTCTGCTAATCTTACTGACAGTATTTGGCTCGATAATTCCCAGTCTGGTTCTTTTCAGAACTGCAGGTGGCAGCAAGACACAATTTTTATAGGCCGTGACATCTTAACCAGTTAAAGTAGCTAAATCCCTTGCATTCTATCTTGCAAATTAATTGTGGAAATGGATCTGGATTCCATATAAAGGATTCATTGGTCAATTACCACAAAATCTTTACTAGCATGAACCTGTATTTGGTTTTAATAATACTGGCTTTTACCTTTATTTGGAAATATATACATTGTCTGTTTGTTCTAACCTCTATACAGTTTAGCGGAAGCAGTTTCTGTCCCGTTAAAACATACCTTTGCTCTTTTTGCATCACAAACCAAGAAATCCTGGAAACCAGCTTATATGCAAAATTGGAATATGAATTGTATTTTTTTATACCCCAAGTGTTGGGCTATAACCACATTTCCTCCAGTGATAAGGATCTATCTACAACCTATTATAGCATATATATATATATATATATATATATATATATATATATATATTAAAGATCAAATAACTATATACAGCATACTTTGAGAACATCTAATAAAAGGCAAAGTGACACTTGTTTGTGTAAATTAAACAATAGTGAAAAGGAAGCTCACACACCAGGTCAGAAGTTTATGGCTGAAGTTCATATTTCATTGAAATCAGTCGCAAAACCCCTATTGATTTTAATGAGCCAGATTGGCTCCCATAATTATTAACTAAAGCACTGCATGTCACAAATAAATTAATTCATAACTAGCAGCAATATATTATCTATGCAAGTCGCAGAGGAAGCAATTAAATTTTATGGGGGTACTGTGGCATCTAAAAGAAGATGTATGTATGATATATATGTAATTTTCAGTACATTTAAGCATTTTTCTGGCTGACAAATGGCCTGTCCTGTTGAACCCTGTAATTATTTATTACTGTTACAAAGATTTTCTATAGTGCTTTGAATATGTTAATTATTCCAAAGTCACTGAAGCTGGTAATGGTATGAAAGAGTTGATAATGGTATTTTATCGTATGAGAAAGAGTGAAAACTTCTTTCAACCACAACTTTCAAATCTCTGTGAATTAGGAAAAATCTATTAATAATGCAGCTAGCAGTATAAATTTCCTAATAGCTATTTTAAGCTATTTAAGCTCTTTCTGCACAAGCTAGTTATGGCTTTTTGAATTAAGAAATTGAAGACTGTAAAATTTTATGGCTTTATTATATCAGTCTTTAAAAATAGTCAATGTTCCATTATATGAACCCTGTAATATAATTCCCTAGGCTTCTTTTTGTTCTTTACCTACCAAAATGCATCTATGTAACTTGGAACAAGGTTATTTTTTCCCCACTGACAGGTTTCACACATGCAGTTATATGCTGGCTTTGATTTCCAATGATGTCTTGTAGTGCAAAATAAGAAAATAGTACGGTTGCCTTAAGAACGAGAATGAATGACAGAAAATCCTAACTAGTGTATTACTATTTGCGGTCAGTAGCACCTCAATTCTGTTGTTTGCTTCTAGTATCTGATATTACCTCTGAACATTGAGGTTCCATTTAATCCCATTGCTGATAGCATCTGTTAGATACATTGATCCACTTCACATGTCACAGGAAACCATAGTTAATAGTTTGCCATGAATAAGCCTTTGGGGGCTGGTGTGTGGAGGAAACAAACTTCAATTCTAGCTTTAATGTTAACCAGGGATCATGGCTTTTGTTTTACTCCCAACAAACCATGATATGTAGCCTAGACTTATTTTAGGCTTACTGCATGTAACCATTTGGTGCCTGTATATAATGCTAAGCCTGGAATCATGGTTTGTTCTTCCATATGCTAGCACAGCAGTTGCAGTCATGGCAAACAATTTATGGTGGTTTACCGTGACGTGCAAAAAAGCCAATCTTTAAGAGTCATCTAAGCTAGTAGTCATCATCACAGCCTGAGGCAGTGAATTCCTTCTAGGTATTCTTTTTAAATCACCAATTAAAGAGAAAAGGAGGATAAAACAAAAAGGTAAATAATGATGCTTTTGTTATAATCTTGCCAGTATGGATGTAAAGTTAACTTCCTCTAAATCAGGCATCCCCAAACTCGGCCCTCCAGATGTTTTGGGTCTACAATTCCCATCATCCCTGACCACTGGTCCTGTTAGCTAGGGATGATGAGAGTTGTAGTCCCAAAACATCTGGAGGGCCGAATTTGGGAGTGCCTGTTCTAAATCATGGTTAAGAATTCAGGAACCAGCCTCGGGAATGTGAGTTCACTCTCCCTCTTTCTGAAGCAAGTTCTTTCCCTTCTGCTGTAACCACATTTAAAGGAAATGTCAACATATAACATGGTTTTGGACACGATTTAAATGGGAAACTTTGTCAGCCACCATTAATGTAGATATTTCCTTAGCTATAGCGAGAATTCACCCTAAGGATGTGGGGAAAGGGACTGCATATCCATCAAGATGGCTCCCTATTTTTTGGTGAGGAAACCAGCACATACCGCCCAAGTGCCCTAGAAAAAAATGGGGCACCCTGTTTCTTCAGGTGAGATCGTGGTGGCCATTTTGGATGCTGCGCTCTTGCTCCATGCTCTTGCCCCAGAAAAAGTGCTTCTTCCACGTTGAGAGTGCAGCATGGGTCACATGACTCATCCAGAAGCAGACCAACGTTCAACTTATTCTGGATCCAATCCATATTTTTAGAAGCCTTAAATACGCCAGTAACTTTCTAAATTGTCTTGTGTCTTGTAAAGTACAGTGGATATTTGAGCTGCATATTACCAGTTCGAGAAATAGCTGAGAGGAAGAATAATGTTTAGTTGGTACTGTTCCATTTAATGTATTAGGCTGACTGTAATAACTGTAGCTGTATGTGCAGCCATAATTGTAAAGTGGGGGGGGAGGGGGCTGTATGGACTGACTGGATGAGAAATCTCTCATGATACATGAGAAATACAACAGTGCTGAGCACAAGGTTGATCAACTTTTAGTTATTCATCTCTGAACAATTTGCAATAGATTTGTGGGGGGGGGGGAATTGTGTTAAAGGATTCAAAGTTCAATTTGTTACAGTAAACCAATTGTTGGTCTGAGCCATGTAAAAAGAACCCTATTCCTCAATTCTGCCTTCCTGAGCCACTGTTTTGGACCAGGCACCAATTGAACCTTTGTGTTTCAGTAAATAAAAAGAGATCTCACCAGTCTACAGTCTGTCCACCTCATGGATGCTTGTGGAAATAGCACCATTTGAAAGATCTGTTTGGTACACTGGATTAATAAAATCTGTTATAAACCAAATTACTCATATTTGAATATTTTAACTTCTTGGGATACTTGTTTAAATTCTTCATATCTGAAGACATTTTAAATAACTGGAGTAAGATTTTTAAAAATCAAAAAGTGATTCTGCTTCTGTAACCATGAAAATGACAATAGTACATTGGCTGGAAGCATATACATCCCTGGAGAATTTGTTGTTTGCTGATGGAACTTCACCTGTACCTTGTACTGAGCATTTCATGTACCAAACTTGTGGGAAGATTACGTTCTGTATATATTGCATCATAATCCCTGGACAGAATAATAGCAGTCTAGAAAAGGTGTTGGCAGGGCAGGGAGACTTTGCGTGCGCAGGAAATCAAAATGAAAAATGTGTTTGTTTCCTATTTCATAAATTCTAATCTTGGATTAAGCACTTTCCACACAGTCTTCTCACCCAGGGTTTTTAATTTTAGTTTTAGTCTTGTGATATAAAAAGCAGGTCAGCTGCCAGCTACATTTTTAAGGTGTTGTTGCAGTACTAACTCACAGCCTTGTCACGTTTTCAGCTTTTGTGTTGCCAACCCCTCACTCCCAACCCAAGTTACACATTTGATTTCAAAGGTGATGAAGTTTTCGTGGATTAACTTCCCATCACACCATGGGATGTGGTTTGTTCAAAATATATATCTCGAGGGCAAAAAGAAAATTGAAAGGTAGCCTTAGCAGAAGAAAGATGATAAAAGCTCTTTTCCCCCACTCCCCATACCACAACTTGGCATATTAGTGAACCACTGTTTCCATAATTGTTGAGGATTACTTGGAGCAGGAAGTGGCTCTGGTTTGAAGAAGAAGAAGAGAAGAACTTTACAAATATTTCAAACAGTTGTTGGGGTTCACAGCAAACCTCATTAGCATTAGAGATTTAGTTTTTAATTTGGGGGTGTGGGTTGTTTTGCGTTTCTGCTTTTACTGTATTCTAAAGTGTGTTTGCATTTGTCATTTAAACAACAGGGATGCCCTCAAGCTTTTAGAGCAGAAGCAGAAAGGGAAACCTGTAGCAGCAAAGCCAGTGGTTTCTTCACTCCCTGTACAACAACCTGGAGTGCCTTCAGCAACAACACCTCTTCCTCCTTCTCGTCCTCTGGCTCCACCTGTTTCTGTGCCAGGTCGACCTGCTTCCATGGTAATAACTATGGCGGAATTGCCTTCCCCCCTTGAATTTTCAGACAGGTCAAAACAAAACACAGTAATGTGGGTTAAAATAAGAGGAAGCTTTGTAGTAACAAAGAGGGTTCTTCATCTTCAGATCACAGTATCTCGTTCAAATAGCTGGTCAGGGGAATAGATAGATACAGGGCTATTTCTGTCATAGTCACATACAGATTGGACTCGAGAGATGCCAAGGAAGAAGAAGGGAGCGAATTCTAGAATCTGTCACATCCCAGTTGAAAGAAGACAGAACATTTTGCATATATCCACCACAGGGACATGGATAAGCATGCACAAGTGTCCCCAAGAGAGCACTGTTGAAATTACATTAGTTAAGCTTATAAGGTGGGCAACCCATCCCCATTTTAAAAAGAGTTGCATTTCTTAGGATCTACTTAGATTGAGTTTTCTGCATTGCGTTGGGTTGGACTAGGTGACCCTCGGGGTTCCTTCTAACTACAATTCTGTGGTCCTGCTGCATTTTTTTCCTTCCTTCCCCTCCTTTTCTTGGGTTGGTGGGAATTTAAAAAGAGCCTCACGGCCCTCAGCCGCACCTAGTCCTTTTCTTTTTCTGCAGTTAAAAAAGGCATCCCCGGCTCTCCATCGCTTCTCTATCATGGACACTCCAGAAAACATGCAGGGCTATTTGGGAAGCCAAAGATGCTCTGGCCAGGAGCACACCTTCAAGTAAAATGCATCTATCACTTGTGTCAACAGTATAAAAATAAAAAAGTGTGTAATGAGTTCATAAAGATGAGAGGTCATTTGAAAAGTTTCCTTATGGCAGAGATGGTTCTGGGTGGATCACATCATTCCAGCTTTCACCATCAATGTTGTTTTGAAATTCAAACTTTGTTATTTATTGCTATTAGCATATTTCATTGAACTTGTCTTCCTTTAATGTAGTATGTGCAATGTATTTTTTATTTTTATTACAGGGCACATTCACTGAAGTCCCTGCTAGCAATATTAGAAGAGTTATTGCTCAGAGGCTAACAGAATCTAAAACCACCATACCTCATGCATATGCAACTGCTGATTGTGACCTCGGTGCTGTTATGAAACTAAGGCAAGAGCTGGCAAAAGGTGAACTATTACTATTTAAAAAAATTTGTTTCATATAATATGCTCCATTTGCCGATCTATCCTGATCTACTATTTGGTCAGCAATTCTGCATACTTTGTCATGGATGGTTAGTATTTGTATATTCAGCGACCCAGCTAAGCATTGCTGGTAATAAATTAAACTGTCCTGCACGTGAAGGAATGAAACTGTTCACTCCTTCGTGTTTTGTTTGCCTCTTATAAAATTGTTACTTTTTGCTGAGGTTCTCATGCACAGGAAATTTAATTAGGGTTGTTGCTGTGATGTGTTATGCGTTGTTGCTTTCCGTTTTACCGTTCTTTGGGATTATACAGTAATTAAAAGTGGGCAAGAAGTGTTTTAAGTAAACAAACAAGCCTAGCAATGAAGGGGAAACACACTCTTTCTAATTAGCTTTGGAATCAAGCGAGAAAATAAGGTAGTTGACTTGTTGCGTCAGAGCCATGACAATTGAAGAGAGGGAGAAGAAAGGGCTGTGGAAAAAACACAGTTGGGCATTGCATCAGAGAGGCCAGAAAGGGACCTAGAAGCTGAACTGAGAGGTGGAAATGTTGACTTATTGACTTGGTTCGGGAAATGGTCTAACTAGGTACATATTTCTCTATTGATTTGCTCTTATGAGTAACTACTCACTCTGTAAACCTAGGGTTTCCCCCCTAAAATAAACAAAAACTGTTAACTTGTCGTCTCACTAAAACCTTAAGTTAAAGCATGACATGTTTGGGGGGAAAAATGTTCTTGGGCCTTGTTTATTCACCCCACACCTAAATGCCACACCACTCTCCTCAGTCCAGGGAGTAGGTTGGGCGGATTAAAAGTCCAAGAGATTAAAGGGCTGTTGAGTGGAGGCAGCCAGAAGAAAAAAGATATATCCACTTGGGGGCAGTGATGAAGCTAACAAAAAAGAATGGTTGGCTTGGCAGGTTTGCTTGCCTCCTCTCCTTCTCACGGTCCAGGCTTTAGCCTGTGCCATCACACTACAAATCACCAAATTGATTTAAGCAATTTTGCTTTCCCCATATTTCCATTTAAGCTGCCTTGATTTCTTAATTCTGTTTCGGCTGTAACGATTTTCCGTTGAAATTGAGAGTGCTGCCTCTCTATTACTTAATGCTTTAAACACAGAGAATGAAATTGCTTCCCTGATTGGGGGTATAATTTAAAATGCTCTGTTTAAAAAGGTATTGGCGCTTCAAAATTGCTGGTTCACTTTTTATACATAAATTAAAACATTTACAAAATGAGTACATGCTGTGGAACAGGGGTGGGGAAATTGCTGCTCTGTGGACTGGATGGGGTTCACAGTGCTCTGGCCCACAGGCTCACTCACCCATAAAGCCACGCACCTCTCCAATGCAAGGCTTTTTTGAAGCCTAATTGCTGTGCTGGAGGTGAGAGGCTAGAATGAGAGACTGAGAGCATGAGCTGTCAGTGTTTGGAGCAGCCCATTCACTCTCAGCTCTAGCCATGCCCACTTTGACCATGCCCACTTTTGATTTCGCCCTGCCCACCACTGGCCATGATGTGTTTCTTAAAAAAGGTGAAAAGCCAGAATTATCTGGGCAACAGCAGTAGGGGTTTTTTGGGGGGGGGGGTATTAAAAAAATTTCTCTAAGGATTCAGATAGACTAAAACACCTCTTGTTAGACAAATATGCACATGTGAACAACTGTCTGAAGCTGAATGGGTCTCATTCGATAAAGTGTAACAGACAATGAGTACAACTGCTGAAGATGGTGTGTGTGTGTGAGAGAGAGAGAGAGAGAGGGAGAGGTCAAGACAGAAAAATATCGTTGAACTAAGCAATCTTTGTGCCCACTTAATAGGAGTCCAGATTGGGAAGAATATGTAAAATATGTAAAATCTGAGGGAGATAAAGGATTAGTTTCTTGAGGAAGATCTGTGACTCTTTCACAAGGCTAGTTCCCATGAAGATGCTGTGTCTTAGGGAGCATGACTTGATCAATTTCACCAGTCCTCATCATCAAGTGGAGGAGCCAGGCTCTGGTGAGTGAGATGCACCTGAGATTTCCTCCAGATCTGGAGCTACAGTGCAGGTAGTGCTATTCCCCTTGTTCTTTCATAATGGCAATGGCGCCCACCTGAGAGGTGCAAGAATTGAGTTCCAGCTGGAGAAACCCACTCTTGCTCCATACACAAAGCTTGGCAGGAGCCTGCACAAGCATAGCAAGGTTCTGCCTCTCAGTTCAGAACAGAAGGCAAGACATGGGGGTTCCCTCAGCTTGGAGCAGCTGGCAGGTTTAGAAACAGAGCCAGCCTCTTCCTGTCCCTTCAGCTGAACAGTTGTGAGTTGCGGTTTGTTGCTCCTCCCACTCCTTCCCAGCTGCAAAAATTAGAGTGATTTTTTTTTGGCGGGGGCGTTCTTTTTAACAATTTTGCATATTTTTAATCCTATTTTACATGTTCAGCGATTAATATGTTAAATGAGGGTATTGATGTAAATAACACAACAAGACATTTTCCCTTGACCTCTGCATCTCAGAGACCTAGCATGAAACTTGAGAGGAAAGAGGCTCTCCCCTATTCCTTCATCCCTCTTCCAGCAGAGTCCCTCTGTGGATGGTTTTCATTGAGCTGACTCTTGGGATTGAGTGATGACTTCCTTAAAGCTTCTCTTAGATCTCCCCAGGCTCAACTGGTTGTTCTCAGAGACCCAGCAAGTACCTCTGAGCCTGGGAGGGGGAACATCCTAAAAAGTGAGTTTCTCTGCCTGCCATCTCCAAGGAGAAGTCTAGCACAGAAACAATGAATTTTGTGTAGGTGGAGAGAGAGGCAACTGCCCTCTGTTGGTCCTTCCCTGGGGGGACATGCCCCCTTCTGGCAGGGAACAGATTAGTTGGGGAGGGAAAGCAGACAAGAGGAACCCTGGTGGCTGAGGAGGAGGGTTGAGACCAGGAAAATCCAGAAAAGATTTTATTCTCCAGAGTCTACAGATATTGCATTAGGCTGCAGAAAGGCAGCGGATTTTTGCTAGGCATTCTGTCTCCCTTAAAAAAGGAAACTGATAATTTAGGTCAGTGCTGCTGACACTGTTGTACAAAAGACTTTAAACCAGAAATGCTAAATAGTACACATGATAGCACATGATAGCAAAGGCTATATCTGTGTCTAATAATTAGCTCAGTTTCATAAATGTAGACAGCTTGGGTGGTGGGTGAGAAGACAGCCTAGTAGAAAGTGTAGCAAAAGGAAACTTCCAAAGTGAGCCTAGCATAAAGGAGATAAAAGGTATTCAGAAGCAGTTTGATGTCTTTCATATAATGAATGTCTCTTCAGCAGTGACTATACTTGAGGGGGGGGGCGGAATTCCTTGACTCTCCTAATTCAAAATTACGGTATGTGTTCAAGATATGCAGTCCCTCTGATGACAGTCCATTTGTGCTCCAAAACCTGGTGCATTTTAAAGGAACAAAATTTGTCGTTGCACCACTTTACAGTCTTCTGAACCTTAGCTGTAGTTTGGTAGTCGGCTTCTCTTTCTCGTGTGTGTGTGTGTGTGTGTGTGTGTGTGTGTTGCAATCTAGCATTTAGCACTGATCATTCGTAAATTGGTTTTGATGACCAACAGGGTCCCCTGGATGTCATGCCACAGGCAAAGGATTTTGATTTAATGGAAGCTTTGCTTCTGCAAAGAGTTAAACTGCTTTGATACGGCCATATTCCCTACTGCAACAAGAATCCACAAGTTCCACTGTAAGCTTCCTCACATGAATGGCTTTGCCTTTTGGCTGAAGCGTTTCAAGGTTACCTTTTTAATTAGCAGCCTTGGACGATGTGAAGGCCAAAAGTCTTCCATTAGAATTCTAAACAGGTACGGTTTATTCATATGGTGATTCTGGTTTTCCAATATAAAACTAACTCTATTGAAGTTTGTGTTTTGTTTTTGAGCTCCCATAATTAGACACTTGACAGCATTACAATTGGGGGAAGGGAAAAAGAGATTTCCAGCTTTCAGGTCTCCAGCAAGAGATTTCTGTGGCTTAAATAAGAACATTGCATGGCATTTATATTATTTTTTTCTTACTGCTAGTGTACTTTGTTAGGACAAATAGGAAAAATGATTAGGCAGCTTGAGACAGGCATGGGGTCAGTGGAAAAACTAAGGTCACTATGATTTGGTGGTAACATTCTTCTATGGTTCTGCAAATTCTCTCCCCCCCACCCCCAAATATACAGTGGTACCTCGGGTTAAGTACTTAATTTGTTCCGGAGGTCCGTACTTAACCTGAAACTGTTCTTAACCTGAAGCACCACTTTAGCTAATGGGGCCTCCTGCTGCTGCTGTGCTGCCAGAGCACGATTTCTGTTCTCATCCTGAAGCAAAGTTCTTAACCTGAAGCACTATTACTGGGTTAGTGGAGTCTGTAACCTGAAGAGTATGTAACCTGAAGCATATGTAACCCGAGGTACCACTGTATAGGGGGTTAAGTTCATAGTAATTTTGTCTGGTTTCAACCTTCCTCAGCTATATTTTCGTAGAACAACTGTGTGTCCCTTTTCTGTTGTTTGTTTAAAGGCTATCTTCCTATTTATTTTCTACACAACTCTCAGAAAAATATATTTTTTGCTCCACATTATTGATTTAAACAAACTGCTCCTCTCAAAACAAAGAAGGCCAGATACATTTTGAAACATGTTTTAACAATCTAACCCTGTGCATGTCTGCTCAGGAGTAGCTTGTTTTGAGTTCAATAAGACTTAACTCCAAGCAAGGTTAGTGTGTATATAGGATTGCAACCCAAGTCATAATAAAGTTCACTGTAACCTAATGAAGGATTTTCCACCACAATTCTGTTGGCTGCTTGTATTATATATACTGTAAAAGTGTTGTGGTGCTAACTGCAGGCTGCATTCTTTTATATATATATATATATATATATCTTTGGAATTTTGAATATTAATCCTGATTTTGCGCAGATCTAATAGAATTCAGGTACCCATTTTTATTAAACTTTCTAAGCAGACCTAAATAGAACCTGAACCAATGAAGGAACTGCCCTGTGGTATCCAATCCAGAAAGGACAAGGGCAGGTTATCGGGGACGATTTGTTTGTTTTTACCTTTTTCAAATACGTTAGAATTTTCAACTATGCAACAGAGTTCCTACCTGCTTTACTTCTATTGTTAAAGCAATTTCATGATTTGCCAGTGCCTTCATCTCAGTAATCTGAACAGGACAAGTCCCCAAGGGACATCACACAATGACATGTTTTGCTTTTACAGTTCAACAGATATGCTAGATAATTCTTTTGATTATTCCATTTCATGCATCATAGAATATCAGACTGAACAATGAGATTTCTATTTTCTGTGTTTTTCTCATTTGGTTGTATTTTTAGACATACAGTAGAATTTTGCATCACAGTAAACCAGTGATACCTCGGGTTACATATGCTTCAGGTTACAGACCTTGCTAACCCAGAAATATTACCTTGGGTTAAGAACTTTGCTTCAGGATGAGAACAGAAATTGTGTTCCGGCGGTGCGGCAGCAGCAGAAGGCCCCATTAGCTAAAGTGGTGCTTCAGGTTAAGAACAGTTTCAGGTTAAGAACGGACCTCCGGAACGAATTAAGTACTTAACCTGAGGTACCACTGTACTTACACATTGCTGTCATTCACTGGTATGTGTGATAAAATTATGGATAATATTTTGTGCTGGTGTTGTTACTACAAATGTTTGACTTCAGGTTAGCAAATCTGCACATGACATTATTCCTGTGTGTGATATTATTCCTTCAGTTAAATATAATTATTAACCTGTTTCGTTCTTTTATGCCTTTCCAAAAAATAGTTGCGCGTCAACTGTGTTTTGGTTGGTAGGTAGGTATATGAAATCATTTATGTGCTATGAGCTGTATTCAGCTAAATTGTTTCACTAGCAAATGCCAGCAAAAGGATTCCTGCTAGTACAACAGGACTTGCCTCAGTCTCCTTACCCCATATGCATTCTACACCATGCTCAAATCTTCTCCATGCTCAAACCCCAGAACAGATTTAAGGGACACACGGTGGGTGGGGGGAGAGAGAGCAGGAGAAGGTTCCATCACACAAGAAAAATCCTTGCCCTTAATGGAACAGCCTTAGCTCTACATCATATACAACCCTCTATGTTGTATAGAACCCTTACCACTTTCATTCAGAATGTTGTTATACCTTAAGAGCTATATTTTCTGACTAAAACATATAATGAATATATCACTTTGGGTTCTCTCCAATGCTGTGCCATCCCATTTGCACAACAGACTTCCACTTGGGCAACTGAACTTCCTCCTACTCCTTTCTTCTCCCTTGTAGCTCTTCACCCTCCCTCAACATCTGCTCTAGAGACATATTTGGGGGGCACATAAGGAAATGAAGGGTAGTCCCATCATGTAAGTAGAGCTCCACATTCACAGTGTTGGGTACAACCCTTAATATTTAAAAATGCTTTCCAAAACTACCTGCATCAATGAAGTAACATTTAAGCCTTTAGCTTACTGGTTTAATATCATGTTTCTTTTTAACTTGATTACAGTAAATGATCCTGAAAGCTTGATATAACAGCAGTATTTATTCTGAATGACTGGCATCTTACCCCCATTTTCGAGTTCAGCACTACTCTTGTATTCCAAGTTACGTGGTCAATGAACATTTCATTTCAATGAGTCAGTTGGAAACCTTGCCTGCTCGACTTGGATGTATACCTCTAGTTACCATCTTTTTGATTGTATAATCCAGTGCACCAAATAAGAGCTCCTGCACATATACCCAGCTACATGGAAACACCTTTTCCCATGATATTGCTTGCTGCCCCCGAGCCCATGTGTGAATACCAAAACAACATGGGCAAGACCGAACCTCTGGGTCTTTTGCACCTCATGCTGCCCCGGAGGAATACTGATTGAGTGCAAAATGCTCCTTCAATTGACCCAATTTATGTGGCTGCAGTATTATTGCAAGCTTCTCTGTGTGAAAAGAAGAGCTGTACTTCTTGTGTGAAAAGATAATAACATCACCTATCTTGACACCGACTTTGGCATTGTGAGCAGTTTGAGGTTTAAATGCTAATACTGTCAATCGATATGCTCCCAATAAAGATGCAGCATAGCTCAGGGATGAGGATGAAGAGACGATAGTAGAGTGGAGATGAGGAAATTCCAGCGTACTTCTGCAAAGGCATCTTGGCCATCATTGCAAATACCTACATATTTTGTCTTGAATAAGCCTTCCCCCTTTCTTCTTCATAGGTGGACCAGAGTAGAGGTGTTTTTGGTGACTAGTGGTTTTCCATCTCCTGTCTTGTTCTCCATTTCCCCCTTGTATTTACATCTCCTTTTAAAAAGGCATCCAGATTTCTGGGTTGGTCTTGTTTGTTCTTTGCTGTTATCTGCAAAAGAATGGGAGCGAAATAAAACATTATTATTGTGGAATGCATTAAAAAACAAAAAGACTTTCCTTTCTGGTAGACTCTAGAGGATGCAAGTATTCTGCTTTATATGCTCTCAGTTAATAGCATATCATTTCTAAATCACTGTTTTCCTATAGCAACAGCAGAAATATGTTTTGAGTTTCAGATTTATGGTACTATAAAAACACCCCTGCTATGAAGATAAGTAATTAGAACTGTTTTTGACTACATGATTTTCTAAGAGGTCATTCTGTTCTTCTGCTAATGACTAGTATATTAATTGTACAAATTGGGGCAGGTGGACTGTTTATCTTGAAACTATGTATCTTAATTTCTTGCTCTCTTTTATACAGATGATATTAAAGTGTCAGTGAATGACTTTATTATCAAAGCAACAGCAGTTACCCTGAAAGTAAGTAACCATTCTTTAATTATAGTTGTAGATTTTCTGTGTTCAATAATGGTAAGTGCTGTGTTGAGTTAGGCTGAAGGTTTGGTGCCTTGGAAGTCAGCTCAAAATCAGTTTCCCCTTTCTCTGTTCTTCTGGAATATCTGCTAGCCTCAGAAGTAGTTTCTTAGTCACCATTCAGATAGACATTCTCTTAATGGTGAGATTACAGCTTCTGTGTTGTTGCCATACCAGAGACCATCTAGAGCATCCCTCAAACTAATACCTTTCATACGTTTTAGACTACAGCTCCTATCCGTCCCAACCAATTTGGCTAGCGGCCTTGTTTCCAGGTGGGGAAAGGCTGATCTAAATTCTTCTACACACATGGACTACTGTTGTTTCAAGGTTATCTAGTCTTCGGATTAAAATCATCTTTAAACCTTTGTTACCAATTAGACAGCACTACTGGGAGAAAACTGGTGGAATTTAAGCACATCTTGCCTTGAATATGGTTTGGTATGGCAACTAGTACAGGTGCCTGCACTACCATTAATAACAAAATGGGACAGATTCCCACTCCCCATTCAGATCTTCTTCTGACCAAGAGCACCTCTGTCTGATCTGGATTAACCCTCATTATCTTAGCCCACGTCCAATTCATCATTGTATCTGGTTGTGAATGAATAAATGCAACCCCACCACCTGCAACTTCCAAAAAAAGTACCATATGTTTGAACATGGGTTTATGTTTACATAGCAGCATAAAATGCAAAATTTTCTGACTGCCCTGTTTTTCAGTTCTAGCACTATGCAAAGCAAAACCTGTGTGGACTGCTATCTTGGATGGGATTTGAGAGTGTAATTTTCAATTAAAATTATGTCCCTCATATGTGGGCATCTTCTTCCTTAAGAGGAAGCTAAAATATTTCCCCATTATTCTGGGATTTCCAGTTCACTTGATCTGTATCAGCTCACTGAATTTGTAAGAAAGATGTGCTAGTTTTATTTGGCCTTCATGCAGAAAACATTATCAGTGAAGACGCCTTTCTGTTGAATATTTGTGAGTATCTTTTCCAACTCACAAACCGTCCAGCACACTCCTCTGCATGCACCACTCTGTGCAGCGTTGTTAAGCCTTTTGAGGAGACAATCACTGATGCAATAAACTCACTTCACACCCACGATTCAGGAAGTAAGTTGTAGTGCTGGTTTACAGCTTAATGGCTCAGTACATCAGTAGGGGAGCAGGTGGTGCTGTGGTCTAAACCACTGAGCCTCTTGGGCTTGCCGATTGGAAGATTGGCGGTTCAAATCCCCATGACGGGGTGAGCTCCCATTGCTCTGTCCCAGCTTCTGCCAACCTAGCAGTTCGAAAGCACACCAGTGCAAGTAGATAAATAGGTACCGCTGTGGCGGGAAGGTAAACAATGTTTCCGTGCTCTCTGGCTTCCATCACAGTGTTCCATTGCTCCAGAAGAGGTTTAGTCATGCTGGCCACATGACCCGGAAAGCTGTCTGTGGACAAACGCCAGCTCCCTCAGCCTGAAGCGAGATGAGCACCGCACCCCATAGTCACCTTTGACAGGACTTAACCGTCCAGGAGTCCTTTACCTTTTTAACATCATTAGCCCATAAATCAGTCACTAGCATGATGCTAGTACGGTTCGCATCTGGAGATGATTTTCTCCCTCCCTGCAGGGAGAAGAACAGAGCTCTTTCTCCCTGTCTCTTATCTAGGCCCAAAGGCACATTGCTCATGCTTCTGTCCTTGAAGCCACCTGCTTCTAGATTTACATTATACTGTGCAGATAAGGAATGACTACTAGTTTCAGTTTCACATACGCCAACACTTTCTTCCTAGGTTTAATATGGAAAGAAAACTGAACATTGAGCTTGATCTTCATTTACCTTTTTGTCTTTTAACTGAAAATAAACCCTTGCCTGATATTCCTTTTTGGCCCAGCACTAATACCGGCTTGTTGGTTTGTTTATTTGGTATTATTCTTTTCTAGCTTGAGTACTGCTAGTATAGGTAAAGAGGTTAATATGCAGGTATTTTATACGTCAGTAAACTTTTCTATCCTTAAAAGATCACATACTTATTAGCTATGACCAATTAAAGGTAAAAGGTAAAGGTACCCCTGCCCGTACGGGCCAGTCTTGACAGACTCTGGGGTTGTGCGCCCATCTCACTCAAGAGGCCGGGGGCCAGGGCTGTCCGGAGACACTTCCGGGTCACGTGGCCAGCGTGACAAAGCTGCATCTGGCGAGCCAGCGCAGCACACGGAAACGCCGTTTACCTTCCCACCAGTAAGTGGTCCCTATTTATCTACTTGCACCCGGGGGTGCTTTCGAACTGCTAGGTTGGCAGGCGCTGGGACCGAGCAGCGGGAGCGCACCCCGCCGCGGGGATTCGAACCGCCGACCTTTCGATCGGCAAGCCCTAGGCGCTGAGGCTTTTACCCACAGCGCCACCCGCGTCCCATGACCAATTAGCATCTGTCAAAAAGCAGGTCTCCCATGCTGTACTAGTTGCAGCCTTTTAAACTCTCCAACAGCAGCCCTACAGAGGATGCCCTGTGGTAATCCAAATGAGACTTTGCTGAGGGCTGCAGTATGCTAGCCAAGTCCAGATCCTCTGAGACAGAGCAGCTCATGGTAGAAAGCATTACTGGCTTCCTTTTTTATCCAGGTGCTAAACTAGATCAAAAATATTCCTCAGTTGGAAACTTTTTCCGTCGGTGCTGTCTAGAACAGCCAAACACCTGTCTTCCAGTTGAACCAATTATCAACATCCTTGCCTGGATCCCCATCAGACCTGGTGCCAGGCAAGACATCTACCAATAGCCTGCTTTATCTGAATTTAGTTTCAGTTTCTTAGCCCATGACATTGAGAGATCTTTTTGTCATTAGCTGAGTCTTCCTTTCATCCAGGGAAGTAGAAAATAAGCTAATTGGTGTTGATGATGGGGCTGACCTTTAAAACCCTAAACGGTCTCGGTCCTGTATACCTGAAGGAGCATCTCCACCCCCATCGTTCTGCCCGGACACTGAGGTCCAGCACCAAGGGCCTTCTGGCAGATCCCTCCCTGCAAGAAGTGAGGTTACAGGGAACCAGGCAGAGGGCCTTCTCAGTAGTGGCTCCTGCCCTGTGGAACGCCCTCCCATCAGATGTCAAGGAAATAAACAACTATATGACATTTAGAAGACATCTGAAGGCAGCCCTGTTCAGGGAAGTTTTTAATGACTGATGTTTTAATGTATTTTTAACCTTCAGTTGGAAGCTTCCCAGAGTGGCTAGGAAACCCTGCCAGATGGTGGGGTAGAAATAATTTATTATTATTATTATTATTATTATTATTATTATTAAATGTTCCAACTTCAATCCTAGGAAACTTTTCAAAGGGTCGTGTTCCACTTCTTTCAAATGAGTTTCTATATGTGTGGTGACTTGTGTCTGAAAAGGGAAACTTGCAAATGGCAGCTACTGGGGATACATATAAACATTACATGAGCCAGGAATGAACAGGCTTTAGGCTTGGGGAATCTACCTTGTGTTTTACTAGAAGCCCCAGATCCTTCAACCAGAGCCTAGAATTGAATTATCCTGAGTTCAGGCATTTGAATATCAGAATTGAACGGAGCTCAAAGCCCTTCCACATACATAAAATCCACTGCTGGTGGAAAAAATATTTTTGATTTGCTATTGTTAAACAATTAGGAAGTAGAAATCCTTTCCAATCTACTGCTTTAGGCACACATATGTCTTGCTCAGTGCATTTGTGTGATCAGCATTGGGAAAATTTTACAAGTAGAATTCATCATGTACAGGTTTTAAATAAATTAGTTACATTAGCTTGATAGAAGCCATGAATATGGGAACATGAGTAGGGGGAAAATGAGAACATTCTCATACAAAATATCCATTTGTATCCAAAGCAAAAAAAAACCCCTCAGTCTAATTTTAAAACGTGAAATTTAATTCTGACATTAACAAGTTTCAAATTAGTCAAATTTTGTTTTACATTTAGAGCAGATGCTGCTAACAAGGATATGTTGATGTGAGTTTTTCTTCTTTTTAACACTGAACTTGTATTTTCTCCTATGAATCAAGTGGCAACAGAAAATCCATATGTACTTCCTTATGATTGGGGCAGCAGTCACAATTCTTGTTTCCAAGGCATCTGCAAGTTGAGGGTTGATATCCGATGGGATTGGAGTCTGTTAATAATTCACTAGCAGTTCAGAAACCGTGTATTTCTTGGCTGCCTGCAGCTGTGCAATTTCCAGTATCCTGTACATTCATGCCTTGTGACAAAGTAGGTATACATGGATGCTAGCTAATAAGATAGGTCTATTTTTAGACTCACATGACAGATCTTTTGTTATTATTAACCTTGCCTTGCTTAAGGCAAACCTTTCCACATATGTGAATTCCTCCATCACCACACTTTCTAAAGGATTTTCCTTTTCCTTGGTAATTGGTTATGCCATTATTCTTTTAACAGCTGCGCCTCCCTCTGTTTCCTTCTTCCAGCAAATGCCAGATGTGAATGTGACCTGGGATGGAGAGGGCCCCCGGCAGCAGCAATCTATAGACATCTCTATTGCTGTGGCAACAGACCGAGGTCTCATTACACCAATCATAAAAGATGCTGCAGCCAAGGGAGTTCAGGAGATTGCAGCTTCTGCAAAGGTAGGTATTCCACATACATGGTCGTAATCTTTCGGAGCATAATGGCATTTAGATGTGCAACCAAAGACATGGTGTATCTCGGAAAAAACACACTGCTTTAAAGCCGCTTCTCTGTTGGATATGAGACATCTGTGATGATGTCCCATTCCACAGGAATTACTGTGTTTTGCTTTTGGCAGGCATTCAGGGATTTTAAGTGAAATTAAAATCAACAAATACATTTTGTTTCTGGCCTACATTTATCTAAAGTTCCCCAGAGGGAGGCTAATTTTGAGTTCTTTTGTGGAAGTTGGGGACTGCACATGCTGTTCCTTTCTTCTTGCAGTAGGTCATCATTATTAATCCCATTCTGCATACAGGAGCCTGATGCTCTGAGATCGAGTCTCGTCTAGTGAGTTCATCAGAATAGTGAAATTTGTATCAGACTCTTTATGATTTGCCTTTCAGTCTTTTAGCCACTGTGCTGCACCAGCTTCACAAAAGCTGGCAGTATGGAAAATGGAGGATTTCTTAAGATTAGTTAGAATCGCCATGGAGGCCATTAAAACCCTAGCTAGTGCACTAGAGTCCACCTCAGTATGGATGTTGAAATCACCCAGAACTATTGTTCTGGGCTCCTCCAACACCATTCCGCAAATAAGTTTTCATTACCCTTTGAGAGAGAGGTTTAGATGTTTGTGTATTTTAGAAAAAAAACCAATAGGCAAAATATCCTTGTTCCTTGCCCACATTTAGGCCTGTCCTCAACTCTTTGTTTATTGAAGTATTATAAACCACAACAATGGAATGATTTGGAAGATTTTATTTTGCCAGTAATCACCATGGGGTTGTAAGTAATAATTCAAAAATCAGTTAGAAAGAAGAGTGTGCTTTTCTTTATCTTCCTGCTTGCCAGTTGTAGTAACTGTTACAGTAATTCTGAAAGGATGATCAATGAAGGCAATTTCATCAGAGATGCATTTAAATTTCAATGGAAACATATATTTTTATCTCCAGCAATAAGCAACTAGGCAATGCAATATAGGCCAAGTATAGTCATCCATATCTCAGTTCAGTAACCAAGACTGCAATCCTAACCCCAGTTATCTGGAAGTCCAATAGAATTTAAGAAGTGGAAGAACAGACCTAGAGAAACCTATGCATATCTGTGGTGTTCCTTTTGTTTTTGTGTTTTTGCTGAAAGGAATGTAGACAATTTCATTTTGTTGATCTTTACTCCTTAGCTTCCTGCCACATGGTTGTGCAATTTTACTTTGTTTTTTCTTTGATAAATGTTTGATAGTGTTGTACTCATCTGTAAAACTTTATGCATGTCATCTTAATTCACAAAGAATATTCTAGTTCTACAAAGAGCCACTGGAGCATAATCTTAAATGAAACTATTGCAGATTTCTTCTCCTGTGTTTATGTAAAACCTAACAACTTGTTTATCATAACTCTAATGTGCAGCAGGAAGTAGGCATCCATAGTAAGAGGTATTAATCTACAAGTATCTACTAGGCCAATATATTTCCATAAAGATAATGGATGGATTTCGGAAATCTGAGACTTCCATCTGTAACAATAAGCTTTGCTATTAATATCTTTAGCAGAATTCCAATCCCATCTTAAGGCTATTGGGGCATTCTTTACTGCCAGATATTTTCAAATAAAAGGTGCATTACCAGCACTGTAGTTATAAACGCTTGTCAAGATTAATATTTTTGCTTTGAACATAAGCATGTATTATCCCTCTCAGTATTGTCATGACCTGAATATATTGAAGGGCTAGGTCTGGTCAATAGAACTGTCCCCTAATGCACTGGGATTCTTACAACAGATGTAACATTGCTTTGGCATAGCTGAGCACAGTATTGGACTGTAAGGACTTACATATATCACTGTGAATTGAGTTTACAGTGTTATCTTTATCACAGCTGAGCTGAATATTCCTCAATTTTAATTTTCTATAATTTCTTCCTGTCTCTCTGGCAACCTCTTGGATACCTTTTATTTCATTCTCCTTTAGTAAACTGAGATAGATTATGTAAGTGGTCTAAGTGATCTTTAAATCTCTGCGTGCATTGATGTTTTATATTGAAATTGCCATGGCTATGGTGGCAAGACAGTAAAAACAAATATTTCCCATAATTGTGGGGAATTTTCAGTGACACATGTCTCTCAAATGCATTTTTTGCACTATTACTTTTTAACTGCTATAAATCTGAAAAATTGAAATTTCCGTTCTAATTGTATATTGTCCGTATCTTGTTTCTGAAAAATGCACTTTCAGACAGTGATGTCATGTGTAGATATCTCATGCATCCAAATATGTCATATGAAATCATAGGAAATGGTAATTTTTCATGAGTCTTGTTGCCTCCTAGAAGGAATGATTTGACACTTTGTTAGCTCCACCCATCAGCTGTGAATCATATAATAGGACTTACATTTTCCTCTCATTTTTGGTTGTAAAATAGTTGGGTGAAATTTCCTGTCAGCGTTAGAATTAATGGCTACTTACAATGAGATCAGACTATTTCATCTATAGGTTGTAGGCAAGGCAGTGCTGACAGTTGAATAACTAACACAAGCTAAACATAACAGAAAATGTTGTCTGAGACTATTCTAAAGCTAATTGAGGGATCACCACAGAAATTTCTCTGCTACCTCCAAATGTATATTCCTACTTTGGAGGCCTATTCCCAGAAGATACAAATTTAAGAGTTTTGCTAACACAAATTACAGCATCTGCTTGAATTTATTGATATTAATTAAACTGAACTATTTATACAAGCAAAATACGTTTAAGAGCATATTTATTTCACAAATACAATTAACTTTGCTAACAGAAATTCTTAAATTACTAACATATGTTTGGATTTGATTTCCATAGGCTCTAGCAAAGAAAGCAAGAGATGGAAAATTGCTACCAGAAGAATACCAAGGAGGATCTTTTAGGTATTTCAAATGTAGTTTAATTGCTAAAAATTTAGTAGCGTGGAATGAAGTTGTGCTCTTACTTGTGCTCCAGAATATTGTTAGTCTGTAAGTGAAGCACTAAACTTGGTTTATCTAGCTTTTTGTAATCTTAGACTGTGTTCAGATGTACCTACAAATAGCACATCTGGTGTACTGCATGAGCTTAGTTTAACTCCTCTCATAACATTCATATTTGTTCAGAATGCATTGCTGATTTTCATTTCACCCTCACTCCATGCTGCGGGAAGCATGACTGTCAGCAGCTCTTCCAAGTTTCACACGGGGGACACTCCCAGGCCTACCTGGAGATGCTGAGATTTGAAACTGGGATTTCCTGAATTCAAAGCAGATATTCTGCCACTGAGATGCATCCCTTCCCCTTAGCAGCATAGAGTATACAGAGAGAGCAGTGCAATTCCACTGACTCAAAAATATTAAGTACAATCCAGTCTCTGGTCATGTGGCTGGTCATGGACAATCTTGGACTATAAATCTGTTGTTTTTCCTAGACTCTGGATAATGGTTCCCATCAATGTCTTCAAAATTCATACATAACATGTCAGAGGAGTAATCTCTATAGAATTGTTTCTTGAATGCAAACCTCTAGCTTTATTATGAACAACTGGTGACTCCCAATAATGTTTAGGATGCACTAGTAATGAAGGTACCAGCTAATAGGTAAAGGTACCCCTGCCCGTACGGGCCAGTCGTGTCCGACTCTAGGGTTGCGTGCTCATCTCGCTCTAGAGGCCATGAGCCGGCACCATCCGAAAACACTTCCGGGTCACGTGGCAAGCGTGACGAAGCTGCAGCTGGCGAGCCAGCACCAGCACAGCACACGGAAACGCTGTTTACCTTCCCGCTATAAAGCGGTACCTATTTATCTTCTTGCACTTAAAAGTGCTTTCGAACTGCTAGGTGGGCAGGAGCTGGGACTGAACGACGGGAGCTCACCCCGCCGTGGGGATTCGAACCGCCGACCATACGATCGGCAAGTCCTAGGCACTGAGGTTTTATCCACAGCGCCACCCGCGTCCCTAATATACCTTGTTTAATTGGGATATGGTTCTATAAAACACAGCGCCTTTTCTTTTCTTATGAGGGGTTTTCAGATTAGAAAATTACTCCTTGAACGTAAACAGGTATTTCATTAAAACTGTTTAAAGGCTAATGGGGACATAGCAGAGCAAGAATATAGACCCTAGTTGGCAGGAAAAGCTTCAATGTTGAGAGATGTTTCACATAAATTTAAGAATTTCATCATATCTAAATGAGTGTCCTAGAGTTGGCCAGGAGGAATGTCCATTGTTAGCTTATTCCCATGTTGAATAGTGCAATAGAGTGAGTTTAATATTTAATTTTAAAAAAATTGTGGGGTGGGGGTTGGTGTAGCATGCTGTGTAAAGGGTTTCAGAACGCCAGGAAATTACAGCTGTTGAGGCCACAGCCTTAACTGATGCACTATTGAGGCAATATTAATACGCCATGGTATCCTATGCTTTGATTAATTTCACCTTGGATGCTTGACGTTACCCAAGCTTCCAATCTCTTGGCCCATCTGCACTTTGAATTCTGCAAGGCTGAGACCTATTCTGTAACATTCTTGCCTAGCAACAGCAGACTTCCGTACTTCCAGAGGCTAAGATTGGCCAGAATGAAGTTGTGTATATGATACTGAGCAAAGATGATAACCTAAAAGGAGCCTTCTGTTTAGATGGGCCTTCAGGTCAGGGGTAAATGCTGATTTCCTGTTGGCTTCCATTCCCCTTTCTTGTTTTCTGTTCTGAAGATCTTTGTGAGAAATCCTAGATGGTAGGAATATTGGGTGCATGGAAACCCCATTACAGCTGCTTGGTACAAAGGATACACTTTATTATAATTTCCAGGACCATCCCATGTTCTACAAAATTGTGAAAGGAAATGGCAGTGACAGTGTTTCCCACCCCTGCCCCCCACTAGAACTGTCATGTTCAATTTATGGCAGGGAAGAGCCTTCTTATTTAGCAGGGAGAAGTTGTGTTAAATCAGAGTTACTGAATACCTGCATAAGCAGCCAGGAAACCTTTTTCTCACTTTACCAGATGTTCCTAGCATTACTTCCACTGCTGTGTAGCAGCCAAGGTTGCTTTCTCTACTCTTGGATTCATTCTGACATTACCTCAGCTGAAGAGACAGGATAAATCACACTGTAGCCAATGTGTTTTTAAGAATCTATTGCTATGTTTCTCATAACGCTAGTAAGCCAAAGAAGGTAGTTACATCCTAGAGTCTTAAATATTCTGAATTTGCAGTAGTTAATAGTGATGAACAGGTTCAAAGTTTGGTTGGAAATTGGTTGGTTGTATTATTTTCTGCATCCATGCCTATTCCAGAATCTATTTAGTAGACTCCATGCCATAGGACAAAGCTTTCCTCCAAAAGTCCACTATCACGACTCCATGGCCTATTTTCAGCTAACAGTGCAACCCTACACATTTCTGCTCCAAAGTACGCCCCACTGAGTTAACTGAATTTAAACCAGCCCCAGCACACTGCTACCATCTCAGCCAGTGATGACAAATGAGAGCGAGAGAGAGAAAGGTGCCTGGTGGCAAATGATGAGATGGGAAAAAACTTGAGGGAGTATGACTCTCTGTATATAGTTTTCAGACTGAAGTTAACAACAAAAAACACGAAAAACTGTCATTTAAATTCAACTCAGTGTTGATCCAGAGTAGATTCCAATGTATCGTTAGCAAAGTAACAACTTAAACATGTTGCAGGATTCCTAAAAAATAGACCAAAGGCAATTGTATTTCATCCAGCAGAGCTTTGCTGCTACTAAAGGCAAATAAGCAGAATGGTCACAAATCCAATACATTCAGGATTGGTAATGTCCATAAGAAACCCAGTTGCAGCAGATTTAAACTTACAATAACTTATAATTAGTCTAAAAGTTTAACACTAAGCATACTATGTACAGAACACTACACCAGAAGGAAAAGAGATAGAAACAGAAAGTGAAACTCAGGCTCCTTCTGGCCTTACTTTTATAGTCAGCAGGACCTTGATTGAAGAGATAAGACAACCAGTTTAAGCCATCTCTACTCAGGTTCTCTGAAGGTATAACCCAAACATCATGAACCTTCTTTCACACAGAGAGGCTTCCAGAACCCTCTTGAATTAAGTAGAAGAGGAAAGATCTCTACACTTCAGATCAATACTTTCCGCACTAAGAAATGCAGACTGACAAAAACAACCCCAACTAGTCTCCTTTTAGTTCATCACATACTAACAAAATCAAACTGATACTAATACTAAAGTTATATTAATATAGGGAAATGGTGTATTTCTTTGTGTGTGGTTTTTATTCACCCTTATTCTTTATTCTAAACCTTTGGTTTTAATTCATTAAGTTAAATTTCTAACTCCATATGTTTATGGAGATACATATACTTTTTTCTGTGTCTAAATGAATCCTTAGTAATTTCCTAAATATGTTTTCAAAGTGCCTTCTTCATACTTATCCTTCCCCCCAATATTTGTTTGTCTGTCTTCTTTTTCCCTTCCACCAATAGCATTTCCAATCTAGGCATGTTTGGCATCAGTAGCTTCATTGCTGTCATAAACCCTCCACAAGCCTGTATCTTAGCTGTGGGACGAACTCGGACAGAACTCGCAGTTGCGGTGGATGACGAAGGGAATGAGAAGCTTCAGCAGCATCAGTTGATGACAGTAACGCTATCAAGTGATGGCCGAGTAGTAGACGATGAACTAGCTTCACAATTTCTGGAGAGACTTAAAAGCAATTTGGAGAATCCAGTTCGCCTTGCCTTGAGCTAAAATGGTCAAGATTTGGTCCTCTGCTTGGCAATATAGGGGACTGAATGCAAAAGGAGATGAAAGAAAACCAGGTACAAAAGATAGGAAGATAAATGCTTAGTGAGACATGGACAATTAAACAGCTTATTTATTTGAACTGACTTGAAACACTTTCAAAGATTTCCAGATCTTGGTTTTTATATGCTAAATACTGTTATTGAACATGCTGAATTTCTCAAACTGTTTAAGCAATTGCACAACAGGGTGGCTATATCAGATGTGGATATCTTCAATATGCCTGAATGCATACTGAATGGGTGAAATGGGTGAAAAGTAGTAAAAGAGAACAAAACCATCCTTTCTTTCATTTTTTTTTTCAGACTGAAAAAAGTTGAAAGCATTTTCAAATACCATTTTCAGTCTAGCAGATTGTCTGTGTCAGTTATGCAGCTGTTTAATAGAGAAAGAGAGTGTTCCCATTAAAACTAGGATTCATCCATGTGAACCTGGAATTTTTGTTGGGAATTCTTTGTATTGGTTCTCTGCTTACTGTATATGTAATGGTTGTACTGGTATGATAGTTTTGAGAAATTAAGAGTAATAGTGAGTCAAGTCTAAAGTGTAAAACAGATATAAATGGGGGAAATGTGTATAAATATTTATAACAATGTAATGCCCAGTGCTGACTTCAGAAGAACAAATTGCATTAAAAACACAACAGATAATAAGTGCTCCTTTCCCTGTTGAGTTCTCTGTGTTGTCTACCTGTAGTTTCTTGATCATCTTTATAATTCCAGTCACTGACTAAAATCCTGCTCACCAACATATTTTTTTTCTAGAAAAAACGGTGCCAGAATAGTCAAGCTGCAAGCCCACCAGTAGCCGCTCCCAGTCTGAGAACCATTGTTTCAGATCATAGGCCACATCATTGCCCTTCTCTCTAGCAATCTGTTTACGGAAATTTAGCAAACTTAAGAGTCTTCTGACATAACCATGAAGACTCTATGCCTATATATGGAGTAGATAATGCTTTCTATCAGCGAAGCAGGTAGCACTGAATACCAGCCTTTATCTTCACATGAAATAGTATTTAACAGCTTCTTGCTGACCTTTAGCTCAAAATTAACTTAAACAGGATGGGTTTGTCCATATGATTGAGGCACCATTACCATGCCTCTGAGGCCTGTTCTGAATTACAGCCCTATTGTACATGCGGCCACCACATCAGTATAGGATATTAGGCCATTCAAGCACAACATTAGATATGTTGAAGTTCAAAATGAGAAGTCCTCGCATGCTAAACTATTAATTGAAACTACATTCACTTGGAATCAAGAGGGCATCTTCTAAATGCAAGTGCTCAGTCCTGCATTGCAAATTAGGGACTTGGAACAAACACACACAGCTTAAAATTGCCACTTTTTTCAAAACAAAGATATACATAATATGCTGACCGGCATTCTTGGACTGAATATCTGTGTACTTGATGTTCTTGGTGATTTGAGCAATGTGCTATTTTTCAATCAGATATACGTTAGGTGTAATTAAATTGACCACTGCACCATCAAGTATAACGGTTCTGATAAATTGTGCCTCCAAGCTGGCCAAACATAAGAAGCTTCTTTGGGTCCTTAGAGATGTCTTGCTCTGAGGAAACTGAAACTCTTCTAGCTTCTATAGATGAGTTGAATAAAGTTCTCCAAGTTTGACTGGAGAAATCTTGAAAGAGTTCCACCAGCTCAGAATGCAAAGATGAACTATTCAGAAAAATACAGGCATTGTCTTGCTGTAGGACAAAGCTTTCTCCCAAAAGCACAACTCATAGATTAAGGTCTCTAAAACCTTTGACCCACACACTTTTGCAGGGCTACCTTTTCCATTCCACCAAGCAGGAATTAATGGACTCCAGGAAGAATATACTGGCTCTATTTGGTTTGAATTCAGAACAAATATTTCCTCACTTAAAATATTAAGGTATGAGACACTGCATATATGCTTTTTATGATAAAAGTTGCATCCAACTTCATATCTTAAATAAAATGAGTTCTAAACCAATGTCTGCTTCATTGGTTCTTTGCAAAAAATAAATAAATAATCCAGTGGCACTACTATTGACAGAGTAAGGGACGCGGGTGGCGCGGGAGCCTAGGGCTTGCCGATCAGAAGGTCGGTGGTTCGAATTCCCGTTGCTCGGTCCCCGCTCCTGCCAACCTAGCAGTTCGAAAGCACGTCCAAATGCAAGTAGATAAATAGGTACCGCTCCGGCGGGAAAGTAAACAGCGTTTCCGTGCGCTGCTCTGGTTTGCCAGAAGCGGCTTAGTCATGCTGGCCACATGACCCGGAAGCTGTACGCCGGCTCCCTCGGCCAATAAAGCGAGATGAACGCCGCAACCCCAGAGTCGGTCACGACTGGACCCTAATGGTCAGGGATCCCTTTACCTTTAATATTAACAGAAGCAACAACAAAACTGGTGGAGGAGAAAAGCAGAGTTTGGTTTTTTTGCATGGAACACTGAAACATATTTCAACAAAGTGTTTGATAATAGGAGAATACTTTCAAGGAAGAATAACATGCTTACTAGGTAAAGCTCCCCAGTTTGGCTTCTGTTGCCTTTCCCCCCCCAGCACACCATCTAAAATTAATTTCTAACCCTGTTAATATGACTACCTAGTCTTCTTTTGTTCCTGTTCTCCACCTACCAAGGAACCTGTGTGTTTTGCCTAAGGATGGAGAAAGAACTGAGTAACAGCTGATGGTTTTACTTCTAGAGGTGAAGAATCTGCCATTACGTGTTCCTTTTTCCCAGGAAACCTTCCTGATACCTGCATAGCACAGCCACATTAGAAAGTCTGCTACCTCTTCCCACAGTCTACCTTAAGACTCTTACCAGAGGCAAACGCAGCTGGCTTGAACACCAGACAAGATGTGTGCGTTTTTTCCTCCCCACCCTTGCTTTTTCTTTACCACCTTGTCTGATGAACAGTTCCGGAAAACTCAAAAGCTTGCACACTATTGCAAGACATTTTGGTTGGCCTAATAAAAACAATATCTGAAGGTGGATTTCAGGGTGCTTGTTTTTTATGTGGGAACTCTAAACAAATGCTTTCATGTTTGAAATTTATATTGTGCTTGGCATTGTTTTAAGAAACATAATGCACCCTTCCTAACCTAATTAGTCCCTAATTGTGTTTCCATCTTCTGTCCTTTTTATTTACACACACACATAAATTTGTTGGACATGGAATCAACTCAAGTGCATGTTTGAAGAGCAACACAGGGCTAGGAAATGGATGCTCTTTTTTCATTATCGCATAACAGGCTTGATTCTAGCATCTCTCACTCTTCAGAAGCACGATGGAGAAGGGGCAGTTGGCTGTTGGGAGTAATGGATAAATGGTGTTAGTAAGTGGGCTTCTAGAGCAGGCATACGCAAACTCAGCCCTCCAGATGTTTTGAGACTACAATACCCATCATCCCTGACCACTGGTCCTGTTATCTAGGGATGGTAGGAGTTGTCCCAAAACATCTGGAGGGCTGAGTTTGCTTATCCCTGTCCTAGAGTTTCTAGTTTCCATCTTCATATCTGCTGAAGATTTGAGTCTCATGAAAAATTGTGGAGAAGTCAAAAGTTTGCTCATAACTTTGTGACAAGTTGATTGGTCCCATCAAAGATAATACTTTTTTGTTGTTTTGTGGAATCCCTTCAACACATAAAATGCACAAACAGAGCTAGCTATTTTTGTCTAATTTTCTGTGAAAGTGTACCTTTATCTGTCCCTTCTTTCGTGTTGTTTCATTAAAGGCAAGACATATTTTTAAACAAACAAAAAAGACTTTTTAAGAAGTTTTCACTCACAATGTCATCAGAAGCTTGTAACTTGTATCCTTGTGCTTCAGTTAGTTGTGCGTGAGGGAAGGAAGGTGGAGAATAGTGTGCCCAGGAAAATGGGACACCACACAGTACCCAGAGTGCAGCTGGACGTCATATCAAGTGAGGACTCTCATGTTTGCGCATAGTGTCTGGCTTTGAATACATCTCTGGCTGTAGATCTTTCGAACATGCCTTACCTGAAGTTAATCCATCTAAAATGTCACATTTTGAAATAAAAATGATCTGCATTCAGAAAATTATCACAGTGGGGTGTGGATTGAGATAGAACCTTTCTTCCTGCTGTGTTAACATTTTTTTTATTCCTCTCTCAAGTAAACACAGAAAATTTATCTCGCAAGTGAAGTCTGAAGCAGTGCAGTCCATTCTCCCACCTCATTCTGTTGATTGTGTAGACCAGCCCTGAGTTGCAATCAAATATATGCATTACTGTGTTAATCAGAGGATGTGCCGTCACAATGACTACAGTTCTTGAAGAAAGCTGATTAAGCAATGAATCTCACCAGGTAGCTTTGGACAAGTTGCTGTAATGAGGTCATTGTAAGATGAATGTGAGCTGTGTAGATAAATGCAAATGTTCAGCACATAAAGATAAGTTACGGAAATGATGTTATCCATGATTCATGGGTGGGGAGGAGCTGCTGGGAGAAAAATAAACCAAAAAAGGTATTTTTGTGGTTGTTGCTTAAGTCTTTTTCTGAATTTCTGAATAGATTTCCACATTTTTGCTAATTAATACAAATTCTAGGATTGGGCATTCATCAACAAAAAGTTTGCTAATTTTATTTCCCATCATCCTGGTTGATGTTCAGAGAAGGCACCGGTTCCACCTAACAGGACAGTGCATTGCTACATCCTCTGTAAAGAGCAGATCACTAGTCTTGAGAAGACAAATTCTATTTGAAATGTTCCATGTTGTTGATTGGCTTTTAACCAGCTAAATATGTATGCTACAAAACCACACTGCAGTTGCTACTTTGAAAGAATGTACAGTCGTACCTTGGTTTTCAAACAGAATGTGTTCCGGAAATCCGTCTGACTTCCGAAACGTTTGGAAACCAAGGCGTGGCTTCTAATTGGCTCCTGATTGCGCAGGCATGCTGGAAACAATAGCGGAAGCCGCATCGGACATTCAGCTTCCAAAAGAACGTTCAAAAACCGGAACACTCACTTTGATCGTTCGGGAGCCAAAATGTGTGAGTACCAAGGCATTTGACAACCAAGGTACGACTGTAAAAGGACAGGATCATTGGTGTAAGAAGATGTCGGTTATCACTCAGCTGTCACTCACTATTAGAAGGACATCTAAAGGTAAAAGTAAAGGGACCCCTGAAAGTTAAGTCCAGTTGCAAACAACTCTGGGGTTGCAGTGCTCTACTTTTGCCTTTATTGAGTTTTGCAAGAAAATGCCCTCTTGGAACACACTCATAACTTTATAAAAAAATAAATTCAAGGTTCATTTGGCATTGTGGAAAATAACAAGACAAAAACTTGAGGCGCTGGCTTAACTGAGCACACCTGTTCCAGTTACTTGTGGTTCCTACTGTTGGAAGAAATAGAGAAGAAAGTACACTCTCAACCTTTCATCAAAGTGAGGGGCAGGGAAAGAGAACTAAGAGATAAGTCACCTGCAGGGCACTAAGCTCTTTAGGAGTCCTGAGTTCTAAAAGCCTGTACTGCTTTAGTCACAGTCCAGATCAGGGATTGTGTCTACTATGAAACTAATGAATCTTCAGCTTAAGACCCCAGAGGGGTTGCAGAAATGACTTTAGTTCACATTGCTTAAAATTTTGGGATCTGTCTTGGACACATGGTGGGATCTATGTAAACCACGTAGAAGTCTACTTCCAATAAAGCAGTTTGAAAGTTTTGTTAAATAAAATAAATAATAAATGTAGATTGTATATAGAACCAAGTGACTAGGAGGGATCAGGTGTCCTGAACAAGCACCATCCCACTTTCCTGAAACTGAGCTGATTTAGGTCTGAGCTCAACTGAAAAAACTTTTGTCTATGACAATTCTGAGTCATCTTTCCCAAGTTTGTCTTCATTTCAAGTCTATAAAATTGACCGTGACTAATCAGATTATTTTAATTGCGACAGAAAGGGAGGGCAGTCTCATTTCTGGTGAGCTAAATATATTAGTAACCACACCTGGGTGGGTGGGGCTAGGCTAAAAAGCTCTCATGAAAGGAGACTGTGGAGACATGGTTAATAAGGCAGATATAACTACCTATTGTGTGTTGGGCTTGAAGCGTCTTGCGGGTGGAGCTGAACAAATTTGCCCCTCCAGTCACACTCTTCAATGTAACGCTGAAATGAAGGCTCTCGTTAAAGAGTGCCAGAAGAACAAAGACACCATCAAGAGTCAAGAGACCGTAGCAGGTTTTTGGAATGAAAAGTCAGTTGAAATATCAAGTCACCGCACGTATTTGATCATCAGCATGCTCTTTCAATAAACTTTTATTGAAAGACCGTTACGTCCATTTTGCTTTTCCTTGCCCCTCTTACTTGGCTTATGGCTCTCAAACACATAGCACTAGTGGGACGCGGGTGGCGCTGTGGGTAAAACCTCAGCGCCTAGGACTTGCCGATCGCATGGTCGGCGGTTCGAATCCCCGCGGCGGGGTGCGCTCCTGTCGTTTGGTCCCAGCGCCTGCCAACCTAGCAGTTTGAAAGCACCTCCGGGAGCAAGTAGATAAATAGGGACCGCGTTCCGTGTGCTGCTCTGGCTCGCCAGATGCAGCTTGTCACGCTGGCCACGTGACCCGGAAGTGTCTGCGGACAGCGTTGGCTCCCGGCCTATAGAGTGAGATGAGTGCACAACCCTAGAGTCTGGCAAGACTGGCCCGTACGGGCAGGGGTACCTTTACCTTTAACTATCTTCTTTCTGGCAATATTGGTAATATTTTTCAAGTTGCAGTACAATGTTTTGCCAATCTGCATCAATAGGGTGCAGGTCTCTAAAGGCCTCGCAGTTGTCCTCAAACCTGTGTATATATTTGGTTGAATGATCTAGCATTCCTTTACCCAAAGACTCAAGGATACTAACAATGCATTAATGGAAGGAAATAGAATAATAGAAGGAAATTCGTTCTTGTAAATCATTTAGAGGTTTTACAACAATCAAGCAGCATAGAAATACAAAATGATCATGGTCTTGTGACACACTTGTGCATATCTGTACTTTTGCTTTCCCCCAGGAAGCCTTTGGACAACCCTCTAGTCCTAATACCTATTGTAGGCATAATTGTAATAATTGTGTATATTTCCCATCTTCAGCCTAGCTTCCATAGCCCTCCCCTTCCTTTATTGTTTCTCCGTGTCCACTTTTAGATTGCAAGTCCAATGGTACAGGGTCCTATTGAACCCCTGGAAAATGTCGTGTGTATTTGGTGCTATAGAAATGAACAACTATAATAGTACATATGATACATAATTACTGATCTCGTCACATTTTTTACAGCTGTGTTTTTGAATCATCCCATCCTTTGTATCAAAAAAGCATAGTCAAGCTGTATTGTATGATTTTGTATGTGTTTCCCATTTGTTCTCCACTATGATGCTGTTTATTTTCATCTGCAGCTGCTCAACCTTTGTTATCTTGCACGTAAATCATCTTTAATTAGATTGTAGCATGTATCTGGGGTGTATCAGCAAACTTAACAATATAAATAGAATTATCACTGGCACCTTCTTGTCTAAAGGCTAGGTTCCTGTCTGGTGGAGAAGGGGGGGTATTTTAGCTGTACAATATCATTTACTGAGTGGCACTAGGCTGGTTTAGCTTCATCCTTCAGTGTGTGTCTAATTTGTATTAAATTAATTTTTCAGTCCTAAAGCAAAATAAGTAGCTTATTTTTGTTGCGCTCCTGCGGCATATCTTTGTAATTCATTAGCAAACACAGGAACACAGAATGGTTGCTCCTCTCTGTAACCAAATATATTACTAGGGCACACAGGTGTAAACACTTCTTAAAGGCTATGAATCCTTTGCACACTTACTTGAGAATAAGCTCAGCTGAACTCAGTGGTACTTCTGAATCAACATAGGGTTGTGCTGTGGGTTCAGTCGCAAGAGGAACTTGGAAAGCAGCCTTATATCAAATTAGACCATTAGTCTACCTAGTTCACCACTGTCTATCTAGTTCACAGCCATACCTGAAGACACCATGAATTGAACCTGGAACCTTTGCCTACAAAGCAATTCTCTTTACCCCTGAGCTATTGGGGGAAATCTAAACATGTGCTTAACTCTCCCAGTAAGATCTATGTTATGAATGAGTGGACCAAGCCTCTACTTTTCTAAGTTTCCAGAATCAATCTGTTAATCATGTTTAACATGTTAATCTATTGCAGCAAAAAACAACTAAATGTCTTATGGCACCTTAAAGATCAACAAATTTACTTATTCTTTTATATAAATTTGCATGCCATTTCCCCATATAAATATGCTCAAAGCAGCTCACAATGGAACAAAATTGCAAATCAATACAGCATTACAAATACCAAATCAAAACACAACAGTGCAACAAATAATTCGACATGATTATATGAACACGATAACATTTTTAAGCCGTCATAAAAAAACACTTGTTACAACATAGCAATTAAAGACCTGTGATAAACATTCCAGTGCAACTGCATGTTGTCACCAATAATATCACCAACAGCCAGTGCAAAGAAATGGTGCAAAAACTAACATGTAAGTGTACTAAGTATATTATGGCATAAGCTTTCTTGAACTTCAGCCTACTTCATGTTTCTGATGCCATCGACTTGAGTCCATAAAAGCTTATACCATAATAATTTTGTTAGTCCATAAGGTGCTGTGATGTTTGTTTGTTTACTTTCGTGTTGTTGTTTTTAAGGAAAAGATGAGTTTGCTTCTTTGCCATTTTCTCTGCTTGGTCTTTTTCTAGTACATTTTCACCACACTGTTTTTGGGTATTTGGTTACTCTTCCCTGCTCAGTTTGTGAGTCAGCCTAAACAGTCTGACATGTGTTCAGATTTTCCACTCCACTATGCTTCCTGTTTCAGCAACACATTTAGCCCAATAGCAGACATAACAGGGGAAGATAAGGATGAGGGTGGCATCAATTCTGTGTATCTTACACACATGGACACACTGTCGGAAGTCTGAAGCGTTGCCCACAAGGAAGCATTGCAGAAATAAATGCTTCAGGCAAGTGCGAATGTTCACTGCAGTTGACATACAAAGGCAATAATCGTGGAGGTGACTATACACTCTGCACATCTCCCAATTGCAAAATTCAAACTGGTTAAGGCTCCTGACACAAGCAGAAAAGGCAGCTTTGTAAACCGAGAGCGGAACACCAGAAGTAAGCAATAAGCGTAGCTAAATTGCATTGTGCTTATGGCAATGAAGCTTCTGACAGGGGTTATTAGCTTGAGCAGGTGACAACATTCCAGCTGTCCAGGCACTTAAAGCTGTTGGAATATTCAGAGGAGGAACAGGCTTTAAAGAAACCTCAAAGTGCTTCAGGCCAGGACGGCCTGTACACTCTTGATGTGCGTGGGAAGACAGAAGTTCTAGGGAATCTGGCCAAGAGACAAGTTGGCAGAAGTGGGTCACATGAAATGGTCTGAACATTCAGAGAGCTGAGGAAACCATGGTGAGAGTAGAGGGAAAGCATTACCCAGGGTCCTAGGAACAGGAGGGGTTCTTCGTTGTTCGCAAGAAGGAAGTAAGCAGGGAAAGGGGTGCTCTTATCAACCATGTTAGTGTTTTGCTGTGTTTGTGTCAGATTTTATGTTTGATGCACCCTGCCCTGGGGTCACTTGCATGATGAAAGGAAGGCTGGAAAGGCTGCAGAATGCAGACCAGGGAGCCAAACAAAGCAGGTTATCAGGTCTTATGGTCTAGACCAGGGATGTCCAACAGGTTGATCGGGATAGACTGGTCGATCCCCAGGAGGTTGCTGTCGATCGTGGGCTCATTTTCCTTTGCTTTTGCCTAAGAGCACCCAGCCCCTCCCCCCTCTCCTGATCTCTGTAACGGAAGACAGAGTTTTTGCTGTGAGGCAAAATGCTTCCACAGTGCTGTTTTGGTGAGTGACTAATCCCCTTCCCCCTTAAAACTTGCCCCCCCATGGAAGTTTTCTTCCAGACCCCCCCCCCAAAGTGGGCATAAAATGGGGTAGTAAAAAGGTAAAGGTAAAGGTACCCCTGCCCGTACGGGCCAGTCTTGACAGACTCTAGGGTTGTGTGCTCATCTCACTCTAGAGGCCGGGAGCCAGCGCTGTCCGCAGACACTTCCGGGTCACGTGGCCAGCGTGACGAAGCTGCTCCAGCGAACCGGCACCAGAGCAGCACACGGAAATGCCATTTACCTTCCCGCTATAAAGCAGTACCTATTTATCTACTTGCACTTGAGGGTGCTTTCGAACTGCTAGGTGGGCAGGAGCTGGGACCGAACGACGGGAGCTCACCCCGCCACGGGGATTCGAACCGCCGACCATGCAATCAGCAAGTCCTAGGCACTGAGGTTTTACCCACAGCGCCACCCGCATCCCCGGGTAGTGGCGGTAGTACTCACCTCTAAAAAAAGGTTTAAAAATTTCACCTGAAAGTAAATCGCAGTCTCTTGGGAGTTGGCCACCCCTGGTCCAGACCAACCCTCTCTCTATCTGGTGCACTCCTACTGTCTCAACTATAGCTCCCCTTATCCCTGAACATTCTACATGCTGGCTAAGGCTGATGGGAGGTGTAGTCAAAACATCTAGAGTCACCAGATTGGGAAAGGCTGGTCTAGATCCTAAAATATCTATTTCTTTGAGAGCTACAAATAAGACAAATTCTATTGTTGCTGTCCTGTTGTGGCTAAACCTGTGACAAGGGCCCAAAAGCAGAAGTACAGAGGAGTAGAAGCTGAATTCCACAAGCTTTATTTCAACTGATTGAAAAGCCCTTGGTTTCAGGCTTCTTAAATTTGCAGGAGGTTGTTGTTGTTTAGTTGTTTAGTCATGTCCGACTCTTCGTGACCCCATGGACCAGAGCACGCCAGGCACTCCTGTCTTCTTGCAGAAGGTAAGGTAAAGGTAAAGGTACCCCTGCCCGTACGGGCCAGTCTTGACAGACTCTGGGGTTGTGCGCCCATCTCACTCAAGAGGCCAGGGGCCAGCGCTGTCCGGAGACACTTCCGGGTCACGTGGCCAGCGTGACATCGCTGCTCTGGCGAGCCAGAGCCAGAGCCGCACACGGAAACGCCGTTTACCTTCCCGCTGGTAAGCGGTCCCTATTTATCTACTTGCACCCGGAGGTGCTTTCGAACTGCTAGGTTGGCAGGCGTTGGGACCGAGCAGCGGGAGCGCACCCCGCCGCAGGGATTTGAACCGCCGACCTTTCGATCGGCAAGCCCTAGGCGCTGAGGCTTTAACCCACAGCGCCACCTGCGTCCCTCTTGCAGAAGGTAGAAGGCCACAAAAGTTCAATGTACAATAATAGTATGGAATTACTATAGTGTATATTGCAATAACATTTATCTTTTAGATCGTATTTTTATTCCAGGTATGGTTTCCCCTCATTTTATCCTTGCAACAACCCTGTGGAGTAGATTACTATGACAAATACTGACTTGTTCATCCGGCAGGTATTAACTTGGTTTTGATCTGACAGCCCTCTTCAGTGGAAAGCTCTTGCAGGAATGATGAGTAGCATGACACAACACGAGAGGAGGGAATGCTACATATGTGAGTGAGAGAAGGAAGGGGAATGTGGGAGATCAGATAATGTGTCCTGTAATGGACACACACACCCAAACCAAAATCCTTTTCTGTATTTTTTTGTTAAAAAAAGGTTTATGTGTTATTTGCACTACTTAATAGTGTCAAGAGAAACGAAGGTCCAGCTGCTCCACAGAATTGTAAGAGAGACTTGCAAAAACTCTTCAGACACAAACAACTGTGTAAAGAAATGTTGCGTTACCATTTTGAAGGGGAGGAGATGATAGCAAGTTTTGCAAGCGGTGAAACTGATTCGTATTGTTTAATTCTGTTGGGGCGACTGAGTATTTGGCACTTGGAAGTTCAGGATTTTATATATAATGTTGTACCTTGCTTCTCAAATGCCTTGGTACTTGAACAACTTGGAACTCAAACACTGCAAACCTGGAAGTAAGTGTTCTGGTTTGCGGACTTTTTTCAGAAGCCAAACATGCTCCGTTTTGGGTGTTATGCTTCTGATTTGTGTACCCCACTTCGTTTTGAGTGTTATGCTGAGGACTGTCTGTTTTTGCTATTTATTTTGTATTTTTGTGGCTCTTTTTTGTTTTTGTGACTGTGTGGAACCCAGTTCAGCTACTGATTGATTGTGTGACCGCAGTACATTGTTTATTGCTTTCATTTTATGGATCAATGGTCTCATTAGATAGCATAATTCATGTTAAATTGCTGTTTTAGAGGTTGTTTTTAAAAGTCTGGAACAGATTAATTCATTTTGAATTACTTTCTATGGGAAACCACGTCTTGGTTTTGGAACGCTTTGGTTTTGGAACGGACTTCCGGAACGGATTAAGTTTGAGAACCAAGGTACCACTGTATACACACACACACAATTGATCAGCTTTGGTGGGGAGGTGAGAGTTGAAGAGGTATCCCACTCCCCTTCTTCATCATAACTTCTTGTCACACCACCCCTGGCATTCCCCCTGGTAGGTCTACCAGCAGAGCACAGTGCATGACTAGGTCCTGCTTCTGCTGTCCACGTCATGCTTGTTTTGGCTTCCATCTCTTAAAACCAGTTTCCTGCGTGCAGGTAGTGAAGCAGGTCTCCTCCTCCCACCCCCACTAATAATCCTCTCACACTGCAGGCAGAGAACTTCCTGAACTGGAATATATATATATAGATAGCCATAATGCTTACTAAAGCTAGGCATGATCCAGCCAAAGTTAAGCACGTCTAAGCCCCTTTTGTTTTCTCGGTCAGTACTTTGGTTTGCCTGATTTAAGCCATCCATATGTATTGTATGAGAGCTCTTGTACGCAAGAGTGTTTTAGGATTTCTGTCACCTAGCTGTGAAAGAGATTTCTTGCCTATTTTTTATTTCTGTAATTAAAGCTCAAAGACAGATAAACAGCATGGAATTACGTTTGAAAATATCCAGAAGGCACACTGACTGCATTCAAGAGTAACGTCCTGTAGGAAAATAGAGGCATTGCCTTTTTAATGTGAAACATGCCTCTTGTATGTGCCTTGGTTAATCCATTCAAATTGTTTTGCTCCCGCTAATGAAAACCCTTGAACCCAGTATGAGAAAGCAAAGGCTGTGGGCTGGGATTCATTCTTTGATTAGGTTTAAAATGGGTTTGAGGCAGCAAACCTGGTTTTCACAAAGTAGAAACACCGGGGAAGCAAGCTTCTTTTAATCTGCACTTTGCATTAAATTTGATTCCATCCCTGGCGTTAGTCACTATGGTTCCAAAGGTTTTAAAAATGAGATTCAGAGATGGAGAAAATGCTGACTAGTAATTCTATACATAAGAGCTAGAAGGATTCTCCCAAGTAGTTGCAGAAAAAATATTATCAACTGCAATTTTAAGCCGGGAACTTCCAGTTGCTGGTACAACCCCTAGCAGAAATGCCAGGTTACTGTAAGAGTGAGTCATCCAGGCAGATGGTTATAATAAGCACATGCTTGTCTTAACTAGAAAAAAAAAATGTGATTGTTAGATTAAGTGGACATGATACACTAAATTAGACTCAATGATGCACTAAAAAAAAAAGTATTGGTTTCGGAATACGTAAATACATAAAGCCAAATAGGCTACAGTCATACCTCGAGTTGAATGTGCTTCGGGTTGAGCGCGTTTGAGTTGCGCTCCGCGGCAACCTGGAAGTAACTGAGCGCGTTACTTCTGGGTTTCGCCGCTCGCGCATGCGCAGACACTCAAAATGACGTCACGCGCATGCGCAGAAGCGGCAAAACGCGACCCACGCATGTACAGATGCGCTGTCACGTCTTACAGTCCGTTTGGGATGCAAACAGGGCTCCGGAACGGATCCCTTTCGCATCCCGGGGTACCACTGTATTAGGTCATCTTCATGCTATTTTTATATTCATTTTAATATAAATTTCCTGTACAAGATGGCAATCTTGATGGACAATCTTGTGTGGTAGAACAGAAGAACGGCTTGCACTGAGTTGTTTAGGACTGTTTTAGTACTGTATACTTGTCTCTAAATCTTCTGTGGCTTGCTGCAAAAGCTGCCATTGTCCAATGTGCTCCCCTTGTAAATTTCTGGAAGTAAACATGGGAAAGAGAGGGCCTAGAGCAGGGGTAGACAACGCGGCACCCTCCAGATGCTGTGGACTGCAGCTCCCATCAGCCCTGAACATTAGCCATGCTCACTGGGGCTGATGGGAATTGTAGCCCAAAACATCTGGATGGCCATGGGTTGGAGAAAGCTGATGTGTATGACTGAACAAGCAAATACAAAACAGTTCCCGGTTTGATTCCAAAGCTGGTCATTCCAAGATGAGCCCAACACAAGTGATTCCTGCTCCCTGCAAAGCAGGTGCCAAACCATCGCTGAATGTCCATTTCTAGATACAAACTGCCATGGTTCTCCTGTCCATTTTATTCACCCCCAATAGCTCCATCAGTGCAGTGGCAGCAAAGGAAGGTGTCTCAGCAACTGCCTCTGCCACAGCATTAAGTAGTGCAATGTGAGTTGAGAAAACTGCCTACCCGCTAGTCATCTGCTGTGCCAGCTTATATTATTCTTAGCTCTACAATAAATCAGAAGGACCTGCAGTGACAGATCTCATTCATAAAACAGAAAAATGTTAATAACAAGCATGTTGTTTGTTGCCTTATTTCTAATAAACATTATCCTTTCCTCTGCACATTCTGAAAAAAGTGTTCAGCCTATCATACTGTTACTAATAAAAGCAGGCAGCATACCAGAGTTCCATACTGGAATCATTAGCTGTTCAAGTCTTTCCACAAAAGACCTGTGAGGATTATAAACCTACCAAACTGCTGTAGGTCTAATCCTCACCCAGAAAAAAACAAATGTTTAGCAATAATAGCAAAACTGATCTCCATAACAAATAGCCCCACCCCAGATAGAAATGATTAAGAAAAATAAGATATGCTTGTACATGTTAAACACTTTTTTTTTCTTTTTGCAAGAGAACAGTACTGTACAGTGATGCCTTCAACTCTGCGGCATAGGAAAAAAATATCCAGGATGACAAGGCAAATTTCTGGGCTGGTGTTTTTTGTTTTTTAATCAGCTGGTTAATGGGTAGAAGTATATTTTTGTTTTGTTGTTAGCATACTGCCAATGTTTTCTATTGCTTATTATGGTGGGGCTGGTGTTTTGTTTAATGTTAATGTTTAATATGATTCTCCCCACCCCCTTTTTCTATGGTATAATGTATTAGTGTAAGTTTTTCTGTGTATGTAACTTGAAGTCCTTCTAGGTGACAAGTGACTAATAAGTTTAATAAATAATATAAATCAAAGAAACAAATTCAGTTTTCATTAAAGGCTCTCTACATTTAACAGCTGCATGACAGCCAGAAATCTGAATGCCTGTGAAATCATGACCAAATCTGAATTGAAATTGATTGGGTTTTTTGGCTTACCCTACAATTGCTAAAGTATAGGCCCTTTGTCAGGGGGTGGGGTGGGGGAATTTAACATTCCCAGTTTTCACACAATGTTCCAATTTATTTTATGGCTGACTTCCTCAGATGCTATTCCCAGATACCTCTCTTGTACTTGGGATACACAGATGACATCTGCACCATCTGGACTCATGGAAAAGTGACCCTTTTCTTCACAGTAGAGTTTCCACCGGGGTTTGAATGATATCTACTCCACCACTAACCTAACCCTGCACCGTTCTGTTCAGCAAGTTAAGTTTCTGGACCCTCCCTCTCAATGCAAGTACACAAGGGGCATTAAAATGCCACTGGAAAACAACTGCTATGCTTATCTGCATCCTTCCAGGGATCACCTCGAAGAGCACACCACACAACTGTGAACTTAACTAATTTGACACGGGTCCATGATGGTAGAGTTAGCTGCATGTCATCATTTGAAAGGTTGGCCTTGATCTCTGTTGCTTCTCAGTGTATGAAAGCTTTGATATCAAGGACCTCTGGAAGCCTGTGTCATTTCTCTAAAGGTTAGAGTTCTCACAGTAACCTTAATTCTCCAACTCCAGTTGGTTTGCAACACAATGAGGGCTTTGGATCTCTTAGATGGGCTCTATTGACTGCATCCTTGCTCAGCAGGGGTGGAGATAAATGATTCTTGTGCCAGGGCTGGCATCATTCATGTATCCAACCCAGAAAAACTTGTGTCTGGGATGTCAGCCAGGAGTTATTCAGCCTGACTTGATGGAAAACAACGAAGCCTTTAATACTAAACATTTAATAAAAAGAAGACCCTTTCAGCACTAAAGAAAACTGCATTTCCTCTTGCTCTCTTCGTTTTGCTGTGTGTCATCCTCATCTAACTGTCATACGCCATTACACTACAGACTACCAAGAAGGCACTTTGATGTGGTCTACTCAGAAGGAAGTCACAAGGCAGCACAGTCTCTATTTTCAATCTAGGCTTCAAGCTTTGTTCATGAGGTTATTAAATAAAGCTTGTTGCCTTGGTGTGTGGTGTACAAACACACATTTGCAAATATATGTTGAAATAGCAACAGCTATCAGGGAAATGTTTTTGCAAAAATGTGTGTATTAGGCAAAAATGCATAGAAAAATGCATATTTTAGGAGAGGTTTGCACTAAAATGCTGATGACTTTTCATGAGGACTCCCCCCCCCCATTTTTATTCTTCCAAACTACTGTGGAAATATAGAAACCTAAAGGTTGGAAGAATTAGGAACTGAGAGAAACCAAAACTGACATATCCCTATATCTGAGCATCATGTAACAGAGCTGGTTTCAGAAGCATCTCCTGCTGCAAACCTGAGGGAACCATTCTCATAATATTATACAACAGCAGAGCCACAGCTCAGTTTGGGCTCTGCTCTATTTTGCATAATGATTAATCCAGCTGTGATGAAAATATCACAGGAACCTTCCTGCAGATTCCCAATGTGACTAATATTGATGCAACCTCTGTGGTAAAAGCTGCTGCTCTTCCTTTTGTAAATTATTCCAACGTCTTCACTGCAGTAATAGCATTCTATTGCTATCACCAGAACAGGGCGAGAGCACCCTGCAGAAGACCTGTGGGAAGAGTGAGTCCTTAACGCTCTACGTGGGGCTACCTTTGAAGGTGACCCGGAAACTACAACTAATTCAGAATGCGGCAGCTAGACTGGTGACTGGGAGTGGCCGCCGAGACCATATAACACCGGTCTTGAAAGACCTACATTGGCTCCCAGTACGTTTCCGAGCACAATTCAAAGTGTTGGTGCTGACCTTTAAAGCCCTAAACGGCCTCGGTCCAGTATATCTGAAGGAGCGTCTCCTCCCCCATAGTTCAGCCCGGACACTGAGGTCCAGCTCCGAGGGCCTTCTGGCGGTTCCCTCACTGCGAGAGGCCAAGTTACAGGGAACCAGGGAGAGGGCCTTCTCGGTGGTGGCACCCGCCCTGTGGAATGCCCTCCCATCGGATGTCAAGGCGATGGACAACTACCTGACATTCAGAAAACATCTGAAGGCAGCCCTGTTCAGGGAAGTTTTTAATATGTGACATTTATTGTATTTTTCATCTCTGTTGGAAGCCGCCCAGAGTGGCTGGGGAAACCCAGCCAGATGGGCGGGGTACAAATAATAAATTATTATTATTATTATTATTATTATTATTATTATTAACATTTTCATGGCCCAGACCATTGGACAGTTAATAGTTTATGCTTTAAGATAGCCCTCCCCAACTTACTACCCTCCTGATGCTGTGATGGATGATGGGAAAGCTTGCTTTTGTGATCTATGTTTTGGCTGACACCAGCTGAAACCTGATTGCTGTGTTCTGAACCAGCTTTCGTTTCTGAAAACTCTTCAAACACAATATGAAATGTGTGTTTGTGTGACATGCTGCCAGTTCCTCCTTGGGAGACATAGTCACCTTGTATCCTTCTTTGCTTACCCATGCTTTCTTTTTATAGCTCTCAGGACTTCCAAAAGAACTCTGGGGCTGTAATCACTGTCTCCCTACTCCTGAAGTCTTGGTAGGAACCTCATCCCTGTCCAGTGTGACCATAAGAGGCAGCACCTCACAGCCATATTTGCTCCCTTGTTGTGTTCTCATGTCCCAAATGTTGGGGCAACAAGACTTTGCTTGCTGCTGGGTGGGACATGGGTCTTCTTCAACAACTATGTGGAGTGGCTCACTTCTCTTGGTCTGAGTTGCAGCAGTGAGTCCCTGACAGTATGTTACGGAAACCCAATGTTGAAGTTATCAGAGCATGGCCCAGTACTCAAGTCATTATTTTTTAAGACGGTCTGCAGCTGATGCACTAAGAAAGCTGGGAGTTCTGACCACAGATGGTACTTGTGGACCAAGTACCAGAGTTTGGCTCAGGAAAATTCATGTGTATCAGCCCGATGAGTACAGAGGGCAAGTGGTCTAAGAGGCACAATTTGAAGGTGCGGCTAAGGCAACAGAGGAGCTGAGTAGAGGAGGGGTTTATGAAGCTTCTGTCTCCCCTTTTCCAGGCCTCTTTCCAACCAATGAGACCCTTGATGTATCAGTTAGCTCTCTACCTTGTAGATGCCATCATTAATGCCAGTAGTCATTTAATCACCACTAAAACATTGAACATCCTGGATCCTCTCTTGCATGAGGGAAATGATCTTGCTTGTTTAATGAGACCTGGCTCAAAGAACCACAAATTCTTACGATGTCCAGTCTTTGAAGACTGGATCACTTTGAAGTGGTAAGTAGGTGCATGATGATGATGATGATGGTGATACCATTTTTATCTCAAGTATAACGAAAAGGCTTCCTAAAAGGTGCGTACCAGTCAGAATTGGATTGAACTGGCTTAGTCAGGAGAATTTGTTTGAGAATGGCGATACTGGCTCTGGTAAAATTGGAATTAGAGTGATAGCATGTTGGAAAAGCAACAATCTTGTATAATGACTCATCAGGGTTTCTGATCAGCTATCTGTGTATTTGTCCCTGCCTTGCCCTCAGTTTAACCTTTTACATGTTCAGGTGGACACTTGAACACATCTTGTGTGTTAAGCCGAGTAATTTTCTCAGGAATACTTGTGTTCTAATGTGGCTGAGGGGCTGCAGAGATGAGTGCTGTGCTGAATTCTGTCCTCCCATTTCCCCAAAGTTTTCTTCTCCTGTAAAACAACAAAAAAACTGCTTTATTCTCAGGGACCTTTAGAATTTTTTACAATTTTTCTGAGTGGGTGTGAGGTTTCAAGTTTCTCTTATTGTGAGGCAGCTGTGGGGGTGGCATGCGTGCCTTTCTTTCCAGTGAACAACTCTGAAGGCCCCTTGCTGCCCACACTTCCTGATCTGAAAAAGTCACATGGGACTAAAGTGCCCCAAGGTGTCTTCCCTTGGGCTTTAATTGAAGCTTGGGCACCTAAGGAAGGCTGCAGTATGTAGACTACTGGCAAGATTATTTGTGGAATGAAAGAAGAGGCACTCTCATACACCTTAGTCTCCTGAAGAGTAAGGTAATCTCAACAACAACAAAAAGCCTTCACCCCAGCTATGAGAATTTATTTGAAACTTTCTCTCTCTTTTGATAATTATTGAATGGATTTCTTTTTTCTAGGTAAATGGTCAAAACATGGCCAAAGGCACATCTAGTCAAACATCCAGTGGTCTGGGGATCAGAAATCTAATTTGATACATAATTTAATTCTTTATGTGGCAAATTTGAACCATATAAAAATAGTTTCACAACTGAGGATATTTCCATATATTCCTAATTGTGGGTATGCAGTATTACATTCAGATCCCAAGCAGATATATGTCAAGTGTGGAAACCCTCTCTTTCTTTTGAGCACTATTTCCTTTACATTGTAAGTTGAACAGGGCAAAATTTCTCCCATATCTTGACCCAAATGCACTAGAGCTACTAGGAGTAAAGATTTGCTTTGGATGCTAGCCTATAGAATTCCAGCTAGCCATCCCTGTTAGGATATATAGCAGCCTTCCCCAACCTGGTGCCCTTCAGATGTTTGGGGCTACAACTCTCATCAGCCTCAGCAAGCATGGCCAATGGCCAGGGGTGATAGGCATTTTAGACTAAAACATTTGAAAGGCAACAGGTCGTGGAAGATTGGTATACAATATGCAAGTGCAATAATTTTAATAATCAGAAATTGTGAAAGAAGCTGTGTCATCATTGAAGTAGGCAATGAGTGGGCCTGGCAGCTGAATGGTCCCAACTCCCTGAGCTTTAAGAAAATTGTTAACTTGCTACGGCACATTTATGCAGTTAATGCCATTGCTTATAATTAATCTGGCCGACTTTTAAGCAGAGTCACTCCCCTGGCATTCAGATGGATTACGCTGCTGCTTTTGGCTTCACTCAAATATATGCAGTTGAATTTACTGTACACAAAGCTCAGGTTTCTAAGAGATGCATAATTTAAAGTGGAGCCTGTTAAAAAAAATGGTTTGCCCTTAAGGCAAGAACAAAGAAGAGAAGCAAACTCCCTGCTTCCCCCAGATTCTAGAGCGATCCTTCAGGGACTTAAAATAAAAAAATAAAATCAGCACTGCAACTTTATCAAGATTTGTGTTATGCTGGGACTGAGAAGCAACATACAGTCAAACCTCGGTTCCCAAACGCCTCCGTTTTGGAACGTTTTGGCTCCCAAATGCCAAAAACCCGGAAGTAAGTGTTCCTGTTTTCGAATGTTTTTCAGAAGCCAAACATCCAACACGGCTTCCACTTGAGTGTAGGAAGCTCCTGCAGCCAATTGGAAGCCACACCTTGGTTGTTGAACATTTTGGAAACTGAACGGGCTTCCAGAACAGATTACGTTCGACAACTGAAGTTTGACTGTACAGTGGTACCTCGGGTTACAGACGCTTCAGGTTACAGACTCCACTAACCCAGAAATAGTACCTCGGGTTGAGAACTTTGCTTCAGGATGGGAACAGAAATCACACAGCGGCAGTGGGAGGCCCAATTAGCTAAAGTGGTGCTTCAGGTTAAGAACAGTTTCAGGTAAAGAACGGACCTCTGGAACGAATTGAGTTCTTAACCAGAGGTACCACAGTATACTAAACGGTGCTTCCAGTTTTATAGTAGTCATTTCTTAGCTGCCGATAGTTCTATTTTTTCTAGAAAAAGAGGTGCTCACCATGAACACCTCCCTTGTTCTCTTAGAATGGCAATGGCTCCCACGTGAGAGGTGCTGGAACTGAGTTCTGGCTGAACAAAAGCTCTGCCTGCCGCTAACGAATATAAATGAATTTATTTTGCCAAACTTATTGGAATTTTGTGTGACCAGATACAAAGGACAGGATTCCTGCTCCTTCAATAATTACAGAGCAGCACTTTCCACTGAGATTTCTTTTGCAACAGTTCAGGCACCTGGTTCTTTGTATCTGGTCACCCTACTGAACAGGAAGCAGATAGTCATGGACAGTCTTACAATGAAGAGATATGGAAAGTAGAGTCCCCCCTAGGCTCAATATTAGCACCTGTGCTTTTTGACTTGATCATTAGTGATCTAGAGAAGAGTGAGCAGTGACATGGCCAAGTTTGCTGATGACGCTAAATTGTTCAGTGTTATCAAAACAGGAGGAACTGCAAAACAGTATATCCAAACTGGGTGGATGGGCAGTAAAATGGTAAATGTAATTCAGTGCAAGCAAGTGTAAAGTGATGCATATTGAGGTAAAAAAAAAAAAGAAGAAGTCTTAATTTCACTTATACATTCAATGGTGTGGTTGAGAACTTGTGGTTGTTGTGGATGGCTCAGCTGTAAAGAATGTGAATTTGAATGTTAGTATCATTATGAAAGGGATAGGAAATAAAACAGCCAATGTTATAAAGCTGTAATGAAACAACGGTGTGATTAGTTCTGGTTACCTCACCTCACCTCAGAAAGGAGATTGTAGAGAAGGTTCAGAAAAGGACAACCAAAATGATCAAGGGAGTGGGGCAACTGCCCCATGAGGGAAAGCTAAACAGGCTAAGCTTTTTAGCTTAGAAAAATGCTGAGTCGGAGAGGTCATGACAGAGACATATAAGATTATGCAGTGTGAATAAAGAAAATGTTTCTCTATCTCTCACAACCCTAGATCTCAGGAACATACAACAAAGCTGAATGTTGGAACATGGGGAATTCAGGACAGAGCAGTACTTTGCCACACATAGTTGGGTTCCTGAGATGTAGCAATGGCCACCAACTTGAAGGGGTAAAAGATAATACAAATTTATGAAGGAGGTGGCTTTCAAAGGCTACTAGCCATGATAATGATATTCTGCCTGTACTTTAGGAGCCAATGGGAAGAGTGCTCAAGTCTTGTCTGCGGGCTTCTCATAGACTGCTGGTTGGCCACTGTGAGAACAGGATGTTGGATTAGATGGGCCTTTAGCCAGATCCAGGAGGGCTCTTACGTGCTTAAAGGAGAGAAATTGAATCAACCATATCTGGTTCTTAGATTCATCAGCATTGGATCCATTAGCTTCCTTCTTCCTTCTACAACAGTGCCTTATTCATTCATTCATTTATTCATTTCATGAAATTTATACAGTGGTACCTTGGGTTAAGTACTTAATTCGTTCCGCAGGTCTGTTCTTAACCTGAAACTGTTCTTAACCTGAAGCACCACTTTAGCTAATGACGCCTCTTGCTGCCGCTGCGCCGCAGGAGAATGATTTCTGTTCCCATCCTGAAGCAAAGTTCTTAACCTGAGGTACTATTTCTGGGTTAGCGGAGTCTGTAACCTGAAGTGTATGTAACCTGAAGCGTATGTAACCCGAGGTACCACTGTATACACGAAATAATGTAGGGAAGACAGAGAAAGTCAGAGAGATGCATGTGATTTAATCCATGAGAATTAAATGAATGAGGAAATGTTTCCACAATTCAGGTGCCTGGGTAATTTATTAATGGGCGGTCTAACAGCTGTGCTTTCTGCAAGATTGCTCTGTCTGGTAGTGGAGAGAAAGAGGTGGAAGCCCTCTGACTGTCTAACCCAGAGAATATGTTTCTTAAGAAAAACTCTAGGTTTTGAAAGTGGCCCACGCTTTCTTTATTTGAAAACAACGGGAAATACCTTGCAGAAATAAAAGGCGCTGCTGGTACAAGAATACAATGCTATTTCTGCTCTAAACATCTGAGGAACAGAGTCTGCTCTGAGCATGTGATTTCTGCTTTAACAGCATGTGGGGCTATGCACTGCATCTCTGCATGTTAACTTTTAACAAGAGCCATATTTTAAATTGAGCCAAGGTCGAAGGGTCAGCTAGAGCACCTGAGATTTCATGTGAAACCAGGCCCGTTCAAAGGGCTCCTCTTTCCTGACACGAGAAAAGCTTTTGCACAGACCTATCTTATTCTGCACTTGAGCCAATCACTTGTACAAAATGGGTTCTTTACTCTCCTCTCCCCCAGCAGCACTTGAATTGGCCCGTAGACATCATAGCAACAGGCTCCCATTTTGTATATCCTATTTTGTATATCTTGGTTTGTGATGGGAGTCTACATACAGTGGGAAGGGAGAAGCAGTCAGGCAGAAAACAGCCATGTACTCTATCCTGAATGCCTTAGAGGAACAGCGGTCTAAAAGTACCACAAGTAAATAAGGGGAGAGTATTATTATTATTATTATTATTATTATTATTATTATTCGGTATTATCACTGTACATTACATAATTCTTCCAAAGCTCTGTTCCTATTCACACTAGGGGGAAATGAAGCTAAAATGAGTCCTTTGCCTGTGTCTCTGCCCAATAAAGGCGGATTTGGGATTGGTTCTACATGAGGCAAGAGAGAGAGGCGCTGGACCGGGCTGAAATAAGCCCCCATGCCAGGAGTTGTTTGTTCCTGTTTTATGAGAAACAACACAGGCCAAATTAGTGTACTGGCATGTTACCCGGTAGTTTTTTTGGGCCATCAGAGACCAAAGAGTTAATCCTATTTACAATAACAACTGCTATGGGACTTGGATAGCCTGCCTGGAGTTGGTCCAGCCAGCTAATTAAAGCCCAGGCTAGAGGAAAGATGGAGAACCTTAATTATTGCTCATAAAACCAGAAGGAAGGAAATCAGGGGAAGAAAATACGTTACTGAGGAGGTGGGCATTGCCTTGTCAAAGTGCACCGTTTAATCTGCTCTCGTTTTTCTTTTCTTTCTCTTGCTCTCCTCTGTCTTCGCCATGTACATTTCTCTTTGAGGTTCTTGTTTATTTCTCTCCCCCCCCCCTTTCTCCTTATTGTTTCTTTCATTGTTGGGCATTCATTTTTCTTCCTCTTTTATTTTAGGTATTTCTTACATTATTGCTTTCATTTTCTCTTTTCCCTTGAGTAAAACATTCTTTTCTTTCATTTATGGGTAACCAGCATGTGAGCTTCAGTTAAAGCTCGCAAGCTTTCACCGCTTGACGCCTCTAATTATGGCTTTCAGGGAGTTTTTTTGTTCATTTGATAATGGCATTTTCCTTCCTGGGCCTCCATGAGTGATTGGGCCAGTCAACATGGATGTTTTTCTTATGTGCTATCCAAGAGAAACATCTGAACTAAATTTTCTTTCCAGGTTTGCAGAGTCCAAGCAGTAGCCAGAGGACTTCCCAAGCCTCCACAATATACAACAAAAATTGGCAACACATCCTGTCCCAGGTTCCAGCCAGAAAAACAGCAAGCACAATGAGCACACTAGCGGAATGGGAAGGGAAATATACACTGAGCCCAGTGGTGGGAGAAATAACTCCCACAATAATGACCCAATTATTCTTATGCCTGATCTATAAAGTGGTTTAAGTCCCACCTTCTTTTGTGACTCAGGTTGCATACACAGCATACATTTAATGCACATGTAAAGTATGTTCCCCAAAGAATCCTGGGAACTGTAGTTTGTTAAGGGTGCTGAGAATGGTTGCTTTGTGGTGGGTGAACAACAGTTCCCAAGATTCTTTGGGGGGGAAATGATGTTCTTTAAATGTATGGTGTGTACGCAGCTTCAGAAGGGCCCAGCAGAAGGTTAACACAGTTTGGGATTAATACAGTTTTGCACGTTGTATATATGGAACAAGCTCTCAAAAGTGCATCTTAAGGGTACCTCATGACTCCTAAGGGATGGATTCAAATAAATAGTTGCACTAGTGGGAACCTACACAATGAGTCCCACTAGCGCCATGGGACTTGGCAAACCTTTTCCTCCCCACATGCCTCCACAAATCAGCATGGCTGGGGCAAGGTATTGGGAAAACCCTAAGAAGAGCGCATGAGGGTAGAAGGGGGAAGATCATTCCATCCAGCAAGGAGAAATGCTTGTGCTGATGAAACAATCCTATCAGCATGACGTTGAATTCTACCCCATGTGTTTATTTAATGTAAACATTTATATTCCGCTTTTAGAAGAATTTCCTCCACAAAGAGGCTTGTGATCTCAATTAAAAAGCAACACCATCTGGAAATGAGGATACAAAACTACGAAATACAATGTTGTTGTTGTTTAGTCGTTTAGTCGTGTCCGACTCTTCGTGACCCCATGGACCAGAGCACGCCAGGCCCTCCTGTCTTCCACTGCCTCCCGCAGTTTGGTCAGACTCATGTTTGTAGCTTCGAAGACACTATCCAACCATCTCGTCCTCTGTCGTCCCCTTCTCCTTGTGCCCTCCATCTTTCCCAACATCAGGGTCTTTTCCAGGGAGTCTTCTCTTCTCATGAGGTGGCCAAAGTATTGGAGCCTCAGCTTCACGATCTGTCCTTCCAATGAGCACTCAGGGCTGATTTCCTTAAGAATGGATCGGTTTGTTCTTCTTGCAGTCCAATAAACCACAATAAAAACTGGAGTACAGAAATAGATTATAAAGCATAATATACATAATAAAAAACGGATTAAGACATTTAAAAAAACACCAATCTAGGGCAGTCCTGCCATGCAAACAGATCAAGGTATGGAGGATTTGTCTTCCAAGAAATGGAATGCACTCTCTGGATTGTAAGCCTTCACCAGAAGCCTTCAGTGGGCATTCAGTTTCTGTTGAGTATCTTCCTCTGGCTGTTAGCTGTTGCTTCAGGAGATATCTGATGAAATTGTTTCCCCACCCCCGTAACTAGCAGGATCAAGTAGAAAGAAGGGCATAGGGAATGATTTAAAGGGGAGGGAGGGAGGGAGAGAGAATGAAGTAGTATTAAGACAGACTTTACATTGCTCATAAGCTACCCACGTATCTTTGGGGTTTTCCTTCTTTTTAAATCATGATCATTTTGCATGTTTGACCAGTTAGCTATTCCACCACGTTATGTGCTATTGGTCACCCTTAGATACTGTTGCTAGCTGTATTGTTTATTTTAAACAAACAGTCTCTGAGTTCTGTGACTAGAAAAAGGAAGTGATATGTTATCTGTTTGACTTCATTGGTTCATTGATACTCGTGGGCCACTGGAAAGCAGAACTTGGTTCTTTGAAACCAGTGATGTGATGATTAATCAGCAGCTGTTCTTAGGACATCTTGTGACTTGATGTTTTAGCTAGGCTTGCCATACGCCAGGAAAATTTCTGACATGTCCTGGTTTTCAGGTGTAAAAATGGCGTTGGGAGGGTTTCTTTAAAAAAAGCTCAACTGCTAAAGATCTGGGGTAACAGAATTTTGGGGTGCAAGGGCACACATATCTACTGGAGTTAGCAAATGTTAGAAATAAATAAACAGTAGAATTTATTGAAGGGAAGATGCCAGGCCAGGGCCTCACCTGGGATGGAAGTTGCTAAGAATGACAAAAGGTGCTAGAAGCAAGTCATTAACACATCCATGAAAAACATCAAGAGGGCACGAGATTCCTTGTGTGGACAGAGTGGGAGGTTGACAAGGTTCTGGGGAGGGTGCATGATGTCACACACACAAAAACCTGTGTCCTTTTGAAATCTAGAGGTGGGGTGAGAAGGGAGAGAACTTGAAAAGCTCCTGTAAAGGCCAGAATCATCTTGGTGCACTGGCTGAAGGCAGGATGAGAAAGAAGCACAGAGAGGTCTGGGAATCCAAGGCTGGGCTGTTGTGAAAGTGCTCCTCTTCCTGAGATGTAAACGCTGTGAAATCCATTTTCTCAAAAGGAACAAGGTCCCTGGTGAATCTTGTGCACCGCTTGGCAAAGACTGGGTGGCAAGTAACAGGACTTTATGGCATGAATCATGTTGTCAGAATGGGTGCCCTTTATGAGTAATGGGCTGTAGAATGCATGACTGAATGCTATTCCTTAACAAAAACAAAAGTCTCTCTACCACACTGAGGCCTAGATTTCAGGGGAAAGAATTCCTACCCATTCTTCTTCAATGGCTACTAGCCATGATGGCTCTGGTCTGCTTCCACAGTCAAGAGGCAGTAATGCTTCTGAGTATCAGTTGGTGGCAAACCAGAGGGGGAAATGCTGCTGTGCTTGAGTATCTTCATAAAAGGGGAGCGGGAGGGAAGAGAAGGGAGATAAACGATCAGGCTGAATTCAAATTAAAGGCCAGGTGGAATAGCTCTGTCTTACAGGCCTGATGGAATGAGGTTAAATCCTGAAGGGCCCTAGTCTCATAGGACAGAGCATTCCACCAGGTTGGAGCCATCACTGAAAAGGCCCTGGCCCTGATGGAGGATAGTCTGACTTCCTTAGGGCCCAGGACCTCTAAACTATGGTTATTCATGGACCTTAAGGTCCTCTGTGGAGCATACCAGGAGAGACGGTCCTGTAAATACTGAGAGACACTTCCACACGGCCAATGATCTGTAGATGGGATTCAATCGCATAGCAGCAAACTCAGATGGAGCAATTAAAGTGGATCTGTGTTCTTGCACAAGAAGCTGCTTTCCACTCAGCCCCCAAATTGACCTTTTTGCAATACAGAAAGTGACAGGGAAATGCACCAGAGACGGTGGCATAACCATTTCTTGACGCAACGCATTGTAACCTCCTGGAAAACAACTCAGAATAACTGCTCACTGAAATCCTGGTGACATATAGAGTTTGCGAAATGTGTAGCAACAAATAGTGATGAATGCTCAGTAAATAGTCTGGAAGCGACATGGGGAAACAGGAGGGGAAGGCAAGGCAAGAGGACTTATCCCCACCCACCTGCCAGCAAGGTGGGTTTTAAGGAGGGATTTGAGAGGCGTGGCATCAAGAAGATGCTTGAGAAGGCGGGTCCCAGAATTCAGAGCACCAAGGAAGAAAGGCTTATTCATCTTCAGATGGTTGAAAGTGGTGGAGATGGAACTGCAGAGGCAACTGGCAGTGATTTAAGGAGCTGGGTGGGGGGTGGGCAGGGAGCCAAGTGCATGGAGGAATTTGAAGATAACGCCCAAGGAGACTGTATCCAGGACCAGACAGGAAGTCAGTGTATGGATTTAAGGAGGGAAATGAGGTGACTGGTGACAAGAGAAATGGATGATTTTGGCAGGAGAGAATCAAGGGAGGCGTTGGGAATGATGGTGCATGTGCTCATGCGTATCTTGTTTCATAAGAACCCAAGTCAGGTTCAAAATCTGAAAAGGAAGAGAAGGACATGAGTTATCTCAGCAGCCTTAATTCAGCAATGACTTTACAAGCCAGTGATACCCTGTTTGCTTCCCATACATACACAGACGATTTATAGCTCAGGGATGTCATGCTAGACTAGCATAACAAGTAATCCAAGGTTGCTCTAGCCGTACGTAGTTATTTTTAATTAATTAATACATTTTAACCCTGCACTTTAGCCAACAAGGCTCTCAAACCAGCTCATAAGATCTGTGGAAATATAGTTCTGTCTTCAGGCTTACAATCTAAGACATGACATACAAGGAAAGTGGGGTGGGGAGGGAGGAGGGGGGGAAAAGTTCAGGCACCCACAGTTCTTATAATGACCAGCTGCAATGGAGACAACTCAGCAAGCCTGATTGAATGCCTGCTGGTGGCGATAGTTGAGGGGAGGGCGAATGGCAGCCGGTCTCTTAGCAGGGGTGACAGAACAGCCCTGATTTCCTTCTGCTTCTCTGCTCTGTAGCTTGATGGAATGGCTGCCACTAGGTGTTTACTATGGAGAGGTCATTCGCAGGTTAGTTGTGTTTGCATGAAACTCTGGCTGGATCCAGACACATCAAAGAAGCGTTTTGGTTAAATGCGCTGTAAACTTTGTATGAGAAATCGGGTAGGCAGAAACGGAACTCCACAGCGACATCTGGTGTCGCAGTGTTAGAATGCATAAACAATGTGTATAAAGCGCTTTTTCTTTGCCAGTGTAGCTGAGTCCTCTCTATCGCAGAATTGTAGAAATAACTACAGTATCTTGCATTTCCACAATCACTTAGAATACAGCAAAGGTGAATTGAAACCATCTACACTACAGCAGTCCTTTCCCATTCTTTTAGCACATAGCAACTTCCATGTATATTTAAAAGAAGAAGAAGAAGAAAAGGTGGTTTAATGCAAGCTAAGCGGTTGTTATTGAAGGATAACTGACTGTGTGACGAAATCATAAATGTGTGGCTCCTTATGTTCGTTCATCAGAACTATCACAGCTAACTTCATTAGACTATCGTGCACGACAGAGCAATGTAGCCAGCACATCTAAATATATCTAATGGATCTTGTGCCCAATTTACAGCTAGGAAAATTGGAAATGACTGGCCAATCCCGCAGCAAGAGAGATCTGAATAACTCAAATGCAGTTAAGTATTGTTGTGACTACTTAGACACTTCTCTGTTATTACGGATGCTGAAATAATAATTACATTTGCAGACATTATGTTTGATGGTCTTGCATGTGTATAATCAGTCTGCTCAAGGCAACATGCAAGCATCTTATAACACTTCGTGAATGTACTCTCGTCACTTATGAAACCTGACACAGGAAACTACAGCAAGGCCTATTTTGCATGTGGGCAAGCAGTCATTGATCTGGGACAGAGAATTAGAATCAAAGCCAGTTCCGCAGCTGGTCTGGTAGCTTATGCTAAATGGCTTTTTTTCTCTACACCAGAAGAAGGAAGAAACAAAGTTTTTGATTCTAAATATACATACCTGGAAGGAAATCTTGATCTATTGGCTTGTGAGCCTGCATCAACTCAATGCCAAAATGCTTCCTCCGGAAACTGCATATGCGGGGAAACCAAGAATATTATTGACCGACAAAGGTGATTACATCATGACATCTGGAGTTTGTCTTGTACGTTATCATAGGTGGTGCCATTCTCCTTTAGAGTAATTCCTGCCTCATTTGTGGGGGAAGTGCTACTTCTCCCCATGGCAGAGAACTCCTAACCTTATTTCTTTCTTTGGGTGAATTACATCAGCTTAAATGTCTCCACACACAGCTGGGTCTGGCAAATGAATTCCATATGGAGGCAATATGATATTGGATTTCCTACTGTAAACTTCTGTACGTTTACCCCTGATGAGGAGGTAGTGGGCCTCTTTCCAGGGTTGCCCCCCCCCCATATATGTTATCAACTCACACTTCATATGTATGTAATTATCTTTCTGAATGTACTTATTTATAAGAGGCCCTTCTGTGAGTGACATTTTATACTGTTGCTTTTAGATTTGAATTAATTTTGATAAATGTCTGGTAGTCAGCAATTTGCAATGAGATAGAAATGGCGTAATTGTTGGTTGAAGTGTAGCAGATAAAATGTTTTCACATTTGGCTTTGTACAAAGTCTCTCGCTCTCGCTCTCTCTTGGCCAAGATTAATGCAAATACCCCTGATTTCATTCTTAATTGAAATTCTGAATTTTCTACCCAGGACAGGTTAGACTGCTTTCCACAAAGGCTGATAGTTTTGCTAGCACATTATCAGCAGCTTTTTGTACAGTAGATAATCGTTTATTAGAGCAATCTCAAGATCTTCAACTACCAGAGGCAATACTGATGTTTATATAGACCATTGGTATAAGAATCATAGAATCATAGTTGGAAGTCATCTAGTCCAACCCCCTGCATTGCAGCACTCCCAACCTGGGTCCCCATCCAATTTGAAACCATATTGGTCCCTGCTTAGCTTTACAAATGTGCTAGTAGTTTTACTGATACCCCACTAGGAGGCTGCTTCCTATTTTTCCCAAGTGGTGGGGAATACGGGCTAAATCAATTCTTCCTGCTTCTGGGCCTGCAAGACATCTACCCAGTAACATCTGCATAGAGCTTAATTCATAAACGCCTATGTGTACTGCTCTGAACAGTGTCATCATCAACCCACAAAGTCTTATAATTCAGGCCAAGAAACTTCAGGCTTTATATACATTGATCTATCCAAACAATAGAGGCAATTTGTACAGTGGATCTCAAGGTGGGGTAGGCACACAATCTCTGTATATTTATTCAGAATTGTCACAGTTTGGGCCAGTCACAAGTATCCAAATCAGGATTTTAGTCATTAAACCCCATCTTCTTTCAAAATTGAGAGAACAAACAACTTTGCAGAAACTATTGGACATTTCCAGTGTAAACATTAATTTAAATGTATATTTGGGGATATGTTACTAAAATAGTTACATATTACATATTGCATATTACGGCAAGCCCTAAACCACAGAGCCTAGGGCTTGCCGATTGGAAGGTCGGCAGTTTGAATCCCTGCAATGGGGTGAGTGCCCGTTGCTTGGTCCCTGCTCCTGCCAACCTAGCAGTTCGGAAGCACGTCAAAGTGCAAGTAGATAAATAGGTACCGCTCCGGCAGGAAGGTAAATGGCATTTCCGTGTGCTGCTCTGGTTCACCAGAAGCGGCTTAGTCATGCTGGCCACATGACCCGGAAGCTGTATGCTGTAAACCTTTTTAAAGTAAAATAGATAAATAATATATTAGCATAGGCTGTAGACATTATCTGAAGAAATTATAACTTTAAAAAATGAATGAAAAGGTTTTTGTTCAGAATTGTTGCCACCTCATGAGCTACTAGAGCATAGAATATAAGGTTTTAAGAGATACAGAGGGAAGCTTCCTTTGCTGGTTTCTGGAATGACCTAGTATCACAAACTTGATGTCTTTTTGTTCTACAATGAGTTAATTTCAGGAGACCCAAAATACAAAGCTGTGTTTACATAGGACCTTCTGAAAAGGGAGGCCTGGTGCCTACAGAGAACAAAACTGAAAATGAAGGTAAACCAAATAAAAAGCCATGAAGTTCCTCCAAGCCTGCAGCAAAGAAAGCAAAAACTGTTAAAACATTTTTCCATGCTTTCCGCTGGAAGAAATTATTTTAACGCACATCAGAAATGCTAATTTAACACTGGTGCAAAATAAACGAAAGGAAGATTCTTTGGCTTATTTACATTCCGTTCCGGATTGCTGGATGGGCAGCCTCAGCCTGCTTAGCTACATCAGCTGATGCCAAGGAACTCTTCCCTTTATCCCTACACTTTTCACATGTGGCTGATGCAGGGCTAAGTTTTTATCTGGATCTTCCATTGTTCAAGGAAGGGTCGGAACCAAGGTGGGGCTGCCTGAAATGTTGCTAATGGGAGAAATCATGCAACACAGGCTTAGAGATGAGGTCTTCCCTGTGGTGGCCCCATATCCAAGGAGTCCCCTCTCTGGGTATGTATGCTTAGAATCCATCAGTTCTTTTAAACGCACACTAAGTGTTGTGACGTGGGGTTTGTTATTTCAGTTCTCTTGACATAATATGCTGGAGACAGTTCTCTAGTAACACTTCTTTATTAAAGCAACAAGACTGAAGACTGAGGAGGGGAGAGCTACATTTATAGGGACAGGGAACTAGCTAGAAAGGATACATTTTGGAGGGAACAATATCAGGCAATCACAGTCCTGCCTTTTGGAGGAAACCAATAAGACAGAGGATCCAAATACAGCAGCTTAAATGAACCAATAGTAGCTGTACCCTCTGGAACCAAAAGGCAGTTACTTTACCCTAATGCAAATACAGACAATAATAATACAGATATAAAATCCTTTGACTCAATACACAACAAACAGGTCTTGGCTTTTGAGTTGCTTTGACCTGTAATTTTAAGCATTTAATGTTTTTATTACTGCTGATTTTGAGTTGTTTTAGTTTTATATGGCTGTTGCACTTGGGTCGAAAATGTTTTAAATCTTTAGAATGAGACTGCCATTTTGTTTTATTCTCATACGTTAAGCATCCTTGGGAAATATTTGAAACGAATAAGCATTCAAATCACTACTGCTGCCCTTTCCTGAGAGCATACAGAACTTGCAGAGTTCTTTTGCATATGGGAAGCAGATGTTTTCAAATTCAAAAATTATTTACTTAAACCCGCAGAGTACAGAGAAAGAATGCTGACTTATGAGAGGAACACAAACAGTAAAAATCAGGACATCGTTCATTATTTAAGTTGTTGATCTCAGTCAAAATTGACCAGACTTTTTTTTGGGGGGGGGGGCCATATTTAGCAAGCCTAATCTCTCTCCCTCAAGCTTTACACCTGAAAGTGAAAGCATTATCTTCTGTTCCTGTCACATGGCCTGTTAGTCGAGGACCTTCCTGGCTTGTCTCTTAAAGAGACAGCACACAACATCCCTTATCCACTGAGCAGTTGTCCATCTCAGCTGGAGGACTCTGCACTCACTGGGGCCTTCCAAATAGGACCTGACTCCATACTGGCCCTGGCAGAGGAAGTCTGGAGCTTTTCTGCATGTTACATTTGGATTTTTGGGGTTTTTTAAATTTGGCACCAAATGTCCCAACTTCCCAAAACTCCAGTGTGTTTCTGCAATCAATCAATCAGCAATATTTTTAATGACCTTATGATTTGTTTTGCTCTTTTTGAATTCAACAAGTGACCTAAACAGATGTTATTTAGAAAATGCAAATAATCAATATATTATTATTATTATTATTATTATTATTATTATTAAAATTTCTATACTGCGCAGATCACAGGGCAATTTACAATATAAAAATACAAAAACAAATACCCTAAAAACAAATAAAAACAATACTACCACCCGCTCACAATTTAAAAGGCCATAGATTGTTTAATTAGCCAAAGACCTGGGATGTAAAGATTCCAAATTAGCCTTTATTTACAGCGTCAGATCATTCTTTTGGTTTTGGTGTTTGTATTCTGATACAAACAATAAATCTTTCTTATTTTTGTGGTTTGTGTGCTCTGGTTCCCACACAGCTGAAGCAGCTGTATTGTCTCTATATCAATTCTACCAGTAATCATATTTATTTATAATAAATTAAAAGTTGCATAGCCCTGTCTGAAGCAAACTTTGCTGCCATTAGCTGAGCTGCTATGAAAACTTGTCTGTGAACTTCTAGTGATACCACTTCAGGGAAAATATGCCATCGGTTGCTGACAAACAGTGTAGCATCTGTGAGGGAAGTGAAAGTTCAGTTTGTCTGGGAAAGAGTTGTGTGGGCAGCGAAACGAAGTAAAGAGAGGCCACCGGAAAGACGCTCAAGATGATGGCTGCATTCAGCCACAACATGACTCGTTGCTAGGGGAACTCATCGAGGTACGACTCTAGTCCTCTGAGTGTGCACTCCCTCGTCCGAGCACAGGGAATGTGAAGCCTCAGTCCGTAGTTTGTACTGAAACTACAGTTTCAGTCATGCTGCAGAACGAAAAAAAATACATTAGCCCCATGCAGGCATTCTAAAGGTAAAAGGTAAAGGACCCATGCATGGTTAAGTCCAGTCAAAGGCGACTATGGGGCTGTGGTGCTCATCTTGCTTTAAGGCCAAGGGAGACGGCGTTTGTCCACAGACAGCTTTCCGGGTCATGTGGCCAGCATGACTAAACCACTTCTGGTGCATGGAACACCATAAAGAGTGCCAGAGCGCACAGAAGTTGGATCCTCCTAACAGAGGGTCCATGTTGTGCTCGGCCCTGAAACTCTTCCCTAACCGACTTGTGGGCGGGGCTTGCCCCGCTTCAAGCTGGTGGTCTCACAGTTATGCCAATGGCCTTTAGCCAATCAGCAGCGTGGCAAGGTTGGGGGCATCTATTTGGCAGCGCGACATAGGGATCTCCTTTTGCTTTGCACTGCCGAACACCCACCCGCCCACCCGTTAATTAGGTTGTGTTTGGCCTTGCTTTGGACTTCGGTTGGTCGCCTGTTTTTGGAATGGGGGCCAGGTAGGAATTTTTTCCAATGTGGCAGATTGGCTGTGGCCACTTGGTTTTTGCCTACCTCTTAGCAATCGTCACAACTTTGTAAGGTTTGGTGGTTAGGCATTGGTTTAGGGGAATGTGGGGAGGGGAGGTGCGGCCATCACCTGCCCCTCCAATGAATAGGGTATTCTGTTAAAGGAATCTGGGGGGTCTGGATCTCGTCTGAAGCCCGGAGAGGGGCTAGGGCCATGCCAGCACCCCCGGGAACCCCAGGGGTGAGCACCAGTCTATATACACTGATGGAGATCCCCCTGCTGGTTATTTACCCTTCTAGACTTCCTGCAGGGTGGGGCAGGAGTCAGATATAGTTTGATACCAAAGCCAATACCAGTCACATTTGTGAATTTTAATAAAGTTGTGGCCAAAATTTGCCCATTAACATTTAAACTAAATTCTGTCCCCACTGTCTTTATTTCCATTCGGGATGGGTTTGAGGGCTCGAAGCACAAAAACCGTTTACATCCTTACCACAGCGGTATCTATTTATCTACTTGCACTGGCATGCTTTTGAACTGCTAAGTTGGCAGGAGCTGGGACAGAGCAACGGGGAGCTCCCCCCATCACAGGGATTCAAACCACCGACCTTCTGATCGGCAAGCCCAAGAGGCTCAGTGGTTTAGACCATAGCACCACCCGCGTCCAAATGGGTATTTGACTACAGGCATGCTGTGTCTGGAATGGGGCCTGTATTCTTTTGCCTTGTTCCCTTGCCATACCTCACTCTCACACATTGCATCTGCACAAAAGTCCCACATGCACAATGCTTCCAAACAGCAGTTGCTGGAAACCCCAGGAGGGGAGAGTGCTCTTGTGCTCATGCTCTGCTCCCTTGTTTCCCAGAGGCATCTGGTTTGGCCACCGTGAGAACAGGGTACCAGACTGGATGGGCCACTGGCCTAGTCCAGCAGGCCATTCTTAGGCCCTTCCACCATATCTTCACTGTAGCTCTTTTGAACATCTCTCCCCAGATTGGATTAGGATTCCTTAAGAGGGAAAATGGATGCTTAAGGGAGATGGATAATGGAAGATTAGGAAGGAAGTACAGGGCCAGCTCTACTGTTAGACAGAGTGATGTGACAGTAGATACAGGGGCAGTGGGACAGCAGTTTCTCTGGCTGTTTGGCCTGATCATTCCCATAGCTGAAGCTGGTCCCCTGGCAGCCACAATGCTTGCTTGTTGTTGCTCTGGGCATCCTGCCTAGTTGCTTTCTCTCAATGTATCACTGACAGTGCTATTGGGGAAACCCCTGACCAGGCACTCCCCACATTCCCAGACTATCTTCCAGTCATTTCCCCATTGATGAAATCACTTTTTAAAGGTTCTACAGTATGTGATTTTATTCCCAGATAGGAAAATCACAAATAGTCACTGCATCTCCAGTTCTGCTCCTTCCATTCGCTTAATGCAGAACCTGTATTCTAGGAGGTAGCAGAGGAAGAAAGAAAATTGTGGGTTGTGGAAGAGGAGGATATGAAGTGCAACATTTCTGTGCTAGAAAAAAGAACATTGGTTTCAGTGCATGGATAACCAGACAGTGCACTGTGTCCTGTTTAAACTGGATCTAGTCACAAGTTCATTTGGTGTGCTGCCATGTACAAAGTCATAAAAGTCATAATGATGACATGTGAATAATGTTATAATTTGGGTGTCCTTGTTTTTCAATTTGATTCTTTTACATGGTTTTGTATGTTTCTGGTATTTTATTGCTTTGTGATTTGCTGTTATTTTTGTTGATTATACATTGGTAATTCTTTATTGTAATTGATAAGTGTAAGTGTTTAATTATTATGTGCTGATGTTTACTGTTTACTATTGGATTCTAATGGGTTATTGAATATTGCTTTATTTGATATAAGTTGTTCATATAAAGTTATTGTGACCTTTTATATAGGATCTGATTGTTACTATTAATATTTGATGTTTTATTATTATTTTTATGTATGTTGGGAGCTGTCCAGAGTGACTGGGGTAACCCAACCAGATGGGCAGGGTATAAATTATTATCATCATCATCATCATCATCATCATCATCATAATTATGTAGATCTGATATGCCATACAGGGTCAAATAATGCAGCAGTCTATGAATTTCATTGCAGAAACAGCATCTGGCACAGAATCCCATGCATTATGCAGGCTATTGGGATTGTAAAACCCTTTAACATTTTGTTCTGATTTTTAAAAGATGGAATACCAGAACCCAGCAACTGATAGCAGTACAATAATGTATTATAACTAGCAAAGGAGGGCTCAGGGCTGTGCAGGAATTGTTGAAACCAAAAGCAGTATTTTTAAATGATAGTGTGACTTGAGAATTTTGATCTGGCTTGCCAAAAGTCACAGCAAAGTCTCATATTGGTCCACCATATTGATTCAAAATGGCACCTGGCTCCAAAACATCAACAAAGGCTGCTGCCCCCTCCTCAGCAACCCTCATGCCAAATCTCAAGAGAATCATAGAATTGTAGAGTTGGAAGGGACCCCAAGGGTCATCTAGTCTAACCCCTGCAATGCAGGACTCTCAGCTAGAGCATCCATGACAGATGGCCATCCAACCTCTGCTTAAACCCACATTTACTTACTTACTTACTTACTTAACTTTGTATAGAATCCCGTGGCTACCCAATTTCTTCCTTTGTGTTTTTCAGAATGAACAGATAAATTCTATAGAAGTTCCAAGGGATCTGTACCTCTCCAAATGATAGGAACTGCCAGTTCCTCTCTAATTGCTTTAATTAGTAGAAGCTCTCAGAAGCTAACAATAAAGGCTCTTGTTTTTGCAATACATCTTTCTTTTGGGAAATGTACAGAAACTTCCTCTTTCATTAAGCTTCACAGCTGGTAAATGAGATATTTTATTGTAAATCCTCTGCATTTTTGTTTACCAGTCCGTCCGTCCCCATTGTATTTGTTGGTTTCTACACTACTGAAATGTAAGAGAGCCCTGCTGGAGAGCCCTGCTAATCTAGTCCATCATCCTGTTCACACATGTAGCCTATGGGAAGCCTGCAAGCGGAGCACGAGGGCAACAGCACTCTAGCAACTGGTTTTTAAAGTCATACTGGTTCAACACTGCAGATGGTACACAACCATCACGATTAGTATTTTGTTCCATTAGCAGACCTTCCAATTGTCCCTATTTTCCTGGGATGTCCCTGATTTAGAGAAATTGTCCCGGTTTCTGATTTGATCCCAGAATGTCCCACTTTTCCTTAGGATGTCCCTATTTTCATTGGGAAAATGTTGTAGGGTATGGAGATATCCAACCCCTGAGCCGTCTGAAGACAATCCTGTATAGGGCAGTTTTTTAAAAATGTTTAATGTTTTATTTTGTTTTTATATATCTTGGAAGCTGCCCAGAGTGGCTGGGGCAACCCAGTTAGATGTGTGGGGTATAAATAGCATCCCAATTTTCATCAGAGAAATGTTGGATGCTATGCATTAGTACACTATTCCATTAGAATACTATTCTATTATATTAGTATACTATTCCATTAATTTGTCTAATCCCCTTTAAGCCATTTACAGTATTTGTATAATGGCATTATTATATTGACAGTTTTATTTTCAATCTCTTTCCTAATGATCCCTAAAATGGAATTTGCCTTTCTCATAACTGACACACACTGGGGCTGACATTTTCATAAAAACTATTGACTAGGTAAAGGGCAAAGGGACCCCTGACAGTTAAGTCCAGTCGCAGATGACTCTGGGGTTGCGGCGCTCATCTCGCTTTACAGGCCGAGGGAGCCGATGTTTGTCTGCAGACAGTTTTTCCGGGTCATGTGGCCAGCATCACTAAGCCACTTCTGGCGAAACCAGAGCAGTGCACGGAAATGCCTTTTACCTCCCCGCTGGAGTGGTACCTATTTATCTACTTGCACTTTGACGTGCTTTCGAACTGCTAGGTTGGCAGGAGCTGGGACTGAGCAACAGGAGCTGACCTCGTCACGGGGATTTGAACTGCCGACCTTCTGATCGGCAAGCCCAAGGCTCAGTGGTTTAGACCACAGCGCCACCCACATCCCCTAGGATCCCAGAAAACATTGCTTTTCTGGTCAGTCACCTCCATTTCAGATATCACTAGCATGCATGTAAAGTGATAATGTTTTGCCCTAATGTGCATCAGTTTCAACTTGCTTACATTGAACCACAATTTAATGCCCATGCTCCTTCCGTGGAGAGATCAGTTTGTAGCTCATGGAAAGCCCTTTTTTGTTTTTACCACAATGAACACTTTGTGTCATCAGCATCACCACACTGCAGCTGAGTGCTGTGGCCAAGTGGTGCTGCCTTACCTCTGGCCCTCTGGTGTCCTGCGTCGTCATGACTTCATGATGTTAGGTGGGATACACAGCACCCACAGTGCAGGGCCCAAGTCAGCGCCCCTGTTTGAAGCAGTATCCTACCACTTTAAACATTCATGGCTTTATCAAAGACTCCGAGAAGTGTCATTTATTAAGGTTGCTGAGAATGTTGGGAGACCCCTATTCCGGGTATAGAGCTACCATTGCTAGCATTCCCAGAGATGGCAACTGACTTGTAATCTATTCTATGGCTACAGTCAATTAACAATGTCATTTTATTGTGTTTTTTGGTATTCAGTTGGGAGCCTCCCAGAGTGGGTGGGAAAGCCCAGCCAGATGGGCGGGGTATAAATGGTAATAATAATAATAATAATAATAATAATAATAATAATAATAATAATAATAAATTGTTCCAAGTCTTAAAAATTTGAAAAAGCTGCTAAGGGCCATAATGTTGCCATCCAATCGTTGTGTGGCGCAAATGACCAAATTACCTCAGAATCTACTCCCATGTCTAAAAACAGTGAATTTCTTCTCATGTCCAGTTGATATACTCAAAACAACTCTAAAAGGGTTAGTTAGATGGGATTTACCTTTGAAGAAGCATGCTGGTTCTTTTTTAGATTTGTTTCTCAAGTGTTGAATAGTGGGTAGACATAGCAGACGACACAGCAATTCTTCCAAAGCAGCTCTTTATTTGTAACTGGAACAGAACAGAACAGCAAACAGCTCAGCCGGCCTGCTTTTATAGGCAGCCAGCTGTCAACATTACAACAACCCAGGGTTTCCCGCCTAAAATAACTGACGTGGACCTGAGTGAAAACTACATACACAATACTCCTGGTGGCCAGGGTGAGAACTTCAATACATAACATCCAGAGTCTTGGTAACTTGGTATCTGTAACAACATTTCCTATGAGTTTCACCAGAAGAAACAATAAAATAATAGGCCTATTAGAAATTTTCCATTTCTCCACTCTCCAACCTATTTTTTCATTTAAAAAAATTGTGTTACATTGACCCCTTTCCAGTCCTCAGGTACAGAAGCCAATTTTTGGTATGTTACATCTTTATGTTTGAAGATTACCCATTTCACATTTTTAGAACCCTTGGGTTGGTGTCATCGAAACCCAGTGATTTGTCAATTTCTAATTCATCTGTAAATTGTGAAACTTCATTTCTGGTCACCAGTATTTGTCTCAGTGTAGTGGAAACTAGAGAAAAGCAAATTAGTTTTAAATGAAGTTTGTACATTCTTGCTGTCTAATCACTTATGGTACCTATGACATTTTTGCTATATGTTTGGATTGTTTCCTATGTTCTCATAGAAATATTAAGAGAAAGGATGAACATGTGAGTTATATTCACTCTCATATTAAGCTTGTTATCTTAATCTCTCATTTTTGCCTTTTTTATCCTGTCCTTTTCAATCTGTTGTTTCTTCTTAGCTATCTATCAACATGGCCAGCAACCTGTTTGCAGTTCATCTGTTACATTCCTGTCTCCAGAAGAGTGAGAATGACTAAGGAGCTGAACTTGGTGAAGCTAATACTGTTAATATCTCCTGTTGATATAACAAGATGAACATATAGTGGAAATCTTTTTGTAGCATCAAAGCACTTATATTGGGGATCACATAGGGAAGGATGTCCTATCTGACCTGGAATCAAGTGTTTTCTTTTAAACCTTAGTGACCTACAGACAGTTCATTACTGGAGAATAATGATCCAAGACAATTTCCAATTTCTGCTGATCTATATTAGTTTAAGGCTCTCAATATTAGAGCAGGTTCAGATAAAATCTACAGAGGCTTTCCACACTTTAGCTCCTCACATCAGCATGGCTTCCCTTCTCCTCCTCCTCTGGGAAAAGCTTAGAGGAATCATTTGGGTAAGACTTTGAAAGAAAGTGATACTCCTTAGAATTCTAAGAAAACTTTTGAAATCTGTTCTTGCTTATTAGAACCATCACTACTACAATTTTTAAATTAAGTTCTATGCAGTCATACCATATGTTGTTATCCTTTAACAGTATCCTTTAAATACTGTTTGATCTTTTAAAGTAAATTACTTTTCGTAACACCATTCTCTCAATTTGATTCATATTTATTGTTTTACAAAAGGGTTTCCCAAACTTGGGTCTCCAGTAGCGTTTTGACTACAACTCCCATCATTCCTAGCTAGCAGGACCAGTGATCAGGGATGATGGGAATTGTAGTCCAAAAACAGCTGAGGACTCAAGTTTGAGAAACCCTGTTTCACAATGTCACCAGCTCACATCTGAACACAGTGGACTGAAAATGTCAAGCAATGAAAAAAAAACAACCCTCCTCAAAGTCTCAAAGCCACACTCTTTCCTGCCTCACATACATTTTGTACTTTCTTGAATTTACAGAGGCATTTCTGCCAATCTCCTGTTCTCTGACCAATCAGCTCTCTACACTACACAGATATTCCTAATCCAAAAGATAGGTGTGGCAACGAGGTCCCTCCCATGTGTCTCTAAGCAGAAAAACCATGTGACTGATTGGGCTGCTGGAAAGTCAACAATTGTAGGAAAGCTCCTGCTCCATCTGTTGCTTTGAGTACTGTCCAGCACAGATTATATTCCAGTGGGCTCAAGATAGTTTTAAACCTTTCATTGGTTACTCAGTGGCTGGAATCTTATTGTCCCATCTCAATAGAAGCTATTCCCCTCTGATTTGTACTGTTTTAAAAGCCATGAATCCAGTTCTGCTGGCATCATTTCAAGAGAACAGAGATGACACATGGAACAAACATATTTTAACAGTTAGCAAAGAAAACTATTTATACATTTTTCCATTCCTTTTTAACAACCCTTCAGAGTTTTCTGGCTTAAAAAACATCACCTAAAATATTTAACGAGAAATGGGAATAGATTTATGGCTAAAGAATAGAGAATAAAATGCTCTTCTTGGGGTCTGGAATGTTTAAAGGGGGACTTGAACCAGACTTTCTATCCTGCTGTAGATTTTGTTTTCAAATGGCAGAGGAAAAATACCCTTGGTAGTTAGCCAGATTGCTAAATTAGCTGCCAGTGTTGCCTTCTGAATTGTGTGGAGTAATTTTAACAGACACATACTCTTTAAAACTGGGAAAGTCCAACAGTAGCACCAGAAAGCTGGTGTTTATTGTACAGCTAGTTTAAAAACTCCCATTTCCTAGTAATTATTTCAGACTTCTTTATCTTTCTTTCTGCTTTTTCCCTTTCTTCAGTTTCTTTTCCACCTTGCAGTTCTAACATCACTCTCCACATTTTAAAAGTGCATTGCAAGAATTAAAAAGAATTAAAAGTGTCATTGGAAGAATTGCATCTTGTGGTAAGATGACAATCTTCAAATAAATAAACCAGATAAAGGCTGCAATCCTTAGCCCAAGAGTTAGTCTGATTGAAATCAACAAGACTTACTTCTGAGCGGTCATGCCTAGGATTGCATTGTAAAGGATCTACTGTATATTTCATATCACTTTCATAACAAATAAGCATATGTCAAATCTCCTGCTTATGAATGAGAAAAATGAACTTGAGGGCAGGAGACTCTTAAGACTTCTGTTTTCACAGCTGAGGACCACACACTTCATAAAGGCCATCTCAGGATTTGCTTTGTTAAGGACTGAGCATCTAATAATAAAACTGTAAGGAAATTCAAAGGTTCAAGTGCCACAAGAGAAACAGAGAGGCAAAGATACGGTTTTAAACATGCTTCAAATCTATGTCTCAAGGCTGTGAGAATACTCGGTTTTTGTAATGTAATTGTAACAGAACGCCCCAGAGGGCTAAAATGGCTGTTCTTTGTATTATTGGACAGAGCCATGCATTATTTAAACTTAGGCCACCTATTGCTCAACAGTATTATGAAAAGCTCACTAATGTATGGTTAGGAAAAGTGAGAAATAAGTGTTTGAAAAGTGTCTTTTCTACAATACGTTGAGTTTATCAGAGGGAGCTGGACAGGCTTTGGGAGATGTGGCAATAGTCCTCATCTTCAAACTTTTGGAAGGCAAGGACCACCAATAGCTAAGATGTCCCCCAAGCAACCTGTTTTCCATGCCACTCATCTCTGTGGGCTGTGCCATCTTTTCCATGCGATTCTCCCAAATGCTGGATGTTGAATTGACAGGGTCCACAGAATGCAGAAACCCTCAGGATGTCCTGCTACACCACATGATGTGGCCCAGATGTATGTGTGTGATTGAAGCGTGACTGAGGCATCTGTATGTTTAACTGAATGGGAAGAAAGGTCTGTAGATGTGCTAATGTAATGAGAAGTGAACGAGTGTGTGTGAACTGAGATGAGGTGTGCATAACAATGTGGAGGATGTATGTGTGCGTTGCTTGGGAAGGGAAGGAAAGGGAAGGATGTGCTCTATGAGAGTAGAGTGAATTGTGTGCAATGAAAACCATACAGTTGGGGATGTTCATTTGTGTGCTGTGAATATAAAATAGTAAAGAACAGAAGTACTGTACGTCATTTAGAGGTCATCTTGCTTGGAATCCAGTTATCCTGTGTATATTCCATTACTGTTTATCTTGTACAAGATCTTAATCAGCTAGATCTTGGACAACAATATTCTCAATATAAAGTGTTATCTTTGGTAACATTGTTATGAGGAATATATACTATTTGGTGGCAAATGAAAAGAACAAAGAGTATTGTGGCCCTAGGCAGTGTTGTTTTTCACATATTATTTTTCTTCATATCTTAAGTCCAAGACATGAAGGAGGAACTGAGCCATTACACCTAGTTTCAGGCTGGGTATTTGTTTTAATCGCTTTGTAGTTACATTTGGTGATACATAACTATACAGCAAGGATCTGTGTGCCCTGGTTGTACATAAATGCTGCAGTTTATTTCATGGACAAGTGCTACATACTGAAGGCATTGGGTGTTTGGGGGTGGAATTCTTTTCTTTTGGGATAATGTTTTCAGTTAAGCAGTATCATGCTGCCAGAAAGGATGGACAAATCGAAGGGAGTCACAACAACCCAGGAACTGGAACTTTTGACTAATAGAGAAGATAAAGTTATAGCTGTATATGACTTGGCTAAGGGATGACTAAGAGGGAGTCATCCTTCTTTGAAGGGTGTTAACATTAAGGAGGGCAACTAATTCTATATTTTGATATTCAAGGCTATTTCTAGAAGAAATGATATGAAATCAATTGAATAAAAAATGGGTGAATCTTGGGACTCCTTCCAAGGAATTAGATACATTAGATGTAAAATATCTGATTTTGCAAAGTAATTGAAACATTGGCCCTCTAGGCTTTCATAGTGGATTGGACAAATATCTCAAAATATTAGAGGAATGGATATTATGCTTGGCCAGTTGACAGATGATGCTAGCCATTCCATCCTCAAATTATTCTCTACTTGTTTTATTACTAGTTATTACATATACCAGATTTTGACTCCCCGTTTCCTGAAGCTCGGTAACATTTTAAAACATCAAGATTGGTTTTGTATCAATGATAAGAAATGGAGACCTAAATGGAAAAAAACAGAAAACTGGGAAGCAGGACCAAGGAGAAAATAATTAGAAGAACTCCCAGTGAGGAAACTGGGCAAGTGAGATGAGAGTTTTTATGTTGGTAGCAGGACAATTATGGCTGGTGAAAGAGATATCTGTGGTGGTTGGGCCATTATAATATAATAATAATTTAATACTTATACCTCACCCATCTGACTGCATTGCCACAGCCACTCTGGGAAGAGTGAGTAACAGACTGATGTGATAGAGAACCTAAGTACAAAACTTCAGTTAGCCTGGTGAAACAGAAAGTCAGTAGTGGTGTTCAAAAAGCAAGATGTCAGGGCCCATATTAAACACTACTGTTGCAGGTGAAGATATGAAGCTGAAAAATGGTTTGAAAAAGGCTTGCCTTATATTTTTTTGACCCAGTCGGTGTAACAGAAAGACACATTAAACCACATACACAGGAAGTCAGTATCGCAAACAAGAAGACAAGCCATATAAACAGGATTTCCATTAGCTGTGACATTTCCTTCGATGATAGGAGAGTTCTTTGTCAAGTCACATGAAACCATTCACAAAAGAATAAAGCTGTTCCTCAGAACTATGTTCCCAGAGCATGATGCACATTAGACTTGGCATTTCTCGTGCAATATTTTAATGGATACAACAACAAAAAGGGAACAAGGAAGAAAAGGACAAAATAGTAGGAAAAGGGGAAAACCACATCTGAACATAAATGAGTCAAGTTTCGCAAAAGCTCCCACTCAGGCTGAATTTTTCAAGTCACAAGTGGTTCATTGTATAGGTTCATATTAACAGTAGACAGTAGTGAATCCAGATTACTTGAATTTAAAAGACGAAAAGGGTCTGAGGGAGGAATTCAATGTCACACTAAGGAGATTGTTCCATCAGGGCAAGCATTTTGGCTTATATCCTCTGTTCTGGGGGTTCTTCAGACATACACACCCTGAGCCAATGTTGGGGTGTGTGAGGAGGAGAGTGGGGAAATCCCTGTTGCACAAGCAGAAGTCCCTGCACAGGGCTTCTGCTTATGGGATTTATTAGCTAAAAACCATCCAGAGTCATTAAACACAGTGCTTAGTAGAGCCTTTGGACATAAATATAAATACATAGTACAAGTAACACTTGTTTACCAGGTGTGCTAACAGGATTTTCTGGGCCCAGTACACTGTATGCATCAGGAACTGGACTGAGGAGGTGTGATGGCCTGGGAATCTGATTCAGAGGCTGAACCGGAGGAATCCCAGCCTGCCCAGGAGGCCCTGCCTCCAGGGCCAGCTGAACTGGGGCAGGGCCTTGATTCTGAAGCGCCTGCACCTGTGCCGGATCCTCAGGAGCAGGCACCAGGTGAATCCACTCTGGCTCCGGAGGTGGTTGAGGACTCAGTGCCTACAGGTGAGTCTCCCCCTGGGTCCAGTAACCCTTCAGCCTCTCCTGAACTGCAGAGGCTCAGGGCAGAGAGGCGAAGGGAACTGGTTTCTCCCAGGAGGAGTGCTCGCCTTAAGGCCAGGAGAGGCGGGTCTCCTGGGGGCCGGGACCACCCCTGGCCTCAGAGAAGATAAAGGCCAGTCAGCCCGGTCCCAGGTTGCGGGAGCAACGTCGTTGATGAGCTGTTTCAGCCAGCATGCAGTCCTGTTCCCCCAGAGTTCCTGTCCTTGCCCGGCTTCTCGCTGTGAACCCCGCTTCGCCCAAGGAGGACTGTCTGCCGACTCTCAACTCAGGCCCTGGACCTCGCCCCATGGTATCCTCCCCCCTGGACCAGCACAGGAGGAATGGTGGAGACCGCCTCCCCCTTCTCCTGAACCTTCCCAAATATAGGAGGACAGTATAGATTTACAACAGTGGTTTGCAGAGGATCACAGCTCAGAGATAGAAGAGGGGCAAAGCTGGGAAATAATGGGAGAAGCAGAGCAGGAACAGCTGGCTGACACTTTATCACTAGAGAGCATTCCAGACTCCCCTTCTCCCAGAACACAGTGAGCAATGAAAGTAGGAGAGCAGAGAGCCCAGAGACAATTGTCCCTAAGCAGACACCGTAAGCATAAGGGAGGTGGGGCTTTTGACGACTGAGAAGGGAAGTGGGGAGGAGATTACTCGGAGCAACACCATTATGCTAGAGACGGCATCCTGCGTCTCCATCTGTGAATACTGAATAAAATACCTTGGTAAGAGCTTCTTGTCTTTCCAATTACTAGCAGCCCGCTGTGATGGAGGGGGATCGGATTCCCTGAAGCCTATATGTGGTATGTTGATTGGGCCCTCTGACCCACTTGCAAAAAAATACACAAATTTGCATAACATATGCACATGCTTTCTGTCATATGAAAAATTATGTTCTTTTTTGTAATATGGAGTAGCCACACCCATACTGACAGACAGACAGAATGTGAACAAGTGATGGTATTCCCATATTTGTATTCCCACACTAGAAAAGGATTAACCTGCCTACCACACAGCTGTTAAAGAAACAAGAAGACTACTTCCCCATAATGCCAACCCTAAACTGAAGCCTAGTCTCTGCATACCTGGGAGTAAAGACACTTCCTTCTTGGTAGACATGTATACTTTTGCACTGCAGGTTAACTATACAGTGAATTCTTATTGAGTGCCTAGAATTCAGCTGTTGCACAGCAAGGGACATGTCCTTACCTTTATGTACAAATTTTTCATAAATTGCATTGGCCATTGGGAGTGGGGAAATTCTTTAACATCCACCCACACATACTGTGCATTAGTATTTTCAGAAAATAACTTCTAAGGAATGCCTCATTCTTTTATGGTTAGAATTTTAAATTGCTGGAATTTTAAATTCTTAGAAACCCAAAACTCTGTCATGATTTAAAGAGTTGAAAGAGTTGAAAATATGTATAAATAAGAAATATAAATTTTGCATTCACCAATTCACACATATTTCACCTTAAGTATGTCTCAAAGGAACAATTGCAATTTTGTTTTATTTTTTACAGAACAAGTTATATAGCTAGGAAAAAAATGCAAGGGAAGATCAGATATAATGTGGGGAAGAAATTATGATACTCTAGATTGGCAAAAGGGTAGCCTTTGCCACCCTAGATGCTCCCAGACTATTGTCTGTGTTGGATGGGAATCCAACAACTTCTGAAAAGGTGGAGGTTAGCCACTCCTTCCCAAAAATAAATTGGGGCTCTTATTTTTTATATTTGAGTCATCTCAGCATCTGTCACTTGTCTTAATGCATCTCCGAATCATGAGTTGGCATGCCCTTTCCTAACCAACACTGAAGTCAGGATTGGACAAAGTGACTCATGATTTGGAAATTAGATCCACTCCACTCCCTTTCTGCCAACTTGGAATATATTTTTCCCCCTAAATAAGAGAGAAAGAATCCATCTGGACTCAGTTAGGACTACCAACGTTTGAGTCCTATAATACTCATTATAATAATAATAATGGCTCCAGGGTGGGGCCAAGAGATGAAGCCAGTGTGGGCAGAACTAAGAATCTGCTGGGTTTGGGATAGAGCCAGAGAATCCGATGAGCCATCATCAGATCCTGGCAAAACTGCCTGCACTGGTTACCTGATATAACATGGTTTTACTGGGGAAGGGCTTTACCATAGATCAGTATCTGCTTCCCAGGTTCAATTCTTGGTATCTCCAGGTTGGGCTGGGAACAATTCCCAGCCTGAAACCCTGGAGATGCACTGCCAGTTAGTGTAGATAATACTGAGCTACATGGACCAATGGTCCTTCTCAGTATAAGACAGCATACTGAAAAATACTGGTATGCCAGCAATTCTAGGAGCAGGGCAAAGTGTGCTGGGGAAAGCTGGCTTTTTGGTTGCTGACAGCACAAACAGCTATGGCAAGCAGTATGAAAATGAAGATCCCGTGCTCAAGCGGAGTGGTTGCTTTATAATCTCAAAAGATAATTGGCTTGGCTACTGTGAGTCTTTGGAGCCATGCCGCTTCTTCTTAGTATATAACCTAAAAAAAAGCATGAAGCAATATGAAGATTAAGAAACAGACTGATGTGGTGAAATTTTCTAATCCACCACAGGCTAACTCCCAAACACACACACATACACACACCTCATGTGTGTATGTACCTAATTCAATGATATTTTGCTTGAACAGAGAAGGCTAGCAACTAGTCCTGTGGTTAACTTGTAGCTGCCTTGGATATCCAAAGGTGTACTCTTAATTGCCTTAATTTGGGAAGGAAAGCATGGCAGGGTTCTTTATTCTTAACTAAATGTAAATCATCTAACAGCAACTCTACATCTAACTGTTGAGAGCACAGTAGACTAGTGCAATGTTTCCATGGAAGGAAGCTGGGTTTTTTTAAAAAAAACAAACAAACAGAAAAATATATTTTGGTGGATGGGAAGCAAGGCGGGAATGTGGTCCAAATCTCCATTAATACATTATTTTCTGCCTACCACAGGTTGAGTGAACTTTTACTTCAATTCAGAGACATTGAGTAGACTATTCTCTGACCTATGATGAAATTGCCTCCTTTCTTATATTCTGGAAGTTCAGTCATAGCTTCTTTCCCCCGCAAAAAAAGATGGCTGTTCTGTCTGGAGGGTAGGAATTATCTCATATCGGAGCTTGTGCATGCATGTATAGTATCCTGAGTTTTTAAGACAGAGGATGAATAAGACCAATGATGCCTTCCAGTCAGAGTCAAGTCACTTCTGACTAGCAATCTGTTCTTTTACCTTGCAAAGTCCCCTGGAGTCAAGTTGCTCTGAAACTTTGAATTTTAAAATTATATAACACAATTTGAAATTAATAGATTAGACTTGTTTACAGCCTTTTTCAATGTTATAGAGGTGCATTGAAGCATTCTCAAAATATTCTCCGTTACAAATATAGCCATAAGTGTTTAAATTCAAAAACATTTCAAAGGAATGTTGAAGTGCTTCCTGTTCCCTTAATCATAACTAGACGTTTCCTCTTCATGACATGAATCTTATCTTGTCTTGTTGTACACCGAATAGTAACTGTCCCAACTTGAATTCATTCAGATTGTGCATTGCTTGTTGGTTGCCATGTCATTTTTCCTTCATGATGTATCGTCATATGATATCTTAAGCCATCTACTGTTCAGAACTGCTATCTCCAACTGAACAAATCTCTCTTTCAAATCTACATTTTGCAAGAGCTTCCTTTTGACTGGTGATTAGATTGCTAACCTACATGCCATTTTCGGATAACTGAGTGTGTGACTATCATGATAACATTAGCGAAAACACTGTCTGATTAAAGGTAAAGGTACCCCTGCCCGTACGGGCCAGTCTTGACAGACTCTGGGGTTGTGCGCCCATCTCACTTAAGAGGCCAGGGGCCAGCGCTGTCCGGAGACACTTCCGGGTCACGTGGCCAGCGTGACATCGCTGCTCTGGCGAGCCAGAGCCGCACACGGAAACGCCGTTTACCTTCCCGCTGGTAAGCGGTCCCTATTTATCTACTTGCACCCGGAGGTGTTTTCGAACTGCTAAGTTGGCAGGTGCTGGGACCAAGCAGCGGGAGCGCACCCCGCCGCAGGGATTCGAACTGCCGACCTTTCGATCGGCAAGTCCTAGGCGCTGAGGCTTTAACCAACAGCGCCACCTGCGTCCCCTACTGTCTGATTAAAGGTAAAGGTACCCCTGCCCGTATGGGCCAGTCTTGACAGACTCTGGGGTTGTGCGCCCATCTCACTTAAGAGGCCAGGGGCCAGCGCTGTCCAGAGACACTTCCGGGTCACGTGGCCAGCGTGACATCGCTGCTCTGGCGAGCCAGAGCCGCACACGGAAACGCCGTTTACCTTCCCGCCGGTAAGCGGTCCCTATTTATCTACTTGCACCCGGAGGTGCTTTCGAACTGCTAGGTTGGCAGGCGCTGGGACCGAGCAGCGGGAGCGCACCCCGCCGCAGGGATTCGAACCGCCGACCTTTCGATCGGCAAGCCCTAGGCGCTGAGGCTTTAACCCACAGCGCCACCTGCGTCCCACTGTCTGATTAGGAGAACATAAAACACAATACAGTGGTACCTCGGGTTACAGACACTTCAGGTTACAGATGCTTCAGGTTACAGACTCTGCAAACCCAGAAAGAGTACCTCGGGTTAAGAACTTTGCTTCAGGATGAGAAATCGTGCTGTGGCGGCAGCGGGAGGCCCCATTAGCTAAAGTGGTACCTCTGGTTAAGAACGGTTTCAGGTTAAGAACGGACCTTCAGAATGAATTAAGTTCTTAACCGAGGTACCACTGTATATGGATAGGGTATTTCCCAAAGGAAGCAATTATCTTCTCTCTCCTGATTTAGGGCAAGTAGGGGATAATCCTGTGTAGAAATGAACACAGAAATATACATGATAACTTTTTTTTTAAAAGTAGCTTCATTTTTTCTTGATTTTGCTCTGCTAAACTCATTTCTTCTATGACAGCTCCCCAGCACAACCATTCGGAAGATGTGATTGCATTATGCCTCCTCTTTTCTTACACTGCCTCCATTACGTGTTTAAAATGCAATTAGAAGTCCCTTTCAGACCTTCCTGCTAAAAACTGGAAAACCAGGAGCAGGCAGCACAGAGTCAGTGCGTGTCACACACATTCTTTTGAATGCAGAAAGAGGGCTATTATGTTGCATTTTCCTCCTCTTGAAATCGAGCTCAGATGTGTGTGTCAAGCTCAGATTTGAACTTGAAATGTAGACTGTAGTATGAATGTGTGTACTAGACTCCATACCAATATTTCAGTCTTCAGTAGAGTTGTTTTTGTGTAGGCAGAAAGCTAAAAACAGGCTAGATGACTCTCTTCCTGGCCAATGTTCTGCTCTTGGTCTTCTGTATGCATTGAAGTGCTTATTGTAGTCAGAAAGGAGTCCTTTTCCATAATCATAAGTTAAAGATTTTTTGTATTAATTGGATAAAATTGGTATTGTTATAATGAGGCTGCTATTGGAATGATATTGGAAAATCAATAAAAATGTATTATTATTATTTTTTTTTTAAAAAAAACCAATTAAAGATCTTGTGCCAAATTGTTATTTGCTCCCTCTGTCTATCAGACGGCCTATTTGTACAGTGGTGCCTCAGGTTACATTCGCTTCAGGTTACATACGCTTTAGGTTACAGACTCCGCTAACCCAGAAATAGTGCTTCAGGTTAAGAACTTTGCTTCAGGATGAAAACAGTAATTGTATTCCAGCGGCACGGCAGCAGCAGGAGGCCCCATTAGCTAAAGTGGTGCTTCAGGTTAAGAACAGTTTCAGGTTAAGTACAGACCTCCGGAACGAATTAAGTATTTAACCCGAGGTACCACTGTACAACTTTAGTACAGTAAATAGTTCCTTTACCTAGTATTAAGCTGTATAATGCATGCTAGGTTTTCCAGTGTGGCACAAGATCCAAACATCATTTAGCAATCATTATGTTGCCTGAAGTTAATAAAATTGCTCCCCCTTCTAGAGACAACTCTTTAAAGTCTTGCTGCACTGTTTCAGTTCCTGCCTTCCTCTATCACCTCAACACACCGTGGTGCCACTGAAGGCAGGTCGCTTCACTCTGCTATCCTTACACAATGATCATCATAGTGATTTCTTGGGGGTAGTAAATGCAATATATTATTCATAATGCCAAGTCATTAACAATCTCCTTGTAGCTTCCCAGAATAGCTGGCAGATTAAATTTCACAATAGGGACTTTACTGAACAGAAGTGGAAGCAAGAAACTAACTCAATTTTGAAGCTGAACTTGGTGTAGACATTAAGGATATTGAATGATTCATTTTTACTGAGAGCCTAAGCAGCTGCCTGCTGTGTCTGTGATTTCATGGCTGTTACACTATGCAAGTGCAGATGGAAATTCTAATCCTGAGAGATTTCCAGTTTTCACCATTTTCACCAATTTAAATGGGTGGGCCTATCTTTCCATGGTAAAGCTGTGGGACTTTAGTGCAGAATTTGTTCTGCACGAAATAATGTGCTGTGGTTGTTCTATATCAGAACAGTCCCCTTTCAAAGTCGCTAACCGTTCACCATCCATACAATATTAATATTTGTAATCTGTCTCATTCTTTTGTCTTGGCCCAAAGCTTATTTCTGTTTCAAAAATCAGGATACATACTTATGACTGAACATATTTTCACCTTTAAAAGGAGGGGTGGGGAACCACAGGCCCAGGGCCTGAATGTGGCCCTCCTGGCCTTCCTATCTGGCCCTTGGACTATCCTCAGACTATATCCCCCCTCTAGAAAGCTTGGTTTGTATGTGGAAACATTTATTTCAGTTCCTACTTAGCTATGTAACAAAACTCAGCGTGGAAGGTACTGTCATAGACTAACTTAGTTCACTTGGTTGGGAACTAAATGCTGTTCTGGGTTTCTCAAAGGAAGAGTGAGATGGAAATGTAACAAACACAACAAATAACTACACCGTAGCCCTGTGAAATCTGTTTAATTGAATCAGCTAATTGTGCCGAATGTACCATTCAGTAGCACTTCCTGTGTTCTTAGTTATGTTAAATCCTCCGATCGCATTCCAGGCTCAGGTGTGCATTGGCCTTTAGTGCAGGTGCTTCTAGCAATTTAGGATTATCATAACATATATTATTAACCTCCTTATAAATTAATTTAAGACAAAGCCACTTCCAAATTACCCACTGAAATTAAGGAACTTGTGCCCACACGTTGCTGGTCTGACTTTGCATGTTCCAGTAAAGCTTTACATCAAAGCAAATCTTGGTTCAGTTTTACAAGTAGATAAATTCAGAAGGTTTTGTTAGTTTATTTATTTAAAGGAATGTTTCTGTTGTTAGCATGTTATCAGAAGCACTACAGAATATAAATGCATGCCCATGAAGGATGTATTTTAAACTGTGTATCAGTATGCGTGCAAAATAGCAGATATAAAGGCACATACAATCTCACGGTTCTGGGTAAATTTAACCACATGTAGATTTCTTCCTTCCTTTTTCTGACTTAAAATTTGAGCATCAACAGGAAAAGAAACCCAAGATGACTAATGCTGTTGACTTGATAGTCCTTAAATTATACCTTTAAAAGAAAAAAAAAAAAAAAAAGGCCTGGGAAGCAACAGCTGAAATGGAATTTGAAATATAGTTGCTCTATTTTAGCACACATTGCCCCATGAACAACAATGACCCAACCAGAATTACGTGTTTACCTGTCTCCTTCTGTTCATTTTCAAATGCTGGATGTTGCTTAAGGGATATTTAATTACACTACAGTCCTATGCATCTTTAGTTAGAAGGAAGTCCCACACAGTTCAATGAGCCCTCCTCTCATTTTGAATATCCCATGTTTTGTAATTTGAATCACATTTGAATACATTATATTGCATTATTTATTGCAGACCCTCCACATGTCCCTATTTTCCAGGGGCAGTCCTGGATTTACAGAAGCCATCCCAGTTTCTGATTTGATTCCAGAATGTCCTGCTTTTCCTTAGGACGTCTCTATTTTCATTGGATAAATATTGGAGGGTATGAAGTTATGCGACCCCGGAGCCTAGGAGATAAGTAACTATACAACCTTTAAAAGACATCTGAAAGCAACTCTGTATAGGGAAGTTTTTTAATGTTTAATGATTTATTATGTTTTTATATATGTTTATATAAGTCACCCAGAGTGGCTGGGGCAACGTAGACAGAATAATAATAATAATAATAATAATAATAATAGCAACAACAACAACAAAACAACAACAACAATCTACAGCATTGAAACTTAAACAGTATTTAATATAAGCCATCAAAAATATTACATCCATAGGTTTTTAATTACAATTCATTTCAGTTTAAAATGTTTCCTTTCCTGCATCGATAGCATTCACAAGAAACGAACTCCTGATTTTTGCCTTTGCTAAAATAATGCTATTTATCGGATATTTAAAAGAAACTTCCAACTACTTAAAATCTCACATTCACCATAAATTTCTAATCATTTGGAATAAGGCATTGCAAAACAAATTGTGTAACCTTGCCCTCTCTTTGTTTCTGTTTAATTAAAGCTCTGCTGTTCTCATCTGATGTGCAATAAGTTGACTATAATAGAACAGTTTGACTTTCAAACCCTCGGCAAGGTTATTTCTTTCTTTTCCTGACTTGTCATGTAGTTACATGAATCTGAAAGACAGGATTGGACTAGGAGGAGATGTGAAACGTGTGTTGTTCATTTGGAAATAAAATTGCTTGTAAACCCTGAAGCTAATTTAGATTCAGTTTCAAAGGTCTTTATCTCATATGTAAATAGGTGCTTCTTTTATGTAGCAAGTAAAGACCTGTACAATTTCATAGAATGGAAGGGGGGGGGGGAGGTTTCAGAGCCTAGCACACCACGATTGGTGGTTGACTGTGAAACATGTTGGGCCCATCTTTCGACTTTGGTGGCAGATGTTACTTTTACGTGGCCTCGTTTTGCCCCTAGAAGTCAATACATGCCCCCAACAGAGCAGGGTGGGTATGTATCAACTACTTATCCGTGTATTTTCATGACTGAGAATCACTAAAGCAGCTGTTTGGTGTGATGCTGGCACCAGATCTCGTTTTTAAAGATGATTGAGCTTGACACTACCTCCATGAATTAAGTTTTTTTTAGTTTAGTTTAGTAGTAGTTGTTATGGTTCTTATTTAGCGGTTTGGTGTGTGGCTGTCATGCTTCAGCAGGCGTTCTCCAGGGAAGTAGAAGCCTCTTACCAAGACACTCAAAGAGAAAGCCATGATGATGCATAGGGTTACCATATTTCAAAAAGTGAAAATTCTAACCAAAATGAAGTTATTAAGCCCCCCCCCCCTTTTGGAAAATTTCCAAAAAACAAAAACCCAATAGTTCTTAAATGGACTGCCATACGCTTGGAATTTCCTGGACATTTTAGCTGATTCACGGAAATTCTTCCCAGATGCTATTTTCGACAGACAAATCCCAGATATGTCTGGGAAATTCTGGACATATGGTAGCCCTAATGATGCAGAACTGTCCAGACAAACTTGGTCAAGCACAGGGAATCAGTTAAGGTGCAAAGTGTATCCAAAGGCCAGGCCAGAAGGCCAAAGGTAATTCAACACCAGAGTTCATCCAGTCAAGGTGCAGCACAGCAAGGAGGTGCAACCTGTGTTGTTTTCAGCAGCTGGAAGACTCAAATAGGAGACCTGATGTACTTTGACTTTTCAGAACCACAGTTCAGAGCCCAACCACAGCTGCTGCTGGTGGTGAAGGTGTTTGAGAGATTTCTTGCTCTTGAGGAGATCCCTGACTCTCAACAAGTCCTCTTCTCCAGAGTCGTACAACTAGTCTGGGCCTGTACAGTACTATGTCGTAGCTCAGACCTAGTGACACCAGTGTTCTTGAGGGCCAGAGGGTGGCTCAGTCTCTTCTGACAATACCCATGATTTTTCCGCAATTCTCTCTCCTGCCCAACGGCCCCTCAAGGTGTTATCAGCACTGGCCCTAGGAGGCCCTGTGTGCTTCCCAAGGTCCTTGGCCTGTGAGATCTCTGGTTTGTCCCCTCACAACTTTGTGTCCATTACAAGTCAGGGCTAGCAAAGGTACTTTAATTTAGTGGCAACTCCTTGTATGCTGAGTAAAGTTGGCTGGGGGAGAGAGAGAGAGGTTCAGGTGGTGAGGAGGGAGAGGTCTTCCACCTCTGAAGGGAAAGAGCCACTTCATGACAATTTGGTTGTGGGTCTAGAACAGTGCTTCACAAACTTTTCCCCCATGGACCACTTGAAAATTGCTTGAAGGTCTTAATGTTTTTGGGTGTGTTTTTTTTGCCTGTTAGAACAATTGTAATGTACTGTGTTCGCTGCTATATGACTTTTAATTTTATTTTTACAAACATGCCACAGACCACCTGAATGAAGCTCATGGAGCACTAGTGGTTTGGACACTCCACAGTTTGGGAACTCCTGAGTTTATGAATTTTACCTTAAAGGTGTGCATGGTTTCTGTACTCCCCCAGTTCCCATTCTTGTTGTACTTTCTTTGGTTGAATCAATTTCCTTCTTCTTTAATTAACCTTTCTTTTAACACTGTGACTGCTTGGGGCATCTTGACAATGCATTTGCATTTGTCTTCCCTCCAATACCTCTCTAGGTGTTCTTTCACAGTTTACATTCTGAAAAATACTGATTTCTGCCTGGAGAGATCACATATCAAGAACAGCATTTTCTAAAGGAGAGGTTTGCAGCTACCCGACATGATTCATTTTAACAGCAACATCTCTAATATAAAACATAAGGTAAATGTTTGTTTAGCTAGAATGCAATTACCTGGACTGGCACATGGCCAGTATTCCAGCATTTATAAGTACACCTACCTCATTCCTCCCAAATGTACTCATTTAGAAAGGAAAGCATTTTGATAGATATGGTGCCAATTTTTAATGAGAGCTACCTGCTGCTCATGTTTACTCAATTTGTGTACCAGTGGTAGTGCAAGTAACCATCAGGCAATATAACATGGGCCCACAGTTCCTGCCTTAGTTGACTAGCAATACATGCTGTATGCAAAGGAGATCCTTCACCACAAAGGATGTGAGTTTGTTTCAAAAATGTATACCCCATCTTTCCACCATATTGGTGTCCAAGATGGCTCCTCCAAGGTGTTTCTTCTTTCGGTCCCCAAATGATGATGATGCTGATTTATTAAAGTTATGTACTGCCTTTTATCCAAGGATCCCAGGGCAGTTTGTAGATGGGGAATACACTTCTCTCCTGAAATCCAAAGGCAAGAGGTGTTTTACGCCATCTAGATGTAAAAATGTACCTTGTCTGTTTCTGAAAACAGCTGATTTTGATAATAAAATTTACCAAGCACCACTACTTTCCCTAGCCTCTCAAAAGGATAGTGTCAGGCCCCACGGTCGTAGTGATAAACATGTTGCTCGGTAACAGAACACTTGATTTGTCTCCAGAAGGTTAGAAAATTAGGTTTGCAGAGATTACCATAGAAATTAGGATGGGAGAGTTATCTGTCAATGTATGGACATCTAGGGTGATTAAAAGCAATACATACCTTGAATAGTGCCTAGTTTCTCTTCTGGTTTCTTCCAGACTCTGTTTGTTTCTTCCAGCTTTTGTGTTTGTTTTTGTTTTTGCCCCCTGACTAGACCTTGATCCCCTGAGACGTCTTGACCCTGAATTACAGCTCTTGGCCATACATTAGGTTTGATTTATTCTCATAGGTGCCTGTTCTGTTTCTGAACACCTGGTGCTGCCGCTGACTCAGCTGACCTTTAACCAACCTTGTCTACACCATTCATATTGACATTATACATACACGCAGAGCTAAGATGCAGACTCTGTACATAAATAGCAGAATTCTTTCCATGTAAATTTGCTGTTGCGAAATCAATGACAATTCACAACGTATCTGTGGTATTGCTGGGTATCAATGAACATTTCAGACAATTCATTATCTCTCTAAATTTTGGCTTACAGGTTTCAATAAAACAATATAAAGTAGTAGTCATGAAAGCATATATTCGAATAGTAACAAAGAAACAGTACATAAAAAACAACTTGTCAAGAGAAGCATCAAAATGAATCATATTCGGCACAGCAGCAAAATGCTGAACTGAAATAAACATGTCTTAACTGCCCTGTGAAAGGAGCAGTGATTGAACCAGGAAATCTCCCTAATGGAGAGCAGTTCATTGTCTGAACACCACAACCCAAAATTGTATACAAGGATTTAGGATTTAGAAGCTGATGCTAGCGATTCAGTCCCAATTCATAAGCTCCTTTGCATGGTTCACCTCCTTGTATACTACTAAAAAGGTAAAGGTAAAGGACCCCTGGATGGTTAAGTTCAGCCAAAGGTGACTATGGGGTTGTGGCGCTCATCTCGCTTTCAGGCTGAGGGATCCAGCATTTGTCCACAGACAGCTTTCTGGGTCATGTGGCCAGTATGAATAAACCGCTTCTGGCGCAACAGAACACTGTGACAGAAGCCAGAGAGCACGGAAACACCTTTTACCTTTCCGCCACAGTGGTACCGATTTATCTACTTGCACTGGTGTGCTTTCGAACTGCTAGGTTGGCAGGAGCTGGGACAGAGCAACGGGAGCTCACTCAGTCACGAGGATTTGAACCACCAACCTCCCGATCAGCAAGCCCAAGAGGCTCAGCGGTTTAGACCACAGCATCTGCTTCCCTTGTATACTACTATGCTAGTGATGTCACATGATTTATGTGAAGGGCCAATTGCACAGAAGCCCTGTTTTATCTTATATCTTTCAAATAGAGGGAACGGAAGAACAATGGTGTCAACAGGTCTTTGCATGATCAGGTGTGTGGAAGCTTCAGCTCGTATATTAGGTCATCTACATGGTGGACAAAAGGTAAACACATTCCTTCCATTACCTGAAAGATCAGGTAATGTACAGTAACCTGAGATTCTGTGTTTCTGTCACCAGTTATAACATTTATTTTCTAGCCAGGGATTCAGAAGTTTGGTGTTGGCTTTGTTTTCACTATCTTGAAATGTTGGTGCTGGCCGAGTGCTTGACTGTTTTTCAGAACAAAGAATGTAATAATAATTTTTCTGGGTTATGAGCTTTTGTATTTGTAGGGTGTTTATGTGTGTGCATATATGTGCATTAACAGTTTGCTTTGAATTCATCATGGGAAAGGGATATAAGTGAAAGGGCCTTTTCAGCTGTGGCTCCTTGTTATGGGACACCCTCCCTAGTGAGGTCTACCTGGCACCTTTGTTGACATCTTTTCAGCCAGGTAGAAATTTACCCTTTTCCCAGGCTTTTGGTGGACTATAATGCTGTTATCTGCTCTTAGTGGGCTGTTGAAGTTTTCTGCTGCTGCTGCTGCTGCTGCTATGAAAGATTGCCTTGTGTATTTTTTATGACCTGCGTGTGTTTTGTGTCAATGTGTTTCTATTATAATGTGTTTTTATTTCTATTTATGTTAAAAATCTCTTGGAGATGTTTTTTGTAATAAGTAACCGAAAACACTTATTATTAATAATAATTATTCCAATTCATGTTATATTTCCTTGTCAGTGCATAACTTAAAATTTAGATTTGCCTGTATAGAAAAGGCAGACTTTTGATTTTTATTCTGGGAAAGAATGGTGTATTTATTAAAAAATATTGTATTGATTTTTCAAAATAACATGGCATAGCGATCTCCCCCTGCAATCCCTTCCCACATGCTCTAAACAAAGGATGATGGTGCATTTCTGAAATCTTTTGCAGATTTCAGAAATGCAGATCAATAGAGAGATGATAGATAGATAGAAGATAGATAGACACACACAAGCATGAACAAAAAAGGGCTAGTTGTTTTCCTTGTACCAACATTCTTAGAAAAAAAATTACATATTCAAATTCTTTTTTAAAATCTTATTCTGTCCATCACATGAGTCACTTGTGTTTTATTTAACTCAACACTGCATGTAACCAGTTATTACCTGAGTCAGTGGAAACAAGTGGATGTCTATTATTTTCTCTAAACATACAATGTTATTCGTTTGCTTTCCTCCTACACTGGGGTCACATGCTGGAGATCTGATACAGTGCCTGTTTCTACACAACCTGTGTATAGTCTAGCGAAGTGTTATAACAAAAACAAGGGGGTTGAATTATCATTCTTGCATTTTTTGGCACGTGGCATAAACAAAGCTGTAATGGTTAATGGAGTTGCACCCAGTCATACTGTATAATCAGTAAAAGACACACATGGATCTAAGAAGAATTTACTTCCTCTGGCTTTGTTTTTTGTACGAATATACTTCAGCTTCAGGTTGCTTTGGATTTCAGCAGGTAACCAAAAGTCTTTTCTTTGTCTCCAGAATCCAACAACACCCCCCCCCCCAAGCATTAAAGTCCATTTCTCCTGTGGAGCTTTTTGGTTTTAACCCCTTTTTCTACTTACCAACTGAAACAAAGCTTAACGCTGCAATCCTTTGCACACTTTCTTGAGAGTAAGGCTGTTTAAACGGCCCTGTTTACTCTGTATGCAGTGTGCTTCAACCACTGGTTCAAAAAGTGGTGTACACATGAAGTTAGCCACAATCCTTATCTCACCGGTTCTCGCCCACTCTCAGCGGTTATGTGGTCCCCAAGAGATGATGAATGTGTTCCTTGAGGAAGGGGGAGGGGGAACTTGCCCACTGCAAAATTTTAGATTTTTCTGTGGCAGGTTCAAAGCAATTGCTGGGGGAAAGAGGGATAAGTCAGGGGCTTCTCTGAGGACCTACAGTGGAAAACATATTTTATTTCTGCACTATATAGTAACCTAGTCAGTTTCTCCATAACAGATTTTGGATTGCTTCATGTATTACCATTTTGTTCTTTGGCTGGGAGCCAATGCTTGTGTACAAAATAAAAGTACACAGTGCCATTCATGAATGATGTTTACAAGAGGAAATAATGACTTTGTTTCCAAAATGCATATAACATCCAACTATCCAACTATGAGTCCAACTACAGTGGAACCTCGGGTTAAGTACTTAATTCGTTCCAGAGGTCCGTTCTTAACCTGAAACTGTTCTTAACCTGAAGCACCACTTTAGCTAATGGGGCCTCCTGCTGCTGCCACACCGCTGGAGCACGATTTCTGTTCTCATCCTGAAGCAAAGTTCTTAACCTGAAGCACTATTTCTGGGTTAGCGGAGTCTGTAACCTGAAGCGTATGTAACCTGAAGCGTATGTAACCCGAGGTACCACTGTATTGGTTCTTTTAACCCAGTTCTGTGTACTGTGACTGGCAGTCTCTCTGAAGGCTCTCCAGCAGTTTCCTTGCCTTTCTGGTATTGATTGATTGATTGATGTTTCTATACTGCTTTTCATTCAAATGAATCCCAAAGTGGCTTACAAAAAACAATTAACATTAGTGTAACAGAACATCACAAATACAGCATAAATCATATAGTATAATTAGCAAATTGTCTGTAAAGCAATTACAAACCATGAATAAAACAATTACCATCTGTGAAACACTATTAACAAAAAACCTAAAAATAAGCTGAACATCAGAATGACACCAAAAATCATATTATAGGATTCACAAAGTACTATATCATGCATGATCTTGAAAACAATATTAACAACACTAAGAAAATATCAACCAGGAAACTAAGCCCTGTTGAATTTGTACACATACTCTCCCTGCCGCCATGACTCACGAATGTTTCATGGGAGCAATTACTCTACATGTAAAGCACAAGCTCTGCTTGGCAAGTAGAAGGTACTAAATGCTGGCTTCAGCAAATAACATGAAAGCAGCATGTGAAAAAGGATGTCGTTGACAGGCAACGATAATAAGTTACAGTTACAATGCAATCCTCTGTGCGTTTGGAGGTAAGTACAATTGTGTTGAACAGACTTACATTCCAGAGAAATGTGTCCAGGATTATCGTATTGCTGTGAAAGCCTATATGTGTTTTCAGGAATTTAATGGGATTTACTCCCTGGTAACAATTGCAGCCTGATACACGGGTGTCATTTATCAGTTGTGCTGTGCCTGCATGCTTAATAATTTCTTGAGAACACCATTTACAAACACAAAGTAGTCCAGCGTAAGGGATGCAACAATAGGTGATTGAGGCAGTGGCAAAATGCCTTTGCATATGTGCTGAGTTTGTAAGCTGCGTGAGATGGCCAGAGAACCATCCTTTGGCCCACACTTCATTACATTGAAAGGAAATTTAAAGGGGTGGTATAAGAACAGCTGTTGAAATGGTTTCCTCCAGTATTAATTGCAAACCCAGTAAAGAAAGGAAACTGGAAGATGTGGAGGTTGTGCAGGATTATTGCTTGTTTCCCTTTTTGAACATAAACTACTGGAGGCCATTGTTCACCTCCTTGCTGCTCTGCAGGACACAGCCCATAAATTACACGTGGGAACAAAGTGGTTGGCAGGAGTAGAAATGGATGCCTGGCTTTCCAATAGACTTCTCTGCCTTCAAGCAAACAAAACGGACTGTCTGGCTCAAAGCAGCTCAGAGCACACATTCTGTTATGGAAGGCTTTTGGCGCCACAAAGAAAGGGCATTTTTGCTGTGCCATGCAAACCGTTAGTGGAGAAAATAAAATCTAGGCACAGAGAAAAACAACAAAAGAAGCATCAATCTGGGCTCATTTGCAGATGTGAACAAACCTAATATAGGAAGCAGGCCAGACACTCATGAAATTGGCAAGCAGTGCCATGGCAGTGTAATCTAGTGAGAGTTACTTGCACAAAACTACCCTCTTCCCATATGCTAAGCCTATATTTTAGGACAGCCACATTTGCCAAAAAGGAGGAACAGCACCACCAAAAAAAGAGGGTGAAAGAGAACACAGATTTGCATAGAATTTGCATATTATATGTATAGATGCTGATTTAGAAGAAATGCTGTCATTTAGATGGAACTACAATACATCTTCTCACTATATTGAGGAAGATTTTTGACTAGTTGACTGTGTACCTCCTGTCAAGGTGCGAACTCTTGTTGAGTAACATCAATCTTCTGACTGGCCTTTATTTTTAAACTGAACTTGCACCAAGCAACCCTTCAAATGGGGGCAAATGTCCATCCTAGTATATCTACGCTGCATATCTCAGGTGCTTCTCTGAGTTCGTGTTTTATTATTTTCACCAACATGATGAAGTTTTACATAGATATAAATCTAAACAAATTTGAAATAAAAAAACATTCAGGAATCAATAAAAATGGATGCCACCTAGAAGCTACTGGACAAAATTTATTATCAAAACCATTGCATTCTTTATTTTCTAGGGAGTTATAAACATTTATATGTTCTGGGCCTTGGTGAGGGGGGGATGAAGTCATATCTGGTACGATCATTATTAATGCATCCTTTTTAGTCACAGAGAGCCAGTGTGGTGTAGTGGTTAAGAGCGGTAGTCTCGTAATCCTGGGGAACCGGGTTCGCGTCTCCACTCCTCCACTTGCAGCTGCTGGGTGACCTTGGGCCAGTCACACTTCTGTGAAGTCTCTCAGCCCCACTTACCTCACAGAGTGTTTGTTGTGGGGGAGGAAGGGAAAGGAGAATGTTAGCCGCTTTGAGACTCCTTAAAGGGAGTGAAAGGCGGGATATCAAATCCAAACTCTTCTTCTTCTTCTCTTCTCAGTAAAATTCTTAGATACACTTAGGTCCTGAAAGGTGATCTTTAGAAACAAAAACAAAATCCCACCTTGTACCCCCCCCCTTTTGTAATTGTTATGTATTGGAAATCAATAAAACTGTATATATGTATTTACATTTACATTTTACATTTTACATTTATTGAATTTACATACCGCCCTATACCTGGAGATCTCAGGGTGGTTCACAGAACAAAACTATATGTAAAAAAAACCTACATGTTTTTTTTAAAAAGTGGTATTTGGGTCCCTTTTAAACCTGCTTGCATATAGGCAGTCCAATTGTCAACAACCTGATGAATGCTAGGTCAGTTCCCTCTCAAGTTTGACATGTTCCATGCAAGAGAGTCAAGCTAAGTGCAGACAGGACTTTGAGTTTCTAATAACTAGAGTGCATTTCTTCTTTCAGTAATTATTTGCCTGAAACAGAATTTATACCAGGACTGGATTTTTACACCATAACTCACAAATTCCAGGTTTATCAAGATCATTGTCTGAGGAATCTGTCCATGCACGGCACTTGGATGCTTCCCCTGCATATATAAAGGTAAAGGGACCCCTGACCGTTAGGTCCAGTCATGGACGACTCTGGGGTTGCGGTGCTCATCTTGCTTTATTGGCCGAGGGGGCCAGCGTACAGCTTCCGGGTCATGTGGCCAGCATGACTAAGCTGCTCCTGGCGAACCAGAGCAGTGCACGGAAATGCTGTTTACCTTCCCGCCGGAGCGATACCTATTTATCTACTTGCACTTCATGCTTTCGAACTGCTAGGTTGGCAGGAGCTGGGACTGAGCAACGGGAGCTCACCCTGTTGCAGGGATTCGAACCACTGACCTTCTGATCAGCAAGTCCTAGGCTCTGTGGTTTAACCCACAGTGCCACCCATGTATATAGTGCATATATAGTGAGAGGTAAATTTTATGTGAACCACCGACCTTCTGATCAGCAAGTCCTAGGCTCTGTGGTTTAACCCACAGTGCCACCCATGTATATAGTGCATATATAGTGAGAGGTAAATTTTATGTTTGGGAGCATTTATTATTATTATTATTATTATTATTATTATTATTATTATTATTATTAATTCAACTTATACACCGCCCTATACCTGGAGGTCTTAATTTTAATTGAGAAAACAGCACAAATGAGCTTTATATGTGTCAGATTCTTCCGCAGCTTTATTTTTAAAAATTTAAACACCCCAAAACATGGGCTATGTGATCACAGATCTTTCACATCATGTTTACTTTTGCCTTGATAAGAATTCACATCTGAACTCGCCTTGAACCTTCCAATGATTTCAAGGATAAAGCAGCCCCAACTCTTGTCCTTAGCCTAGGTCAATAGTAATTGAAGAAGTACAGAAATTCTGATTTATGCTGTCTGGATCAATTGTTCTCAGCTTGAGGGTAGCTTCAGACATGATGAAAATTAGGCTAGAGGATGCATGAGTAACTAACATTTGCTCTTTGGGGAGGGCTCTTTCAGGTGTAACATCTGTAGTGGATTATGGCACATATCTACCTAAAAAAAAAATGTGGCTGTGTACACACTAGCCAGGTTTGTAACACCATTTATTTCATTTTATTTTTATTTTTGCTGAGTCTGGAATTGCTTGTGCTTGTCCTCAACATGTTGCTTTCAATCTAGATTGATGTTAGATTGTACTATCTACAAGGGTGGCTGTGGTTACTTGGTGTGGATTTGAAACCTGCCCCTTGATTGGATGATCCATGCCTTTTCGTCTCTGCGCATGCCCTGGGTGAATGAAGACAGCAATCTTGGTATCCGCCCACCCACAATGTTGTTGCAGTCTGAAGCCACATACATGTCCAAGCACTCATATACACACTGCTGAGAGGTTTAGGATCTTTGACTGGAGTTATGAAGTGTGTTTGTTATGAATATGCGGTAACCCTAAACCTTATGCCAAAAGAACTTCTCACACCAAAGGAATAAAAAAAGCTTGGCTTCTTATATGAAATACAAGAGACAGAATATAGAAATGCTTCTTCAGACTGCACAATTACAATTTAAGGAGGCAGCAACTCCTACAACACACACACACACCCTTGATCTGAAGGGTGAAAGATTCCCTATGCTGAAGAGCCTACAGAAATGTGGGTGTGGCAATTTTGCCAGCAGGGCCCACGCTAAGAGCAAGAAACGAGAAGGAAGAATATATCTGTCCTTAAAGTGAAGCAGGTGTGTGTGCTGTTACCCTGGAGCTAGGATTGTTAGCTAACTACTGGGAATGCTGGGGTTCTTAGCTCATGCCTCCAAGGGGGAAGGTAGGGGCTTTGAGATGAGCAATTGCTGCCCCCCCCCATTTCCTGCCCGTTTCTCACCTTGCTCATCCTAGTGAGAAATGGCTAAAAACTGTCTGCTATCCTGTTTGCTTCTCACTCTCTGTGTTTTGCTTAACAAAAGGGCGGAAGAAGTGAGCAGTTAACTGAACCTGGCCATCTCTTTTTCTGCCTCCCATTAACTTGAAGGTCTTGTCAGGAATTTGAACTGCTAGCAACTGGATTTGCATGTACTGACCTTCTCAAGGTGTGAAGTGTTTTCCAGAGAGGAGTCCAGTACCAGGTTTGTACCAAGTCAGGATGAAGAACCACATGTCATGTTTAAGTTATGTCAATCTTATTCTTATGCCATGATCTACAGAGATAAACCATGTCGTAAGTTCAGATTCACACACTTCTGTTCACAGTTTTATTGGGCAGGTGTGGATACACCCCCAGCACTCCCAATGGAATGTTTTCAAATGGACACACTGTAGGCTAATGCAAACTCAATGCAATGCAATCAGTTTTTAATTTCAGAATGAAGCTATTTGCTCAAGAAGCCTTTTCAGAGAGTCTAGATCGGGCATTCCCAAACTTGGCCCTCCAGCTGTTTTAGGACTACAACTCCCATCATCCCTAGCTAACAGGACCAGTGGTCAGGGATGATGGGAACTGTAGTCTCAAAACTGCTGGAAGGCCAAGTTTGGGGATGCCTGGTCTAGATTGTGTGTGAACCACATAGGGGAGGGTACTCAGTATCCATCAATTCTAGAATAACATGTGTGAGAGGTACCCACCTCTGGAGCATGCACATTTCACCATGGGTTTGATGCACTGATGTTCACTTTGGATTTTAGCCTCCACAGAGCACAAAAGTATTAATGATCGAAAAGTGGCCTCCCTCTCCCCTTGCTCACTTCTGTGAAATGTGCAAGCAGCTCTTAGCAGAACATTAAAAATAAAATAAAATTATATGCTCTTATGTCTTATGCAGAAGTGACTGGATCGGGATTACTGGGAAACCTACAGAGAAATGTCGTTCTTTGTTTTAACTCTCTACCTTGTGCTGTCAATTCACAAGGAAAAATATATATATTAAAACGGACGTACTTCTAAAGCCTCAGTTATTCCGGATCTTTTGTACAGACTTTAGGTCTTTGAGGGCAGCTTCTCTCCTCCTTGCTAAGTATGAAGAATTGCAGACAATTCCCAGCACAGCTGCTCCAGTAAGGCTTCCCTGTGATGAGTAAAAGACATTTGGAGCCTCCACTAATTGCTGCTGGTAACTGCTTACTCATAAGTAGTAGCCTTCTCCCCTCCCCTTTTTTGCCTAGTCACTTTTGTTTCAAGATGGGTGTGACTTTTGATTCCGCTCCCCTCCCTGTTGTGTCACTCCTTCAGTTACTTTGAATTGGAATAAAAACTGCAGCAAACTTCCGACGCTGCCTCTCCGTGCAGTCTTAACAAGACCTGGGACCTTTTTTCTCCTTCCTTTTGCTTCCTGCCCCTCCTTTGTGCAGGCAGGGAGAGAGGAGCTCCTTGACTTTTACACATTAACTCGAAGAGAGGAAACAATGGCCAAGGTCTGGTTGGGTGCAGCTGTTGGATTTTACTTGTTGCAGCTTTCTTTAGCCCGGATAGGTAAGTGGCTTATGAATGAAATCCCTTATACTAGCCGATGAGCGTATGAGATACTTCGGAGAGCAAAAACTTCCTCCGGCTTGCCAGCTGGACTGTTCAACTTCATTGACATTTTACCGTGCGTTTCCCGCGTGACAAAGACACTGAAAGGGAACCTGTGAAATTTTTTATTACAAGAGGGATGCATGGGTGTGTTTTGTGTGGAGGCAGGATAGAGAAGTATAGAAGGTTCTTTTAGCTTGAAACACTGAGGTTTAAAGCTAACAATGTTTGCTGGACAGAGAAATGAGCTTCTGCACATCTGGCCATATTCAGCCTTGCGAACCACAGTTATGTATTTATTTTTGCTCCGTTCCTTCTGTGAAGCAGACATCGGAGGGAGGGAGGGAGGGAAAGGAAACCTTACAATAGCTGTATTCTTGAGCTGCAGGAGAAGCAAGCGCTTGCATGCTTGCAAGATGCAGAAGCCATAACGACTTCTCTTCTCCACGCTGGGAATGAAATTTGGAGAGTTTTCAGGGCAGAAAGTGAAAAGTGCTCGCTGGCTTGCAGAACTTTAATTTGAGCATGACTAGTGAGGAGGTTTAGAAGCAAACTTTAAGCCAGTCTGGCAGGAATGGGCAGCTCATTTCCCTCCTTGCCCCCCAGCTAGCTTTCCGAAGTCTGCCTGTGAATAATAAAACGAAATGCCTGTTTGGCAATGAAAGTGCTCATGCATATAAGAAAATCACATGCCCCGAATGACAAAATAAGTCTTTAAAAGTTTGATGTGATACAGAACCACAAGTATTTGCGAAGAAATAACTGTGCCTTCAACAGAGACCCATTGTAATAGAAATTGCCATGAGCTGTTTTGAAGGGAATCTATTATCCTTATCCACCCCCCTCCCCCAGATCATTGGAAGCTTACAAAATACTTTTTTTAAAAAAGTCTTTGGCGCCTTAGTGTTTTTAATACTTATTTGAGCATAAAGAAGTAAATTGGATAATAGGTTGCTGTACTGATTCCTAAATGGGTGTGTCAGAGTGCACAGTTCTAACCACGTTTTCGGAATTTCCAGAATTTTTTGAAAAAAATTGCAGCAGAACTACTTCTTCGGTGATCAGGGTTTTACTTTATAACACACACACATGTTACCAGGTACCCAAGTATGCACTTTTCAAACATAAGGAGGTGTTCTTGGTTTGTGATATATGAGGTGTGGCTAACATTTTGGATTAGATATAACATGTGTATGTACATATGTATACTTTAGAATGGCTATGTTTCTTATTTAGTAATTCCTTGCTCAGCTAATATTCCCTTTTATGAACTGCCAAACCTTCTATAAATAAGCGCAGCCTGCAATTACTCTGGGTTGTGTTGCATTTTAGCTGTAGAAAAGAGAGAAGGATCTCCCCTTCCCATCTAATCCTCGATGTGGTTAGGAAAAAACATGTCAAGCCGCATGTATGTCTTGCAGGAGAGTTTCTTTAGGGGTTTAGCAAGGTATTAGATTATAGCTACATTATATTTTGGTCGGTATGCGGTACATTCCAGGCAAGCTTTATAGTGACAAATGGCTTTGCAACTGCACTTGGTTCCCTCCTCCACCAGCACCACCCTGAGCTAGAGACGGGCAATACAGTAGTTGGTCTTTTTCAGTGAGAAGATTTTATATGAGTAGAAGCAATGAAAACAGTTGGGGAGGCAGACAATGCATGGCATGTAACATCTCAAACTGTTTTCAACTCTCTTCAAAAAAGACAGAACTGTATCTTCCTATCTCGGTGTATCTGAATACAGACAATCCTACAGGACTAGATGGAATTCTCTTTAGCATTTCTGTCGCTTTTCTGACAGGTCGTGTAGTGGGATATCGGATTCTAGTCCACAGCCAGAGACATGCTCAGCTATAAAGCCTTGTGGATGTCCTGGGGCCCACTACTGTCTCTTAGTTTAACCTGTAGCTTGCCAGATTCCTCTTTGATAATGCCGTATATGCTGCCATGAGATTTGAGAAACAGGAGCAGGATTAGGATGTGACAAATGAGTTACAAAGTACTTTATAGTCCTTGTTACCTTGCATTGATTCAGACCATTTGTCCAGCTAGGTCAGTATTGTCTAGACTGAGTGACAACGACTCTTGCATTTTCCAGCTCCGACTGAAGACGTCAAAGCTTGGAAAGCTTTGACTTTCCCCCTTAAAATAGCTATACAATTATTTCCATTTTGCTGAGGCCAAGTGGAGACTTGGTCACTGAGCAGCCATCCTGATTTGTTTGCAAGGAGATTAGATGACACTTGCTTTGTAATGAGCATTCCTTCCGATTTGTTTGCAGAGAAGTTAGATGATGGCTGCATCAAAACAAATGCCCTTTTCCAGGGCATTTCCCCATCACTTTCCTTATTGCATAAGGTCCGGTCTTTTGGGAGAACAGGTTTGTTGCACAAGGGGCTATCCTTTTAACAACCTGAGTTTGTGTGTATGTGACTGAAATAATGACGGTCTGTAAGTACCCTAAGAAACAGCAGATTGCACAAAGCCACCCATTCAAGTAATTTAAACCCAGATCTCCCAGTTCCCAGCTGCCAAAGGCTACAGATCCAAATTGCCTCTCATTCCTATGCCTGGGGCGATTGACTCTTCAATAGTGCAATCTATTTAATCTAGAACCTTTCTGATACTCAGTTTATATGCTCCTGGAAGTTGATGCAGCATGGCTCCTCAACCACTACTCCTGGAAACATTCTATGGAACCAAATCTGGGTCAGCAGAGCTAGTGACACATCATTGCTTCCCATATTAATGTTTCTGTACCATGAGGCATGGAGAGGAACCATGTGCTGGCCTTGCTTTCTTGAATTCCTTCCTTCAAATGTTAGGCGCAGCATGGGAGTGGTTGTGCCTCTATCGGTAGTGTATAGGTTGGGCCTTGCAATGAAAGTGAAAACCAGCCTCATTTGGGTGTATCCAGATATCTCCAGGGTTTGGTAATAGAAGACTTGGGAGTGCCAAGAAATAGCAAGGGACACACAGGAAGGCAAAGTCTTTGTGCTGAAGAGGCAGTCTAAGTAAGGTGAGGTGATGAAACCAGAAACGTTACCTGTAGAAGAGAATGGGATTCTGTCTACTGTTCTTAAAGAGGGTTCTGTTTTTCTGCCTTCTGAACAGAAGGCTGTATTTTATACGGTATGCCCTTTATTCACATTTGTAGTGAATCTAATATCCTTTCTTTATGCTGGTTTTCATGTGCTGTTATTTTGGCCATTTCATGAACAGACTAAGGTAATTAGGTGTATTAAGTGATATGCCTGAGCTGGAACTTCGCAAAACCACACCTTGTCAGGTCTGTGTTTCCCTTTGCATTCTCATGTGTCCATTTCTGGGCCCAGTTCAGAATTCTGGTTTTGATCTTTAAAGTCTTGATTGGTGTGGGACCAAAGTTCCTGGAAGATTGCCTTTGTCCACATGTATGTACTCTCACCTTAAGAGCTTCTTCCCAGTTCCTTCCTTTGGTGCACCCACCAGGTGAGGTCCTACTGAGACAAGGGGCATCTCAGTGGTGGTAGCCAGGATATGGAATACCTTTGTCACAGAGAAAGCCCAGTGCCTACCTTGATGCCATTTGGTGCCAAGCAAAAATGTTATTGTTTTCCTAGGGTTTTAAATCATTTTGCTTCTGCTTCTTGTTCTTATACTGCTTTTATATGCTTTATTGTTGGCCTGCCTTCTTGTGCATTTGAATTTTTTTCTTGTTGTAAGCTGCCCAGGAGAACTTGTTGACACATACCCAGCTAAAAGAATCATAGAATCATAGAGTTGGAAGAGACCACAAGGGCCATCGAGTCCAACCCCCTTCCAAGCAGGAAACACCATCAGAGCACTCCTGACATAGTACATGAATAGAAATAGTACATGAATGTTGTCGGAGAACAGTTATGGATTTTTTCCTTCCTTATAGGCACTGTTGGATTTGGGGGGGGGGGCAGTCACTCTTTTTTGGGTAGGGTTGAGAGACTCTAAGTATTTAAGTTACCTTTGGGAATTTCCTCCCATTAAATATTAGGCTCCTTCTCTGCTGTCTCTTTTTGTGCCTACTGAAAGCCTGCCTCTTCCAACAAGTTTTCTTTTATGTAGAGATCTCTTATAGTCTGCATATGTATTGGGATTTTTCAGATGTTTTATTGTTTGTGGGTTTGCCATCCTGGGCTTCTTTGTAAGAAAGGGCAGGGTATAAAATAAATAAATAGCTATGAAAAGCTTCCCGCATACTGGGGATGCCCCAGATATGATAATAGCATGACCTGCTACCACAAAATGTCAAAGTTGTATTCTGGTTTTCGCAACTGGCCGAGGGAATAATCCTAGCAGCATGAATGAGAGTGCAGCAAAAATGCAATCCAAGCAAGAAGTGTGAGGTCATTACAGCTGCAGTTGTGGATTCCTGGATCTGCTTGAGAGAGGGACTGGAAGATGATACTTTCTGGAAGCAAGAGGGGTAGAGAAGGGGGGGGGGAGGAGCAGCAAAGGAAGAATTGAAGATGGTTACAACACAGTCCCAAGCAATGCTGGAATGGGTTTAGTCATGCTGGCCACATCACCTGGAAAGTTGTCTGTGGACAAACGCAGGCTCTTTTGGCATGAAGTGAGATGAGCATCACAATCCCATAGTCGCCTTTGACTGGATTAAACCATCCAGGGGTCCCTTACCTTTTACACCAAAGTTATGGTTAAATAAATTTTAAATTGCAAACCAACTAATAAAAAACCCTCATGCCTCATTTGAAAATTAAAGGGTCTCTTCTGGCTGTATCATGAGAGTGATCATAATATCACAAAAGTTAAAAACACTGGAACTAAAAACAAAAACTTTATCAAAAATTAAAGCCTGAAATATTTCAAAGCCTTTATTTATTTATGTTACCCCGCCTTTTGTTGTAATGACAAAATGGTTGCAGTTCAGCAAATAAGTCACAACATGGAAATAATCTGCTTTTGTTAGGAAACAATACCTTTCAGGTTGAACCTGCTGTCTGTGAGCTATTAAATAACAAGCATCAGCAAAACTGGCAAAACTGGAGGGAAGGATGGGAAGGACAGATGTATCTTAATGAGAAAAAGTTTATGAAACATTGGATAATTTTACTTCTATTAAGACCTTTCCAGTGTGTTCAGCTTTTTTCCTTAGGATACATGTCCACAGGATACCTCCAGTGAGCAGAAATCTAGGTGAAGAATGCTACAAAGAGTTAATGAGAATTGGTTTATGCATTGTCGTAACTGAATTCAAATACTTCTCTGAGGTAGAATTTCATAAGGAGGGCAATTATAGAATCATGTGGCTTGTTCCCTTTTCCACCCCTTTTCTCTCTTAAACTGGGTACAAGGTTTTCAGCAGGAAAATATGGCTCATGGCTCTCTCTTCTCTGTTTCATTTTTTCTAAATATAACCTCTCAGATACAAGTGGTGCAGCCTTAAAATTTAAAAGAGTCTTTTAACATCTAACCTGCAAATGAAAAAGCCACCTAGTCTTCTGAACATTCAACTACTCAAGAGCAAGACACAAATGTGTGGCATAAACAGTTTAAACTTAAGTTTAACAACACTTGCTCTGAATAGATGTTGTGGTTTGACTGTTTCCTGCAGAGGATGGCCAAAACAATGATTTTTTCCCCCTTCAAAAGCCATGGAAACAGTTACCTTACAGTGTACACAATCGCAACTCTCTTTTTCTCATTCAGCAGTTACAATTACAATGCCTACAATTCAAAATAGAATGGTGTTCCAGTTTATTCTAGTTCCAACCTGGTCCATGTTGTTTGCATGACTCCAGCAAGGGCAGAACACAAAGTGTGGGGCTGGATTCACAGATTAGTGTAGTATTTTATTAGTATTTTCCTGAGAAGCTTTATATTTATTGAGTCATTTTAAATATTTACCCTCCACTTTTTAGGGCAATGTTCTAATGAGGTGGCTTTTCACCAATAAATAAAGAATAATTACAGTAAAAATAGACAATGTAAATTAATGGAAACTAGACACCAACCAAAAACAACACAAATCCAGAATGACAGAGTTCCAATCATGAAGTCTTAAGCATAAGGATCCAGAGAGACCTCATTATTAAAAGTAGTAAAAATTAATCAGAGAAGTCTTAAGTAAAACAAATGAGTCATTAGAGCTGATTAAAAAGCAACCAAAAGGGGTCTGTCAATGATGGGGGGAGGCAGTTCTAAAGATTCAAAGCTAACTAAAGCTCTGACTTTGTTGTTGTCAACCTGTTTTTTCCTGGCAGACCAAGAAACTCTGAGGTGAATGATCCTAAGGTTCAAGCAGGTTAATATGGGCATAGGCAGGGTACAGGAATGTGTGGTAGCATCTCAGCTCCAGGGGTTTCTGGATGAGTCAGATTATCTAGATCCATTCCAGTTTCAGGCCTAATTATGGGATAGAGACGGTTTTGATCACCTCGGTAGATGACATCTGCCAGCAGTTGGATAGGGAGAGTTGTCCCAGTTGGTTCTGTGGGACCTTTCAGCAGCTTTTTATACTCTTGACCATGGTATCCTTCTGGGCTCCCTTGTTTCTGATCTGGCCTCCGCACCAGCATGCTGATGGCACCTAACTATTACAACAAATAGCACCAGGTCCAGAAGGCCATCCAAGATGTGTACCTGATTCATCAAGGGCAGTGCAACTCTATCCAGAACGGGTTGCAAACCTCCATCCAGATGGGAACTTTCTACGCAAACAGTACTCTCCACCCCCTTGTATTTCAGCTTATTTGCCTTCCTCCAACCACAGTCAGAGTTTAGTGCTGCAGCTGGAGCCATGATACATCTTTGGGGTCCACACAACAATGCACAGAGTGGATTTTGACAGTCTTTTCTCCCCGCTTTTCATCCGTTTTCTTCTGGAGGCCATCACTAGCATAATGGTGAAGACATGCATTGCACCTTGGATTCCTAGGTTATCTGGGGAGTTCAAGATGGGAGTTCAACACTGCACAGCCACTAGCTCTTAGCAAGCTAGCTGATTACAGCTTGTCCAAAACATGGAATTTCAACGGCAGCCGTAAGTTGCTTTAAGTAGAACACATTTGATGCTTGGAAGTCACTTACACGTGGAGAAAAGTACAAAATCTGAAAAGTACCTCACTGAAGATTCCTGAATAAGCTTAGCAGTCATGGAATAAGAGGAAATGTCCTCTTGAGGATCAGGAACTAGTTAAGTATTAGGAAGCAGAGAGGAATAAATGGACAGTTATCCAGATGGAGGAATGTAGAAAGTGGACTTCACCAAGGATTTCTATTGGGAATATACTTTTAAACTTGTTTATGAATGACCCAGAGTTAAGGGTGAGCAGTGAAGTTGCCAAGTTTTTTATGATATTAAGTTGCTCAAACAAAAAAGGTTGTGAAGAGCTCCAAAAGGGCACCTCCAAACTTAGTGAATATGGGGTAAAATGGCAGGTGCAAGTCTGTGCAAACAAATGTAAGGTGGTGTATGTGTTGGGGGGCCGCGTAATTTCACATACAAGCTCAAGCGGTCTGAACTGTCAGTGACTGACTGGGAACAAGACCTTGGGATAGGATCGGACAAATTACTTGAAGATAAAGGCTATCATAGGCTGCTAGGGTTGCCATACATCTGGAATTTCCCAGACATACCCAGAATACTGCATTCGGAAGCAGTGTCCGGGCGGAAATCAGCAAAATGTCTGGGAAAATTCCATGTGTATGGCAACCTAGGTTGGTAGTGTCGTTTTTGCTGATTTCCCTTAAAAATAGCTCAAAACTGTCCATTTTTGTTGCGATTTTCACTTTTTGAAATATGGCGACCCTATTGGCTACTATCCATGATAGCTATGTTCTGCCCCCATGGTCTGATGCAGTACGCTTCTGAATATTAGTTGCTGAAAACTGCAGGAGGCGAGAGTGTTCTTGTGCATGTGTCCTGTTTGTGGGTTTTCCACAGGCATCTGGTTGGCAACTGGGAGAACCAGATGCCGGGCTAGGTGGTCCATTGGTCTGTTTTTATCCATTACAGTTTATAATACACCATAAAGCTTATGAATTTGTTGCATTTTAGCTTGGACAAGATGACCCTCATGGTCCCTTCCAACTCTACAATTCTATGATGGTATGAGCAGTGGAATAGTGCAGTCAAGCACACATAGTGGTGCATGCATGTACTAGCCTTTTTTTAGACAAAGCGAAATGTTTTCAGTTTATGAAATTCATATATCAAGCACTCTTGACATTCCCTTAACCAACATCCAGCCCTTCAGAGTTATAAGATAACTTTTCTAATTTCAGTCACCCATTGTGGGATTTCAGTTGAAACCACCCAACTTTTTTTAGTGTGGTTGCACGATAAATTTCAAGTAAACTTTCACAGGGCTATAAAAACATGTTGAATAATATATATTTGACAGTTGATGCTGCAGATAGAATCCCGGCTGGAAAGAGGAGAATGCCAAATCTGACAGCTTGTCAGTTCCCCGATCTTCAAACCACAAGCAGTCACTCTGGTAGTGTTGCCTCTACTGTATCATCAGCTGTTGCTGGCTGCGATTTTCCTGCTCCTGGCTTTTGCTGACCCCACCCACAGCATGAAGGGGATGTTTGGATGTGAATTAAATAATGTAGAAGAAGAAGCTTGAAAAGATCAGAAAAGAAATAAGAAAGCGGGTGCCTTAAATGGCTTTCTTTTAATTCCATTTAATGAATGTGCAGTTTTACACAACTCTCTCCCTTTTGCTTCTTAAGCCTTTATTGGTATACACAATGTGGACAAATATCCACGTGCACATTTCCCTCGAAGTAAACTGAGAGAATTTTTTTGTTTAAATATGTGTTGTAAGTTCTAAGCACTTTGCAAACATCCTCTTAACTAACTTGCCAAGCCATGGAACGCTTCTGAGGAATTCTGCTCTAATCCTGAGCTCAGCTGTTGCATGCTTATTTTGTGTATAATTTTTATTTGATTTAAAAAAAAACTATTAATTGCACAGGTAATTATGCTGCCAAAGATAACTCTTTGGGGTGACCTTGATTTGGGGGGAAGGTTAAGCTCATGATTCAGTTTTCCCCACGGAAATATGTTGGGCTTAAAAGTGCTGAACAATGGCTGGCTTATGTCATGCTCATTCCTAGGAAACTTCAATAATTACTGGTATATGCAAGCTTGAAACAAAAAAACACAAGTGGTGATACGCAAGACATGAATGATCTAGTTGAGATTCCTGCATTGCAGCGCGTGGACTAGATGACCCTTGGGATCCCTTCCAACCCGACAGTTGTATGATTCTATGATTCTGTATTTGTCTACGCAGAAGTAAGGCTCATTGTGTTTAATGGGTTTTATTCCCAGTTAAGTGTCTAAGACTGTAGGCTAAAGGGATAGCACTGTCCAAATAGATAGACTTCGTAGTATACTAATCTGTAGTATCCATAAGTAAGTAACTACGTTAAAACTCAATAAGGATTTAAACTCGCTCAAAAGATGAACCAAAACTTTTGAGCTTGCAGAAAATAACTATCAGGCATGCTGTGCTAAAAAGGCTGCCTTGTTTGCTAGGGATGGCACTATTCTCAAGTGATTCCCGCGTTGGCACTTAATTTGGAGAAGGGTATGGAACGGAAGGGTGGTGCTGTGGGTTAAACCACAGAGCCTAGGGCTTGCCGATCAAAGGTCGGCTGTTCGAATCCCTGCAACAGGGTGAGCTCCCGTTGCTCGGTCCCTGCTCCTGCCAACCTAGCAGTTCGAAAGCACGAAGTGCAAGTAGATAAATAGGTACCGCTCTGGCAGGAAGGTAAACGGCGTTTCCATGCGCTGCTCTGGTTCTCCAGAAGCGGCTTAGTCATGCTGGCCACATGACCCGGAAGCTGTACGCCGGCTCCCTCGGCCAATAAAGTGAGATGAGTGTTGCAACCCCAGAATCATCCGCGACTGGACCTAATGGTCGAGGTCCCTTTACCTTTACCTATGGAAAGGAAATGGTTGATTCTGGCATTAACAAACTCCCCAAAAAGGAAAAGGGTCTGCAGTATACTTACTGCAAGTCATGACATGATGCTTTGATTTTGGAGAACTGCTGTGCAAGGCATTGCCAAAGGGAAGTGAGTACGTGATGTCGATTTTCACTTTGTGGGGTTTTTTTTTGTTTGCTTGCTTCTGGGTGTGGACCTAAGCAATCGGATGCAGCATGCATGGGCAAATATCCTAAGCATTACAACTTCGTTTTTCATGCCTCAGCTTCCCATACTGAAATGTGTGTGACTTCCACGTGCCTGGAAAACTTTCTGTATTATTTAGAAAATGCCAACATGACTGGGCAGGGCTTTTTTTTAATTTTAAGGATGGCTAAACCCAGAGCTGTCAATCAGGCTTAGTCTCTAACTTCTGCATCTGTAGGCACAGATGTGCTGGTGCTAGGAGGACCTTTGGCAGTACTCTTTGGCACTAAATGAATAATGGTGAAAGTAGTTAACAGTGAGCTAGTGGCATTATCTCAAAAAAAAAAAAATCCATAAAATTTTATTAATGTTTTTTCATAATACAATTAAAACACGTATCTAAATAAAAACAAAAAGAGAAAGAGGAAAAGAAAATGCACATAGCTGTCAAAGATAGCTCTTAACCCTTGTCTCACACAAAAAGAGGTGGATGCTTTCAGATTTCACGTGGGAGCTTTTCAATAGATATATATTTTCAGTAGGAGCACCTTCTAGCCTACCAGAACCTTGTGATCTTCATCAGAAGTCCTTGTCTGGGCCACACTAGGTTTGGGATTAGGTGGCTAGTGACTGGAAGGCTAGTGACCTTCTCACTCGTGCATTTGTAATATCCTCACCAGAGAAGCTCACCTTCCCCCTAGTTTAATGAATTTCTGGTACCTGGTGATAACTTTAATTTTCAGGCATTTTAGTAATTTGGATTGGTTGACATATGGCAACCTGACAGATTAGGTGGCCGAGTTGGGGAAACTGCAGGGGTCCCCACACCTGGAATGCAGTGGATGAGCCTACCCTAGAAAAACCTTCATGATCAAGGTATCTCCTGTGCCAGATAACCCAACTACTTCTAAAGGCTGTTGCCCTAAAATACAAGAATTTTGCACCAGCAGCAAAAAGCCTGCTGCACTGCACTTAAATGTTCTGCTAACAGAATCTGTGATGCTGCATGGGAATTATCAAGAACCAGAAGTTCTCAAAAGAAGATAACCAGAAGTTATCAAAAGTTAAGAAGAAAATTCAAACCATCAATTTCAGGTATCTGGAGTCTGCAATGTTCAGCAACAGATAAATCATGTGAGATGTCCACTTATCTGTTTCAGCTCTAATGAAGAGTTTGCTTAGATCAATGGCAAACTCCTAAATCATATCACCACGACAATAATCAAATGTCACCCATGTGTGTGGACTGTCTCACCAAGAGATTTGTCTGTACCAATAGTACAGCTTTTATTGTCACCTTGAAAAAGTCATTCTCCTAAATCTGAGGGAAGTCGGGAAGCGTCTTGAAACTTAGATCTGATTTTTGCCGACAGCAAGTTCCAGCCCTGACGTAACGATAGCTGCTGCCAAACAGCTTTTAACTTGCACAATCTTTTAGGACCCTTAGAGGACCCTTTGCTAGTTAAATAGCTATAACAGAAGAATTGCAGGTCTGACTCCTTGTATATCCAGTTTTAAACACATTCTTTCATTCTTTCAAATATATTTCTGAGAATGGTGAAGTAATAATACAGCTTATTTGGAAAGCAGTGTTAACATGTTTCATACACCATCCTTTGGTAGGGAATATGGAATGGGGTCCAAGCAATGTTATCAGCATTAAATATTTGATCACAAGAGATAACTGGTTGGAGTGTAATTAAGAAGGCAAAGTGGGTTCTACTTCATAGAGAGCATGTGTTGCGGTGGGAGCGACCATGACATCCCCTATTGCTGGGCGGGTTAGTTTGGCCACAAATTTGATTGGCCACCTTCAATTGTTGCTGGGGGAAATTTATTGTTGCAATTTTATTTGATTGATGGGGGTGCTATATATGTTCCCTGTGCGCAGCGTTGAGCTTCCTCTTTTTGCTGCGCTCATCGGATTACCCGCCCACCCTCCCTTTATTTAGGGTTTGTTCGCGCTGACCTTGCTATGCCTGTCATGGGGTCGTCTGCTTTGGAGCAGGGGCCTGGTAGGAATTTTACCATTTGGCTGATTGGCTGGTACCATTTGGGTTTTGCCTACTGTGTAGCAAATTGTCACAACTTGTAAGGTTGCCGTTAGGCATCGGTTAACTTTTGGTTGGTGGAGGGGCATGGATTGGCTGTGCCTGCCCCTCCAATGCTGCTGCTGCAAGGGTATTCTGTTAAAGGAATCCATGGGATCGCCATTCTTTTGTCCGAATCCCTGTCAAGGGACTAGGGCCACGCAAGACCCCTGGGAGCATTTGGTGAGAGGTGTGAGCCTGGCACCCAGCTTTATTCTCTCCCCAAAATTGTTTACCCTTACTGATTTCCACAGGGGTGTGGTTGTCAGTTCTGTTCCTACCTCCAAATGGGAACAGATAGTCGCTAACCAATGCCTAAGCAACCACTCACATACTGTAATTCAATAAAGTTGTGGCCAAAATTATGCCAAAAACCAAAACAAAAATGATGTGTGAAATGTGTTGTTATTCGGGGGTGTCTTGGGGGTCCTCGACACGCAACAATCCTTGGTGCTTTGATCTTTTCCCCGCAGGCCGTTGCAGATTTATCTGGTGGTTTTTAAGATGGTTTATGTTGTAAATCGCCCTGAGATCTGCGGCTGAAGGGCAGTATACAAATTCAGTAAATGAAATAAAAATAAAATAAGAATCTAACTAAACGTTATGTAAACTTGTGTATTGAAACCCATCTCTCCCCCCCCCCCCCATTTCAATGTAGTTTTTAAGAAACCCACTTTTTTGGGTCAGGAAGCTTCTTAGTGACAGGTTGAGTCAGGGTATGTACACATCATAGTATTCTAATCATATTCTTTCTCTCATTAATTCTGGGCACTGTCTTTTATCCTGTACAGAGTTATAACCTTTAACAAACTACAGTGCCCAGAATTATTTAAGTGAAAAGATATGCTTTGAATGTGCATTAAAGGTATAGTGCATGCCCAGCCTCAGAGTGGAGAACTGACAGGCAGAGGTATACTACATCCCTTCCCTGTCCCTTATTTTCTTCCTCAAACTGCTCTTCCTAGGAGTCAATGAATCTGTCAGTTTTGGCACCTTTCAGTTTCTCATGTTTCCAATTTTAAGTTCAGTTCATCCCACATTCAAATAAGTTCACGTAGAAAGAAAATCAAAAGGCTTGTATGAAAATTTGTATATTTTTCATATGCATTTCTCCCCATATATGCATTTTTTGCATGCAATTTTGCCAAGTATGTGCAACTTTGCAAGCAATTTCCCCCTAACGCAATGCGACATCACCCCCTGCAACAGCCCAGTAGGCAAGCTGAATCACAAGTAAGATAGCTTTCATTCAGGAAAGTACTAATGCAAATTAGGGTCTACATGCTCTAACTTAATAAAGAGCACTAGGGTCACATCAGCAGCCAAACTTTTGTTTCACTGACATATAAAGGAGTTGAAAGATATAATGCTTTATGCTGAATCATATTACAGGGTCTCTTGCATCTCTGGCATGCAATGTGCACTCCTCTGCCAAGATTCATCTGTAGAGATAGGGGCACACATAAACAAGCAATGCAAATCAGAATTGTGGGTGTTTCTTTTTTCTGGCACTTCCAGCACAATACAGAAGCCTATGAAATTCAAAGAAACACTTTTATGCCTGCAGCATAATCTGTGACAGTGGGTAGACTGTTGTTCTGTTTATATTAACAGTGTATTCCATCTGACTCAATATATAGTGAAAAGTTGCCTATAGTTTGAAATGCCCAAAGCATTGATTTTGAGCTTTCCAAGTGAATATCTGGGAGATATGCATGTATAGAAAATGTCCCAACAAAGGAGATACACAGTATAAGATGAAATCGGGAGGAAAAACTAGGATGAAGGTGTTACTGGACTGAGGAGATTTCTGAAGTAAGGATATTAAATGGGAACATAGAAATTAAGGAGGGAAATGCCATGGAAAAGTCAATAAAAGTCTGCTTGATTGTAAAATGGTGACAAAATCAATGGCAGAATTTGAAATGGGAAAGAGGATAACTTGACTGATGTTTTGAAGTCAGTGCAAAGTTCTTTAGAGAGATTGGAAACATCCCTTAGCAACCACAGAGAAGATTTATTTCAAATTGGAATAACCCCCTCCTGAAATATCTGAGACAATTCACCAACTAAGGAGAACACATCACTGCCAGGGATTGGCAGAAAGACGTGTTTATGTCTGCCAAATGATAATAACGTTATCTAGTAAATTCTCAGACACATTTCACTCCGAGGGTGTAGGATATAGATGACTTCACCCATGCAAGGTTTTCACAGCACCCTCCTCATGTTGTTGGTATCAAAATGCCAGCCTGTGTTTGTTCCCCATTTACTCCAGATCTACCCTTTCTGCTGTTCTGCAAGGTGTTCTGCTGAACTGGGCCAGTGAACAGGTAGTCATGTGGAATCTATGAAACTATTGCGTGTCAAGGTACACAAGCCACCCCAATAAAACACAATTCACACAAAATTTTTGTTTAAGGTTTTTGGCATAATTTTGGCCACAGCTTTATTAAAATACAAAAAAAGTGAGTGGTTTGCTTAGGCATTGGTTGCGACTATCTGTCCCCACCCGGGGACAGACTGACATTCACATGCCTGTGAAAGGGATTTTGGGGAGAAAGATGGAGCTGGGAACCATGCCCTCACCTCTCCCCAAATGCTCCTTGGGGCTCTTGCGTGGCCCTAGCCCCTTGACAGGGGTTCGGACAAAAGCATGGCGAGCCCCTGGATTTCTTTAATGGAATACTCTTGCAGCAGCAGCATTGGAGGGTCAGGCACAGCCAATCCATGCCCTCCACCAACCAATTCATAAAACCAATGCCTAACTGCAACCTTACAAGTTGTGACGATTTGCTAAATGGCACCAGCCAATCAGCCAAATGGACAAAATTCCTACCAGGCCCCTGCCCCAAAAGCAATCACCCCAGTTACAATCACCCCAAAAGCAATCACCACAGTTACAAATTTAGAGATTGAAGGAAGAAACATTCAGAACCCTGTGGATATTAGAAAGTGCTTCCAGAGATATTTCAAAAAATTATATACCCAAGGGCCGCAAGATGAGAATGAGATTAAACAATTTTTGGAAAAAAATGGACTGCCAAAATTGTCACAAGAAAATAGATCAATCCTGAACTGTAAAATAACACGACAAGAGATGGAGCAAGCCATTCAAAATATGAAATTGGGCAAATCTCCAGGACCAGATGGGCTGACCTCCAAGTATTATAAGACATTAAAAGACTATTTGATACAACCACTGATGGAGGTTAGCAATGAAATTATGGAGGGGAGGAGGGCGCCAGAATCGTGGAAGGAAGCTTTTATCACATTGATACCAAAATCGGAAGCTGAAAAGACACAACTTAAGAACTATCGTCCCATCTCTCTTCTAAATGTGGATTACAAAATTTTTGCAGATATTATGGCAAGTAGATTTAAAAAAGTTTTAAATGAAGTAATTCACAAGGACCAGGCGGGCTTTCTCCCAGGTAGACACCTGTTTGCTAACACAAGGAATATTATTGACATTTTGGAACTTTTGCAAACAGACATAAATACAAAAGCAGTGTTAATTTTCATAGATGCGGAGAAGGCCTTTGACAATATCTCCTGGAAATTTATGAAGGGAAACTTAAAAGAAATCGGAGTGGGACGGGGTTTTGAGAATGGGATTGATGCAATATATTCAGAACAAAAGGCTAAACTGATAGTTAACAATGTGGTTACAGAAGAGTTTAAAATTGAAAAAGGAACACGACAAGGCTGCCCTATTTCCCCTTTGCTATTCATTTCGGTTCTGGAAGTGCTCCTGAATATGATTAGAGGGGACAGGTTGGTGGAAGGAATTCAGGTCGGAGCGAAACAATATAAACTTAAAGCTTTTGCAGATGACCTAGTTTTGACCCTGCAGGAGCCAGAATCTAGTACGAAAAGAGTATTACAATTGATTCAAGACTTTGGTCGGGTGGCGGGATTTAAACTAAACAAACAGAAAACCAAGGTATTGGAAAAAAATTTGACAGTTACAGAGTCGGAACGGTTTCAGAGAGAGACAGAATTAAATGTGGTTAAAAAAGTAAAGTACCTAGGGGTAAACATAACAGCAAAAAATCTGAGTCTATTTAAGGATAATTATGAAAAATGTTGGTCAGAAATTAAGAGAGACTTAGATAGTTGGACAAAATTGAAACTTTCTTTGCTAGGCCGAATTGCTGCTATCAAGATGAATGTATTGCCAAAAATGTTGTTTTTGTTCCAAACACTACAGATTGTGGACAAGACGGAGTGCTTCCGGAAGTGGCAGAGAGATATCTCTAATTTTGTCTGGCAGGGCAAAAAGCCCAGAATTAAGTTTAAGATATTAACTGATGCGAAAGAGAGAGGGGGCTTCGCCCTGCCGGACTTAAAGTTGTACTATGAGGCCACAGCTTTCTGCTGGCTAAAAGACTGGCTACTTCTCGAAGACACTGATGTATTGGATTTGGAAGGTTTTAACAATGCTTTTGGTTGGCATGCATACTTATGGTATGATAAGGTTAAAATCAATAAGGCCTTTAAAAACCATATTGTCAGAAAAGCAGTGTTTAATGTCTGGACAAAATATAAAGACTTATTGGAAAATAAAACTCCAAGGTGGCTATCACCTCTGGAAGCTAAGGCCCGAAAAAGACCCAATATGGAGGCCAAATGGCCAAAATATTGGGAAATTTTAGAAAAAGATGGAGACAATTGGAAATTGCAGAGTTTGGAGAAAATGAAGGATAAAGTGCGAGACTGGCTACATTACGCTCAGATTAAAGAAGTTTTCAAAAATGACAAAAAGTTAGGGTTCCAGGTGGAGAAATCGAAATTGGAATCAGAACTGTTAGAACCTAAGACTAAGGTACTTTCAAGAATGTATAACTTGCTGTTAAAATGGAATACACAAGATGAAATGGTTAAATCGGCTATGATAAAGTGGGCACAGGACATTGGGTACAATATCATGTTTGAGGACTGGGAAAGGTTGTGGACCACTGGGTTGAACTTCACTGCATGTAATGCTTTGAAGGAAAATGTAATGAAAATGATATATAGATGGTACATGACCCCAGTTAAACTTGCCAAAATATACCATTTGTCTGATAACAAATGCTGGAAATGTAAAGGGAATGAAGGAACATTCTTTCACCTCTGGTGGACGTGCCCTAGAGTGAAGGCCTTCTGGGAAATGATATATAATGAGTTGAAAAAGGTATTTAAGTATACTTTCCCTAAGAAACCAGAAGCTTTTCTCCTGGGTATTGTCGGCCAGAGGGTGATAAAGAAGGACAGAACTTTTTTCCTGTATGCAACAACAGCAGCAAGGATACTCAGCGCCAAGCATTGGAAAACTCGAGATCTACCCACACTGGAAGAATGGCAGATGCAACTGATAGACTATATGGAACTGGCTGAGATGACCGGCAGAATCCGAGACCTGGGAGAGGAAAGGGTTGAAGAAGACTGGAAGAAATTTAGAATTTATTTACAAAAATATTGTAATTTGGTTGAATGTTAAGAAGGATGCCAGACTATAAATAATTGAGCACCACTAAAATAGATGTAATCTGGATGACAAGTGTGATGGAGGGAAACATAAACCTTTGGGAGAACTATTAGACTAAATTAAATGAACGGGATTTAAGAATGTAAACAAGATGATAAATTGCTGGTAAAAGTTTATAATGATGTAAGTGGGAGCGGGAGACGTGAGGGAGTCCAAAGAAGCTTTGAAAATATGTTATGATACATGTTATATTGTTTATTATTTTTGCATTTTGTATTTAAAAAACCTTAATAAATATTTTTTTAAAAAAACCAAAAGCAATCACCCCATGATAGGCATAGCAAGGTCAATGCGAACAACCCTAAATATAGGGAGGGTGGGTGGGTAATCCAATGCACGCAGCGAAAAGAGGAAGCTCAACACTGCGCGCCGGGAATATAAAACTTCTTGGCTGTCAGTCAAAAAATAGCAACAACAAATTCTCCCCAATGACATGAGGAGCCCAATCGCAATGGTGGCCAACTACCTTTACCCGCCCAGCAACAATGGGATGTCTTGTAAGACCCCACTGCAACACGTGCTCTCCATGAAGGAGAACATGCTCTAACAAACAGTGTATGTAGCTTATAACTGATCTCCCTAGCATTGCTAAGAAGCCAGCTGGGTGGTGCCTGTGAAACCTTAGGCACTATGTAGGTAAAAAAATAAGCCTGTCTTGTACTAGTCGTCCCTTGCATTACTTCACTATACTAACAGTGTTATGCTACTCCTTCTTCCGCTAGGTTATGATATACTGATACTGATTCACACAATAAAGAATGAGCAAAGCCCTTACACTGGCAATGCATGATCTCTGACATAAGAAAACAGCTGCATCACCAGTTATTACTACCTAATGTGTAATACATGAATCATAACAGAGCTCCTTCACCAGATTTGTTAAGGCAGGTTTGAAACACCATCCTTCAAGACAAGGTTCAAATGTGCTGTTGAAAGTCTAAAATGGCAATAAGATGTTACCCTCTTGCTTAATGTTACCCCCTTCTATATATAAATAGATAAAAGTTTTTATTCGTTGAAATAGGACTTTGTTTCAGCTATCTTTGTCAGACAACTGCCTTTTTAGTTACTATGCCCCCTCCTTAATGGGTTGCGTAACAATACACCCACACTTGGAAAATGATGAAACTTGAAGCTCCCAGATGTCTGCATGCTAGAAATATATACCTACAAGATGTCTCCAAATTTCTATTGCTTCACAATTTCCCTTCCAGCGAAGATTAAAGGACAGCTGCCACAGACCAAACAAGCAAGCATCCACAATAAATGGAAACACTCCATAGCTGACTGCAGTGTTGGCTATGTTGCAAAACCGTGTTGCCACCCTCTTCTGGCATATGTAAAAGTGAATGTTAATGCTGAACATCTATTTCTATTTGAATCATAAACGAACTGTTTGTAAGCTGCAGCTGGTCTGGAACATTGATGCTTGTTTGAATTAAGGTGTATTTCTATATAGCTGTTTTCTCTAGAACCGGCATTCATTTGTTCACCCAATTATTATGGATCATTTGGATGACATCATTGCCATCCTGTTGCATTGCAGTATTTATGGTGGTGCTCTTGTCTTTAGTCAGACCTGGTTCCTGCTTATTGCAGTTCCAGGAAAGGCTGACAAAGTGTTATTAAGGTGCCTGGTGAAGGAACAAGCACAGGAGAAGATGATGTTCCTGGTGATGCCCCACCTTTTCCTGGTTGTATTGCTAATGGGCTATGTGGAGAAATACATTTACTGGGACAGGGTTTGTTTTATATACAACATAGAAGAGTTGCTGTGTATGTGGAGTTATGTAAAGGGTTAAGCTTGTAATATTAAGTAGGTGGTTGGCAGCTGGCAGTTAGTTGTGTAAGACCAGACTGCGAAGAGATGGGTTCTTCTTATACAGAAGTAGTGGGCTGTAAAAAAATTCTTCTGATTGGCTTGCTAGGTGAAATTTTTGGGAACTTACTGGATTGGAAAAGTGGTCTGATGAGAGGGAGAATGCTATGCCATTCAAATTTGATTGTTAGAAGGGCAGGTTGGCAAATAAAAAGGCCAGTTCTACCACGGTTCAGGGAAAATGAGACTAGGAAATGCAGTGGAATAGAAGAAGGAGCTGGGTGAAAAGGCTAAATATGAAGAATACAGGAGAAAAGGCAGAATATGATGGAAGGCAGGAGGCTACTGAAGTTGGAAAATACCTGGCAGTATAGTCTGAGAGAGCTGAATTTCTTAAGCTGAAGATTGTCAGAGAGGTCATTGAAGGACTGTGAGCATGGAGGAAGAGTTCAGCCAGGAGCTTCTGGAGCTGACCAAAGAGAGAAAAGTCTAGTCTGCAGATTCCTCTGTACCTGGTGGTGTTGAGATTGACTGACTGGGGAGAAGAGACCAAATGTATCTGGTATATACATGTAGGAGAAGGAGCTAAGATTTTACCAGCCGTTTTATATAAGCTTCTCCAATTTCAGACAATTACAGGTCTATAGATGAAGGTAAACAGCATAGTACAGGTATATGGTGGCAGTGGTTAAAAAGTGTGAGAAGTAAGTGCCATGGTAGGAGTAAAGTAGAAACTCTTGTACACACTTGGTGAATCCGCAGTGTTAAATAGAAGCTGGTTCTCTAATATGAAGTGGAGACTGCCCATGTTTTTTTAACAACACTTAATTGTTGTTCCAGAATGAGTGAGGTATACACTACTGGGAATAAGCAGAGTATGGTTTTTTAAAAAAAGTATTTTCTGTTCCTGTGGGTTTGCAACAACACAACTGCAGTTTACCCTGCAGGTCTGGGTTTGGTGCAGCCACTCCTTGACTTTGTCTTGACAAGGGGAAAGACTTGACAAATGGGTGGTAGTGGTCAGGTATTGGTCAGGTATAGGCAAGTGCAGCTAAAACGATGCTTGGCTAGTTCAGGGGTGAAGGTGCAAATTTGAAGGTTCTGTGACAATCCTAGATCTAACAAGAAAGAGAATGAGGAAAGACCTAACTGTAAAACTAACCAAGTGAAGGAAGAAGAGTAACTGAAGCAGTCTGAGTAACCAAAAGACTAAACTGAGAAGGAAACAAAATTAACAGGAAACACACCTAACCACAAACTTTGCTGTGGATGTTATTTGGAATGAATCATTTGTTCTCATCATCTTCAAAGTAACATTTTCCCTTCGATTCTTCCAATTAACTGTGTTCTATCAAAAGCTCATAAACAATTCCATGTAAAAATTCTGTTGAGTCCCAAGAAATATGGTTTGAGTCTTTCCAAGCATAGGGTACCTTTACAATTAATGTGAAAAGGGCTGAATGGGAGTGAGCTTGAAGTCCGTTATGGCTGTGCCATAGTTTGGTCTTTTTGACTGAACCAAGCTTTCACATACACCTAACTGTTCTCTCACTATTTTCAGATTCTCCACAGCTCTCTTTTCTCTTTACATGCCCTCCAGGGAGGTTTGATGGTCCTATGCAAACATTGCTATGAAAGTGAGCAGCTTATCAGGACACGTGGAGGCACCGTGAATTCTTCCACAAATTTGTTTAATCCAGATTTATTTTTAAACCACATTCTCCTCCCGTCAGTAGTTTCTGGGGCTTGACTTCTCTTTCCTTTTTCAGGCATAGTCTAGTCTGTTTCATCCTTTTTGTCAAGGTTGCTAGTGGACGTAATGTGCGTTTGTATTAACTGGCTGGTATTCAAGATGTTTAAAAGTCATCTAAAGCTAAAACCTCCCCTTTGCTCCTGTTTCTGATACAAAAGCTTTTAGTGAAGTCAACAGATGGTTTAGCGTTCAGTGAGTGCTTTTTCTTTCCTCGTACTTTGCTACTGTCTGTTTTTTCTTCTCTAATGAACTTTCCATTTAAGACTGTTTAGAAACAAAACAGTCCGTATTGGATAGCTCTGTGGAACTCTGATGGAAGCATTTAACAAAGCATTTTACTTCTGAATATGAATGAGTGTTGCCTTTTATTTCAGTTAAAAGTTATTTATAGTTTTTCACAGTGCTTTTTAAATCGATTGTGCAAAGATGCTTGGCCAATAGCATGAACAGTAATTGCATCATGGACATTTTGAATGCAAAAAAGGCTGCTCACTTCACATTGTCTGCTTTTGGCAGAAGGCTATGCTATGGCTTTATATGATTATTCATGGACTTCCTTCTGGCTACATAGCCCAAATGAGTATGCTTTGTTTTGCTTTTGTTTTGTTTTAATCTAAAACAATTGTTCACATATAAATTTCGGTATTCTCCCAGCTTGCATTTCCCTTAAGTGGCTTCAGCTGAATTCTTAGAAGAGTGCCAGAAGAGGTTAAAATCTGTGACCCCCCCCCCTTGCATAGTAACTGGGATTACACCAAAGGTTCTCTGTGCTGTGAGTTGCTTTCCAGTAAGGTCATTGGTGCTTGGCTATGCTTTTAATGATCTCTACTTCTCCAGAGGCCATGCCTGATCATTGTCTAAATTGACAAACAGTGACTTCACTGCCTGAGCTCTTCAGTTTTCCTTTGCAACATCTGCTGCAACTGCACAGCTGTGCCATATTCTGATGCAGCTCAAAGACTCTTGTTCTATTTTGAGGTGAAGCTATTGTAAATCGCATAATGTTTAGCATAGCAAGGAAGGGAGCTTGGCCAGCGTTTTGACACCGTATGGACGATGGCGGTGTGTTTACCCCAACAACGGTTGTCATACAGATTAAGCATATTTGAAACTCCTGTTAGCAGCATTAAAAAAAGAGAGAAGGGAAGAAAAAGAGAAAGCGGTTGTTGCTTAGGAAATGAAAGCAATGTCTTGTTCCTACTTGTACCTACACAATGTGTCTCCATTTGCTTGGCTCAATGTTCCTTACTTCATCTCCATAAAGCTGATTTAATGTAGTTATTTAATGTGCCAGATTAGATTCTGTGGCAGTCTAATCCACGGGCAGCCAGTATGGTTTTGAACCACAACGCCCTTCGCCCCAGGCTATTGGCCATGCTGGCTGAGTTGTAGTGTACAGTATCTGGAGAGAACCACTTTGTCTGTTCTCTGCTCTACTCATTATGAATGCACATACATATACAAGGTAAGCCATTGTGGTTTGGTGGTCAGAGTATTGAATTAGGAATGGGGAGACCTGGGTTCAAATCCTTACTCAGCCTTGAAGCTCAGTGGGTGAATTTGAGCTCATCGCTGTCTCCTAACTTCTGAAAATAAAATGGGGTGTGGTGGAGGGAGAAGAACAATGTATGCCACTCTAAACTTAGAGGAAATATAGGGTGACAAAGTAGAAAGGATAAAATCTAAGGCCTTCATAGGATGGCTTATCTTACTTTCAGAATTAAATATGACTCACTTTTTCTGCACTACAAAGTGCTAAGCATGATATAAATAACTTGCTTGGAAACTGCTTGGGAGACTCTGGATTTCATCAGAAACTTACCTGGTTCCTCATTGAAAAGGTCAGTCAGGGTTCACAAGTTGCACTGGAATAGATTGCTGGCCCATTTCTGCTGAGCATAGCTGCTAGGAGGTATGGTGCTCACCCTCCTAGAATATTGTCCCTAGCATTCCGGAATGCACCTGGGGTTCCATTGCCGACAAACTGATATCAAAAGGGTTCCCTAAAAGTAAGAACAAAAACAACAAAACTTTAGAATGGTGTTGGAGACATGTCCAAAAATCCACAAATGTTTTTTATTAGTGACACCTCAGTGGCAAGTAATGGCAGGCAGACAAGTTTTTCTGAAAGGCAAGTCGGCCATCTTGTTATCCAGTGTACAACTGCTGGGAATTTGGTACATTCTCAGGCACAGGCTCAAGCCTCACCAGCAACCAGAAAACAAATTAAACATGCCCCAGAATACTTTGCAGTGCACAGAATGTTCTGTGGTAGATACAGCTAAGTAGCACTTTTTAGAAGTATGAAGCTTTGAGGAACCAACATAGCATGATCAGCAGTTTTGATGCCATTTTTGTAAGGTTTTTTCCATTGCTCATTCCATGTTCCCAGTGCTCAGCAACTATGTCTCCATATGTTGTGGCAAGAGCTTCCTTTCCCAAGAAAATGGCTTGGGTCATTGACACAATCGCCCCTGAGCGCCCTCTCCTGCTTTGTGGAGCCTGCTTGGCTCCCTGGTATTCTCCAGAGCTTTGGGCGAGGACACAAGCTCTCTGTGACTTGTTTGCAAAGCATTTTGAAGATAAAATCACTTGTATCAATCAGGATCTTGACTGCTGTTACAGCAGATGAATCTCCACTCCCTGTCTCTCCCATTTCCTTATTTGTCATTCTCATCATTTCCTCTATGGGTGCCCTCTGTCTTTGAGCTCTTTGCTCTCCTACTTTCAAGGCTCGTCGGGTTTTGGGAGATGGAGGGGCTGGGATGCTTTCTAATGACACCGTGTTAGTCAGCTGCCGCTCCACTTCTGCCTCCTCCTGTCCCATTATTTCCCAAATTTTCCTCTCACCTGCCTCTGAGCTGTGACCTCCCTCAAACCACTGTTGTGAATCTATACTGTCTTCCTCTTCCCTGGAAGGGTTAAGTTGGGGAGGTGGTCTCCACCATTCTTGCTGCCCAGTGCCTGACAGTGGGTGGCATCACTTTGCGGTGGTTCTGGTCCTACTTGGATGGTCGTTTCCAGAGGGTGATGTTTGGGGAGTGCTCTTTGGCCCCGTGGACTCTTCAGTGTGGGGTTCATCAGTGTTTGATTTTTATGGAAATAATGCTGATTTTCTATGACCTTTTAGATCATTTTTGTGGGAGAGGAGTTATTGGTTCGTTTTGGTTTTGTGTATTTTGTGTTCTCATTTTGTATTTTTCTGTTGTGACCTGCCCTGTGATCTTTGGATGAAGGGCAATGTGCAAATTTAATAAATCGTCATTGCCATCAAGGTGGCATACATCAGCTTTTGCTAACTTGGTGCTCTATAGATGTTTTAAAGTACAACTCCATAAACCCCAGCCTGCAAGGGTTACTGGATGTTACTGGTGAGAGTTGGTACCATGTTGGTCAAGGCTAGCACATGTAGTTTCTCCATTCTTTAGGTTAGCCTGAGTCACAAGTGTGTGACCCAGTGTCATACAGTGAGTTTCATGGCCTGGTGGTGATTTGTCTCTGAGCATATATTGCCACTCTAACTGCTACACTGTGCTGGCACGTACATCACTCTGTGGTTTGATTCATGACGCCATTCTCTTTGAAATTGCTAGTGGACAAAGAATTGAACGTTGCTTACAGGAAATAGAGCTTGCTGGTGCCCTTCAGCAAATCAGTCTCTCTTAGCCTAAGTCTGCTGCCTAAGTCTTCACTGATATCTTCTTCTTTGGCGATCACTCATACCAGAGTAAGATTGTCTTCCATAAACTCGGTCTTAACAGTGACTCCATAAATGACTGTGGAGGCCAATTCTGGATCCACACGTCCTTCCACAGTGGGGACATAGGTTTCTGGGTGGGAGTTGATCACGGTGAGGGTTTGCCAAATATGCCTTCCTCTTAGCATGTTTCTCCCTTTCATCCTGAGTTTGCGTGTCTTCAAAGCTCATGATACCTTTGGTAAAGGCTGTTCTCCAATTGGAGCGCTCGCAGGCCCAGTGTTTCCCAGTTATCAGTGTTTATACTTAATTTTTAAAGATTTGCTATGAGAGATACTTTAAACCTCTTTTGTTGACCACCAGCATTATGCTTTCCATTTTTAAGTTCGGAATAGAGTAGTTGCTTTGGAAGACGATAATCGGGCATCTGAACAACGTGACCAGTCCAACGAAGTTGATGTTGAAGAATCATTGCTTCAACACTGGTGATCTTTGCTTCTTCCAGTACACTGGCATTAGTTCGTCTGTCTTCCCAAGCGATGTGTAAAAAATCTTGGAGACACTTCAGCATATACTTCAGCATTGGTCTAGGCATGGGGCAAAATGTGGATATTAATGCTTTAATATTTAAATGCCATGGTTTATACCACTCGTGCTTATTGTCCATGGATAATAAATCATCCCCCATGTAGATGGAAAATCATCCTCAACTTAAACAAACCACAATGGGCGACAAACAAAGCAGATATACTCAAGAAATGCAAGTCACTTGAGGTGACTTTCTCAACAAGCTAAGAAGCTAAATGGGAAGACTGCACCCCACGCAACACCCTGTGGAATTTTACTCAGACATATCTCCATGTCACCAATCATCCTGTCTGTGGTACTATTTTATTACTCATAGTTGTCTGTAGCCATTATCCAGTGGAACATCTAATCCTAAATACGCTTGCCAATTCATATGTCTGTGACATTTGTGGAATCTCTCTACGGTATCTTATTATCTTAAGTTTTAAATACCACACTTGTTGCTAGCCAACCTTTTTTTGTAAAGAGATGCTGTCACCCTCTTGAAACAAACAATACGGTTGAAAACAAAATATATCTTCCAAAAGTAAAATACAAAGTAATACAATGGTCTCAAGCTGGTTCATGGATGATGTCTTTTGGGACAGGCTCACCTTTAGGAACCCAATTCTCTGTTCAGCTTCAATAGAACAACTGAAATATTGGGAAATAGTTATTCTTTAGTCACCATGGGACGTTTGTTTTAATTGCTATGCATTGCCAGAAGTAGTTGTGAAGCTCAGCTTGCATTGTAAAGAGCAATCCTGTTTTGTGTTTAGAGTGCTTTATTGAGAACCAGGAGGAAAAGTAAAAAACCTGGAATGGTATTGCTCAGTATTGTGTATAATGCTGAATTTCTATTTTGATGTCTTTCAACAGTGGGGTGTCAATAAATTAAAAAGATGTGACCTTCCTTTTGCCAATTCTTTGTAAAAAGGGGGGGGGGGAATGGTCCCGGTTGTTCATATATTAAGAATGCCAGAAAGAAATTTTTTACTAGGTTGTGTAGGCCTGGCCACTGTAGTCACTGGAACTAAAGCATGCAGTTCCACCCACTTTAAAGCACAATAATTTTATTTCAATGAAATTTGGGGTTGGTAAACTTCCTTTGTGTTGCACCCAATGACTTTTCTCCTGATAGTGATTATATTAAACCATCTGGCATATCTGAGTCAGGAAACGGAAACCAGATTAGAGAAAAATGTAAACATTAATCAAAGTTGGATCTGAGATGAATTTCATACTACTCAATGCATATTTTCCTTGTATTTATGTGCTGTGAAATCAGACATAATTCATCAAGAAGCCATTGGGTTTTTCAAAGCTTCACACTGCAGCTTGGTTTTATCTGTAGCCCAAATAAATGGTAATGAAGAAAACACAATTATTGTAATGAATCTGATTTAACAGATACATACTGCACATACAAATATGAGCGACCAAACTAAGGTTCGTGAACAAGGTGTGTTTGAAAAGCAGTTGTGTGGGTGTGATAAATACTTTCAAGGAGCCTGAAGTTTGGGACAGGAAGGTTAATGAGAGGCCAGAATTACTATAAATGTTCCAAGTTGCCAGGCACATCTGTTGTTAAAGACACTGGTAAATGGCCTAAAATGGCTAGGAAATAGATACCTCTCTGAAATGTGAGAGCCAGTTTTAGCAGAAAGCAAGTCTTTCTCCCCCACTCTCCCTGAAACAGAAACACAAATTGCAGTTTTGAGTGGGGCAGAGAGAGAGGACCAGCCTTGAACTCTGGAAAGCACCCTTTTGGGGACTGCCTCATTCTGCAGAACCGACAAAGGGCAATAGATTTTGCTGTTTGTGGTAGATAAGCTGCGCCTCCACCAAAGCTCAACCTCTGAAAGGAAAGAAAAACCAGTCAAACTTAGTACAATTGAGAGAGGCGAAGCACATGTAACAATACAATTTAACAGTTTGTGGGAGATGTGTCTAGTGGGCATGCTGTAATTTGACATAGGAACTGCAATGGGAACTTAGCCATGCTGTCTGATAAGGAAACAACCTGTGGAACTCCATTTTAACCTGGTTCCATTTCCAGATATATAAAGATTCAGAAAGCAGCATAACTAAATGCAAATGGTTTAGAACAGAGGTGGATGTTATTTTTCTCCAACCATATCTTCTTTGATTATTTGCCATATTGGCTGAGGTTCATGGGAGTTCTCAACAGCACCTGGGAGGGCTACATGTTCCCCACCTCAGAATTCAACAGACTGAAAAGATAATTTAGCTCATGCTTGGCTGTACAGAAGCTTTACAAGATACTAATCCATAAAATGCCTATTGGTGCTCATATTCAGGGACAAATAACACAGCACAACAGCTTAAATCTGAATTCATGTCAAACATATAGAAGAACTATGCTTTGCGGCATCAGAACCCTAATATTATTGGAGCTTACAGGCTCCACTTCTCACATCCTGCCCATGTCTCAAACATTCTGCTCTGAACCGCAGAAACCAGAAACGAAAATCCCAAAGTTAGATGAGCACTTCCTGGTCCCCATGGCAACCATCTGCAGTTTTGCATGCTTAAATACTAGTTCTCTTTGCCTTTTTTTTCCATGAAGCAAAGCAATATTTCTGCAAATACTTTGCTGCTGCAGTCACTTTGATGTGCCTACACATCTCTTAATTACATGGTGCACTAAGTTTTAAAATATAAAATGGTAGCCTGTCTGAGTGTGAAACCTGCTGGTTCTGTACTTAAAAAGGAAAGAAAACACAGAGGGAAAAATAACCCTCATTATTATTAACATTCAACATTTGTCATAGAGAAGCAATGTTTGCATATACTTATTTCAAGTAACGGATGCAAAGCCAGGCTGTTGTGAATGATTAGCTCTGTGTGGTTATGTTAGCAGGGATGAAAAAGACTCTTCGGCTCTTACATTTGAGCCCTTGGTTTCTGAAAGCCTCATGGCAATTTCCTAAACAAATATCACTTCTTTGTGGGAAAGTTGGGTGTACTGTATCTGTTCCCCCACGTCTGCATTCACTGTATGCAGTGGCTTCAGGCCATTGTGCCTTACCCATGATGAAAAGGAGGCCTTAAACATGTTGCTTTACACAAACTAGACACCATTTTCCCACATGGAAGGTGATATCCATTTAGAGTATCATCATATGGGAAGTGTCTTTAAAACAAGGCACAGAAATCTCTCTGAAAGAGAGATAGTCACTTGGAAAGGATTCAAATGTGTACTGTATAATTCAGCCTAAACTGCAGCTTTTCCTGAAGAAAAATAATGGCCAAGTGACAAAGAACAGAAAATCATCAGAGGTGTTGACAGAAGTCTAAAATATTGTATAAGATGAGAAGATATGTTGTATGACTGTTGGAATTGATATGTTTTTTAAAAAATCGATAAAAATGTATAATAATAATAATAATAAAATAATGGCCATTGGGAAGCTTATTGTAGTAGCATTTATAGGGTTGCTTAACAATCCCCCCAGCAGCCATTTTTCCTATTCAGCTTGCAATTTCAAGCCATTGGAGATGTGGTTGGAAGCGGGTCAGGTGGAAACAAAGACCCAATTGTTTCCTGGTTCTGCCAGGAGTGGGGCTTTTCAAATCTGTGTAGGGAAGGAGCTAATGGAAGGCAGGTTCCTTCTTTAGGTGAGGGCAGAATCACTGATAATTCTCCATCTTGCTTCTGTCATATCCTGCCACAGTAGTTGCCAGCAGGAATCAGAAACACGGAGGGAGAAGAACAAGGAATGTGGCTCATGGAGGCCAGAGGGATAATTGTTCCTGAGAAAAACTAGAGTTGTGGCCTGACTTCAACCATCTGGTGGACGTAGAGTTTTGTTGCTACTGTCCTCAGAGCTAAAAGCTTTTGCTCTGTGTTAGGACTGAAATGTGAATCCATTGCAAATTTCACTTCCAATTCAGATGGACCCTCAGTAGGAAGTGCAGCAAAATCCCTGCTTCATTCTTTGTAAGGGATTGTTGCCACCACTTTGCCCAGTTCCCCTTCTTTATCAGCCGTGGGGCCTACAGCTGACTAGCAATGATCTTACAGGGCGTTCTGCTGCAGAGGTTACAGGATACAAGGCAGATAGAAGAAAAAGAAGACAGGCAAAGGCTTGGCTACGAAGGCTTGTGCTTGTGGGTTAACGATCTCCATGCTCTTTAAAATCTGAAACATGCTCAGGGGCATTTCATGGTTTCATGTTGAATCACCAAAGTCTTATGGGCTGGCCGAGATTAATGATTAGGACAATTACAGCTTGTTGTGCGAGTTTTGCCTCTCTTAAGAGCCATTATTAAACAATATTGGCTTCCAGCTATGGAACATCACATGGTGTCAGGAAAACAACATTGCCATGCCAGTGCCTGCCAACTACGAAGGACAAAGGAAGAAGAAAATAGCTGAGGCCCAATTTCTGATTGCATTGCAAATGGGATGGAACACTTAGGCAACATGAGTCCATCATGCTTAATGGATCAGCAACGGACACCATTTAAGGGCACTTCTCTCAGATCACATTTGAGAGGACTTCCCTTAGGATTTCCACTGGCCCCTACTCTTATCTCCTTAACAGCAGCTTTCTCTGCAGACATTAGCAGGTAATATTTCCATGCTGTGAGAAGCATTACCTGCTCCCTACCTCTGCTATAGTCAGTCTTTCTTATTAGGGAAGGAGAATATTTAGGACGGTGCTAAGGGCCTTAGAAGGACACCATTTACCTCCTATATGTTTGGTTGCACTATATTTTCTGACACAATGGTTTATTTGATATAAAGCCAAATTATTGGAGAAAGGCTGTAGTATTAATACTGAGAATGTAGTCAGGAATTAAGTCATGATTTTAAAAAACCTTCCAGAGAGAGGGAGAGGGAAACTGTGTGTGTGTGTGTGTGTGTGTGTGTGTGTGTGTGAATCTGAGTTCCTCTCCCTCATACTATGACTGGTTTATGCCACTTGCAACTTGTGCAGTAACACTTTGCAGAATTCCAGTTAAAGGAATGCTTGACAAAAGTTGTGGACAACTGCAAATTTGGCACATGGACTAGTCTTTACTAATTGTGACTTTACTAATTGGTGAAGCACAAGTAGAGATTTATGCATTTATTTATTCCTTGGTACGCTTGACAAGGCCAGTGTTGCCTTGGAAAGGGGAAAAAATAAACTTAAAGAATGTTGGGTAAGAATGCCCCACTTGCTCCCATGTTGGAATCCAAGCACAGTTGAGATTCTGCTTGTGGAAAATCCTTTGCACTTGCAAGTGCTAGTTCTCCTCATTAAATAGTGAGCATTCCATGCTTACAAAATCCTCAAAACCCACCTTTGCATTTCAAACTAATACTTATTTCAAACTTGAATGAGGATACAAACCTTGAACATTTCCTCTCCTCTTGACATGTTCTGTTCAGAAAATTTTTCTGACGCAAAAAAAAAAAAAGCATTTTGAACCAATGCCAGTCCTTAGAGAAGGTTTATGCTAATGTAAATAGATATGTTTCAGATTATATAGAAGGTATTATCAAGAGGAAACTAACTCCAACATGCTCCTGTCATGGAAAACTTCATTTGTAACTTGAAAGAACTACTTAATATTTCCAAGGCCCTTTTGTGCAGTGCTGCCCACCAAATTCTCAGATACGTCTTGAGTGTAAGGTCAAAAACGTAAAATCTCCTCTGCTCCTTCCAGAATTGTATGGTTTGCTTAAAGTGGTTTTGGTTAAATAAATGGTTCGGTAATGCCAATAAATTTTTTACTAGGATTTTGAAACAGCCAAACATCTGATATGGTATTTAAAATGTAATGGCCAGTGTCATTGTGTAATCAGTTCTTTGTTTTTCTCTAATTCACAGATTTGAATATAAGTTGCAGATATGCAGGTGTTTTCCACGTTGAGAAAAACCGCCGTTATAGCCTTTCAAGAGAAGAGGCCATTGAGCTTTGTAAAGCTCTCAACAGCACCCTTCCAACATGGGACCAGATGCAGAAAGCTTATGACCAAGGATTTGAAACCTGCAGGTAGGAAATCTACAGGTGTACTTTCAAAAAGTTTTGGATAGTTTGTTTTTAGGAATTGAAGTCCAGTAACATCTGAAGCGACACCGGTTCCCCACCCCCTGCCTTAGAACAAGCCTGTAAAATAGAACAGCATAGTAATCCCACATCTTTCATTCAGCCCCAAGGGTTACATGTACTGGCATATGCGAAAATTGTGTGTAGTCAAACGCTTGGAGCTGCCCCACGGCAAGCAGGTGAGGGGGAGAGAGAATATCCCCAGCACTCTCAGAGCTGGTGTGCTGAAGGGGCCTTGCCCAGCAAGCCAGGTGGAACACTTAAAAGTTCTCTTTGCAACAGGTCCGCTTGGCTTACCCAGCATGAAAAGAGATTTTAAGCACTTGGCTGTGCTTGTGGGACAATGCCTGGTCAGTGCAATGGTTCTAGAAGGCTAGGGATGCTCCTGCGAGATCTTGCTGAGCATCCCATAGCGTGCTGAGCAGGTGTAGCCCAGCAAGCAAGGTGGAGAGCTTAAAAGCTCTTTTTGCACTCCGTAACTCCAAGCAGACTCAGCATGAAAATAGCTTTTAAGCTCTCTTCTGCCTTGCTTGGGGACTTGTGCAATTTCAATCAGCCTGCCTTCAACTGCATATGGCTGAAATTGCACAGGTCATATGCATGTAAGATGCGGGATTAATGTAGCATTACCCCATGTCAGATGGAGAGACTGAGAGAATAATGTTTTGTTTGCCTTAAGGCCACCTAGGCAGTACCCAGCCAAGGCAAGATTTGTGCGAGACTTCCCATCTCCTGCTGCTAATTACCCTGTTAGTCACTTTGCTGTGCCAAATATCATCATCAGCATTGCGTATAATTACAACAAATATTTACCAGCATTCCTGCCCACCTGCAGAGATGTACGTGCCACAGGGCAGCTTCCACATTGATCTGGCAGTTGGGTTGTCTGGAAGGGATTGTTACTTACCTTGGGCAACTACATGGAAGCAGAACCACAGCCTAAGGACAACATATGCCTCATTAACTTAACATATTAAATTAGCTTAGGCCGTGTGTGTGGCACCATTACTAATAATTAAATTTTATGAACATGCAACTGAGGGAAAGCAAATTGATAAAGCACCACCTTCTTGTCTATAACACAACCACCTAAGTACTCCTAAGTCCATTCTGTCAAAAGGTTTAACTGCGTTGCTTTTGCATCTTTATGATGTGAATTTTATTGCTGGTTTGTGAGCTACACGGTGGTTGGACTTGAGTAAGAGTTCAAAATACGCGGAGTAAAGGCAAATTCATTGGTATGGAAAGTAATCAGACTAATTAGCATGGTAAGTAATTAGATTAGTTAGTTTCTGATGGTGCAATTGTTCAAAAATATTTAACTGTGTATGGAATAAATGTCAAGCAGAGTTATTAATAGTTGCATAGTCTCCAGGAAGCATTAGCAAAAGGTTTTCACAGTCTTGTTTTCCTTAAGGGCCTGAGTTGCATTATTATTCCTTTTTGCAGGGTATGGGATATAAATTAATGGGATAAACAGAATTATAGTAGAAAAATATGAAGGAACCATCTTATCCAAAATAATGGTCAATGAAGTTATAGAAAAGTCTCTTCAGGCACAATTGGCAAAATTCTTCTTTTTTTTTAATGCTGTGTTCTGGCTTTTTCCTACCCACCACCCCAAGCTGGGAGGTGTGGGGGAAAGCCCTGTTGTGTAAGTCCTCGTGCAGACTTCCGCTAGCAGGACTCATTAGTTGAATCCTGCCCAAGGAGCAAAAATGATTTAACTAATTCCTTTTTATTTTTAGCCCATCCTTCCTAAGGGGCTCTGGAAAGGTTATTGCAACTCTAGATAGGGCCGGGATTGTGTGCCTTCTTGCAGTAATGGCAGTGGTGAGACTATCTACCCAGTAGATCTTTTTTCCTATATTTAAAGTATTCGAACAGAACACATGTTCTCTTAGATCACAGCCACATGTAGTAAGGATGAGATGGAACCTTAAAGATCCTTCTAAATTTCAAAACTTTCAAAACGGAGAGATTCTTTCCATAATGGACAGCTGAATATCCCATATTATGATGTATTTTCTTATGCAAGGGGTTTAAAAGATTAGTATGGTGCCTAGGCTTGTTACAGAGGATGAGACGGTTCAGGGTTCCTTTGCACATACCATGTTAACAACCCTGGCAACTCTGTCACATCAGACATGCATTGGCTCTGAAGTAACAGGTTCTGGCTTGGTAGATAGTGTTGTTGGACTCACATTGGCAACAGCATGTTTTGCCAATGTTTTGCAATGCAGTGACCTTAATAGTACAGTGGAAATAGTTATGATCAAGAATTACTCATGTTTCTAAGGCCCGGACTGTGGCTCAGTGAGGAAACTGGGACCTAACTGTTGTGTTCAAGTTCCACAACTGGAAGGGAAAAGGCTCCCGAAACTGTGTGTTGCATGATATTACCTTTAAGCCTTGCTAGTTTATGGGAGATGATTTCTGAATATTTAATGCAATGAGTGCCTAAGGAAGATCCTAATTCAGGTCATAATGAAAGGGTGTAGGGTGAAACAAGAAGAGACTGGTCAGGTGGGCGGGGGGAATCAGAGCTTCTGCACCTTTTGTGGGGCAGGGAATTTCTACAGGTTTTAAGGCAAGCCATTAAAGAAGCCCTGTCATATTTTGCAGGAAACTAGTGCCACAATGCCAGTGTCCCTGTGCATTCATCTGAAAAGGGCTTCACTTTCTGCTTAAGTTGATCTGTTACTAAAAAGCCATTGCTATAGCACAGTGGCTTTACTGTACACGTCGGGAAAAAAGAAGTAACACTTTAACAGCCTGATTCTACACACATTTACTTGGAAATCAGTCCCAGGTTGACAGGGATCACATTAATGGAGTATAATTTTCTGCACCTCAATCCTGAACCAGAGGATTGTATCCAGCACTGCATGAACAGCATTCCACTCATGAAATAAGACGTTTTATTCTTCTCCTGTCTCTGCACACCCCTCAAAATCAGTGCTAGCTGCTACACAACCTCTCTTTGAGGTTGTGCAGTGGACTAGTTGCACTAGTGGGTGATAGTTGCACAAATGGAACAGCAGCATTCTATACAAGCCAGAGTTTCAGCAGTGGCTGCCTTAGAGCCTGTCCAAATTTCTGCTTGTGCCTCTGCTTTCCCACAAGGAAAATCCACTCTTTACCACTGAACTGGATCAAATGCTGATTGGGTTTTACGCAGATTGATGCTTGCCTACAATTCAGCAGGTTTCGAATGGAAAACCTTTAGGACCTGTGCTTTCTATACAGAGAGTAAGCGGAACCGTAGATGAGTCCTTACCTGTCTCTCCCCAATCAAAAGACATTTTTTAAAAGGGGAGGGGGGTACAGAGATGTTGATTAACTTTTAATAAACCTTTTCGGCAAAGAAGATTTAAAGGAAATCGGTACTAAATGTACTAGAAACTCAGGATAGTATTGCAAAATAACCTTCATTTGTTACATAATTTTATTAACCACATGTTCCACTGAAACGTTCATTGAATCAGTTTATGGAGTTCCATATATGCTGGAAAGCCCTATGCTCAGTATAGAACAGCAAGGGGGACGTTACTTATTTTAGCCAGCATTCCATGTGTAGATTATTGCTACATTTCAACATTTTATTGAAGCTTTGCAAGTTTAGAGCATGGTATGTTTTTCATCATCCTTGCTTCTCCTTCATTTTTGTGCTCTGCCCTTTCTTGCAATAACCCCGTCAGTTTCTTCTGCTGGTAAGTTAGGAAAATATAGAGACTGGGTTAATGGAACACAGACCGGAAAGAAATCGCATATAGTATCCCTAGTATAACCCTTTGTGTAAATATGGGGCCATTCACCCTTTACTATTTTATCCCCACCCACCACAGTGACATCTGGAATTCAGAACACAGCAGCTTACACAGCAAATAGCTTCAGATGCCCCAAGACAGTGGGCCTGCCAATTGTGCTGCAGGAAAATTCCTTCCCTTTCCAAATCCAATGTCCTAATGTCATTCCTAATGACCAGTACACACCTGACAAATCATTTATATTATTGTTACCTCCAATTAGTCAATGACGCCACCTAATAATGAATCAAGCCTTTAGTACTTTCAGTAGCACCTTAGAGACCAACTAAGTTTGTTATGGGTATGGAGCTTTCGTATGCATGCACACTTCTTCAGATACAATGTGCATGCACACGAAAGCTCATACCCATAACAAACTTAGTCTCTAAGGTGCTACTGGAAGGAATTTTTTTATTTTGTTTCAACTACGGCAGACCAACACGGCTACCTACCTATGACTAGCTCAGTACTGTCTAAGCTGTGTGCAGTTGCTTTCTAGAATTTCAGATAGCACTGTTTCTCAACCCTGCTACCTGGGATTTTTATTTTAAACAAGAGATATCAGAAGTACATGGAGTCAGATGCCTGCATGTTCTTTCTTACTTAAATATTGTCCCTTCCATTTCCTACAATGAGCATTTCTATTTAAAAAATAAAACAAAAGCAAAACATCTGGAACCCATTTTAGTGTACACATATTCAATACAGCAATATTAAGAATAACAATAAAATGTCCCATCTGCTGCTCCACCTGCTGTCTCTAGAAGAGCAGAGTTTCTGGGACTCTAACTTGGACCTTCCAAAGCATTTTCCCAAATGGTTGAATCCACTGCAGTACTATAGTGCCATAATTGTTCTATAATTCGTTTAAAAGATCTAGTAGAGTGCAGGATGGATCATGGCTTGAAAGATACACACATCAATTATGTGGACAGAATCAGAGTCAGTCTACAGTAGTAGTAGTAGTTGCTGCCCATCTGACTGAGTTGCCCCAGCTACTCTGAGCGCCTTCCAACAAATTATAAAACCACAGTAAAGCATCAAGCTTTAAAAACTTCCCTAAACAGGGCTGCCTTCAGATGTCTTCTAAACATCAGATAGTTGTTTATTTCCTTGACATCTGACGGGAGGTCATTCCACAGGGTGGGCACCACTACTGAGAAGGCCCTCTATCTGGTTCCGTGTAGTTTCACTTCTCGCAGTGAAGGAATTGTCAGAATGTCTTCAGAGCTAGATCTTAGTGTCTGGGCTGAATGATGGGGGGAAAGATGCTCCTTCAGTTTGGTTGATGTGGTTCCTTCACAGATGCTTTGTGGTAGTATACAATTCTGTATTCATTGGTTATATACCTAGATGCAACAATATGTTTATGCCTCTTTTTCCTAGATATGGTTATATAGAAGAAAAAATTGTAGTTCCTCGACACACCCCTTATGCGCTCTGTGCAGCAAACCACACTGGGATATACGTACTTTCATCAAATATATCCGACAAATATGATACATATTGCTTCAATTCATCAGGTATGTTTGGGTTTGTTCACATGCTACCTAAGAGAGATATTTTGCCGCCGCACATGCTATGTTTCAGTTTGTTGAAATAAATGTTATATCTTACAAAGCAGAATATGCAGGAGACATATGCTAAAAACAGATTTTTTGGCAAGCCTGCATAACTGCTGACACACCAAGTTGAACATATTCAACCAGGGGACTTCCGGGTTAGCGCCATCGGAGAGTGCTGACTTTTTCCTGAAGATAATTGTACTCAAAAAATACCCGTGAGTAAAAACAGAAGATTTGATTGAGAAAACTACAAAATCTACGAATTAGGCACGAAGCGGGAAGGTCTAAACAGGAAGTCCGCCTTCCGCTTTTTGTAGATAGATTGAAGCAAAGACCTTATAAGCTAACTAGCCTGGAAAATTGATTTAAAGACTGAAATTTCCTGCATTCATAAACAACAAAACCCCCCTTGACAGCAGGGGAAAAGGGGAAAAAAATTCTGATTTTCTAAGCCTGCAGGGAGAGAGTAAAGGAACATAAGTCTCCGTCATCCCAAACCTGGGGACGGGGTGTCAAGACAGAAAGTTTTGGAGATGCCCATCGATTGAAAGTGGTTTACTCTTGACAGATAGTAAAAAGAAGAGAAATAAATTAACTTTAATGCCGCTTTCTGCATTTTGCATGTTAAGGAAACAAAGTATTTGAAAACCAAAAGTAAATTTTCCTTTGTTGGATACATTTTAAAGATGGATGTGAACTGAAACTGTGTCCCCTAGAGGGAGCTTGTCAATTTGTTGCTGCAGTTTATAGTGAAAGTCTACAATTCTGGGAATTAGACCGTGGGACCAGCCGCCTGACCTTGAACAGCAATGTGCCGGGAAGAAACCTTGTTGTCTGACCTTGGCAGAATAAATGCTAAGCTACAGCAGCTGCATGAGAAAATGGACTTAATGAATGAAAAGCTAGACTCTATGTCTGTTATAGCCAGTAAATATGAACTAACAGAAAAAGCTCCACAACAACTAACTCAGGAAACTCGCTTGACAGGGCAAGCTCAAGGGCAGATGATGACAGAAGAGGTTGTGATTGCACTTCAAAAGATACAGATGGAGAAACCTAAAGTCCTGCATGACCAAAAGTCACAGTACTGCAAGATTGAATATGATGTGTCTCTGGAAGTGTTTGGAGTTAAGGAAGCTTTCAGCTCTGGCGGGACTTTGGAACGGGTCGACAACTATTTTTGGAACAACTACCTTTTGGATTACAAAATTAACCTGGGGGAGTGGGACTCTGGGGAATGGGCTGGCCTGATGAAAGAAAATGGAGACTATTACTGGTTGGAGTTCCTCGGAAGCCCACCTCCCAAGGAGAAAGGGAAGAAATTACGAAAGAAACCAACAAGGGACAGGGAAGGGTGTAAGAATAAACAGGAACAAGAAAATCTGCAGAGGGGGCATGGAAGTGACTTAAGGGTCTCGGATATCAGAACACCAGATTGATGGACTGGACGTGAGACTGAAAGGACTGACATAACCCGAAACCAGGAAGAAGGGACGTTGGATAAAAACTTGAGAACTTCTTTTTATTTTTGGAATTAGTTTGGTATTAATGAAATAACAGGGAATTTGTTGGAAAGGAAACAATTGGCATTAGTAGAAAGGTTTGAAGAAGTTAAGTATAAATATGGTTTAAATTTTGAAATTCTATGGGAAGAAATTTAAGGACTATTTGCAGAAACAGTGTAAAATCAATGGATGTTAAAATGAAGTAGGAATGAAATGAAGTGATCTCTAACAATAAGGTTAAAAAGGAATATGCAAAAAATGGCTTGATAATTTGATGAGAAATAGAATGATATAATATGTTTAAGATAAAGAACGAAGAGGGGAAAAACAAGGAGGGAAAAATTTGCTGAATTAACTATTTGAATTGGAATACAAAGAAGGGAGGTGTGAGGAATTCATGGAAATAAGTAAATGAATTATAGGACAGAGAAAGAGGGATTTGTTTTTAATCTGTTTTTATTTTCCTTTTGTTTTTTATTCTGTACTTTGTATTTTTTTCCCTTTCTTTTGGACTATGTAATTTCTTTCTTTTTTGTACTTTTTATTTTTTCTCTTTTTCTTGGAAATATCAATAAATATTAATTTTTTTTTTAAAAAAAGAACATATTCAACCAGTCATCATATATTGTGGTCCAACCCCTCCCCACTTGTTTGCAATTTCTAGCAGGCAACAAAAAAACCCAGTTTGCAGATCAGAAATGTAGAGGCCTCCTCATGCATTTGGTGTACTTCTCCACAAAAATTGCTCCAAAACTTGGACTCTACCCACTGTTTAATATATACTGTGGCAAACCTCAATAAATGGCTAAGGCCTCAGTGTACAGCAGTTGCAATCATATCCCGTTTGGCTAATGAAGTCTGGTGGATTTAGGCAACTGAGGCAGGATCTCAGTGTCCTGAGAAATAAACATTTGCATTGCGGTCCAGATGGGGCTGATATGTCCTAAGAAGCTGACATGTGGCTGAACGGTGAGAGTCCTCTCCCTCCGTCCCTCCCCACAAAATTAAATTTTCGTATGATGCTGGCTTAAAAAGCAGGAAAGGTCTAACTACAACATTCTTGAGTGTGTGGGGCAGTTAGGAAGGAGATGATGCTTCTGATACACACAAACAGTTACAGACCATGCAAATTTTGAAGTGCTGTCAAGGTTTTAAGGATTTATCTGCTTTACGTTCTAATTATGCATCTCAGCTTCTATTTTTTAACAGAAACTCACACTTAGCATGATTACAATCTGCATTTGTATTGGCATTGTTTTAAATACGTTTTATTACTTGTTTGTCAGCTTCTGTGGTAGGAAAAGTGGGATATAAATTTAGTAAGTGAATGAATGAATGAATGAATGATTGTAGTATGTATGCCAATTCCAAATTCAAGACCCTAAACCTACAAGTGTGGAAGACTTACTTTTGTCCATGGGATGGTTGAGTTCTCGGCTGAAACTTGTTGCATAGCCACTGCTTTAGTGTCAGTTCTCATTTCCTTTGTTGCTTCTAACAAAAATTAGAAATAATATTTTGCTCTCCCCTTTGTAGAATCAAGGGACAAAGTTTGTGACCCCATCATAAAGTTATACTCCTTTTGGCCTGATGAAGATAGCAAAATAGGTAAGAAGTGAATTTCATACATCTTTGTGTTGAGCTATATTTTGCAGGCTCTGAAACAAACCTTTGCAAACTTTTAATGTGCCATAAGAAAGCATATTCAGAAAATGTATAGAGTTTTGTATACATTTTAGAATAGAATAACCTCCTATAGGTATTTAGTATAATCTAGTACAACTTCATGGTATAATCATCTGCCTGATTTTTAAACTATTTGTTTTCCATTTATCTGCTAGAATTAGGCCTTATAAGATCATTCGGAGGTGATAAAAAATCAGCCATATTATTATCAAATTAAATAAGTGAGACCCTGCAGCAAAATTTTGTGTGTATAGGTGTTTCTGCCCTCTGACCTCTCTCCCACTGAGTATTTCTTGGCTTAGAGCCTTTGAAGCACATGCATTCATCTCCATGTTCTTTTTGGTACATTACATGAAGCATTTGTGCATCTTCTTCCTTGATGGATGTTTATTTTAACACGCACTGCCTGCCTTGGTTGAATCCAGAACACATTGTCAGACTTGAATAAGTCACTGTATTGGATAGTTTATCAAACATACTGATTATCCTGTCAAGGATACAATGAAGTTGATTGTTACAGGCGGCAGACAGTTCTTGAATGTAATATTCACGAGACACAATAATTGTTTTAATATATCTAAATAACTATCAAACTGTTTTAATATATCTAAATAACTATCAAACTGTCTATCAAAAGCACTGAAGATTAGAAAGAAATAGTTTCAAGCTGTAGCAAAGCACATTTAGATTGGCCATTGTACAACGAGCAGAACAACTGGAAAATGAAGGAGCATGTAACACCTCTTCCCCTACGATCCTTTAAATGATAATCTGTCATGGATAGTTCAAGCCTAGCAAATTGTTCTCCAAAGGATTTTTGCTACATACTCCTTCTAACTGATTGGGTTTATGAGTCTCCTTCAAAAAGTAAGCACCATAGGGAAGTCTGCAGGTGCATGGCCTTCTGTATTGTACTTTGTTGGAAAACATTTTACTATCCTAGCAGCATATGCCATTGCATAGACAGTGCATGCCACAATTCAGAGTACAAAAAAGTTCCCACAGGGCAGAGTGTGCACGATAACCACAAAATGGCTACGTTTTACGAAGAAGAGATGACTTGTACAATGTGCATCTAACTACTTTGTACATAAAACATTCTAAAAGTGGTCAGGAGAGTATAACCACTTGTTTTCTTATACGTATGCATATGTGGAAAGGTTTTCCTCATCATTTGGCAGGATCTTGACATTAGCCCAGTTTGGGCACAATGCTAAGCACAGTTTAGGACTATGCAAACAATCCTTAGGCTTGTACACTCCAGCTTTCTCTCTCCTCCTGTATCATGCCCATGAGGAGATTGGAAACACCCATTGCTTCTTTTTAATTAACTGCAGTTTATCATTAAGCCTAAGAAGCATAAACTGTGGTTAGTCTAAACTTAAATTGTTTTTTAAAAACAAACCAGAATCAAATCATAGTTTATCATCCTGGCTTGTTTAAAAAACCATATTTTAGTTTGAACTAATCAGAGTTCCCGATTCAGATGTAACAATAAACACTGGTTGCCTCTTCGTAGAACAGATGGGAGTATGTAAGTGTGACACTCACTGTTGCTTAAAACAAGGTTTGAACTTGGCTCTAAGTAGTTGAAGGCACAGGTGAGATAGTACTGCAACAGGACAGCTATCTTGCTAGAAATGTTCCTCTGTTCAGCTATGTTTAATTCTTTACTTCCTCTTTCCGACAGAAATATACAATCCTGATGGATCACACTATATTGATGGAGAGAGATTCACAAAACAGCCACCCATTACTGAAGATGAAAATATTGGTGGCAGTGGTTCTGCAAATGACAGATCAACGACAGATCCCAATGTTATCAGTCCGGGTATCTCGTCACGTTTTCCTCATCATACAGGTATCACTGGGATTTACTATTTAAGTCATGATGTGAAAAAGTAGCAACTATCAATGAGGATAATTTCCTTCTGCCATAAACAAAATAATATTGTAAATGATTCATCTAACATAGTGCCGATAAATTCTAGAGTAGTGCCCTTGCTAGTCTATTATAGCAGAAACTAGAGTACTGCTCCAGTAATATAATGAAACAATGCACAAAGTTGTTCGAAGAATTCATAATGAAAACAGTATGGGTGGTAGGTCACTCATTTATCCATTATGCAACTCATTTATCTATTATTACACAGATGATGGTACTTTTACCTCAAAAGAGCCTTTTGCGGAGAAGGATGAAGATGCAACTGATGTTCCAAATACACATGATGGCCACCATGAAGGAGGACATTCTAAAGACCAGCAGCCCCAAAGTCCTAGTAAGTGTAACAATTGTATTAGGTACATTTTATGTAAACTTTCCTGTGCTTCTGGAATAGACAAGAAGGGAAATCTGATGTGTGGTAGAAATAAGATTGAATAAGGATTAGTTTGCACAATCCTTATGTTGTGTAGTTGTGTACATTGTTGCAGTGGTGAGCTCACGATCAGTGTTGCTCTTTGTCCCTAGTGTGGCATGTCTGATTGGTCCAGAGGCATGATATGTCTCCCTCAAAAAAGGGAAGACTGATCTCATGGTTAGTGTATGTATGCTGATCACAAATAAATTCTACTTGTAGTGGTGGACTGTACATGGGCCTGATACCCACTCCATGAAGCAGTGCTATGTAGAATGTACAAGTTTGCCAAATCTAGCCTCTACAAGTCTGTGTTTAAAGTTGTGATTAATTAAACTATTGCATTAATATCTCCAGTGTGCTATTGTGTCAGATGTCCAAGAGTTCTGGAAATATGCAATTAGGCTCTTCAGAAAGCTGTCTTTCATTTGTGAAAGGCATTTTTCCTTTTGATACATACTGCATGAGTATGTGGTTTTCAGTTAATTGAGGCCATACTGACAGAATGGTGCTTGAGGATCCCTTTTTTCTCAGTTGGACAATATAGAAAAACTAAAAAATATTCATTGAAAATCTGAAGGGTAGTTCTATGGCTATTTGTTTGAATTAGAAGAAGTCTAGATTCATCTGGTCATTATTATCTCTGAGGAATGGAGAGAAGCCTCAGTTTGAGATTTTGTGATCCAGGTTTTCTTGATAGGAGTTAAAAATGTTGCTTTTATCTTGGGGTTCTTTGTATGCACTTAATTTTGTGTCTCCTGAAATATATGTGTGTGTGTGTGTGAGAGAGAGAGAGAGAGAGAGAGACAGAGAGAGAGAGACAGAGAGACTGAATTCTCTGACCAAAGCCCAGATGATTTTGATCTCTCTCTGGATCACCACTTTTCACATGAACTACTATTAAGGTATCATTTTCCTTTATTTGTATGATCATCTCAATACATGCAAGTTGGCCAGCACTGCCATTTAAATGGGCTTCTTTTGATCATTCACTGAAATGTACTTTTTAGCTGCTGAACGATGTGGTTGACATTGCAACTTTCTAGATAAACCTGTATAGGTTTACTTTGGGACTTCTTGAAGAAATAATGAGCAAGAAGGAAATTAGCTGCAAGCTAGCAATAAAAATGTATTTTAATGGTCTCACACAGTAGTGTCACTAGTTATTTCCTGCTTCTTAAAATAATGTTAATTCTCCCCCCCCCCTCAGTGCAAGGTAACTCCTGATGTTGAGTAAAATGTAAAATTTGCACTGGTGGTGGTGACTTCCCTTCATGTAGCAATGCATAACATGGAGAAAGGCTTCACTAACAGCTGATGCTTCGGAAGCAGGGGCAGGGCATAAAGGTGCTGGAAGGAAGATTGGTATGTGTGAAATATGTCCTGCATGCTGGGACAGCAAGAATTTGAGGCCAATACCTGCAAAAGCAATGTGTTTGAATCACCAGCTTTACACTGCATGTGTATTGTCATTCATAACTGCACAATTTAAATGTTTGCATCAAAACGTAGACAGCAGTACAGATTTGAACCAGTTTTGCACATCACTTGTATAGTTGCCTTCACTGGAAAATCTTGTGCAATTCACACCACAGCTATTTCTTTTCACAGATAATAGTTGTGGGTCTGCTGCTTACATGTCATTCTAACTTGCAACAGTAGAGTTGTGGAATTGGCAGCGGAGCAGAAACTTGTGAATACGTGTGCGTTTCTAATCTTGATCTCAGCTTTCTCGCTTCAAGGGTGGTCTAAGGAATTATAGCGATTGGAGATTCAAACCAGCTTTTTGAGAAATGATGGCAAGTTCATAAGCTAGATACTCCCAAACTATATAAGTTCATGAAAAGGGCAAGCTGATATAAGGAGTATTAAAGAGCCAGCCAATAAAACCACTTAGCACTAATCTAATTAGTCCACTAGCACGGACCAAACCAACTTCTTGATTTTATAAATGTATAATTAATGGTACTTTAAAATTGCTGCAGCTGTTTGATCTAGAATTGGTTATTTATTTATTTATTTATTTATTTATTTATTTATTTATTTATTTATTTATTTGGTCTCTTGTTACAGTTGTCCGTGTTGCACATTATCACCAGGACATCATCTGTAAAATAAATAATTGTTTTAAGTTGTTCTGAATTTTGAGGCTGAATTAAACAGTGGTCTTTTCTCTGCAGTTCTGCTCTATAACTAGATCAAAGGTCATCCTGAGCCTGTTGATCTTTGCACTGGTGCAGCCAGGGGTTGGGGATCTTCCTCTTAGCTGCTTCATCCTCTTGATGCACCCCTGTTGTTTCTGGGGGGGTTTGTGTTTGCGAAACAATTTCTCCTGCCTAAGATTTCTATTTTGTCAACCAAATTGCATTCCAACCAAGCACAGAATACATTCTGTTGTATGCTTAGTATGTATTTATACCATACATTTCTGTACACTAAACTTTGGTTAGATGAAACCTTAAGTTTGGGAAGAGGCTTCAGTTGACTGCTAATCCTGCTATGCTTGTGTTGCTTCTTGGGGAATGAACCCATCTGAAGTCTAGTTCCATGCTTCATTTAAGAAGAGGCTGGATGGCCATCTCTCATGGATGCCATGGTTGCAGCCTGCACTGAGCAGTGGGCTGGGCTATATTGCCTGCAATACCCCTTCCAATTTTGTCTGATTCTGTGAACCTAATAGATAATTGCTGATTGCCAGATGATAATGAATGTCGCTGTACTGGAAATCATCCAAGAAAATGGGCAATGTTACACTCTGGGTGAAGGATAAATGCCATTCCTTGCACATGTTTTGGGAACTCAAAGCTGAAAACTAAGAATTGCCATTCTTAGAATAAACATGAAAGCAACAAGCTGTCATTTGGGGAAAAAATACATGAAAGAATTTCCAGCATGAACATCTTTGCTGTATTCACTCATATTTTCCATTGTGCTGAAATGGAAAGATACCGCTTGGTTTGTCTTCTCACCAGTGAGATTTTTCTTTCTTCTCATTGATCTCTTCCTCTTCACCAAGGCTTTCCCCCCTTTGGATTGCTGCTGCTTTCCCTCTTATCATTGAGAATGCTCTCCATCAGGTTTACATCTCCTCATCTCACAGAGTGATGTAAATGAATGGATGAGGAAATGATAGCGCTCTTCTCTTTCTCTGCACTGCCACAAGGAAAATACCAAGACTCAGCACTGGAACAGAAGTAAATAACGATGGAAAATGTTCAGCAAGTAACTCCTTAAACCATCCTTATAGCAGAAGAGGGAAAATCCCACGATGGGTCCATTTGTGCTCTAGCACAAGAGTACTAAATTCCAGTTTTGCTTTTCCAGTTATGGCTAAATATTCAAATGTGTTGTGGATAAAAATGAAAATCTTTACAACCCTTTAACTTCATCACGGCAGATTTAGACTCACATGAGAAGCAAGAAGATCCAACAGAAGAATACAAAACACCTGGACAAGAAGGGGATAAGTATGGCAGAAAAACTCAGCTTTCTCCTAGTATCAGTAAGCATAATTCTTTTTACTGGGAAAATGGCCTTGTAGATATTTTCTGAAGCTTACTCATACTTGCTTATTCTCCCAACATACACTTAGCCTTCACATCTTTAATTTGCACTCACATTATTCATACCATTTAGTGTGTTATTCTGGCTTCTTTTCTCTCTGTTGGTGCCCCTTTATATATTTCCCTTATTTTGGATTGTGGCCAAGCTGAGGACTATTTGCCTGTGTTGTATAAACAAACAAACAAAATCAACATTAACGCCATTCAAGAACACAGGACGTGATCCTTCATTCTCCATTAAGAGGAAGTCCTGGTGATGGTGATGGAAGACAGATTAATGGAGTTAATCTGCCACAGCATATATCCAACCTGTTAGTTACTCTGCCATCATTACAGCTGGTGAAGTGTCAAACAGTGAGAAGCACCCTGAAAACTCTACTCAAGTTCGACAGGTTCCTGAAGAATTCCCTTTATGGTGGCAGTCGGAGGAACACAAAGAAGTGCGCAACACAACTTCCAGGAAGGGTAACGCCTTACAAATGTTCTAGTCAGTTTGCCACCTCCCGCTCTTAAAAATGCTTGGGCAAGAAACTCATCTTCTCAATGAGAAGTTGCTGCTAGTCTTTTGTCTGCTGTGACTGAAACCAGCATTGCAGCCGCCTCCAGCACAGTGACTATTGTGCGTGAGCACTGGCAATATGAGAGGATGCAGTCATGTGGTGGCCAGACATGTAGAACAGTGCACAAGTTGACCACAGGTCCTCTTTTCTCCAACCACTTGTACCACTGTGCGGAAGCACAAATCAGCATACTGTACTGCATGTAGCCACAGGAGAACTGCCAGTGGAAGCGCACAGCAATTACTATGCTGGAAGTGGTCATGTGGATTGACCTAGCAGGTTCATTGTTGTTACCTGGTTGTAGCACAATGCAACAATTCCCTCTGGCCAAGAAGGTATTAAATGCCTCAGCTTCGCATATGTGCCTGTGAAAAGGGTACGCGCATACTGAGCACACACATGCATCTTTCCTTGCAATGTGCAATATGGGAGGCCTTCTGCAGAACTGTGCTCAATTCAAATATTTCTAAATAATATGGATCATTTTGAAATTGTTTTAGATATACGCAATAATGGATAAAAGTTAGTTGTGAAAATAAGAATTAGGGTAAAATCTTTGCTGTGTAAACTAGCTTTATCAGGTATCTTCCCCATGTAACTGTAGAAGAGGAACTAGTTCCATAGTCTTGCATTGTACTCTCTTCCATTTGCTTTGCCATTATTTTCAATAATTATAATTTAGTCATGGCTTTCTCCTTTCCACTTCTCCTCTTTTAGGCATCAATTAAAACTTCATAGCTATATTTTTCTGAGAACTGTCACAAAAGCCCGTTGACATGAAATCATTATCTTGTCAAAACATTCACCGCTGTAATTGCCAGTCATATTCTGAATCCAGAAAGGCACTGTTTTGGCTTTCTTCATTACTCTTAACAATTTTATTACACTGTGATACCTTAGCCTGGTATTATACTGTAGTCTGGTATAACCTAGATGATTTTCACATTCACTGCATTTGCACATAACGATAAGCCATGGTTTAGGTGCACAAACCATGCACGAAGTGAAGGAAGCTTCTGTGAGCCTTGGGCATGCTTGTTTTCTACTCTCCTTCCATGTGGCAGGGAGAAGGCTTCTGGAGCATTTAGTTCCAGTTTCAAAGAATCTTAACTGATAACATATGAACCAGAGATTGTTGTAAACCAAACTCTGATCAGTTTCTGAACAAGCCAACTTCAAACCTTGAGTTATGAACCAGGCTTGTTTAAATATCCACAGCTTCTCTTAAACCACTGTCCCTGGTTCCTACATAATGGCAAACCAGGTTTCTCAGAAAATGAAAATAAATATTCTCCCTGTGATCAGAAGGAATGCACAAGTGCAAGTCTCATGGCAGCTCTTTCTTGCTCATGAATGTAGGACTAAACCATAGTCCAGCGTTATTAGATAGTTCTGGCGTTACCATGGTCCAGAAAACAGTCATTATAACTGATCTTTCTGTAGCCTTTAACAAACACATAAAGCCTTGTATTTACTTCTCCCTATTTAAGGATTCTTGACCACATCAGCTTGACATTTCTCTTTAAACCAAATCAAAGTGCAAACAGGAATAAAAAAATAACAGCTTACTGTGGCCAATTAGCAATGGGAAACAAGAGAGACAGAAAATGGGCAAATGACTTTATGGGATCCAGTTCTCTTAGTGATCTTTTGAGGACAGTATTGTGAGCAGTGCTTCTTGGCCTGACACTTTGTCCTATTTTTCTCTTGTGCAAGGTTTTAACAGAGGAAACTCTAAAATCAGAAAAAAATAATATAGTCAATAACGGGCAACCTTTTGCATACATACATACATACATACATACAGAAAGGAATTCTCGTTCTTACCCTTCCCTGAGCTCATGGAAGGGCTTTTGATCCAGTGGTTGAGAGGAGGAAACATTTGCTGATCTCTTCCACAGTGCCCCTGAAAAACAGCTCCAGAAACTTGGGGTACCTTCCAAATCACAGTATAAGCTATTGTGGGGAATGGATTGCAGGACAAAGAGTGAATTGGGAAAAATCTTTTGCCCTCCCTGTCCATTAGCAGAGGCACCTGCTGAATCAAAAGCCTTCTGTTATCATAAGTGCCCTGATTGGATTCCAGCCATTGTAAGCACAAAAATACATATGGTAAAACTTTGGTGGGTGGGTGTGAGTAAGGGCTTTGGGATTCACTAAAATGGCTTGTAGATGCACCACAATTTAAATAAAGGGATTCAATACCCTCACTTAATTTTTCCTTCACTTTATTTTGCTTCCTTATTGGTTAATATTATATTTGGCTTTATTTTATCAATGTCCTGCTCTTTTTCTGTGCCCTAAGCTAACTTCTCTCTAGTGTATAAATAAACACTTCTGATTTTGATAAATACTACAAGGTTTTCAATTCCTGTGAGAAGTCAATGCAAGAACTATAGGAACAGACCCCTCTTTCTTGAATTAAGCACCAAACGCCTAACTGTTAAGCCTCTTTCTCCCTTCCTCTTATTAATCTTATTGTTGGCAGGCAAGTTGTTTATTCAGGAAGGTGTTGATGGATAGTAGCTTAGCTGGGAAATGTTGGCGTAACAAATAAAAATATCATATCTCATTCCTCTGTTGTCTGAACAGCTGTCAGCCCTCATCACAACTCACATGAGAAAATGTCCACCAGTATTGATTTTAAGGAGGTGCATCAACCCATTGAAGGAACTTGGGGTAAAAAAATTAACTGTTAACAATCGTTTATAATTGTCTAGAATACAAACTTAATGGTAGCATCAGAAGTAGTGTGTTGATTGTAGAAAACAGCCCCTAATTCCGTAAGGATTTTTCTATTCAATAAAGCCCCACTTAGACAGAAATCTTTGGATCTGAATATACAGTTCAGACTGAATATGCATGAATATTCATTTGGACTGAATATGTATCCTCTATTGCTACATCTATGTATTGCTGAGATCCCCTGCTCTTTTAATAACTCCTCAAAGCATCCTAATATTGGGTTGCTTTGTCAATAACTTTATTTCTTCTTATCCACTGGTTGTTCTTAATGCCAGCTCCATTATTTGTGGTGGCAGTGGGATGCATAAACTGAAAATTCTCTTGTGCTGTCTCTAACTTCTGTGTAACTGTCTCTTTTCTTATGGTAGCAAATTATACAGCAAGAATATAGCATTTCCACTGAGATTCTTGTCAAATCACCCATATTCAGAGCTCCAACTTTTCTCTAGTGGGATCCAAAGGATCTTGTAGTGCCTCCCAGGAGCATATCCTGGTGTATTGAGTACCTTGTAAATGCTCTCTCTTCTCTTTATTATATCACTCCCAATGCCTTGTGTGGTGTTACAGTGATACAAGGCAACTGTAACCAATTCAGCCATCTTCTTGTCATGCACTGGATCACAGACAGTCTTATTGATTTGATGCCCACTGTACATTGTTGCACCGCCACCACTGGTTGATTTAGTTCCACCCAATAAATCTATTACGCATTATTAATCTCTTACTCATTATTCATCTCTAACGAGGAGCTCTGAAAACACTGCCACAAATAAGAAAGACAAGGATAAGGATGGATAATACTTACTTTGGTGATTGGGAAATGGATAATGATATTAAAAGCTTATCGTAGATTTACATAATCAAATCACTAGATAAGAGTTCTGAAGAACATCATGATGTTGTTGGTGATGATGATGATGGTGGCGATGATGATGATGGTAGCGATGATGATGATGATCATAATGGAGAAGGGTCTGGGCACTTAAATCCTGAAACCGTTTTTGAATGGAACAGCAGTGGTGATAACGAACCTCGGCCATCAAAAACCAGTAAGCATTAATTCCTGTAATGTATGCACTGCGCTATAATGAAAGTCATTAGATGTGTCTCAGTAAACAATGGGATTTGGATGTATGTGTACATATTAAGCACTCTAGAAGTAATCAATGATAATCTATAAGGAATAATTTAATTTGTACCATACATAATTCAGAAATACAACAGCATTGAATTGAAAATTAATTTATAATGTTATAATGAAATTCTGGATATAGTGGAAGATTACTGCTTAATAATAGACATCACAAAGCAAAGAAGGTTTAATTGAGTACCATGAATTATATTACTCTGCCATTTTTTCTATGCATATCCTACACTGGTATAATCCTATTGGCTTATTCTGGAAATGGAAACTTGGATGCATACTTACAAACAAAAGTCTCATGTTGTGTTTTATGCTTGAACTTCGTTTAGCTCTGAGTTGCCTTACCTCCTCTCATTGGTGTCTGTTAGGCATTTGTCCTAGGAATGCATATTATGAAACTACACTTTCCTTGGTAAACATCCTTAAACTACTTTGGTTTCTTTTGCATTGGATTAGCTCTATGATGGGGACATTGCAAAGTGTGCTGGTGCCTTCAGTTGTATTTGGAAAAGTACCATTCCTATCAGTACATTTAATCTCTAGGCTCTGACTTTTATCATTCATGTTATTTGTGCACAGGTGGTCTATGAGGTCAAATTTATTTTGCTATGGTGAGATGGTGGTTGTTTTGTGGTGGTGGTAAAAGCTATTCTTTGGGTTTAGCAACAAGCATCAAGTTATATGCTAAACTAACATATGTTGTGCATATCTTCCTGGATTATTCTTTCTCTAATTGTGGAAAATGCAATTTAGTGAAATCAGTCAAGCGGCTTGTAGTCATTTGTATCCATCAGAAGTGTAGTGGGTCTCATTGTATTGCATGGATCATGCATTTTGCTATAGTTCTTCCATAGTGAAGCAAAGCAAATCGTAAGTCAAAGAGTGCATTTCAAAGAAAAAAATTCTGTGGATCAAAACTTTATTTTACTGTTTTCCAACATAATTTTATACAGTAGTTGGAGACATATATTTTTGTGCCTTTAGCAACAGCCTTACTTGCTTGCTTGCTTGCTTACTTACTATTTTTATTTAATAAAGCCATTGTTATCCCACACTTTACAACCTTTCCATTGCATTTAAGACTGATTTTTAGGAGAAGCAGATTTGTTGCACAAAACTTGCTTTAATTGTATAACCTGAGTTTGCTGGTACATGACTGAGCAGCACCCAGGAGTAGGGACAGTGTAGAAGTACCCTTGCTTTTCTGTATCAAGTTGCTGTTCAAAGCACAGAACCAATCCCAGTTTTTGTTTTAATGACAACCTTTGGTTATAAGTGGAAAGGTTAGTATGCATAGCACTTGATGGTAACAGAAGGGTTGAGTTTGGATTTTTGTAATGATCTCTGAAACTCATCAGTGGCCATGATTGCAATTTTCTTCAGCAGTAGTACAAAACTAGTGGCACTATTGTGCGATTGCCCACCTGAACTTAAAATAAACGCAGAATTTGTCTCTGCCACTCTGATGAAAAGTAAAATGTTAAGTTTCCAAAATTCTATTTTTCCAAGACATTTGAGGGCAATGATCCTGACATTTGCCCATTGATGTGGGTTTTCCAGAAGTGTTTGCATCAGAAAATTTTCTAACCTAGCATATTTATTGTACTTGTGTTTAAGTAAATAGAACAAAACCTTTGAAACGTCCAAACTTTCCCAATATTACATTTGCAATTGGCAGCCATTCATTGCCACTTAGGAAACAGAAACTAGAAAAATTTTCATTTGGGAAAATTTTCTATCCTGTATCATGGGTTTTGCTTGCAGATCTACTACTCTTGCAACAATTTTCAGCCAGAGTGAATATTTGCAATATAAAGAGGACATACTCCTGATTCATGGTTGTTTATTTATTCAGTATTTGATGGCATTCAGTGGACATGTGTGAACTGTCCACTGTAAAGTATTGCATTTGATTTCAAATTGTTGTGCCTGCGATGGTGAATTTCAGAGGGTTCTCTCACACATGTAAGTTTCCACTTGATGCTAAAGACGAAACGACATGGATATGTGAGCTGTGCATTAAAAATACCTGTACAATATAGATGGCTTGTGTTATACCCATGTGTTATACCCAAGAAATAATACCAATGTTAATTGGTTGGTGGTAGTGTGGAATATAGTCAAATAAATATCAATTCAACTATTGTCACAACAGCTGTGGTCTCCACCAAAGATGTCAAGCATGATGACTCGGCCCATGATTCATTTCTGCATGGTGTACACTCTGAAAAAGACAGTGAAGTCAGATATTCAACAAATGGCACAAGGGAGGATGTGCTACCCCGAATTGTTCCTCTAGGTGATGATGAACATTATCCAACAGCTACTGGTATGACTACTAAAGCATGATCTTGACACTACCTCTTTCTTGTCAGCATCAACTCTCACAGTATCAAAGTCTAGAAGTTAGTTAATAACTAGAATCATGGTGCAGTGCTACATCTGTAGTATATCTGCTACTACATCTGCAGATAATATGCTGTGATTACTTTAAAAAAAGAAAGCAGAGCCACACATTTGAAGGCATTCCCCCCCAGATGTGTTCTGTTAAATCTTAACAAAACCATGAAACCAAAAGCTCACGTGTTATTTGGCTTTGACTAAGCAAGAGTGAGTCACAAATCCCAAATCTGAATTTATTTTAGACTCCAAAGTTCCCTGAAATTTGCAGAAGTTCCAAACCAACATGTCATCCCTGTCTAACCATATCTTAAAGCAGTATTTTTTAAAGTGCTGTCATATGTAACCACGTTGGCCTCAGTTCAGTGCTACACAAAGGAAGTTTGGCAGTGCTAAAGTACACATAGATCAGACACGCAGCCAGTAAAAGTCAGTACAGAAACATGATGAGATTGGCCCATACAAAATCAAGTTGCTGCTGTGTTTTTCAAGTAGCCAGTGCTTATAGACTTCACAAAATTGGCTCAAATCAGTTCCTTGCTTAGAAAGTTGGGAGCTAACATGAGCTCATTTTGTGATGCTTCACTTTGTTTTAAAGAAAGAACTATATAAACTGCTATTCAAACACATGAAAACAGAGTTCTTTTGAACCAAAGGGCATAGATTCGCCAACATTAGAGGATGATTGCAATATTAGGGAATGAAAGATGAATAAATGGCATTTATACAAACACATATGCAACTTGCATTGCAATTTTGGTTTGGTTTATTATGGAAATGTATTAGCATTTTCTCTTGCAGATGGGGTCTACCTTGCTTTCCTATTCCATAAGGCTTTCTGTGGGCTTGGTGTTATTTCTCAAAATCTAAAGCATGTTCTCTTGGGCTCATCTCAGGCAGTCATCATAATGTTCAACACATTATGCTTCCTGCTGAATGCTGGGAAAAGGTTTGACTCTGAAGGAAAAATCTGGTGGTGTGGTGGTGGTACCTCAAGACGCTTCTGACAGTTTCCTTGGATTTAAACAGCAGCACCTTTAGAACTGTATAAGGCTATGCTGAAATGGTTCAACTACATCTCACTCAGAATGCCAGCCAAAATATTTTTCCCCAAGTTGAATGTGTGAACCAACATTATCTATCTGCAGCATTTGGCCTTAGTGCCTGGAACAAATGTCTAAACATATTCCAAAAAGTACAATTTCAAAGAAAAAGGAAGAAGATAAAGAAGGCAAGAAAGAGAAAGTTTATGGACTTACGTCGGTGCTGTGATTTCAGTTATACAAAGCCTTGGCATCTATCAAAGATGTTTGATAGATCAGTTAAAGGTGCAAGCTGTTGTCACATCTTTTCTGCCTATAATACTGTTACACGCCTTTCCGCTATTCCTACTAGTCTCTGGGGCACTGTCTGGAAAATCAGCAACTTCTGATAATCGAGGTGATGACACTGGGTGGCTGTGAATTCAACAATACTTTCCAAAAAAATTATCTACTTTCCTCCTCCTCTTGCTTATGCACATAATTGAAAAAGCAAGCCATGTCTAGTTTAACAAGATAAAGTGAACAATCTGGATGGTTGTTCAGCAAGCATAACACTGCAACTGATTCAAAACATCATCATAACAGCTGGGTCCTCCAGTGATGATTTCTTCAAGCAGGAAGACTCAACTCAGAATCCACTAGATGGCGCTCTCTCTGGATTAGAAACTGAAGACACATTACCTACAACCACAGATTCAGATGTATTGCATCCTGTGCTTGTTTCATCAAGTGAAAGAGAAAGAACTCTGGAGGAAGAATCTTCCCACCATACAGGTATCAGAACCAATAGTGAACTGTAGAATTAGATTTTCATTTGGATTGTTTGCTTTCATTTCCTGATCCGGGTTTCTGGAGAAATGATGTTTAACCATACTTAAAAATAGAACTTTTAGTCACTGGGGGAGGGGGGGGCGTTGTGAGTTTCCTTTAGTTATTCTTCCATATGTTGGAGATGTGAGTTCCAAACTGTTGAGAGTTTTGCTTTTCGCAGCCATTCTTCTCCCATTATTTTTAGTTACATTTTAAATAGATAGGTACAATCTATTATCAGTGTCAAACGTACCCCAGATATGTCATACCGATAAAATTTATGTTTATACCATTTGCTAGTAAACCTATATAAATATCTAAAAGTAGACTGTACTGGGCTTGATGGGCCAGTGGTTTGACTGAATATTAAGGATGTGCCGTGTGTGAGAATACAGAGGTATAAATCAAGACCACTTTGCTGTTTGGTTATTCTGAAGTTATCTGTGTGTTATCCCTGTTGTGGCAATGCAGCAGCTTGAGTTGTATTGGTTGCCAGACTTATTGCTACAGTATGCAAATTGAAGAATCTGGGTTTAAGCTGATGTAAGCCTACTGAACTCAGTGGAAGTAGCTGATTCTGTAAGAAGACTGAATTTTCATCCAAGCATTTTGGCCGAATTGGTTTGTGCATTAGTCATTCTATCCATGTCCACACAGAAAGAAAAATTATATAAAATGATAAAATTATACCTCTTCTTGCACTAACTAGTGATTAGCATGCCATCTTAAACATAGGAAGCTGCCTTATACTGAGTCACGCCACTGGTCCATCTAGCTCAAGATGGACAGTCTACACTGACTAGCAGCAGCTCTGCCAGGTTTCAGACAGAGTCTTTCCCAGTCCTATGTGGAGATCCTAGAGACTGAACCCTTCTGCATGCAAAGCAGATTCTCTGCCACTGAGTCAAGCTTCTTCCCCATGGAAGGTTTGAACTATACTGATTCAAATAACCACCTCAGTACAGTGACTCCTTGTTGAGGTGAGAGTTCTGACAGGCAGAATGGGCTTCCCTATTAACTTCTGTTGAGGTGGTGATTCTACTGCATAAATAAGGTCTCCATCCTTTGGTGAAACAATTGGGGAAGCCTGCTTCCATTGGAGTTCACACACAGAACTTTCTAAGTCTCTCACTAACACATGGAAATCCAAAATATTGAGTTACTGATTCCTGCATTATTTATCATTGCTACAATAGTTCTAGCCTTCAATGAAAGTGCTGAACATGAAGAATCACATCAAGATCAGTTATCAGCAGTGGGCAAACCTGGGCGGAGAAGTGATTCTGCCACAAACAGAACGATCCTTGGTGTCCTAGAAACACTTATTCCTCAAAGTGAGAAGGTTCATGACAATGAATCTTCTCAGACAGGTACTGCCTGCAGGATGTTAATGTAATCTTCCTATGTTCAGTTCTATTTCTCTTTTATGTCAGCGAATAGGAAGGCTTTTATGTCTCAGCGAGAAGTCCAGCCTTTATTAGAACTGGAGTCTGATGCTTCTCCATTTGGGGTGAAACATGGCTTCAAAAACGGAAGCCATTTTTATTGTGGTAATTGCACAGGAGGAAAGCAGCAGCCCCTCCTATGTCACGGTTCCGATCCAGTTCACGTGCCCCTTACATGACAGCTACATTCACAGACCTGCATCTCACATATATTTTGGCCTTCTTACTACCCTTTAAAGTAAATTCCTAGTATTCCAGTATTAGGGCACTAAGATAATCATGGCAGTCTGACAAAACCTTCCATTAATAATGGATTGTTAGCATTCCCAATAATGGATGGCATTACCGCCAGTCCATGGAGGCCCAGCCTCCAAACGGTGCCATCCCTTCTGTAGGCTCCTACGCACATTTCTCTGTCTTGCTACCTCAGTCAGTGTTAAGAATGGTGGACCTATGTTCTTTTGCCTCAGAGGCACCTAAGTTTTAAAAAGAGGTAGCTTTGAGAAGAGCCACTATTCCATTCAAACAGATAAGTCACATTTCATCATCTGAGTAGGGCTTTATATCATATTAGTTTTATTTCATCTTGACACCACCACCCCAATATAATTCAATCTCTGACACCAAGAATATTAGTGTCATAGTGCTTTACACACAGTTATTTTGCTTGGGCCTCTGTTGAGTAGATGCAGCCCATTATGGTTGTTTTAGCGTTTCTTCAAGTAGAAAATACTCCACATCACTAAAATTATCTACAGTATTTACTAATTTGTATTTCTGTTGCCTGCTTTACCATCACAACATTGAAAGAACAAATTTGTTTTTACAAATACTTGGTAGTTGTGCCATAAACAGCATGTGTCTATGAGGAAGTCAAAATACCTCATGTGCAAGCTTATTTCTTTCTTTTTTTAGAAACCTAGCTGTCTGCAAATAAGAAATGAACAAAATATGTTGTCTTCAAACCAAAATCATTTTATAGCTGTGAAATACAAAATGCTTGCTTCACATGTACATAATAATGGCTCGATAAGATATTGTTTCAAAGGATTTAACTAAAATGAATTAACTGAAATATGAACTGGGTTTTTTTTTATTGAAAAGTGCTTATACAAAAAGTGGTAATAGAGAATCTTGACTTAGTGACAGATAAACAGACCCCTAAAAGGCACCCTTTTTCCTTGAGTGCCACCAGTGTAGTTGGATTCATATTGAACTGCAAGATGCATGTACAATAGACAGTGGTTCTGCATATATTAAATTAACAAATACTTCACCACAAAAGCAGATAATGGGATGAAAGTTGAAGAATCCACTCAAGGCCCACCATCTCATGGCATATATCCTGAATGGTCCAATGAAGAAAGATACCCTACAAACTCATCGAGCAAAGAGACACTACCTGAAATTATTCATCCAAGTGAAAATGAGCAAAAAAATGAATCCATTTATACAGGTATATCTCAGAAAAGTTCTATTCAGCCCCAATCATTAATTATTATTTCCTACGAAGGGTGTAATCCTGACTCCTATGAAGTCAGCATGAATCAGGATTGCAGCCTTAACTACTGATACATCCTAAGAAAATTATTTAATCTACATAACATGGGCCTGATAGTGAAAATGTGGTATTGATTCAGTCATCATTGTAGCAGTTGTGGTCTCCACAGGTAAGATTAACCGCGAAGACTGATAATCATGGTATATAGATTAATGAGATCCATCTTGGTGGGAACAATGAAAATTGATATCCTACAAAAACATCTAAAAATGGAATTATGCCTGGTCTCATTTCAAGTGTAAACAAGCATGAAGAGGATTTGGAAATATCTCATTCAAGTACTAGGAAGAAAAAGAAAATTCAGCATTGTTAAACTTTTCTACACTTTTAAAATTCATTTAATAAATGTATAGTCACCTTTCAAAACAACAACGACAAAACTTCCACAAGATGACTGACAAATATGTAAACTCAAGATCAAACAATAAATTAAAAAACAATTTAAAGGTAAAGGTACCCCTGCCCGTACGGGCCAGTCGTGACCGACTCTGGGGTTGCGCGCCCATCTCGCTTAAGAGGCCGGGGGCCAACGCTGTCCGGAGACACTTCCGGGTCACGTGGCCAGCGTGACGAAGCTGCAGCTGGTGAGCCAGCACCAGCGCAGCACACGGAAACGCCGTTTACCTTCCCGCTATAAAGCGGTCCCTATTTATCTACTTGCACTTAAGAGTGCTTTCGAACTGCTAGGTGGGCAGGAGCTGGGACCGAACGACGGGAGCTCACCCCGCCGCGGGGATTCGAACCGCCGACCATACGATCGGCAAGTCCTAGGCGCTGAGGTTTTACCCACAGCGCCACCCGCGTCCCTCCCAAAAAAAACCAACAAAAAACAACAAAAAATTTTTTTAGAAAACCCCAAATCCACAAGAAAATAGTAGCAAGCTTGCATAGCACATCAGTAAATTTCTAAGCAAAACAGAAATGTTTTTGAAGTCTTCTTGGGTTGAAGTCCTCTTAAAGATGAAGCCATGCATACTTCTTTGGGAAAAGAATTTGAGAAATGTGGCATGTTAGATTGGAGGTTATTGTTTCCCCAGATGGAATTTATTACTTTGACAATGCATATGGAGTTCAGTCTTAACCTAATAATTAATACTGCTTAAGCCTTAACCTAATATTTTAATTGACTTCACCTAAAATTCTGATAGTGCCCGTAAAGCTAGATAAGATGGGCATCAAATAATTATGAGGAGGAAACTGCTAACATAGGGTATTGTCTAACTAAATCAAGAGCTGATCCACTGAAATGAATGGAGTCATGTTATTCCAGTCCACTGATTTTAATGGGTCTATTCTTTATCAGGCTACCATTCGCTACCATTTGTTGTCTTTAAAACAGATTCAGACATTATTATAGCAGCTGTTGGAATGAACTACAAAGATTCCTCTCATGATTCACACATGTAGGCTAGTTTATATCCTCTTGGGCAGTGAAGGCAAATTTATTGCAGCTAGAGAAAAAAAACATGAAAAGGTTTTTTTTTAAAAAACCCACCTATTCTTGCCTTTTCCTTTTTTAGACTGGGTTACTTTAGTCTTCCATTGAGGTTGATGACCAAAGGCCTATGTTGACTTGATCTGGACAAGTATTTATAAATACTCCAGAGTCCGGCAAAATGAGTGCTATGGCAGAAAGATTTGCTTTCCCAGACAAGAGGCTTCAAAAGATTCATGAAGCAGAGATGGTTGTATATGATCTTGTCTGGGACAGTGATAATAAATACCTTGCAAATGCATCTAAATTTAATTAGCCACCTAGAATCATTCCTCAGAATAAAAAGCGAGTAAAAAGGAAATGCCACATACAGGTACAGGCAGTGATTCATTATCATTAAATCTTTTAGCTAAATTAGAAATAATAATAATAATAATAATAATAATAATAATAATAATAATTAACCCCCCATCTGGTTGTGTTTCCCCAGCCACTCTGGGCAGCTTCCAACAAAAGATTAAAAATACATTAAAACATCAGTCATTAAAAACGTCCCTAAACAGGGCTGCCTTCTGATGCCTTCTAAACGTCAGATAGTTGTTTATTCTTTGACATCTGGTGGGAGGGCATTCCACAGGGCGCATGCCACTACTGAGAAGGCCCTCTGCCTGGTTCCCTGTAACTTTGCTTCTCGCAGTGAGGGAACTGCCAGAAGGCCCTCGGCGCTGGACCTCAGTGTCCGGGCAGAATGATGGGGGGGGGGGGGAGACGCTCGTTCAGGTATACTGGCCCTGTTTTCTGTGTAGATTTTATAGCCATAGAATACGTTTTGGATAGAGCTATAGTTCTGTCTCATCTAAAACGGCTATTGTGGTTACTGATTTCCACTTTCCATGTTAGGGTTAAGTAGAATTGCACTTAGTGAAGCGCATGTGAAAGCAGAGAATTCAAAACTGACCCAGCCATCTTTGTAACAGCAGTAGTCTCCAGTGATAGCACTGACTATGAAGATTCCGGTCGGGATACAATGTTGCACAGTGAGCATTCTGGACAGGATAATGAAGAAAAACATCTCACAAACACATCTGGAAATCATTTGCTGCCTGGAATTCTTCATGCAGCTGAAAGTGAGCATGAAAATGAACGTTCAGACACAGGTATTGACTGGAAAAATAGTAAAAACATTTTACTTCTTTTTTCAGTAATCTCTCTAGATAAATTAGAAGCTATCTCAAACTATGTAAAGATCTAATCCTGACTCCATTTAAATAAATGGACTTTCACTAAACACAGGAAGCATGGTGTGATGAAAAAGTATGCAAAATTTGTTTGCTGCTTGAGATTATCTTCTGCCTGAAATAACTCTTCCAAGTTGAAGCAGTCTTGAAATGGAAACACCTCCTTGGGTGTCTTCCAAGTACAGGAATTCTAATGGCTTTTAATTCTTCTGGTGTTGGATGAAAGGTACTTGAACTGTAAATCATAGTAGGTAAATGCCATCAGGCTAAACGTAATTATACTTAAAAACCTGATACGATATTGATTCAATTCAACAAAACATAGCACTTAGTAAGAACTGATGAAAAGAACGATACCTATGTAACATTTGAAAAATATTCAAACCATCATTACAACAGCTGTTGCCTCCAGTGATAATGGCAAGCAGGAAGACACCACACAAAAACCACATGCAATGCATCCTGGGTGGGAAAGTGAAGATGAAGATACCACAAACACAACTATGGATAATATCCCACCTATAATTATTCTTTCAAGTGAAGGAAAGCATGAAAAGGAGACGCATCATACAGGTACCTCCCAGGAAATAGAACTTTAATAAATTTGCAGTTCTTTGTATTATTTTTCAAATGTACTGCATTGTCACCGTACTCCATTTGAAGAGCTATCCCAACTACTCTCATTCTCTCTGCCAGTTGATAATAAAGTTCCATTCATTTGCAACAAAATAATGGTATTCATAACCCACTTAAAAGCAGAGTCAGTAATTACAGGAGACGACTCTCCATACTTAGCCTTCAAACCCAGGTGTGTGTTTTTTATGAGTCACTGTTAGAAGGTGGGTGTATAAATGCAGAAAGTACAGAAATAAATTGCCATAACTACGACTTTCAGGGATGACAGTGACCACTGACTTATGAATGGAGTAATTTAGTGGTGGAGTAGTAAGGACAGGTAAAATACAAATAAATCTAGGGCTGAAGGGCTACTTGGCATTATGCCTCCAAGTTACAAAAACAAAACAAAACTGTACATGAATAGTCTTGTAGAGATACAATTTTTTTTTGTTAAACCAATCTGTTTCATTGAAATCTTTTGAAGGAAATTCTGCCATCAACATGCCCTTTAGGGATGCTGATGGGCTAACATATGCATTATTTAGAAAGAGTCAGAAGCCTCCCAATACATAACCATAGAACTATAGAGTTGGAGGGGACCTCCAAAGGCCATCTGGTCCAAGCCCCTGCAATGCAGGAATCTCAACAAAAGTTTCCACAACAGTTGACCATCTAATCTCTGCTTAAAAACTTGAATGCTAATGACGTTGGAATGAAATGAAGTTCTAGCAATAAGGAAAAATAAGAATATGTATGAAGGGATTGATATAAGATGAAAATTTGAAATTTGAATATGTGAAGATAATAATTAAGGTTAAATTAAGAGGGTATGAATTTGCTGAATAAATTTTTAAATGGAATACAAAAAAGGGAGGTGTGAGGAAGTCAGGAAAATAAGTAAATGATTGGAAGACATCAGAAAGAGGGATTTTTTCTTTTTTCTTTTTTCTTTTTATGTTAAATCTTGTTTTTTGTATTGAATTTAGATTTTCTTTATGTGATTTTTGTTAATTGTTTATGCTTTTTCTTCTGTTTGTTAAAAAACTTAATAAATATTATTTTAAAAAATAAAATAATTGCTTAAAAACCTCCAGTGAAGGAGAGTCCCTCACCTACTAAGGGAGTCCGTTCCACTGTTAGGCTACTCCTATTGTCAGAAGGTTCTTCCTAATGTTTAGCTGGAATCTCCTTTCTTGTAACTTGAATCTATGTGCAGTAGAAGGCCAGGTAATGTGCCTCTCAGTAAACAATTTTGTAATAGATTACATAAGCATTGTAATAAATGAATGAATGAATGATCTAACTATATTGTGACAGCTGTGGTCTCTGGTGGTGGTAGTGACCATGAAGATTCTACTCAAGAAGCACATCCTGGCCAGAACAATGAACACAGGCATTCTTCAAACACGTCAACAGATTATTTTGTACCTGGAATTATTTCTTCAGTTGAATACGTGCATGGAAATGAAACTTCACATATAGGTACAAGCAAGAAGAAGAAAATTCAGATATTCTCTTTGTTACGTTCTAGATGAATTAGGCTGCTGTATTGAGCTAGATAACAGGTTGCAATTTTAATCTTACTGAAATCAATTACAGTGGTACCTCGGGTTACGAACTTAATTCGTTCCGGAGGTCTGTTCTTAACTTGAAACCTTTCTTAACCTGAGGTACCACCTTAGCTAATGGAGCCTGCTGCACTGCTTCTGCACAATTTCTGTTCTCAACCTGGGGCAAAGTTCTTAACCCGAGGTACTACTTCCAGGTTAGCAGAGTCTGCAACCTGAAGTACCACTGTATAGAAATTCATTGACATTAAACAAAACAAGGAAGATGCTCGTGTCATGATAGGGCACAATGGTCTGTAATTGATATGAGAACTGGCCATGCAATCATAATATTTAAACTTGATTCCAGCATCATTGGAATAGCAGTGGTCTATAGTTAAGGTGGGACGCGGGTGGCGCTGTGGGTTAAACCACAGAGCCTAGGGCTTGCCGATCAGAAGGTTGGTAGTTTGAATCCCCGCGATGGGGTGAGCTCCCGTTGCTTGGTCCCTGCTCCTGCCAACCTAGCAGTTCAAAAGCACATCAAAGTGCAAGTAGATAAATTGGTACCACTCTGGCGGGAAGGTAAATGGCGTTTCCGTGCGCTGCTCTGGTTCGCCAGAAGTGGCTTAGTCATGCTGGCCACATGACCCAGAAGCTGTACGCCGGCTCCCTCGGCCGATAAAGCGAGATGAGCGCCACAACCCCAGAGTCGGCCACAACTAGACCTAACTTTACCTTTACCTATAGTTATGGTATAAGCCTTGAACATCCATTTTTCATTCATGCACACAGTAAAACTTTTAAGTAACAATAAAATACACTGCAAATATCTAGAGATAACTTGCTACTTAGTAGTATTCCTCTATCAGAAAGTTAGAATAAAAAGAAAACATTTCATGTAACTATAAAGAGGAAGTGTGCATTTTTGTTTTGTTTTTGTTTTTTCATTCTGTTGATATATTCCAAATGAATTATATTCCTTTTGTGTCCTGGTTTGTAAGGAAACTAAATTTGCATTGAGATCCACTAAAATGTGGTAATGGATATCCATTAGCAATACTAATTTTAAAAAATTAAATGCGATGCTAAGCAAATCATGTGGGATGTAGTTCTGCAAATGTTACAGAACACTTAACATTAACCCAACCCAACCATCATTATCATAGTTGTGGGTTCCAGTGATGATATCAAACATGAAGTTGCTACTCGTGATCCAACGGTACATGATATACATCATGAATCGGGTAGAGAAGATGATTATTCTACAAACAGCACTAAGGATGAAGTACCCATAGAAGTTATTCCTCCAGCTGGAAACAATAACATAGATAATTTCTATCATACAGGTAGTTGTGGCAGATCCATTCTTAATTATGTGGTGACTGGTGATGGTGTGGGGAATCACATTGCTCACAACTGGATTCTTATTTTCAGTCAGTAAATATAGTTGAACATGTAAGGTGCACAAGAAATGTAATTGCATGTAAATATGAGTAAAGCTGAGAATATTGCACAGTGAGTTATTGGGAGGGGAGTGGCTTGCAAAAGCCATCATTTTGTATTTTAACATGTCCAAACCTAAGTTCATCATTGATTCACCAAACAGCTGTCATACACAACGATCATGAAGACTCAACTCAACAACCATTACCTCCCATTCATCAGCCAGGCTGGGATGCTGAAGAAATATATCCCACAAATACTTCTAGAGATGGTATACCGATGGGAGTTGATTCAGATAGTGAAAGCAAACAAACAGGTATTGCGCTGAATAATCTATTCATTTCATCACAATGTATGAAATGAAGCACTGCTTTTGAAACAAAGAATTTGTCGTTCTTTAAATCTGTACCCCGCCTTTCCACCAAATGGAAATGTTGATTAATGTCTAGATTTTAAGGTTGGAATTCTAACCTAAGAATATTATTTGTTCCTTTTAACATAAGGTTTCTGTTTTCGGGCAATTTGAGAGGGACTGATTCTTTGGGATCGATGTCTCATGCTCTAGGAAATCCTCTGATTTTAACTTTTGTATTCCTTAATAATAATAAGGAACAACTCCTGTTCTAAGAGTTGATTTTATGCAAACCCCATTTAAAGGAGATGTTCCTCCCATCAAGTTTATATAGCAGGCTCCAGAAAAAACAGGCCTGGCAATATAGACAATAGCATTCATTCCATGACACAAGAACTTGATAGTACCTGACCAGATATTTCTATGCTGATGTTTTGTTTTGTTCTCAAGCTAGTCTGTAGGGCATAATGTCCTTTGGTTTAAATGTCTGATCATGTGTAGAGCTTGTAGAACATAAACAAACAAGATATACAAATATGGTTCTGAAACTAAGTCTTACATTTTAATTCTTTATATCTCATTCATTATGATTATTATTTGCATATGCCAATCACCCAGAGTCAATTAATGATGTTTGCTGTGATGATCATTTAATTATGACATGATTTATAATAAAATTAGCCCAAGTTAAAACCTGTAGAAGAGTTGAAATGAGTGTGTGAGAAAGGGAGTGGTGAGTAGAGAGCAGGTTGAAGAACGTGGGCTCTCATCCACAACTGACAAGTACTTGGCTGTAGCTCATGAATAATTTTCTCTTCCATCAAAAGTATATAACACAAATGTCATTGTCAAGTTGATGAAATTTTCTGCATGCCTAATCAACTGTCAGTGTCAGCTGGTGATGTCAGATGTTGGGTCAGAAAATAAAACCAAGGGGGAAGCCAGATCACTGTCAGTCTTTTGGAATTTCTGAATTGTAGCAAATCTGGCATCCCAGCATATTGTTCGGATAGAAATATTCTGCTGGTAGAGTAAGAAGTCAGTGGATCAGAGTGAAAAGCAGCTAATAGTTTTGCTATTTTTACAATCTCAATTCATTTACCATTGCCATAGATGTGGCCAAAGAAGATTCAACCCCAGAACCAGTGAGGCAATGGGGTCATGAAGACAAATACACGACGAAATCAACAGCAGATGTCTTAGTTCCTGGAATTGTTCCTCGAAGAGGAATAAGTCAAAAAAATAATACTGATCATACAGGTATTCAGTAGAATGGTGGTGGGATTCCTTTTAACCCTGTCTATCTTAGGTGAGATAATCTCATGTTGTTAATTTTCATGTCTATTTTAAAACAGACACCGAAAATTAAATTGCATGTAACCTGAACTTATATAAGGTCGAGGAACAGAAACTAAATTGTTACCTTGGCCAGGACCTTATTGGTAAAATGAATGTGTTGAAGTTGCTACTTGGGGACTGTACCATGTGGAGATCACCTCATAAAATAATGTCATAAAATCATTTGTAAGCAGTTGCAGTCTAATGACATTTCCATATCTTTGAACTTCAGTTTTGAAATTTCCCTGTCAAAATTCCTTGCTTAATATTCTTTAATTGTGGCTAAGGGAGCACATGTGATTGTGATAGCCATGACCATTTTGATAGCCACCAAGATTGTGAGTAGTACTTGTCTGTTTGCCAGGCACTGCAGGTTTACACAACGTAAATTTGTTGAAGGAGTATTGCATTTTGAGTTGTGATCAAATTGACTGTTTCCCAAACATATGTTATTTTTTTTGCGGGGGCGGGGGGGGGCGGGAGAGTATGATATGTACAGGGGAATAATTTTCTAAAACAATTTAGGTCATGATTTCTCTATTCCGTTCTGCAAATATTTGCATTTATTGTTTCAATTATGTCATTTTGCTATCATGTGAAGCTAATGATCCTTCACAAAATGTATCTATTATGCTGTCTGCTGTTACATCTCCTACTTGAGAGCCTAGTGATGTCTTTAAATACTGTCTTTATGTCAGTATTAATGCCAAGATGTAAGGTTTTGCAGGATCCTTGCTTAAACATGGCAGTGTGTTGAAGTTTTTTGTGTACTTTAGAGACTCGTTTCCTTCCTAGTTTCAGTGGCTAGTGTTTCTTTTTAGGTAGACAATTAGAGCATCTCTTAATATCTGTAGTAAGAACTGATATATTGATTATTCATTTCACTTTGTTGTTCCTGGCATATTCTTGGGCTTTCCAAACTGCTGGTGTGTTTTACATTTCTTGAATATTTATCTCTGTAGAGATAAAAATCGGACTGAATTTGAGCCAGTGGGTTTGTTTAAGTTTTGAAAAAGGGAAGGAAATGACAACACCTTACTTCCCAAGCGTGGTGCGGGTTAATGGGCTTGTTAGCAGGAGCCATGCATGAATTTTATTATTAGACAATATTTCCATGTGTATGCACACTCTAATGTGGCATCTTTTGCCAAATGGTCCTTGGATCCAATGTTACTTTGATCGGAGCTGCTTCTGGCTGTTGATCACTTGAGTCTCTGTCCATTACTACTGGAAGGTTTCATGAGCAGATCAGAAACATTGCAACCTTCCCTATTTTGTTCTTTTTAAACTTTCAGTATAGTAGGAATTTTGTAAAACAAAAAACAAACAAACAGGTTTTAATTCTGCAAATTTCAAGGTTAATTGATAGTTAATAGTTAATTCAACCATCATTACAACAGCAGTAGTCTCAAAGGATGGAACCAAAACTGAAGAATCAACACAAGATCCACAGTTACATGGATTGCATCCTGAATGGAGCACTGAAGATGAGCCTGTTGTAAATGGCACTCAAGATTATGTATTACCTGGAGTTTTTCCTGAAATTGACAGTGGTTCTGACAGACATCCATCATCGCCTACTGCCAGTAAGAGTTATAATTTCCAGGAACTTCAGCTAACCTTTACTTTTCCATACATCAAAATCCTGGGGAAATGTGGTGTGGAAACAAATAGCTATTAGATGGAAATCCTACTGTGATTACATTCTGTTTATTTCATGGCTTCTTGCAAAGATGCATGATCAAACTCTGATTTTAATGAATGCGTTTGCACTAGTCGAAGGAAGGTGTGTGATCGTTTCTCAACAATCTTTCTGTCTCTTCAGTTTTGGAGATTAGTTGATTTTTCTCTCTTTTCTCACTTATGGGAACTATTTTCAAATTAGTAACAGATTAATACATATTTCTATAAGTATCACTACAAACAATTACACATAGCAATATTAGCTAATGTATGCGGTGTTTGCATGCATTTGATAAGTGTATGTGGTGTTATGGAAAGACAGTTTCACCCTGATTGCTACAGGGATACACTTCACAGAAGAACTCAAAATACAGGGCTAAAGAATACAATAAATATAAACTAGCTGGAAATTTAAAAGAAGAAAGCATTTTATCATGGTTTGGAAAACTGATTTTAATTTTCATAGAGTAATGGATCCCCCTTTTCCCTTTCCTTAGCATAGCCTGCCAGTATTTTACAAAAGAAGGCTTTTTGAAATGGTTGGCAAACAAGGTGTGATAGGGAGAAACCCAAATGAAAGCTCTGAGGAAACTATGGTTTATATGGAGCTTAAGCACTGCTGTATCCTTGTACTTTACCATTCCCGTGTCAAGGAATAGGGCCTTGCTATGAAACTCAACGCACCTGTGTTTCCTTTGACAATATCATGTATTTTTTTTGTCTGTGAAAACTCAAGGGCTCCAGATTTATATAACACAGCTCTAATGTTTTGTGAGCAATGCATGTTTGTTTGTTTTTTATCTAGGTGATAACCCAAATGACCCGAAGGGGTCCGGAAGAGGGACACACATTGACCAGACAGGGGAATCGCCAAAAAGCGAGCCACGAATGGCTATCATACCAGGTTGGTGTCTTTACTTTTACCATTTATGTTTATTATAAAGTCCTAGTGGTTTGTGATTGCTCCTCTCACTGCCACCACTGGAAGTGGTGAGCCTCTAGGTCAGTGGTTCCCAATCTTTTTATGGTGATGCCCCACCTCAGCATCTCTAAAATCCTAATTCCCCACCCCGGTGACATATAATTCTTATTATTTAAGAAGTGAACTCCTATTCACGTGGAGGAAGTTTAAAAGGCCATTCACTGTTAATAACTCGTTCTCAAATTGCCCCCGTGTGGGGCATGTGCCCCACTTTGGGAACCACAGCTCCAGATGCTTTGCGTGTAGAACTTCTTAGGTTAAATACTGAGAAATTAAGTTAAAGGTTCAGTCTAGGCAAGACCGTCACCTTACATTTCAGGATCTTCTGCCAGGCAGACAAGGAAAACACTTGGTTACATTGGCCACCAGATTCATTATAAAGTGGCTTCATTTTTGTCATGTATTTGCAAGGTCCGTGTAGCAGGAAACAGGAGGGAAAGTCTCAGGAACTTAGTTATCAGTTCTTGGGGAGCCCGGGGGCAAGTCGCTCTCACTGGTCTCCCTCAGTGTCATTGTTGCTAGTTGCCACTGCCAGACAGAGCCTGTGAGGAAGCAGGAGGCAGCAGCTATTACTGTTTCTTTTCAGCACCATCGTTGTTTGCTAGCTTATCCTATCTGGGTCAGAGATGGGGAGTCCAGGGGCGGGGGCAGGCACCTGGCTGAACCCATCTTTATAAATAATATTGCAGCACCATGCTAGTTCCTTGCACGTATTTACTTCATGCAGCCTTGTATGTGGATACACAGCCTTGTGGAGAAATATTAGCACAACAAAGGAAGAACCTGGAAACAACCAGCAGCCATTTTCTTAGTCACAGCAGTGCTGTGTACCAGCTGTTATGATCAGGTTTCTGTATGCTTCCCACTTCTCACAAAAGAGTCTCCATACAGTTATTTTTGCCATTTATATGGGCATGCAGGGGAGGAAAGAATATTTGTGAGCCAGACCTGAGAGGAAACCTCACTCTGTTGCTTCATACATTGAAAGAGAACAATAAGCATGGGTCCTTTAAGGAAATAAAGTGGGGTTATTAATGATACTATGTCAACTACTGTGTCAACTCTCTATCCAGATGACTAGCCAGTAAAAGTTTCCATGTTTTTTTCCCTCCCTTGAACTTCCACCCACAGATTGGCTTATTGTAGTTGCTTCTCTCTTGGCACTGGCATTGATACTTGGTGTTTGCATTGCTGTGAACAGTCGAAGGAGGTAAGGAATGGCTTTTGTAAATTTCCACTGGTTAGTGCCAGAACTTTCTTTTAGTCTTGTTGCTGGGAAATTCCAAGATCTGACATCTTTAAATAATACAAAGGAGAAAGCAGCTCCTTCTTTCAAGAGATGTCCATTGAAAAGCACACGTCAAGGCACACAATAGTGCATTTATACAAAAGTGTGGCTGGTAAATATTTAAATAAGTAAGCAATGAAGGAACTTCTTTATGCTTCTGAATATCTTTTAACCTTGCAACTGTAATAGTTAGCTGGTAATCAGTAAGTTTAATTTTTTCTTGTTTTTATAGTGGGTGTGTGGATGGATAGATAGATAGATGAGAGGGAGAGAGAGGTTGTCAACTATGTATTTTTAATGTGTTTTTTTCCCTTTGACATGAAATTGCACTATACAAGTATTTTCCTAAAGGATGCTCAGTCCTGCATGTGGGCATCCCATAGGCATCTAGGTGGCCACTGTGAGAGCAGGCAGGCACAGGAGGGATGGAGCTCTCCTTTCGTCCTATGCAACCAGCATAGAAACCAAGTAGGCTGCCAAAGCAAGGAAGCCCTGTATAGAAATGCAGTAGGTTAGAGGAGAGATGGAGCTCCTTGTCATCCTCCTTCCAGCTCTCAGCACGATAGTAAAAATTGCAGGCTTGTAACTTTCGTGGGCTTCTTTGCCACGCAGCAAAGCACCCACCTGCCTGTAACTGTAGATGATCCTATACTGTTAACCCATTTTAAGTCATGAGCGGACAGCTCTCCACTGACTGTGGACTGAGAATTACTACCTTGGCTGCAATCTGCATTCCAGTCCTATCAAAGTCATGTTACTTCATTGTTGTTGTTTTTATCTTATCTACCACACAGAAGGTACTTTTCAGAAGTATTTCCTGCTAGTTTGTAAGTTGATGCATGGATCTAAGTGTGGACATAAACATTTACTAATTAATGATAGTCTCTGACCTTTCATAGCTGCTGTTTTCTTCCTTTGTCTTGAAAGAAGCAGACAAGCACAGACCAACCATGATCAAATGCAGATAACATTTCCTTTAAAATGGTTCAGTCTGGAAGCTATAAATCAAAATGGCATCCTAACTGAAAACATAGTTTTTCTTTGAATATCGTGAGATAAAATACTACATGCATACTTGCAGGTTTCCCATGGGCATCTTGTTGGCCAAAGTGAGGACAGGATGCTGGACTTTTCTTATGTTTTAAAGCTTTGATTAACCCAGATAGAATCAGTGAGTTTTACTTCACTTTTTAATGTGATTGTATGCTTTGACATCCCATGTTTTTCCCTTTCCATTAGATGTGGGCAGAAGCAAAAACTTATTATCAACAATGGCAAAGGAGGCATAAATGAGAAAAACAAGGGTGGTTTGAATGGAGAAGCCAGTAGATCTCGGGAAATGGTTCATTTGGTGCATGATGAGAAGCCAGAAAACCAAACAGATGAATTCCAGGCAATTGATGAAACACAGAACCAACAAGAAGTGGCCTTGAAGAGTGGCGTGTAAGAGAGCTGCGCCAATCCAATTTCATCAGAGGTGAAGAAGCAAAAAAACAATGCACGGAACTGGGACTAGAACTCACAAATGCAATGAGCTACTGATGTCTTTGAAGCATAATTAAGCATACATTTTCTTCTTTCTCTATTTTTAATGGTCAGGTACAAGATAAAAATGTCGTGTTTCCTCTGCTCAAGATTGCTTAATTTTGCCCGGTTCAGATGGGCGACCACCAACATCACCCGTCTCCCAATTGTGGTCTACTGTTTGATAAGGCAGAATACCAACTTCAACTTATTTTCCCTAACTTGTGCAGCTTTCCCCTCATTATATTGTAATGGAGTCACCAGGCTCTCTAGCTAGTGCCTTTAAGGCATTAAGGTACTGAGCATAACCTTGAGGCCTAGAACGTCAATATTAATTGCAATGGGAGACTTCAGAACAGAATTCTTATTTGTCACTTAGCCCTGAAGGATTTGTCATCTTTTTGAATCTCACTCACTTCTTGATATTTGGAATTGTGTGCTGAAGTAATTGAATACAGAAAGACAAATTTGTCCAAAAATTCCAGGAATGTCCAATAACAATTTTTAATAGGGTGGAAAGGCGAGTAAGAATAAAATTGATTTTATAGCAAATAAATTTTTATTCTCTATAATCTAAATAATCTGTGATGTTGTTTTTGCATTTCAAAGTTGCATATCTGTTGCATGGTTCATAGTTGGAATATTTGTTAAAAGTATTAATTCAGCTCCATTTGACTACACCACATTTAGATATAATGGATGTACAACAGTAGATTTTCTATGGGATCCTTTGTATGTTTCCAATGAATTGGGGGTCTGAATCGAAACCCTATATGTCTGGGTGTTGTGTCTACTTCAAATAACTCTTTCCATTTTGGAGTTCCATGCATGGTTGCCAGCCTAATGTCAGAAACAGCACATGTAACTCCTAGTTAGATGGTTGGGTGGGGTGATGGCACTCATAAGTTGTATCACAGCTGCTTACTAGGAAGAAGGGGAGGCTGGTGCAGTGCCGACACACTAGCAGAGGTGCCAGATTGGCTCTGCTGGTACATTTGCACCACACTTAACTCTCCTTTCCTGAAAGCAGCAGCAATGTGGCTGATCAGAGGTCAGGTGAGTGCCATTGCTGCAACACACTGTCTGCTACTGGTAGCTCCAAGAACCATTCAGAGGTCCAAGAACCACACATGTGCAGCATTCCTTTGCATACACATTTCCCATCCTAGCAGGCCATGTGTGGGCAATAAGTTGCTTTTGTGCATAGCAGCACTATGGTGGTGGTTGCACTCTGCTGAGAATATGTTCCTTCTTAGGAAACTAGCATGTACACAGTCCATTCGTCTCATATTACCTGAATCATATTTGCAACATATTACCTGAATCATATTTGCAACCAACTGCTGTGGTTATTTTTATGTGCCCGGTGCAATCAAATGAAGTGTCTGAAGGAAAGGTTAAAACCCGTCTCCAACATCGAGAGGGGTTTTAACCTTTCCTTCAGACACTTCATTTGATTGCACCGGGCACATAAAAATAACCACAGCAGTCTCCATATGCCACAGAGATGAATAGCAAATGATCGCTTCCTTTCCAGTAGAAAGCTATAAATGGCCTGTTGGTTACACATGTCAAATGCTATGAGAAATACAACTCACCTGTAGGACTAAGAAGAAACTAACATAAAAATCTCTGAGAAAATCAAACACAAATATTATGAAGCTGAATAACAGTAAATAGTTGCAAATATATCACCACAGTTCCTTGTTCTTCTTATGTCCAATTTTCTTAAAAGACATATTTTTTAAAAAACCTAAAAACTCCTAATTACTTCCTAATTAACACCATGCACATTATCATACCAATGCAGAAATGTAGGCCTGTTTGTGGAAGGAGTGTTCCATGCATCAATGCTACAGCTTGGGGTAAGCATTGACATCTGTACCACATTGTTAATCTGGATCATACTACACTGTGTAGACGAACATCAGCCCTCCACCCTGCTCTGGCTGTTTAAACATGTTTGCACCTTGTCAGGTAATAACACTATGAATTGTTTCTTATTTTATTCACCATTGCCACTGCAAAATCCTAGTTTTCTTTACAGTCAGAAATGCTATGGATTCCTAGCAGCATACCCTCTTTTTGAACCCACCTTTTAAAAGCCCCCCCTCCTGTGGATTCTTTCCAAGTGGAGAGAACCATTTTTACTGTTTTAGTGTCATGTGGGAACAATTAGAATGTCATTCATTCACTCCCTTTCCAAGGCACAGTGGTGTCAGCAGACGTCTTTTAGATGTCCTTGAGTCACTGGCAGAGGATTTTCTTCTAGCCAGCATATTCAAACAGCTGTGGCTTATTTATTTCATTGCTCTCCCCCCCCCCCCATTTGTATCAGGGACACTGGTGGTCTCCAAAAGTTATAAACACTTACTGAAGCTTGGCAGTTTTCTTCTACAGAAAATAATCTCCATTGTTTTCTAAGTTGAAGCCAGATGATATATCCTTTAAACAAAAACACCCAATATCCCTGGTCCTGACATGAATAAAATAATAGAAGTAGTTTTCCAGCCCTTTTTTGTTCACCAACTCCCTAACTGAAGCATCACTGCTTAGGAGTTTAAAAATTGGTTTTCCGCTTCTGTGCTGGACATAATTAGCTGCTTAAGAGACAAGTCTGCTACCCAAGTGCAATGTCCTTCAGCTGCCATTGGTTCACCTGCTTTGATGTAACAGTCTGTGGTGCATGGACAGCATTGGCCCAGAAAGCACGTTGCACTGGGACAACTGGAAACCTTTGATTTTAGATTATTTATTCTCTGATCAACTATGGCATATCGAAACCACAAAATTTAAGTAACATGGCAAGCTTGGTTGTGTCAGACGTATGGTTTCAGACCTCTTTGCCAGAAAAGGACAGACTTCCTAAGCTGATTCATACTCAAAAAACTCCCCATGTATAAGTAATTTAAAATAGAGATTTACATATACTAAGTAGAAATAGTGTTGGGGAATAAAATACTTTGCACAAACACATCACATATTCTTTTCAGAGTTGAAAAGTAATAATTGACACTCGCTCTAACCGTTAAAATTATGAATCCACATTTATTGATGATATGTACATAAAAAGTACAACACTTAGTGAAATATTGTCTTTGCTGATTATTTCCAGTATATAAAGAATGTCCAGTTTTGTTTTATACATAAGTTACGGAAATCAGTTCACACAGTAAGAAAGTATTAAAAGCAAATACTGTAGTTACTAAAGGAGGTATAGATAAAGATTAGAAGAATTAGAACTATAAACTACAAAAAAAATATATACTCAGTAAATGAGGCATTCCCATTACAATATACAAGAAAGTAACCAGAGTTAATAGAAAGTTTTCGCATCTGCATTCATTAGTCTTTACACAAAATGTGGTACAGGAACTGTACAAGTACATCATTTCGATTCCCAGATGAACACTTCCAATCAATGTCAAAGACCAGGCTTATGGTTTCTTTTGGATGTATTCTAAATGGATCACATCACATTTCAAGGGAAGAACTGCAAATTGATCATATACACAATGGCCATGATCTCAAAGGCCCTGAGCACAATAATTTCCCTAAACAGCACAGTCCTATACATTTCTACTTGGAAGTAAGTTCCATTGAGTTTAATGTAACTTACTCCCACATGAATGCTTTGATGTCACATAGAGGAGGGAGAAAGGTTGTTTTCTGCTGCTCCAGAGAAGCGGACACGGAGCAATGGATCCAAACTACAAGAAAGAAGATTCCACCTAAACATTAGGAAGAACTTCCTGACAGTAAGAGCTGTTCGACAGTGGAATTTGCTGCCAAGGAGTGTGGTGGAGTCTCCTTCTTTGGAGGTCTTTAAGCAGAGGCTTGACAACCATATGTCAGGAGTGCTCTGATGGTGTTTTCTGCTTGGCAGGGGGTTGGACTCGATGGCCCTTGTGGTCTCTTCCAACTCTATGATTCTATGATTCTATGAATGTGTATAGGATTTCGCCCATAGTTGCATATGAAAAAGAACACATGCACAGATCTTGAAATTTTGTGGCTTTCCCCTTTTGTTGTCTCACACACTTGCGGTCATCAGGTTCAGAGTGATTTGCCACTTCAGCAATTGCTAAAGGCAATTCACAATAGGTAAGCCGGAATCGAAAAAAGGAATAGTTATAGAGTACTTTTAAGGCAGATGACAACTAGCTTCCGTATGGGATATTTTATCCCATGGAATATGCCACATTAAAGGTGCTACATTTATTGAGTGAAAGCAACAGTGAATCCTGCCAGCCTTTCCACTAGTAGCTCTTTTTCAGAGAGCTTCTTTATTATCAGAGACATTCAAATTCTTAATATATAAAAAGTATGATTACTGGTGCATGGAAATTCTGAGATACAACACAACAGGTAAAGCACACCTCAAAAACACAGTTGTTTGTCTGTTTCCAAAACTGGCATGAATGGGATTTGTTATAATTTTTCATATGCTTACTTTTGAAAAATGGAAGCAGTATTTGCCTCTGTTCTTCTGGCTAGCTGGTGTAACACAAATCTTAAGAATGATAATGATAGGCTTGCATCCAGCATTAGATAAACCCAGAGTAGATCCATTGAAATTAATGGATTTGGCCAATTTGGGTCCATTAATTTCAGTGTGTATATTCTGAGTAAACTTAGCTGGAAACAGTCCAGTGTCTATAGTTAACAGGCATGTCTGTGCCTTGATTTAAAGCAAAATGACAGGCTCAGGTTATGCAGATTCTTCAGTGGATACTGTTGTCAGTGAACAAGTGAAAGCAAATGAACATCAGAGGAATCTTGAAATGTTGTTGGATGACAGCAGGAGTCCATGTTGCAAAGCAGAAACAGACATTGCAATTGCAAACGATAAGCATGGCATCCAAAGTAAAGAGTACAGCAAGGTTTGTTTTTACTTCTGACCAATGAGCTAACTGATGCAGCGACTTACTAATAATCATGTCTCTACATTTCCAACATATCAGGTATACAGACGAAAATATATTAATATTATAAACTCAGAATAATATGCCTACATTAATTCTTTAATGTAGCAGTGATATTGCATTCACAGTGCAGCAAAATGAGACGGCCAGTCACATTCACTAAGTGCCAGGGATTTACAAACATACACACACACTCGCATGCTGCTGGTTAGATATATAAAAACAAAGACTAACATATGTACAATGAGTCGGCTGCAATAAAAGGTTCCAACAATTATTCAGACTTTGACATGCACCAACATGTTTATATTATCAACATATAAAACCAGTTATCTGCCTATGGAGATTATTCTGATAAATACCTGGGGATGGAAATACTGACAAGCAGCCAACCCAACCCAAATTCTTTTCGGAACATATTATAAAGTTTCTACTCCAGCATAACTGATGTTAAATTAAAAACCAAATGGCAACTATTAATACTGTATACACAATTTCACTGAAATTACACGAAGATAAGCTACATTATCTACACAAAGTGCGGAGAGGCACTGTTCTTCATGCGGAAAACAACGCACCAAGACTGGTATTCATAAGAGTGTCATGCTTTGACAGCTATCATTAGTACTTTTATCTTACCACTAGAACACATTTGGCTCTAATTACGAGAGTATTTGAAAACTCTGCTTTTAAAATAGAAGAGGATTACAAAATAAGTTTACATTGACAACATTCTAGATCTACTGTACAGTTTGCTCACCCAAACGCAAGGCATGTACAACAGGTTTCTCTAGTTAAATATACCTGTTTCATGGATCGTTGATGGTTTCAGTACATATCCTCTGCTCTGTGTGCTATGCAGTTGGTGTGCCAAGAGACAACATCTACATTGTATTTAAGCTGTTCCTCAGGTTTTAATAACTCTTATTTGCTCATTCAATGTGCTTGGGTAATAGCAAGGCCATAGGACTAGAGATACTTTATAATTAACTGCTAAGGAAATAAAAGAAAAACAGATCTCATTCATCCTGGTGAAAAATATACCGCTTGCTTTCTTATAAATGTCTTAAAAATCAGGAGGTATTTCTATATGTGCAAGTCGATTGACATGGTCCCATAAGAATGTTGTTTGGTCCTTTTGTACAAAGGCAAAGACATGAAACACAGTTCTGCAGTTCCTTACATTGTCTGAACTTGTATAAATATCATTTTACGTGACAGACCCTGCAACCCTATGATCACTGAGGTGTTCCATGGCCATAAAACCGATTCAATTTCACACTATAAGGGCAAAGCTCTGCCCTCCAGAGGAAGATCCAACTTCGTTGATACTCTCCCTGTGGAAACCTTTGTGTCCTAGCCTAAAATAAATTCTTGGTCAGGAAGAAGACAAGGAAAAACAAAAGATCCATTCCAACCTCACTTCTGACTACACCAACAGGCCATTGAATGTGGCCATTTGCCTGTCTTCTGTTCCCTTCCCCCTGCATAAGAACCCACATACCCGGGAATAACCCCCCTTGAATTCAACAGGACTCACTTCTGAGTACACATGGCTAAGTTTGGGCTGTTATTCATTAAATAACTATGACCCCTTATTGGCTTTGCTGCCGCCTCCTTTCTTGTATAGTATTTGTCGAGCAGCAAAACTTGTGATCTGGCTTTGAAGTGAACTGGCAAAGCCTGTTACTTTAGCCAGTCTAGAAAAGACTGTGGAGGAACTGCAGGCCTGGTCTCTGAAGGCTTCTGGCCAATCCAGCAAACAACGTCTGTGCACATAAATAAATACAGATGCTCATCTCCTTCCACGTTCTGATTCTCACCCAAGCCACTTTGAACTAGCTGGATGCATCACTTGATGCCAATTACGGGACACCAGTTCTTATGCCTGATGGCCCATGACTACAGCTGGATCAGGGCCTTATTCAGAAGCTGCAATCCTAAAGTACACAGACTTTGTAATTGATTCCATTGGAAACATTGGGGACAACAGGAAAATGCAGGCAGGAGAAGGGTTGGGGGACAAAATATACTGGTGAATAAATTATTTTGGATCAGACTCTTTGTATATTGCAGGGTGGAGACCCTTCCTAATTCTCCTGGTAAAGACACCAGGTTAAGGCTGTGATTCTAAACACACTTACTAGGGAGTAAGCACTGTTTAACACAGTGGGTCTTTTGTCTGAGTAAACATGCATAGGATTACACTGTAAGTATCAAAAATAACAGATCAATCATTTGTTCATCTGATCAATCTTAAGATTATTATAACAACATAGTGTTCCATAATGAACTGCAGCATTTAAAGACACCTTTATTTCCTATTTGTGCTTTGCTTAGAGGTTATAAATAAAGTTTACAGGCTTACGTTAATTTAATATAACACAGATAATTTTTACTAATCTATATATGTTATAAGAAAATTTTCCATTTCCCCTTTAATATGGATTCCCTGTAAATATTGTAGCTTTCTCTCTCTGTCTTATAAGGTTGTATAACAAAATATTGGTATGTCTGTAAACAGTATAAGAAAATATCAGTATGTCTGCAAATTACAGATACTAAATTTGTTAATTCAGTCTACACTGTAGTTTGTGGCTGCTGGACAAAAGGTATGAATAAATGCCTACATTAGAATTGAAGATGTATTTAGCAGTAGAAATACATATTTTCCTCATGCATTCCATAAATTACAGTTCACACTAGGAAGGACAGGAAAGAAGGGGATTTTTGTTGTTGCAGTATTCAAAAGGAAGCTTGAAGAAGAAGCTTGGAAGAAGTTAAAAAATGGAATGTTGGAATCTACAGCACTGACTGAAAAATATCAACTGGTAATCAAGATTTGCAAATAAGCTTTCAAAGCTGTAGAAAATCAATGAAAAAATCCCTGTGAAGCATTATGTGTTATGTACAAAATACTGTTAATGTGAAAGACTCACGGTATTAAATTGTGCCCATGTCTTGAATAAATGTGCACAAACCCTGGTTTTAAAGACAATAGTTGAGGGATCTGTGTGCCACTGACTGAAAAGGAACTTAATTTCAAATAATCTTCTTGTTCCAGCAATAGATAAGTTTTGAAGGAATAAATCAGATCCCTCCAGTTAATGGAATGGGGATCCCTGAATATGTAGAGGTCCTATGTGCACATATTTGCTTTTTGCCTTTTAGGAAATACTGTAATAAACCCAGCAAAGACTGGGTTGGATAATGAATTCTCTTTACCTGCTGGTTAAGGCTGTTCCAAGACAACTGAGAGAGTGTTGGGTGGCTTAGAGGCTGCTTCCAGTCAGCTGAAATGTAGGTAGGTTGACTTGTGTTATAACCCAACATCCAAGCAAGTGTGTGATGCCATTCAGTGCATATTAGGCAAACTTGCAGCAACACAAAGCTTGGTCTGGCTAAGAGCTTGGCTTAGTCACATAATCAGAATGAATGTAATACTGGTGACTAGATAACTACACATGTATTATGCCGAACTCAAGCCATTTTAACCCAAATTAGTGACATAAAATGCTACCCCACTGAAGTTGTGTGGACAATAAATGGAAAACAATACGATTAATTGTGACAAATGTTGACCAGTAACACTGGAGGACTGTCATCATTCCGTTTCATTGCTTCATACCTCCATTACATATTACATATCATTACATATTTCATACCTCCATTACATTACATATCTCAATGAACCTCTGCCCAGCCCACTGATTTTCAGGCATCATAAAGTTCTCTCTCCATGTAGAGAAAATAAGAGCATTAGAGATGGAGTTACATGGCTAGAGTGGCTGCTTGAAAAAATGTTAGTAGCTGCAAGATAACAGGTATCACAATGATGAGCAAGAGAAAGATAGAAGGAGCTCCAGGCCCAGGGTCATGTCTGGGCAGGAAGAGAGGGGGGGGGGCTTTTTGTTTGTTTGTTTGTTTTGTTTTGAGAAACTAGAGAAGTACAGGTAAGACATTTGGTAGAAGAAAAGATTAGAGGAGATACAAACGAGAGGGGAGGAGAGCCAAGGAGCTATGGGAAGAAGAGGAGAAACTCCAGTTTCTTGGGAAGAGGAGGGTTAAAGTAAATAGGAATAGGGCACAAGAGTTTGGATCCTTCCCCACACTCAATAGATTTACTTATACAAGTATGAATTACTGATTGTGTCCTATGGAAATCCACTGAAAGCAGAACATCAATGGAATTGCCACCAGCAAAGACCAAACCTCAGCCTGCTGTCCTTGAAATCTAAGGAAGATACCCACCCAGGGGTGTATCTAGGGGTTGGTCAAGTTAAGTAGGAGCCCACCTGCCTGTCCACACACTCCCCAGGCTGCTTCTTCCCTGGTCAGGGAGACCAGGCGACATGTGCAGGATCCTCTTGCAAGGGTGCAAGATAAGAGGAGGATGTGTCTCCTTGCCAAGGGTGCAAGGGAGCCTAAGTACACCTGTGTACCCACCCATTAGTTATAGTCCGAGCAGACCCATGCAAATCAATGTACTCAGGTCTGCTCTGAGTATGACTCATGTTGGATGTCACCTTATGCCATTAATTATTTTTTGAAGTCCTTAAATGGTACTAGCCAAAGAACAAAGCCAAGCCACCCAAGAGCAATACAAAATTACAAGCTGGTCACCTTTTTTCAAGCGAATGGGATGCTACAGAAGGTCTAATGCAAAGTGCTCAACATCCTTCATTTCCCTTGATGACAATGTGAGGCAGATTATCAGCATTCTGAAATCTTAGATCCCTTTTATAAAGAATCTACAAAGAGGTAAAAGCAAGGTCCTCTTAATTATGCAGACTAGCAAGCGAGACCTGAGCAAAGAAATCATTTCATCCAAAGTGCTGGTGCAAAATTAGTCGAGAGAAGCAAATGAAGTGGAAATTGTTTCTCACCTGCTACTTACTTAAGCATTCACCTGCCCAAGAATGACTGAAACAAAAAGGGAAAGGTTTTGAGCCTAAGCAGGGAAAGCACTAAAACACACACATGCTCTTACTACACACACTCATGCTGGAAAGAGCTTGAAGTGTTGGTGAAATGTCAGGGTCTTCCGTATAACTTCCTACAAATTATACTTTTAATTGTTTCCTGTCACTGATTCTGTCTAGATTACTATCACAAGTCTGGGCAGAAGGGACAGTTGGAGATGGGAGATTAGGTTGCACAGATGATTACAGTTGATTTTACATGCCCCTTGGTAGAAGCTGCTTCCTAATAAGAGAGGAATGGAACATAGTATTGAAAGATGGCATGCCTCAGGCTAGTAGGAAAAAGCATAGTGTGCAAATTCATGTTGAAAATATAGAACATTTGCAAGTTGAAAGAAGTGTCTATTAAAAAAAGGAATGTGCGTTAGTGTTGTGACCACTTACAAGGTTCATTCCCCCCCCCCCCTAGTTTAGCAACCTAGATTCATATTGGCTAAGCAAACTATGAAATGGCAGCTAAGGATATTTAGACTTCATAATTAAATAGAAATACTTGTGGACAGTCAGTTGACCAGTTAGAACAACAGAATTATGTAATAGCATCTAGAAGATAAAATATGCAGGCCTCCAATATAATAGTTGCTTCCTTCTCCCTGTTTTATATTGTTGGGAAAGGAGTATCGTAAGATTGAAATTCCCTGAGTTATAAAACATACAAAAATCCCTCCCCCCCGCCCAGTTTTGTAAAAGGTATTCTTTCTGTTGATATCCATTCAAAAAATTTTAACTCTGCACACATGCGGAATTTATCCCCATTTCAATTTGAGAACGTCTTCCTAGTTTATAAAATAAAATAAAAGCAATGGGGTATTTTTTTATTAGTGTTGCTCAAACCATTACCCTAGACAGGGGTCTGGAAATCACATTGCTTGCTCAGTACCTTGTTTGCTCATTCTAATTGTGCACTGAACAGCTGCCAAGTATAAAGTGATGTGGGGAAGAATAGAAATACGTATGTAAGCAATCCCCATGGTACCTCATTGATGTTAACATGAACATGTGCACAAAAGATGGGGTAGGGCCTTCAATTCTACAAAATGTATGTATTCCATGAAAAGTATAATATCAGAATATAAAAATCCACGGGTAGATTCCTTCCCTACAAGAGCACACTGCCTTTATGTCAAGGAATCAGCAGAGCTGTTTCTCCTCTCTCCCTTCAGTGTGTCAAATTAGTTGGGAATTGAAAGATATGAGCACAGCTCTCCCACACAGCCTACCCCACCCCATCTCTGGCCACTTAGTTAAATTATATGACCTCCAGAATTCAAGGTGATCAAGAAGAATGGGTGCGCAGGCTGGTTTAATGGGAGACAAAGCCAGTCCTCCTATGACCCAGCCTGCGAAGTTATGTTCATGTATGAACAGAGCAAAAGGGAGAAACATGATTCTGTTGAAACCTATGGGAAATCCTTCATGCCTGTTTGGCGAAGGATAATACTCTGTATAAGTCTGCAGGAAGGCAAACATGTTCAGAGTGGCTCAGTTAGTAGAGCATGAGACACTTTATCTCAATATTTTTGGCTCTAGAACCATGTTGGGCAAAGATTCCTGCATTGTAGATGGTTGGACTAAATGACCCTCATTGACCCTTCCAACTCTGCAATTCTATGATCTGTCAACAAGAGATTAAATCTTTCCTGCTCCAACTTACAGATATTTGCTGTGGCAGTGTGTCCTGTTATGATGGGTTGTCAAGGAATTATTGCAGTTTGGGCATCACAACAATTACTAAATATAATTCTGTTACAATTCTGAATGGATATTCTTTACCCAAACCCATTTGTACAAACCAAGATATAACTGACAAGATTATTACCATATCTTACGTTTCAGTTCTCTGTTCACAAGGACCAAACATATAAAACATTTTCGCCAGTGTATAAACAGCTTCCAGCTGTTAAACAATATTAAACTTGCTAAGTTTGTTTTTAGCAAAATGAATGCAAAAGATGTGATTTATTAGCAGACATTTTATCCCTAAAGAATAGCACCTTGTTCCATCCCAGGTCTCAGCGAAAGGGTGACAAGATATTACTTGCTGCAGATTTTCCTGCTGAAATACCAGTGATATGCATCTATATGGTACTTTGACGTTGCTGGATTGAGACAGTCACATATTGCAGTCTATGTTTCTCCTTGTATGGATAATCAGAATTGTGCTAGTTGCTAGTATGAATAGCATACAATCTGGGATGGTTTATTAGCTCTGAATACTACATATTTCACACCTAAATTTATATACTGGCAATACAGTCCATTGAACTCAATTGGAGAAAAAATCATGGTCAAGCCATGTATACATGCTGCCCAGGGATTAATTCATTTTTGGGGACCATGCACACAGGCATTCACACCCATCCACCACTATAAACTGCAAATCATTTTTCCTATACCTTCAAGTTTTGGGTGACCAAAATGACGATATCCCCTGGGATCTGGCATGCATGGGGCTCTGGATGGTTAAAAGAACTGGGATATGACCATCGATGTGAGGATGGCATGAATAATAGGGAACTGAGAATATCATATGCCACGTATTAATAAAGCACATATAAAACATTTACAGTGATCCTATATTACAGTCCACAGTGCTAACTGTATTTGATATGCACCAAGGTGCTGGTTGACATCTACAGCAGGAGAAGAGGCATTGCAAAAGACTGCACCCTTTACATTATACTTAATGCTTATTAGCCAGTCTCACCAGCCATTGGGGCTTTCTGATCTTTCCTCTTTTGCAGCATCTACATTCTCTACGTCTTGAGTTGAACAGAGGAAGCCCAGCAAAAATACATCTCTTGAACTGACAGGGTGTCCTTCAGCCACATCCATTCAAATGGTGACACAATTGAGAGAGATGGTTATGAATTATTTGGCAAAGATGCTAAAGGAGCAATGACTTTATGAGACTGTTTCTAAGTTTCCGTTAAGAGCATTAAATAAGTGAATAGTTTTTATACTAAATGAAGACAGTGAAAAATCTTCTTGAATCTTGATACCAGCTTTTACCACAAGACAACTTCTGGGGCTTATTAGAGGTGGACCTGGATTGTTCCTTCCTTATTTCTCATGTTTCCAAGGTTCTTCTTCAACAGCATTGAAGTCTGCAGATTTGCCGTTTGTTGCCAGGGTGACCTGTAAATAATTGTCATCAACACCTAACTTAAAGTTCAAGGCACTTTTGCGAGAAATGTCAAGAATTAAACAGCAAAACTGAATATTTACAAGATTTACATTAAATCTATGTGTGAAAATATACATACGTGTTTTTATTTTGTACTGAATCAGTTCTGCCCTTTCAATGTTTCTCAATCTGCAGGAAGAACTCAAAATTACAACAGTGCTCTGTCCGCAAAGCAGAATGTTGAGAAATCAGGTCTATAGGCCTGATGTGCACAGAGATACACATACATATGTGAATCATACACACATACATATGCACATATGTTACAAAAAGCTAAACAGTAAACGGCAGAATTGATCCTCCACAAGGACCTGCTGGGAAACATCACTGTTCACTACTGTGTCCGATCGTGTAATGTTGAAGGTGCAGTTACAACTGAGTCAAACCATACTTAACAAGGCTGCATTTTACATACAAAACCACAAACAACCATATCAGAGTCTCAGCTAAAGGTTCACACTTCAATGTTAACTTGATAACAATTGTGGAAGACCAAGAATGGTAAATCATTCCATGGGAAATACTGGCTTGTAAGCAACATCTCAGCAGTCAATATTTTTTCTAAAGGAAAAAAACAACAACCCCACAGCCAGCCAAGCGCCATCTTTTTTCCCCAGTGGAGATGTGCTATGCATGGCTAGATAAGCCAAAATGGCCAATGTGCTTGTTTGACTGGGCAGAAATGAACTGGACCTTTACATAGTAAGGGAGTCTTTCATCTAATTCTAAACAGAACCCCATTATTTCCTAGCTTACCTTTCATGTTACTGTCCTCAGCTTCGCATGAAAACTTAAAGACAGGACTGATATTCCACATGATGGACAAACTGGACGCATGGGAGCATTGGGACATGAAATCATGACAATGTACCCATGTTTGAAACAAAGCCAGCCTCTTTCTTAGATAATTAAAAGGGAAACACATGCATTATAAAGAACAGAATACACCACATATTTGGAACTGAAATTATAGGTTAGTTTGCAAAGGAAGTAATGTGAATTGTGATTTTAAAAAATAATACAGAAAAACAGCCCATGCAACAACAATCGACATAGCTTGCTAATAAAGCATATATTAGCTGTGCAAAGCAATCAAACTAGGAAGCTGTTTAGAATATTAAGTAGAAATGACATGTCATTATATTAATACTTGAGACAAAGAAACAACAACAACAACCACTGACCAGAGTTGCAGCAAACTTTTCTCTTGCAGGGCATTTTCTACAATTTCATTCACTTACTTTTCTGCGCTGCTTGTAATTTTTTAAACTTATCAAGAATAATCCAGACAAATTTAATAGGGTTGCCACACATCTGGAATTTCCTGTACATAGCTGGCAATCAGCAATTGGAAACTGAGTCTGAGCAGGAATCGCTGAAATGTCTGGGGAAATCCGGACATATGGCAACCCCTGTTGGCATTGTCGTTTTCAGTGATGTTTGATGAGACTTTGCATGCAAAAAGACTCAAAAAGTTTGGTCAAAACTTAAAATAATAATTTTAAAAAGGCTCAACAACTTTTCTGTCCAGATTTTCAATATGCAGTATTTAAATGAGCATGACTGAACTATGTGCTTAACTCAAAGGGGCTCAATTTTTTAACCATGGGATTCTTCTACACTTTATTATTATACATAACTATGTGATCTGAGAAATGTTTAAAACAGTAGATGCCTACTTCAGAGAAATAAACTCAGGTCCTAGGCATAATGTCAGAGCAATGGTGCCTTTCTTTAGAACTGGCATATTTATAAAGCCTTTCTGTCAGATTGTTTTTAGTTACAGGCAAAGCTTTGTTATTTTTAAATTACTTGTGTGATTTTAGAAACCTGATGTTGTACGCAGCCATCAATGGTTTCTCTCCCCTGTTCTCCCTACTGGGACTTAGAAATATCAGTATCAAGTAAGTGAGCTTGATGACTATCCAGCTGAAACATTAATCAAAATCTGAAATGGCTATGGAAATCCTTTAATGACAGCACATTAGGGAAAACTGTAGATCTACCTAAAGAAAAACGTTTGTTCAGTTCAATTCTCCAGCCAGGCCCAGTCTCGTCAATGGCTGCATTCAGACAACATGCTAAACAACAGTGATGTATCCACAAGGATGAGTTTGGAAGCAAGATGCAATGCATCCAAATTAGTTTCTCATTCAGCCATGGAGTTTTCTCAAGTTCATGTAACTCTTGGTCAGGACAATTCTTGTTATAATCTCTTCTTATACCAAGTAATTTACAAACAGCAATAGACAGAAATCACAAAAATGGCATTGGAATGGCCCACAATGAAAATGAAAATAAAGCATAAATATTACGGCGAGCACAAGAGCTCTCAGTTGCTGAGGACGAGGTACAGTGCATGTGTCTCTACAGTGTGTCATGGAAAGCATCGATCCACAAAAGGACAGGCTTTGCATTTATTTGGGTGTCAGGGGAAGCATGAGAATGTGCTTCTTTCTTGTGCTTATCTTTGCTTCCCCTAACTGTATATAAATAGAAACAGCTTCATATTTTCTCCTCCAGGTTCCTTACAGCCTGATCTTAATTACGTTCACTTGGAAGTATCTGCCGTTGATTTCAAAAGAAGCAAGGAAGTGTGCTTCCAATTTCTGCCTTTTTCTACTTGGGAAAATGGCAGGCTCCTGGAACATAACCCACTGAAACAAATGACTTTTGTGTTGCTTCTGCTCCTCCCTGTGGGATGCACAAGAAAAATCTCTGGATTTGACTGAACTTCTGTTTCCAAACAGTTAACTATCTTGCGCTCTGAACTGTCACTTTTAAATATCATTTAAAAGGCCAAAATCACATTTGGTTGGCCGAGGGATGAGAAGAAGTGGAGGAAGTGCCATTCCACCAGTGGAAAGAGAAGGCCTCCAGCAGAGTCACACTTACGATGCTGGAGATCCTCTGGTATGGCCTGTCAGTTGTGTTCCATCGGTGGTGTGGTCTGAATCATGGAGTTCAGGAGGCATGTTGGGGGAGGTCATGGACCTACAGGATTTCAAGTCCCCTCGTTCCCCTGACACACTTCCCCAAAAGCCCCCAAACTATGTCACCCCTGGAATTGGTGTTGTTGACCCCCTTCCCCACCTGCGGTCCATGAGAGGGGAAGGAAAGAAACAGAAGATGCCAACAGAGAGGAAAAGCCTCCTGTTCAGGCTATAGCTACTCAGCAGGGCTTTAAATGTGGTAGCTGGTCCATCATGGATTCTCCAAACACACAAAGGCAACAGAATTGCTCTGATCTGGAGGAGAAAATGGTGGAGACTTTTTTTGTTTTTAGGCAGTTTTAACCGTTCTCATTGCCACAGCATCAATTCTCCTATTTATCTATAGGCCTTATTAACTGGATTTGCAACCTTTCTTGTAATGGAAAGCTGTAAGAATGCTTAACTGGACAATATTCCCCCATTGCATTGCACTGCCTTCCAAAACACCCTGTAGAACGCAATGTTATTTGTAAACATGGCATGCATTAGCAATTTAAATACTCAAAGAAAGCAAACAATATATGTACCCACGTCTTTAAACTGATCAACATAGCATGCAGCATTGTCCCATTATTAGTGATACATTTTTTAAAAAAATACATGCAGGTTAAAAAACAAAGGAAGATGAGGTATGATTGACTAGATGCAAGTCTCAATATCCATAAATGTGAAAGGTACCTTGCACTCATCTATTATGACAGAGTTGTGGGCTGTATAAACACACTGATTTGAGTTGTTTTCCCTGTGGTTTTTCATGTCATCATAAATGGACTGTGTCTTGGTCATTTCAATATCTTCGTGTCCTTTGTGATGGGCATCAATGTTTTCCAACTCTGCCTTGGAGAGGTGATAGACAATGCCAGCTCCAAAGGAATCGCCCACAACATTGACAGAGGTTCTCATTCGATCTCTGCAATAGCAAAACACCAGCAGGATGTTAAAGTAGACCTGAGTGTCATATCTTACACCTAAAGTGGTTCCTTTAACCTTTACTAGCTTTATGTTCTTTTGAACATTTGAAAAAGAATTATAGTCAAGAGATCTCGTAATTTGCATCACCCTGATGCTGCAAAGGAAAAACTGGGTAGTTCCCACAGTCTCTTGGGATTTTTGAGAAGCTGCACATGCTCATTTTGTACAGAGAAATCCAATCATGAAGTGAAAACAATGTGGCAACTCTTTTTCTTTTAAAGGTTCGTCTATGTAATCAAATAGTGACATGACTGTAGATTTTGTCCTACTGAAAAAAAATAGGTAGATGACCAATGCCGAACCTTCTATAAACAGGTGCCAAAATAGCGTTCAGCAGCAGGTCAGTTATAAATTTCAGTTAGATTGCATGAAACAATCCACTTGCAGCACCCAATCCTTGATGTGTGGATATGAAGTATACATTGTGAAACACTTGCCCCAAACAAGCCTGGCATCTGTAGGTGTGGCGGTTCACTTACTACCAGCCCAGTTTTAATAGGGGTCAGAGAACCTTTAATTCAACTGCTTCCCATGACGACTGTATCTGTGTATCATGGCAGCCAGTCATTGTGCCAATCAGGTGGTTTTCTTCAATCCACAACAATCATTTTGTAAGTTTGCAGTGAGATGGAGAAACATCCCCCTTCTGTGAGGTGCTGCACTGCATACTGAAACCTTCCTATGTGGAGAAAGCTACCATAGAAAGTAATTTCAGACAACCTTCATGGTATGTCCATTTCATTTACATAGGCCCTCATTGTTTCTCAATTTATTATTTAGCACCAGGCCTAAGTACTAAAAATTAAAATGTGATTCCCCCAGGCGTTTTTCAGACATAAATCATGGTTTTTTTGGCTTGGTTTCACAGAACTCTAAAAGGGAAGAAAAATCAGGTGTTCGTGCTAAATTTGCAGTGGTAGCTCTACATTTCAGCAAGCATTTTAGAAGCTGAACATGAACCATTTACACAAGAAGGCCCTTTCTAATTCTCCATTTCTTTGGGCATAGCATCTCTGTGCTGGAGACCTTTCTGTGACATTTGCTAAGCTTGTCAATTTCCCCTTTGGAAACTTGCAGTTCTTGGCTACCACTAATGACTCTGGATTAATTCCAGCTGTGGACAAATAACAATGTTCTTTAAAATGCCATTTTTGTTCACTTTGGAGTGGAGGAACAGCAGGAGATCAGAACACTTAAAAAAAGATTTCCTTGTGAAGTCTGTATATATATCTTCCCTACACTAAACAGAGCAAAAGAAATAAAATAAAATCCAGCAATCTAGACATAACATGCATAACAGCAATACTCTTACTGGGGACATGTTCTTACTATTTCTTCTCTCTTTTTTCTGTTTCGGTGGCCTAATCCAGCCTGCCAGTCGATTTAATTCAGCCCCCATGGCAGTAAATGCCCTGGGATAAAATCCAATAAAAAGCTCAACAACTTTGGGGTAAACTTCAATCCTCAAAAAAGCTTAAGAACATTTCACAAAAAAAATTCAATTTCAATTCAATTTCATTTCAATTTCAATTTCAATTTCATTTCACAAAAAAGCTCAACAACTTTGGTCGGCCCTCACACTTGGTCGGCCTTCACATCAAATCTGGTCCTCTTTGAAAAAAGTTTGGGCACCCCTGATCTAAGTAGACTAATCATGGGCCACTTCACGTTTAAAACCGGTGCACAGAAGACCTGTCTCAGAAGAATTATTTTTAGGGTGAAATAGCCTTTACAAGAAAAAGAAGAGAGGAAGGTCTGTATATTACATGACCATACTATAAAGCTGCAATTATTTCTAACAGTATTTTATTGAGTATTTTGTACAGTGCACTCTTAACACACACAAACACATAGTAAAGTGAAACTAATTTGAAAGAAGGCCTAGGGAAGATTGTGTGAATCAGTGTGAAATCTCTCAATTATTTCTCAGGAGATGCCTAGGACTGTGCTGTGAAAAGCCCAGATACTCCCATCAATTCCTCTATGGCATTAATTCCACTATGGAAGGTTTGAGCTCCTTTTCCTTTGCGCTGCCATGATATTGTCTTGCTCAATCTGACCTTTTCTAAAGAAGCAAATGTCAGCAGCACAATTCGCCACAGGGCTTACTTCAGGGGACAGGGATTTTTTACCACATGAGAATGATCAGAAACACAATGGTAAGCCCTTAGCCCTACCCCCTCGTTAACACCTTGCCTCTGCAGCTGAATTATGGCTTTGTCCATTCAGGAGGCAGGACGTCTCCATCAAGTGAAATGTTTTTACTTCAATGACATTTCCTTGAAACAGCAAACAACCACATGCTTTAAGTTAACATCCTCCTACTGTCTGCAAACAATGCTTGCCGATTTCTGCTCCGCTCCAATTTCGCTACAGTTGGGTATCAGAAACAATCTGAGTGCATTTCCTTTAAATGCTTTGTTGCATAAACATTAGTCAGCTGCTGCACATGCAGGAGTGCTTCTTGCAGCAAGCATTATTGATCATGAAGGAGTTGACACCTGAGTGGGTAGTTAAGCCACAACATCACTGTCTGGAGAAAGGTAACAAGTTTCTTTAATGTTACTTACAAAAGCCAATCTACAGCAACAAGTAAGCTGATGTCCTGTGTGGGAAGGCCCACTGCAGTGAGGATGAGAAGCATGGTCACCAATCCTGCACTGGGTATACTCGCAGCTCCAACACTCGCAAGCGTAGCTGTCAGACTGTGAAATTAAACACATCCACTTGTTTAGCTGGGCCTTCTTTTAGTTAGTGTTTCTCTTACAAATATGGGAACTGCTTGATCACTCCAAGTTCTGTAGGAACACATTCCCTGTTATTTCAGTGCAGCCTCTAATATCATAATTTAGAAGATTTTGACTGAGTTTAGTTTTATTAACACACCAGTCTTTTGATTTTGCAAAATAATAATAATAATAATAATCATTTGTTTTCCATAATGATTTTTGATTAAAGCAATATGTGATTCATTTAACTCATGCTAACTTGAGTATATTTATTTTCCATTATTTATAATCAAGTACAATGAAAATCTCTACACAACACATTAACACTGCCTCTGAAACCAGGTTATAGACAGAAATCAAGGTCTGCTTTCATGTCTTACAAATCCCTACACAGAAATTACTTCATGTAGAAAACTGTGTAATTCCCATGTAGGCTGCAATACGTGATGCTCTACTTGGGAACTGGCAAAAGCAGCCAAGGCTTTTCACTGTTTATTACAATGGAGGCTCACAACTTTAAACTGCTTTGCAATAGGCAAGGTCTGTAATGTTCATGTTTTCACCATCTCCAGTGTAGGGCAAGAAACCCACCTGACAGTGACTATCTGTCCGCCATCCAGCGCAATTCCATTCATCTGTGCTATGAAGATAGCTGCCACAGCTTCATATAGGGCAGTCCCATCCATGTTAATAGTGGCCCCGACAGGCAAGACAAATCTTGTCACACGCTTATCAATGCCCAAGTTTTCTTCAAGGCAGCGAAAGGTAACAGGCAGTGTACCAGCACTGAAGGAGAAAGCAAAATGAAAGGTTACAGGTAAAATTCAGACTTCCAGGGACAGATAGCTCTATTGACACTCTGGGCGAGCAACCAGGCATCTTACACACACATTCATCAGGTCTCTGTCTGTCCACAGTTCAACGTCTGCCTCTTCCGTCCTGGAACTGATGTAAGCATGTAAATTCTATGGTTGTAAAACTGCTTATGCACAGTGTTTTGATCAAAGCTTGTGCATGCCCCTGAAGATGTATATATTTTGACAGTTGTTGAATGAGGGTAAAACCAGATGTGACAACATGTGCCATTAGAAACCAAGGCAGATAATTTATTTAAACAACCCAAAATTGATAGCAGGCATGATGGAATATTTCATCTGAAGCACAGGAACCCTTACCTCCTTAGTTACAATTCCAACAAAAACCATACCCCTCGCATATGGCAATGAGCCACAAAGTAAAATCTCACTTTGGCTCCAATAAGGTCTTTAGTTTTTAAGTTGCAGGACGATTTTTTGTTGGGAATGACAATCTTTAGTTGCAGGACAATTTTTTGTTGGGAATGCAGCTGGGGAAGAAAAAATTAAACCTCACTCCCCCATGTTCAGAAGAAAATCCCTCCCCCAATGCATGATATTGTACAATATTTTAAAAAACTCTGATATGATTTCTAATAACATAACTACTCCTGGTTGTCATAGGGACTAAAGAACTCAGCGAAGAAAAGGTCAGTTGGCAGAAGTGCCTTGGGAAGAGAGGGAGATGACAGCTTCCTGTTAGCTATAGTGGGGAGTGGGGGCATATGTCTGAAACCTGAGAAGGTTCTGTTGGAAAAGCAGAGAAGATCATGACTAAAAGTCAAAGTGGAAAGCCTTGCCTGATTGGAGAGAGATCTCAGACTTCTAAAGAGGAAAACTAGAAAAGCCCCAGCAGTTATTGGTGCTAAAGACAAGTCTAGGACTGGATTTAGGGCAGGTGATCTAGGCCTGGGGTGCTGGGCTTATGGAAGGATTTCTGTCATGAATGATCTCCATTCACCTTTGTAATCGTATATGAGATGAATCCCTCATCATACGAATTGTCCATCCAAGTTGTGAATGGACTAACAAGGCATTTAGATGTTATATAGTAAAATGACCAGTGCTATTTTTCTAGAAAAAGAGGTGCCAGAACTCACCATGAATACCTCCCTCGTTCTCTTAGAGTGGCAATGGCACCACCTGAGGGGTTCCAGAACTCAGTTCAGGACTGGGGAAAAAGCCCTGAAAATGATACTTCCAATGCAGTATTTTATGGTCTAGGACAGCCCTGGAGAAGACTTTCACCCAGCCCCCAGTTCCTGCAGGCAATCCCTGAGGGAACAGATGTCACCTGAACCAAGTAGCTGGAATCACAGCAGTTAATGCTATGAACCAGGTTTGAGTTTGTGGGCACATGAAATCCAGTTTACACCTTTTCTTCATTTTTAGGTTAATTGATCAGCTCACAGGTATTGCTAATCCACACAATAAGTGTTCACACATTCAGCTGAGTAAGTCTTGTTAGCAAAGTATTTATAATGGCCCTGAACGTGTTGCTAACTCTGCATTTCATATCAAATACCTCGAAGCAGTGCCTAGCGCAGTAATCCATGCCTGAAAGATGCCCACAAAGAATGAGAAGGGATTTTTCCTTGTTACCACGAAGTACAGCAAAGGCAAGAAGATCCCTCCATGGATGATAAGGCCTATGATCACAGTTACCATGTACATTCCAAGTTGCCTAGCAACTACTTCCAGGTCCTTGATTGCAATGATTTTTCCACAGATGAGGCAGGCAATGCCCAGTGGCGAGTACCTAGAAGAAAACGCGGCATTAAACAAGAATGCAGTTGCAGAAGTCTGTGTCTCAAAACAGAAATGGCATCATAAAGGCAGTTGATAAAGCTATACCATGCAGCTTGAAATTACCACCTTTTGATGGAAAACCTTTCAGCCCCAAACACCCCCACTATTGAATGATGGGACCAGGGGCTGCATGGCCCTATGCTGCAGAAACTGACACTATCCTGTTGGCTGGATTCAGTCCACAATCTTGAGGACAGCTTTGAAAGTGGCTGACTGATAGGGGACCAGATCCACTTTTACCTTTTAAGAAGCAGATGGGGGTGGCTATCAGCCACCGGAGCATCTTCAGAGCTCTTCTGCCTGAGGATTGGCACGTTTGAAAACTGATCTGTGCCTTCAGAGGTGAAAGTGCAAATAGGCTGGCTTTCCGTCAGCACAAACTGCCAAATTTTAAAGCCCTTTTGAGACAGGACTGATGCATTTTCCCCTTTGTGTGCAGGGGGTGCTGGTAGCAGTACTTGATTTATTCTGTGTGTCAAGGGCTCTTGATAGAAGAAGAAAAAATTATCCACGCCTAATAGATAAGCACTGTGAGAGTGGCTACAACAGAAGCAGTACTGAATTATTAGAGCCCTGATAATTTCTTGGACCAGAGAAAGCCATTCCCTTACAGTTCCTAAAAGTCTAGTGGTGGCTTTTGCCAGACAGTTAGGATGGTTAACTGACTCAGCTGAGCTTTTCATTGCTTGTGCCAGTACACGGCTTGTGCCCAGACATTAAAATGTTTTGCAGACCAGCCGAAAGCTTGCTTGCTGAGAAACCTAATACATGCTGATAATATCGTAGAAGCAAGCCTTTTGTTTGATTGTTTTCTTTCCTATGATCCATCCCCTCCAGCAGTTCATAATGACACCACTTAATGAATGGGTGCTTGCCAGACCTCCCACAAAGAGACTCACTGGCCCTGCCCATACCCAGGACTCAAGCTACTGAGAAGCTTCCAGCTGGGATTCCATGCAGACAGGAATAGAGGTGAAGGTTTCAACAATGGCCTTGAAGCAGGAGTGGCTACCCCATGTCCTGTGGGCTATATCCAGGCTCCCAAGCAATTTCTGGTGCCTACCCACCAACCAGGGTTACTGTGTCAGAGAGCTTTATTTATTGTTGATGGTGATTAATTTTGCTGAGCAGCAGGTGGCTTAAAGCAATCTCCACTCTTATGCTCTATATTAACTTACTGAAACTTACTTTTTAATAGAGAGATAGATTTAGGAAGCAAAACTGGAACTGGGCTTTTTAAAAAAAGGAATGTCTGCTCTCCATCTGACCTTCTCATGAACCATCCAAGCATTGCCCAGAAGCAGCAAATCAATCAGAAGCTTCTATGAGCTTCACACAATCCCCATTTTGCACAGTTTTCTCAGGTGCCAGGCAGTCTGCTTCCTGAAATGGTCACTGAGGATAATCCTTAAATAAGGGTTATGAAACATCCTTAGCAGATGCCCAATTTTGTTTTATGTCATTATGGTGTGCACAAGAGTTTCATAAATCACCAAAGCTGCTGGAGGGGGTGGATCTTTTCCTAAGAGAGTAGCCATAAATAATAGGAAAGAATGTCCCTTTGGATATGAAATAAAGGAATGTGTCTCCATAGACTAAATGTTCTCTTCTATGCAAATGAACAAGAGTCATGGGTTGAAGGTAAGCCTTCTGTTGATGCATCATATTAGGAATCGGTCCCAGCAGTGATGCAGGGACAGTGGCTGTGTGAAGATGAAGTTCTTCTGGGGCCAATCCCATGTGTTCTGATAGAAGAAAGCCCTGAGCATCTGCAGTAAATTAAATATGCAAAAACATAGCAACAGCCTCATTTGATTCTCTGACCAAATGTGGTGTGGTGTGGCACTTCTGAACTTGAACTGATGAGACCTCAGCTCAAGCATCCCATTAACTCCCCAGGTTGAGTTTGGTCCAACCTCACACATTCTGTTCTGGCTGCCTAGCTGTTGGGGGGGGGGGACTCTTGTTTATGCCATTCTGAGCTTTGTGGGCTAAGGGCAGGATACAACTGTGAAAAGCAAACAATTGAAATAATTGCTGTAGCTTCAGACCAATATAGTGAGGTAGGTCATGCAGAAATTACAGAAAAGCTACAAAATGATGTCCAGAATACAACTGGATTTAGTGTGTCTTGGCAGATGATGACTTTGACTCACCACATAATCATGGTCACCAGCTTCATTACAATCTCATTCAAGATATTGAAGAAGTCCACCATCATCTTGGCTTGTTCTCCCATCTTGCCCATTGCAATACCAAAAGCAATGAAGAACCCAATGAGTCCTGTTGAAAGAATGCTAAAATATTAAACGCTACTGAGGCTCTGTCAAAACGAAGCACCCACACTCCTGCAATCCTATTAATTAATTAATCAAAATATAAATAAATAAATAAACCTTGCTAAATCAGGCTTCAAGTCAGCTCAGACTATTTTTGTGTCATGAACATGTTGCAGAATACACCCCCAGTAAAACACTGGTCTGGAAGGGCCCTAAGTGTTCCTCTACTCTCAGGAGAAGCTTTGGGGGGGGGGCACAAGGAACAGAGTGGGGAAAAGATAATGGCAAATTTCCCTTGCACAAGTGATGCATGTGATACAACCCACTGCTATTAATATCTTGCTGTAACCTGTTATATGATGACTTGGTGCTCTTCAGGTGTTTTGGCCCATAAGTCCCATCAGTCCTGCCCCATGCTAGGAAGAACAGTGTTCCTAGGAAAACTCAAGCATGCACTGTTCTTATTTTATCTCCTAACAAATCTATCATAATATAAAAGATTGCCACGATGACCAAATGATATAAACATATGCCGCTTGTAGATGGATAACCATTCATCTGTATATGTGTGTAAATGCTCAATGATTGGCAGTTCTATTTTCCTGAACAGATTTGGATTCTCCTGCCACCATACAGATAAACAGAGGAGGATACGCAAAAATGAATATGTAAATGTGAGTATATGTAAAGGATATGTGATATGATTTATTGGACTTGAATATTGCTTTACATATATTTTAAATTTAAAAGTCTGAAGGCATTTTACAGCATATATAATATGAATGAAATAAAACATTTAATCATTTAGTTAGCGTTCTTACCTTAATGTCCCAGGGTGGGTTATGACAAGATAGCAATATATTCAAAACAATGCACAATATTGCTACAAGAATAACTGTGAAGCACACATACACTAAAAGTGTTTCCATACCTAAGACATTCATGCCATCCTTAAATTCGAGGCCTTTCTTAATGATTAGCTGAGGTTCAGGCGTCACTTCTGTTTCATTCAACATGTCAAAGATGGAGTCTGTTGCATTGGCTGGTTCATCGATCTCTTGAGGGACAAGCACTTTCTTGGTTACCGTTTGAATCTGAAAGAATCAAAATACAGGGCTTCAAATTCAGGTGTAAAGTTGCCTGCTACATAAGCAGTGCAAAGTCTGAGCTTGAAATCTCCCTTCTAAATTTCTTCTGGCACCTGCCCTTGCAAATCACCAGTGCAACTAGGTAAATTTAGACCCTGGACTTTATTGTCTTCAGCAACCTTGCACAAACACATTTACATAGCTCTATGTTACTGCAGTACACAATTACACCATTTGCTTCTTCCCCCATCTCCATTCCATGCTTTACAAGAGCTTTTGTATCCTTGTTATGTTAGAGCAAAAATTAAACAAAAAGCAGTTTGTCAGCCCTAATAAAAAAAGAAGTACTTTGAACATGTGCCGTTTCCCATTTTAAAGAACTCATTTAATTAGCATCGTCATGACTACAGAAGGAAAATGTACTGTGCTTCAGCTGCCCTGATGATAAACTCGAGATTCAGCACGATTTTGTTGTAGACAAAGAATAATATATATTTAAAGTAAAAATAACATGAGCATCTGTAACCATGGACATGCTTGGCTGCTGCCTAACTATAAAAGGATGTTAAATTAAAGAAGGAAAGGATGCCGTGGTGGTGGCGAGTGAGAGTCCCAGCATGCCCTTGTTGGCCGAGATGCTGATGCAAGGCCTGTCTGCTACTGCCTCCATCACCTGCTGCTCTCTGGGTGGTCAGTCAGGGCTATTGTGGTTTGGGGAGCCCTGGACATTGCCAGTTTTGTGTATGCACCTTGCTGCTCTGTGCTAAGGTCTGTGGACTGAGACACAAATCCAACTCTGCCATTAGAAAGCACAACAACACAAGACATCTCTGATCCTTCCTAAAAACCACCCTTGGGGAAACATCACTATAATAAAGCAATAACTCTACCCAAATCAGGAGGGAATTATATGGGAGCAAATCCAAATGCAGGTACAAAGACTCCCACAATGTTTACTTTCATCTTTGGATGTACAGTGGTACCTCAGGTTAAGTACTTAATTTGTTCTGGAGGTCCGTTCTTAACCTGAAACTGTTCTTAACCTGAAGCACCACTTTAGCTAATGGGGTCTCCTGATGCTGCTGCGCCGCCGGAGCACGATTTCTGTTCTCAACCTGAAGCAAAGTTCTTAACCTGAAGCACTATTTCTGGGTTAGCAGAGTCTGTAACCTGAAGCGTATGTAACCTGAAGCGTATGCAACCCAAGGTACCACTGTACTAATATTTTTATCTATCGTTTCTGTGAGAAGTAGATAAATAGTTTGGGTTGTATCAAAGAAAGTAATCCCATTCACACAAGGATGAGCACATGTACGATGGTATCTCCCATGCCTGTCATCCCTCTGTGCTCCCCAAAATCTCTTCTGAGGCCCCCCCAAGCTTCCAGAGCATATTTAGTGGGGCACATAGGGAGAGGAGAGGAGGAGAGGGAGGGAAAGTTTCATTGAGCAAGCAGGAGTCTTTGTGCAAACAGGACAACTTTGTTGTATACAAGCCATAATCTACGAAGTCCATTCGAAGAATGACTTAAAAGGTCTAGCTGGCAATGGAACAGAGGCAGAACTTCTAATTCTAGTGGATATTCAAAAATAGGCTACCAGTCATTTAAAAATGCTGTGTGTCCTTCTTAATATGCAGTGGGAATGCAAGGCATTCAAGTCTGCAGGAGGTACTTCCTAAAGCGTCTGTGCAAAGTTGATTTTGTCTTGCTGAAATCACACATGCAGTTTGCTCAATGAAAGGGGAAGAGTTAATTCCCCAGACAATTTAGTCAGATAGCAAAGTTAGCAAAATCAGCCAACAGTTATATTTGTTCTTTCTGCTAAGCTGCCAGTCATAGCGGCATCATGAATGATTAAGGGAACAATGCAGATTACGCTAACCATTTTACTACATTCACATCTTATTAATAATCTAAAAAAATGTGCTTGAGCACCCTGCGGAAATGTGTGGCTTTGAAATGCAGCGAGCAAAAGCAGAAGCTCTTAAGCAAGCCAAAATTCCTACATATTTTCATGGAGCTGATTATTATCTTGAGAATTCTGTCATCTTTAAAACATTACAAAGGCTCTGAGAAAAGGAGAATTTCCTGCAACTGAAGGAAGACCTTCTTGGAAACAAAGCAAAATTATGAAGTTTTTGCAGCCTTGGTGAGACCAGGCCTGTCGTTATCAGGGACTGTCACATCAGGATTTATTCTCATCACTAAGGCACTGTATGCAGCTGTGGGAAAAGCTTTAGTCACACTGACTTCCACCTGTTCTAGTACGCGCTGAGTCAGTCATGCATGCCCAGTGCAGGCTGGTTTTAATTCCTGGTATACTGACAGGAACCATAATAAAAATTCAGTGGCTACAAGTGCAATGTCCCAGAATGTGCAAAAATGTCTGGGAGTCAACACAAGTTAGGCTTTCCTCCCCTGTAACTACAATACAGGCCCTTGTCTTAAACTTCTCTTAACAACACTAAGGCTTTGATACGCAGCTTGAAATTCCATTAATTTGTATTAGATACAGGGCGCTCTAGTTCGTCTCCTCGTCAACCAGTCCCTTCCATTTGATATTCTGGACAAAAGTAGACAAAATGTTAAATTACTTATTGGACTCAGTAACATACGAAGAGCCCTGCTGGATCAAAACAAGAGTCCTCGGTCCCATGTCCCATATCATGTTCTCACATAAGCCAACCAGATGCCTACAGGAAGCCCACAAACAAGCAGGACATGGAGATATTTTGATCTTTCTGGAATAAAAAAGCCCAGCCTCAAATTTCTCTTGCTGTATATTTGGGGATGGGAAATGTATCTCCTGAATTTCTAATTAACTTGCACCTGTTAAAGTCACAGGAAATGGAAGAAAGTGCTAGTTCAAAGCAAATGAAGGCACTCTGAAAACTCTTGCAAGCTGTGCAGATTTGTTAGGAATGAGTCAAACTCACCCTGTTGAATTTTCAAAAGCTGATAGGCAGAAGCAGCTGATAAAGTGGCTTGCTAGGTAAAACTGCTAGCAGAAATCATGTGGGAAGAGAGGAAAAGGTAAATTCCTGACCTTGAACCTGGAACCCTTTGAAGGCAAAGTTCTAACACTCAGCTACAGCCCTTCCCCTAGAGGTGCATTGCCATTTAACTGTTTACCCAGTACCTATGCTAGGCAGGTGATGAAAATCATTGAGACAAGGGCTTCTATTGAGTTCCCTGTAAGCCTATTTGGAAAACATTTATTCTTGAAACAGAAGGCTGTATATTATGATTATGGTTATGATTATGATCACTACTACTACTACCACAATGTGTGGGATCCAACAGATGGCGAGTGCAAAGTTTAACTCTTGCACAGTACAGTGGTACCTCGGGTTACAAACACCTCAGGTTACAGACTCTGCTATCCCAGAAGTAGTACCTCGGGTTCAGAACTTTACCTCAGGATGAGAACAGAAATCATGCAGCGGCGGTGTGGTGGCAGCAGGAGGTCCCATTAGCTAAAATGGTACCTCAGGTTAAGAACAGTTTCAGGTTAAGAACGGACCTCCAGAACGAATTAAGTTCGTCACCAGAGGTACCAGTGTATAAAATTAAAAGTTGTGCTAGAGCCTTACCATTAGGCACCAGAGGAGGTGGGAAGTCCCACTGTCAGTCATATGCAAGTGCAGAGTTGAAGAGTGGAGTTACCCCTGCTGATGTCAACACCCTGCACTCAAATCTGAGGGATTATCCATTCAGAAATTGCACCATCTGGCCCTAACATTAGACAGAGTAAACACCTGTCCCTCATGAAATGGCAACAAGTGGTTAGCTATTTCATTATTTTTTTTAATTGTATTTCTGCAGTCAGAAAGGGAGAGATGCTTGTAGAATATTCAGTCTCACATGTCAAAATATCTTAATAATGAATATTATGTAACCCAGCTTGCCAGGGCATTTCCAGTTCCCTCAGGCAACCAAATGTCTAGGGCCCAGACCAATCCCTACCTCCAGTTCCTGGTGCCAAAAGGTGAAAGTGGAAATTCCCTTTCTCCCTCTACTGCTTTGCAACCACCAGCAATAGTATTTCCCCCCCTAACAAACGACCTCACTGGCTGCCACTGTTGACAGGTATGTCTACCTGCAGGAGGCAAGTACTGTTATTCTTGGATTTTTCTAAAACCACAATTCTCAACTTTTTGAGCTTCAAGGAGGGTTTCGTGCTGACACAGGATTCTTGGAAGAGTTCAAGGGTGACACTCAGTTCATACAGAATACTGAGCCTGTTGTACATCACTGTCCCTGCAGGTGAACTGATAAGGCAAGGAAGTTGTTTTTCTTGTTGAGGGACCCTAGAAAGTACTCCAGGATTCTGCAGCCACCACTATGAAAACTAATGTAAGAAATGAAAGCTATTGTGCAGACAGGCAGTAAGAGTGCACATGATGGGCCTCTGTTGGCCACCAAGCTGAATCTAACATCTTTCCTAGAAAGGATCCAATAAGCCTTTTCCTTACATACAGGTAAAATTGTATACATGATCAGATAAAACAGGAAACATGGTTGTATAGATTGGCAAATTCATAGGCCCAGAAGAAAGAAATTTAGCCATTTGGCCTAATGTCTGTCTTAAGAAGGTTCATAAGATGGTACGTACGGCAAGGGATTCTTTTATTTAAATAAGTAAAATTCTGGAGTTAAAAAAGGGTCGAAATGCAAATTTTATTTGTTGGGCTGCCACTTGCTTAGGGCTGCAAACACGCTGACCTGTGAGTAAATGCCAATGAAAGCTAACGGCTCAACTCTAACCCTTACCACAGACGCAACCCAATAGAAGGGGTTGTGACAACCATCATATCCAGAGCCCAGCCAAGCATGCAGGCTGGAGCTGGAGCTGGGGAAACAGGTAGTTGTCTACAGTTGTCTACAGAGGCGGAGCATCCTGCTCTGGTACCCGGATCGGCGCTCGTCCCAGGGGGCATGGCACACCACCCGTGGGAGGCATGGTGCACGTCTCAGGGGTGTGTTGAGCTGCCCGGGGGGCGTGGTGCACGCCTGGGGGGCGTGCGGTGAGCGGCGCACGCCCTGGGAGGTGCTGCCAATCAGAGGTCGGCATTCTGTCTCCCCCCCTTTGGAATGACACCCGGGGCATGCTGCCCCCGCCTCAGAATGCCCCTGGCTGCTGCAGCAATCACAACCAATGACACCACATGACAGAACCTGGATCCGAGGCCAAGCCTGTCTTTCCCCACTTCTGTAGATCGTGGCTGACACACAGTGTGGGCAGGGAGTAGTATTCTGCTAGCTTTTACTCTGAGTAGACCCATTGACATTAATAAACATGTCTAAGTTAGGTCCATGACTATGGTCTTTTGCCCAACTTGGGGCTCCCGCTCACGACCTTGAGACTAAGAGTGTCGTGCTTAACCAGCTGAGCTATCCATCTTAACCTTAACAAATACTTGACCGAAGTGACTGTCGACGAACAAAGAAAGCTCAAAAAAATAGTGAAGTAATTGAAAGGAGCTGCTTGCCAGAAGACATTAACATTACAATCACCCTGAGATTTATAAAAGGAGTGAGAGTGCCAATATAAGAAGTTAGTAGCTTGCTTCCCAGTCGGCCCATTTAGCCAGTCTTTCAGCTTTCTACCAGTCAAGGGGGCGATTCCCACATCCTGTTAAGCACAATTAACTGGAAAGGGAGAGACCAGTGCAACAGAACACACATTGTTCTACTTTTTGGAACACACTGTCTACCCATGTGACTCTCCTTTTGATGATACCGTGAATAAACATGTCTTTCAATATTATAAGCACCGGGAGGGTGATAAAAGGACTGATGGGGCTAATGTAAGTTAGCTACTTGCACCCCTTTCAGCCCACTATCCTATTCCTCAGCTTTCTACCCATTGAGGGGCCCAGTTATCACTTTCAGTAAAATACAATTAGCTGGAAAGGAAGAGTTCATTTCAGCGTTTAATGCATGCTGTTCTAATTTTGGGAACGTACTGCCTCATATTTGACTCTTCTTTTGATGGTATATCGAATAAACATGCCCTTTAAAGCTACTCAGATTTGATTACAATTCTAAGCACGTTTACATGGAAGGTAGCCCCACTATAATCTGTTAACTTTACTTCTTGGTAAACATAGTTTAGGACCAGGCTTTTAGGTGGTCCTGGGTGCAAGGAAAGAGAGAGGGAAAATGCAGCTAGCTTAGTTCTGCAGCAGTTTGCATCTGTCTCCCTATGTGGTCCTGTCCTTCCTCTGCTCCCCACCCACACGGTACAGCCTAGAGCTACGACCTCAGATAACATAGCACTTAAAATCCTTTAAATGGTGCCATTCAGGCATACTTAGCAAAGGTTTGGCAGTGGATCTTGTTGGATCATAAAAAAAAAAAGTCTGTGTAACTGTCAAATAATTTAGCTTCAGGAAAAAGGCTGCTCATACATGTGTGTAGAGCTGAAAGCATGAACAACATGGCTAACATTCATACCACCCTTTAAAAAATCATGTTAATATACTTTTCTGATGAAATATGACTACAGCCTGAAATGTTTATCTACTTAGTAAGAGTAGAATAGGCAACTGCAGGAAAAACTTCCTTCCCTCCCCAGCAATCACCCTGTGACATGCCTCACCCCTAAGTAGGTGAATACACCCACCATAGGTTTGCTCAGTGCCAAGAACTTTTGACTGCTTGGGCACTTTTCTTCCATTTCCCCCCGTGCAACAGTGGCCACGGTGGCATTGTATTCTCTAAGCAATGTGCTGAAGAATAGAAACAGCCTTCAATGCATCAGATTTTACAGATATTTCTGTATGAATAATTATAATATATCCCCAGCCCTAAAGTAGTTATTTGCTGGAGATGAAATAAGGATAATGCCTCTTTATGTCTTTACAGTGTTCTATAATTACTAACTTCTGGACTATATAAATATGATTGTACGGAAAAAGTTAAAAAAATTCAGAGAACATTCTTTTAAATTATATTCCTATTACATGGAAGCAGAGAATGGGACAACAAAAATGGATTCCATGTGCCCTAATGCTGGCTAAGGGACTGATAGTGATGAATTGGAAGAATAAAGATATGATCCCTTTTAATCAATGGATTGACAACCTGACAACACTCACAATTTATGAACGGATTGCTTATAGACACAGGCTTTGTGTGGATGAACATATTGACATTTGTTATGAGTTTATACAGAATGCAGTAGGCTATTAATAACCACATATGTAGTAAGATAATAATATTGTTTATATCTATATACCAATATGTGGAAATGTAATTGATTTTACTAATTGTATTACACTGTACTTTCTGCAGTTTTATTTTCCAAACCCTTCTTTTCTTTTTCTCTTATCACTTTATTTCTTTATAAATGAAATTATTATTTTTTAAAAAAAATAAAAATAAAAAATAAGAATATACCGTATTCCCAGCCCTGTTAACTGAAATACATGAAAAATAAATGTCTGGGTGGAGTAAGATATAAAGCATGCTCTGGTCAGATATGTATGGCCCAAGACATTTTGCTTCCTGGGAAGCAACTGGGCCTGCCTGCCCTCCAAGTACACCAGACCTGTGAAGTTATTTAGCTACCTAAGGCAGAAAAAAACCCTCACAAACACTTCACCTCCAGTCTGGCAATACAAACACAATAATAACAAATTAGATCATTAGCAATATGCTGCCCTTCCACGATGCTCAGAATTGGCTGCCTCACTCTGCCTAGTGATAGGGCAGGTCTGGATCCAATCAAAGCTAATCATATTAAGCTTAACTGACTTTAATTAAAACCAGGCAAATTAGTTCAGAGCGCATGTTCATTGAGGGAAAATCTTTAATTGAAAAGCTCGGCAAATGGCATGGAAATCAAAAGTATTTCTGTGCTTCTCCTCTCCTTCCACACAAAAGACAGACTTTTAAAGCTGCAGGGAAACAAAAATAAATTCTGAAGCTATATGGAGTAGTAAAGAAAAAACTGAAGAATGTTTTTATCAAGAATGAAGCACTAAAATAAACTACAATGCAAACTGAACAGTGCAAAGAATGAGGAACTCAGTAGAAGCACTGATATTTGTTATTTTGTACTGATAAGTATAAAACAAGCTAAATTTACAGCTGCAAATCTAGTTTTAGTTTCTTCAGTTCTTTTTTTAGTGTCATGGTTTTCACACACAGGATATTAGTGGGAGGCAAAGGTTTGACATTCACCTGCTGAAAGCATGCTTGTACGAGGTTTTCTGGGAACAAATTTCGGATAAGATCCAAGAAAGCATCAAGGCTGGACACTTCGTCATTCTTCTTTCCTTCTCCCAGCTGTTTCTTGAGCTTTGGATTGCCTGGGTGAATGGCTAAGACCAGAATAACTCCCAATATAGCAGCAATGATCGTCGTGGACATATAGTAAACCATAGCTCTTGTACCTAACCGACCGCTAGCCTTGGCATCCAAGCCAGACAGACCTGTATAAAAATGCATTGTGGTGAGTTAAAGATGTTGTTCTGCAGTTTGGACGCATATGAAAACATCAGGCAGGGAGCGATGGGAAGAGGAAAACAACAACAAAGTAGAACAATTACTCTGGCTATTAAAACCATGAGGTCAGCTTGCACACAGTTCTAAGATGGAGATCACAAGCTGAGTAAGTCCCGCACAGGTACTATATCCATAAGGTTACACACTGAAGATTCTGGGATAAAGAATCAATGGCTGCTTTCACTCTTCTTGAGAAAATAAATCCCGACTTATAACCCTGATGTCTAGATGTAACATATTTGTGTAACATCTTGCCTGATGAAGTGTTCCGGCAAACTCAAAAGCTTGCCAAAATTTTGCAATCCTTTCAATTGATCTTAATAAAGGTAGTACACAACTGCGGACTTTGGAGTTTTTTCCAACTCTGGAGATCAGAAAAGATTTAGCAAGTGCACAGAGTGAGGGGAAGGAGAAAGTCCAGTTGCACAAGCAGAAGTTGTTCCTCTTGCACAAGGAGTTACTTAGTGGTGCTTTGGAGACAATTTTCAAGGCTAATGCCGGTACATTAATATGAAGAACACACACACTGTTATGAGAGTGTATAAAGCTGTGAACATGACTCTATAGGTCTTAATCTCTCACAAAAGATTAACCTTCTAATTGTTTAGAACAGATCTTACCTGTGATTAAGCTTGAGATAATTAAAGGAAGAATCAACATTTTTAGCATCCGCATCAGGATATCTCCTGGGAAGGCTATCAACATGATGACATCAGGATTAATAGGTGCTGCCATGCGAAGAAGTGCCCCACACAATGCGCCCATGATGACACCTGGATAAGAAAGGGAGGGCACAGAAGAAAGGATTTGAGTAATTGAGTTTCAATTCACCACATAATAGAATAATCCTGTCAAAACACAGTTTTGGACCAGAGCTAGCTATGCCAATAATGGCCGCTTACCGATCCTCCTTGGTGAGCGGTGGTTGCAGCCTTCCCTCCCTTGCTGCCCGGATGCAACGGTCCATTTTGTGTGCAGCACGTCCCCCTCGGCCTCTGCAGAGGCTCACGGGTCCCCGTCAAGCCCACTGATTCAAATGAGCTAATCCGCAGTGGCCTCAAGGGGGCATGGCTTGGCGGGCGGACCTGAGGGAGGCAGGCTTCACTCACCAACAATAAATCCTGGCTAACCCTGAATGTTGTGGACTCTCACTATCCCTCTCCAATGGCCATTTTGGTTGAGGCTGATGTTTTGTAGTCCAACTTTGGCTAACCCTGCTTTCTCCTCCAGAAATTCGCAGTGAGGAGTATAGGGATAAAATTACAATCAGTTGACTGTCTTTTATTGGTTCTGGCTCCACCTACTATTGGTCTCCCTGCCTTCCATCCTAACAGTCCCAAGGACTGACACCAGTCACTTCTGACCACCTCAGAGAAATCACCTCCAGATACTTGAGGATAAAGCAATCCTATATACAGCTGGAAAACTGAACACAGTGGAGCTTATTTCTGGGTGGACATATAGGATTGCACTGCGTGACTGGGTAGGTGTTCAGCCTTCAGTGTCCTCCTAAAATTACCAATTCCATCTTCCTCCTAATAGCTATTTATATTATTCTGTCCAACCATAATGGCAAGCATTCCAATGTGGCTAAACCAGAAGGTTGTATAGCAACCAGCAGTGTCTATTTATATGAGCTGAGGAAAAAGGGAGCTATCTGAGATGAAAGGTCACATGAACAGCTTTTTCTTTTCCAGCCAGGGAGACCCTGGCTTCCTGCTTTCACTTACCTCTACAGGAAGCTCCCTCTTCAATTACTTCCCCTTGACCCAGGAACTAACTATATACACAGAGGACTTCCAGAAAATGTATATTTTCTAGGGATTTTACACAGCAGTAGGGAAAATGACGGTCATAAATAAAAGCAATACCCATTCCTAGGCCATGGTTCCAATAGGGGTGAATGAGAAAATACCAGATGGGAAGAGCCTTAGCTCAGTGGCAGGGTATCTTTGCATTCAAAAGGTCTCAGTTTAAGTCCCTGCTGTCTCCAGATAGGAACTGGGAGAGACTCCACCTGACATCTTGAAGAGCTGCTGCCTGTTAGTATAAACAATATTGAGCTAGATGGACCAATGGCCCGGCTCATTCCCAGCCTCCTGTGTTATTGCTCAGAGGACATTGAAATGAAGAGGAGATGAGTGGGGGTGCCATGGCCCCAGAGTCTAGCAGTGACCAGAACATTGAGTTGGAGAAAGAATTGTAGCTCAGTGGAAGATCATTGTCCCAAGTTCAATCCCTAACATTTCCAGGTAGGGCTGGGAATGGTGGAGAGCCACTGTCAGCCAGAGTAGTTGGTAAAGGGACCCCTGACCATTAGGTCCAGTCATGGCAGACTCTGGGGTTGTGGCGCTCATCTTGCTTTAATGGCCGAGGGAGCCGGTGTACAGCTTCCGGGTCATGTGGCCAGCATGACTAAGCCGCTTCTGGTGAACCAGAGCAGCGCACGGAAACGCCGTTTACCTTCCCACCGGAGTGGTACCTATTTATCTACTTGCACTTTGACGTGCTTTCAAACTGCTAGGTTGGCAGGAGCAGGGACCGAGCAACAGGAGCTCACCCCGTCGTGGGGATTCGAACCACTGACCTTCTGATTGGCAAGTCCTAGGCTCTGTGGTTTAACCCACAGTGCCACCCGCATCCCCAAGTTGACAGTACTGAGTTATATAGATCAATTGTCAGACTTGGTATGAGGCAAGCTCCCTCGAATATTATTGGATTTTGTATAGAGAAGATGGTTAAATCTGAATGAAATGAGGAAAAACATGGGCTGTCATTGTGATATCAGATTCAGGTAGGTAGCCATTTGGTCTGATGCAGTCAGAATTTTTTTTTGTCCAGTAGCACCTTAGAGACCAACTAAGTTTGTTCTGGGTATGGAGCTTTCATGTGTATGCACCCACACAAAAGCTTATACCCAGAACAAACTTACTTGGTCTCTAAGGTGCTATTGGACAATTTTTAAATTTTTTATTGTGATATCAGTAACTCATGCATGCATGAGGAGCACTGATCTCACATATACAGTCACAACTCCACCTGGCAGCACCCTTAGCTTCAATAAGGTAGCAAACTCATGCACCCTCAGTCAATTTCTGAAAAACTGAATTTTGTGCCTGTTATTTCTATACCCCTCCTTCACAGGCTCAAAATGTAGCAGCCTCCACAACAGGGCTATCCATCATTAGAGTGGTGTGTAGATTTCCCAGGGTGCAGCTTTAATCTAACCAAAAATAATTGTTGTGGGATCCTGCTGGGAAAGGCTCACAGATATCTCACAACTATCAATCTGAGCCAAGAGCTGATGTCAAAATAAATACACCATTTCAAAATCTTTCAGGACAGGAATATATTTAGTTCAGGCTATCTACATAGCCTTCTCTTCTAACAGCACAGCTGTCCATTCAAGCTGAAGTGAATAAAGGCAGGCTCTGTGAAGGCCATGCATTTGGCTGTTAGACTCACTGTACTGTAACATTAAAAGAAAAAAGAAAAAACAATCTAGTAAGCCTGGGCATGAAGCCAGTGAACCACACTAAAATGTCAAACTGCTCCATATTTGGAAGCTGCGATACCCAGAAGGCAATTGAGAAAACTAGATCACTGTATCACTGGCCTAGTCCCTAGTGCACAGCAAAAGAGTGAGCTAAAAAGTATCAGAGGCTTGTAAGGGGAGGAAAGACCAGGGATAAATTTCTTTTCTTCCTCCTTTCTCCTGACAGGAGAGAGATCTCTCCCTTGCCTCCATATTCAGCCCTGGTGAAACGAACTAAATTGAATTTCCTAGAGAACAGTAAAATTATTTGAATTTTGATGCCCAGCATGGCCTGTTCCACTATAGGATTCCTCTGAAACAAGGACAGGGATTTACATTTCTATCAATGGGCCAAATTCAACTAAGTTGTTGGGCTAGCAAAAGCCAGCACCATGAGTTCCCCTGTACCCACCCCAAATCTGCTTAGGAGGGTTAGAAGAATGCTTTGATCAACATGCAGAGGGAGGAGAGGGCAGATAACTCCATTGGGCAAGTAAAAATGTTTGTGTTGATCTCCTTAGCACAATGCTGAATTCCACCCTGTATTTCCAGGGCTGCTCATCTAGGCTGTGATGTTAAGCTGGTGGCCTATGAGAGTGAGAAGGCAGCCAATCTCCAATCCTGTCTTGGCCCTGGGACACTTAATCATCACCATCACTGGTCTTACTGTATGCCACTTTCCTACAAAATTGTTCCCAATGTGGCTCACAAGATATCAGATGAACAAATGTAACAATTTTTTTAAACAGAAATAATTAGAAAACAATGATTCAGGAACTAATAATAAGTAACAGTAATAAATAAATCAGTCTTTGCATAAACAATACAAATAAACTACCCTAATTTAACAGCTTAAAACTGAACAGCAGGGAGAATAATACCTAACACAGTGATAAAATGGGGTGTAGGGGAGATTGCCATTAAAAAAAAAAGCATTCCACAGAGGTCCACCATAATTAACTTGAATGCATTGGATGGTAACCAAATCTCTTGCTTGTGGCAGGCTACCCTCCCAGCAATCATCTGCATCTCCTCTCCATCTCTTACTAACGGAGGTAAAGATTGACATCCTTCTTTCATACCCCATATACACTCAGTTTCGATAGTATTCATTCTCTCTCCACCAAACATCCCTTCCAGCCATGTCCATGAGGCACTTAGAAACCATGGTATGGATTCAACTAAATTGTTGAGCTAGCAACTCAACAGCTCCTGCTACCATAACAGGTGGGGATTCTTTTTCAGAGTCTGGCCTTCTGGGCAAAAGCCTTCTAATGCCATCCTAGTCTGCTGCAGCAGGTAGCGTTGTAACCTCTGAATTTGTGTTTTTATATGTATATATATTAAGGAAATCTACCAAACTATGGTAGCAGTGCAAACATTCCCCTAGCCATCTCACCCAGAATGCCTCAGTTCTGAAGAAGGACCTATTCTCTGTCCTTTCGCAAAGTGATGTGAGGCAGGAAGGAGAATATGGAATTGACAGTGTTGGAGGAGAGCCTTGTCTTGTGTTGCGGGTAATAATATGGGAAGCAAGCATCCCAGAGAAACCCACCACTGGAGAAAATTGTCTTATTCTGCCTTATGACTGGAATAGTCCTGATTTTCTACCACAAAATGATGTTTATTCCCAAATAAATGCATCAGAAGTACAGTAAATCTCATTTTATTTCATTAGTCACAATGGTGCTAAGATTTATGTGAATTAAAAAACTGAAACTGCACACACTCAGAATATTTCTTTCTTTCTTTCTTTTTACCAGGCTTGCCAACTTTTTCTTTTTTCTTTCTTTTTCTTTTTTTTGCTCCCTCCCCCCAATTATTTTTGGCTCTAATGTAACTGCTTCTACATCTGTTACAAGCATGGACCAGAGGTGTGGGAGTAGAGAGGAAAAGAGAAATGCTAATGGTGTGCTTCACAACTGAAGTAATACACATAGCCATCTAAAGCTCCCACCCTGAAAGACCATAACATCCAGGGTCCAAAATTAACTAGCTGCGCCCAGGGGCAGAGGAAGGGGGTGCGGTGGAGGTGGTCTGCCCCAAGTGTCACCACTAAGGGCGGTGACAAAATGCCGGGTGGCACTCACCGTGGGGCCTGCAGCGTGCCCGAGCCACGCATCTCCCCTGGGAGAGACATGGTGGCTTGGGCATGCGCAGGCTCCAACGCTGCTCAAACGGTCCACCCACTGCCTCCCCCTCAGCTATAGGGCGGCTGAGTGGGAGGAGGCAGGCAGACTCCAGAGGCCCCGCAGAGCGTCCTGCCCCGGCTTGCCCTGCCCCACAGGCAGCTGGCCATGCCCCTGGGTGCAGGATACATGTGCAGCCCCAGACACTCAATCGCCTTGCTCCGCTGCTGGCTGCACCACTGTAACGATAACAGAAAGGGAGGTACAGTGGTACCTCTAGTTACGAACTTAATTCATTCCACAGGTCCGTTCTTAACCTGAGGTACCACTTTAGCTAATGGGGCCTCCTGCTGCCGCCACACGATTTCTGTTCTCATCCTGGGGCAAAGTTCTTAATCTGAGATACTACTTCTGGGTAAGCGGAGTCTGTAACCTGAACTGTTTGTAACCTGAAGCATCTGTAACCCGAGGTACCACTGTATAGGATTATAAGAGGAAACAATCCAGCTGCAAAAAAGAATTACCTTCATGAACCAGAGAATTTTACTTACCAAATACAGTAAGTGAAAGGAGCAGATTTTTTCTGAGCGAAAGGCAGAGCCGCACACATATGTTCTTCTTCCGAGCCTCCACTGGACTCAGGTGGCTTTCATGCATTCGCACTTCTACCTGCTTTGGCATGTTGTTGGCACTAAATAAAAGAAGCAGGGGAAATTAAGACACTGTAAGGTTGGAGTATGCAAGACTTTATGTTGTCACAAAGGAGAAATCAACCAGTTTACTATCATGTTGTTCACCATGACTTCTTAGTGTTACAAAATTATTTGTAGGTTTCCTTCCTTGGAAGCTAAAATAGTAAATACAGGAGCTAAAATATTCTTACTTATTATATGCCTAACACAACTATATTCTGCACAGAAACTGAAAACTAAGGTCTTCTCCATGTGTTTAAAATCTAAATAGGAGTGTTGAACCTCTGGCCCAGAAGATGTTCTTAGATTACAACTCTCATCATTGGCCATTCTGGCTGGAGGGACTTAGAGGACACTGATATCTGAGGACAGTGGCAGACACCACTTGCCACTGATCTAAAAAAATCAAATACAAGAAATCGGGGGAAATTTCTTAAAATGAGAAAAATTGGAGGGGGGAAATGAACATGCCTATATAAACACTGACAGAAATCAGTTTGGAAAAGCAAATGGAAACATTGGAGGGACTGAACAAATCGGATCTCCACAGCAAACAACCAGAGATAATGTTCACTGAAGAAAAGAAAAAGGAACTACTGTTCAGAAAGCCAGAAAGAATCAGAAGAATGTATAGAGTTGGGCGAGAGCAGTGCTTCTCTTCCGGAGTTCTCCCAATTCCTAAGTCTTTCAATTCAGCTACTGCATTGAAGCTAAAGACTTCCTGCTTGAGTGATGTGGAGCCAGCTTGGCATGATTCAAAGTAGCTCTTTAACCACGTTCTTCAGAATCTGAGGTATAGCCTTCTCTTCTCTTTTTTCTTTTTATGGTGCCATCTGCCTCATCACAGCTGCCAGCCCCAAACGTTAACTTTTTAATGAGATTGAAATATGTACTTTAATGAGACCAAAAACTTTTAATGAGCCTCAAAATCAAGCATAAGGCTTGCGCTCCCAACAATTCTACTTTATGTGATAACTGAAGTATTTCACGAGTTGTTTACAGCTCAGGCTTAACTTATTATAGATTGCATCTCTGTGTCTCTGTCGGCCAACACATCTGAACATTGCTGCGTCAGAGCTGCTTCACATTAACTGAGGTTCAACAGAAAACGTGTTGCCTAAATACCAATTCCCAAGGATGAACATGGATGGGAAAGAGACTGCTTCATACTACCCACAAAGACAAGGATTGTGGTTCCTGACTTTTCCAGCATTCAGCTTCCAGATCTAGAACTATGAAAGAAAGAGAACAACTTTTCTCTAGCCACCTTCTCCACACCATACATAAGAAAACAAAACACCTTGAATACAAGAAATGTCTGCATAAAAGGAAGGAGATGAAGCATAAGTCGACATCAAAGACAAATCAGTTTTTGTTTGTATATTCATGTCAAGGTTGTTATTTTCCATTGTGCAACTCATGAGATAAGAATCACCAGGATTTGAGCAGGATAATGATGACTGTCTGCCCTCCACGAAACAGCTTGGACGTGAAGAAAAACATGCTTTCACACAAAAGAAGTTTGCATTTGGAAAATGTGAAGACTATCTTGTGACTTTATTTCTATGATGTTCAACTCCCTAAAGCCTAGCAACTTGACCCTTTCTGCAGAAGTTTATTGAGAATCAGAAAATCCATATTCAGATCTCTGTTCTAATTCAAGGGGCACTGAATCACTTCTCCATGAGTGTCCAGCAACATGGCTTGGTGGGAAGTTTATCATCATGGAAATAAAGTCACACAGTACACTCTTCACAATTTCCAAATGCATATGTGACAACATTTAGCCTAAGCAAGCTGCCCCCCCCCATATGCTTTGTAAAATGTGGATTCATTTCTGTCAGCGCCATCTTCATTTTGTATGTACTGTTGCACAATTAACACATCATTGTTTTCCTGGACATCTGTCTTGTTTTAATCAGCCTGCATTTTGAAAGAGGATTCTTTGATTTTAGAACCATTGTATCAAAATTCTTTCGTTCAGAATCTTGTATTAGTTGCAACTGCACTGTGACCTTTTATTATTATTAGGGGTTCAATGTCCAATTCTCCAAAGAAACTGTATTAAGTCCATGAATTGCAGAAAAGATACAGAAACACTGTGGCTGCTTTTCTGGGCATTTCAGCTGGACTAATGTGCCCCACGGGGCTAAAAAAACCCAAAACTTCTTTCAAGTAAGTATGCACAATATACGTGGGGGGGGGACCCAGGGTAGAATAGCAACCCTGAAGTGTTCATAATTAAAACAATATTTGGTTTAATAAATTTGTCAGGGGCAATAAATAATGGCATCTTTTTCTTTCAAAGAAGACTTTTTCTTAATAACCTTTCTAGATGGTTGCTTCTCAGGAACACCAATCGGTTGCTAAATGGTTGTCTATATTTACCCAGAATCTGATGAAGCATTGAGCTCTAGTTCAGCTGCAACAGGCATGTTTATGAACATTTTGGACATTTTGTTACATGTGGTGGATTGTAGGTCAATGGCTGGTTGCTATAAGGCAATTCTAGCCACTGAGGCTACCTGGGCCTCCAGTGACAGAGAAGAATCCAAAACCACTACCAAACTGCATATCTGCTCCTTCAGGGCAATTGCAACCGTGTTCAGGGCACACAACTGATCAATTTCTTGAACATGGGACCCCTCACCCACCCATCTCACCAGGATTCAAGCCCTGCCAATTTCCCCTCATCCATCCCAACATTGCACCCTGTCTCTCCTGATCCAGAAGTTGTGATGAAATAGAGTGGAGTGTCATCACCATACTGATGGCACCTTGCTCCAAACTCCTGATGACAATTCTCAGCACCTTCATGCAGATACTAAACAGAATTGGGGGTAGTAACTGCCTGGGGCCCAAAAAGCACTCCCCTAGTGCTACTCTCTGGACTTGGTCCCTTAGATAGGAACAGAACTACTGTAACACAAGGGCCACAATTTCCATTCCATGGGGTCAGGAGGATAACATAGTCAATGGTAACAGAAGCCACAGAGATCAAGAAACAAAAGCAAGGTTGTGCTCCACTATGTTGATTTTAATATAAATCAACATGGAAGGAAATAAAGATAAAAAGCGTAACTTCTATGAGTGCACTCATTGCTATTGCCAACAAAAAAGAAGAAATGGCCATTATCCCATCTTAATACTGATGGGGAAAACATACATTGGAGACGAGGGTTGCAATCTGCAAAGCAAATGAACTCTAAGCCTGTTCCTTCTTCATTTCACCACATCTCCTATGCCAGATATGTTTATATCATAGTTAGAAGAAACTTGTCTGCTGTAAATTGTCTCCAGTTAAATGGTAAGGTTTCACAAGGAAACTGATACACTTTGGGTAAAATAGTGGACTTTGAGCATATGCCTTGGAGAAGATGAATAAACTAATGAGAAAAGGTTTTTCATCCCTAAGACTGACCATCATGGACAGATGAGTTAAAACTATTTGTGCAACATGAAAAACACAATTGTTTATCTATCCTTTTATCATCAGTATCAAAAACAATGCAGCTATTTTATACAATTTTGGAACGAGAATGTGCTCCAATGTGGAATATGTGATGCGATGTGAAAGTTGAAAATGCTGATCAAGTTCAAGTCTTGATTAGGAACTTGGTGAGGTCCACTGCATTGAGTATGTGAGCTGTAGCACCAGATGGCTCAAGTATTGAAGTTCTGCCTTGGCCTACCAAGAAAAAGACAAATACAGTACTGTATTTGCCCAAATGACCTTGACTTCTAGCACTCCAGCATTCTGGTGAATCTTAGATCCATGTGTGAACAGTTCAGATCCATTAATAAGGACAGCAAAACATAAGAGGAAGGCCTCATTTCCAGGGGTAGCCATTCCTTGCAGTGACTTGGAATAAATATGAACTATGAAGTAACGACTGCTCAAGATTCTTCTCATACATCTGCATTTTATTACATGGGATTTAAGCATGTTTCCACTGTTCTTTCCTTGGCTGCTGTTGTCTGTGCTTCTCATAGATGCTGCCAGGAGATTCTTAGCTGCAGAATAGAAACTTATCCAAATGCTCCCCCCTCTGCTAGCTCAACTAAAGCCAAGATAAATACTGAGATTACTTGTTTAGCCCATTCACTTACTCCACGAGAGCTTCTGTGTTTCAAATGACATATATGTCTAGTGAAACATGCATAGGTTAAACTACTGGACTTTAGAGGGATCTGCACACAAGGTATATATTATTGACTTTCTATCTAATGATCGATCGATTGATTGGATAGAGATCTTATAATACATAGATATATAGCAAGTGGGGAGTGAGCCAGGACCTATGAATTCAGGGTGGGTATCTATACTTGCTGGGTACCCAGCACTGGGAAACTGCTAAGACCCCAGTGCTCCAGCAGGGCCTACTGCTGCCACTTGCCCTGAGCCCCACATATATATATATATATTTTTTTAAAAAAAATAGCTTGACGCTCTTTGCATCATGGATGGTTGTATTTCACTGACATATTAATTTCCTACAATGGCACTTGACCCTGCTTCCAGTACTGACCAGAGTGCTGCAGCCACCAAGCAGGCCTGATAGGGCTGACCGACTGAGGAGAATCTAGATGCCACTTTGCGTACAGCCTTCTCATCCCCGGAGCTATCCCTGTATGAAATGCTAGGCTGTGTGGTCCAGACATGGCGGAGAAGATACAATGATGGCCAGCCTACCAGCACGGTTGTTGTGGTGCTGAATTGCTAGTCAGCTTATCAGAGCTTGCAGGGGATCAGAACTTTCAGGGCAGCAGCTGAAGAAGGAGCAAAAAGGGTTTTCTTGTGTGTGTGTTTCTTTGTGGCTGATTAGCTACTCTCCCTGTGCAAAGGTCAGAGGGGGCAGGGTTTCGGTTGAGGCAGGTGATTAGCTGTGGGAGGAGCTTATCAGAGCTTGCAGGGCAGTGGCGCGTGCCTAGTGGCGCGTACAGTTTGATCCATCTTTTAGATTTAGGGGAGCTAGTCTCAAACATTTGTTGGGGAGACCTAGGTTTTTTGGGGGGGGAGTTATTTGTCCTGTCTTCACGCTTTTTATGATGGAGGACTGCCGTAGCCATCCCCAACGACACGTTCTCAAGATGGAGGGTGAGGGAACAGCTGCAGTCGCCTGTGGTTCCTGCGCAATGTTTGCCATCTTGCCTAAGGTTGCAGGCAGCTTTACCTGCAGCAATTGCATGTTGATTGCCCTCTTAGAAGACAAGTCCAGCAACTGGAGGAACATGTAGCTACGCTCCAAAGAATTAGAGAGCTGGAGCTCTTCTTGGAAGCAACAGAGCACACCGTCTCCACCAAGGAGGAGACAGGGACTCCCCTGAGAAGGAGGCTAGTTCACCAACACAGGAGCCAGATATATGGAGAAACGTGACTCAAAGAAGTAGGAGGCTCAGGGTTCGCTCTGATTGTTTAGAAATACACAATCGCTTTGAGGTCCTCTCCCCTAGCATGGAAGATGAAGAACAGACTCCATTTGAGGATCTCTCCCTCATTACAGTCGATCAGGTATATGAAGACGAGCAGCAAAGTCAATCCTCAGGAAATGTGCAGGTGACCTTGGAACGGACAGCTCACGGAAGAACCCCGACCAGACCTAAGAGGAGGCGTGTAGTGGTGATAGGGGATTCCCTACTGAGGGGAACAGAAGCAGTGATCTGTGAGCCTGACAAGATGTCTCGGGAAGTGTGCTGTCTCCCCGGGGCTAAGATCCAAGATGTAACTGAACGACTGCAAGGAATCATAAAACCCACTGACAAATACCCCTTCCTCTTGGTTCATGTGGGAACCAATGACACTGCAAGCAATAGCCTCCAGAAGATCAAAAAAGACTACGACTGCTCTGGGCAGGAAATTGAAGCAATTAAATGCACAAATTGTCATCTCATCCCAGTTGAACGACGTGGCCCAGGGAGAGAGGGAAAAATAGTGGAAGTGAACAGCTGGCTTCGCAAATGGTGTAAACAGGAACGGTTTGGATTCTTAGATCACGGACTGCAGTTTCTTGAAGATGGACTTCTGGCAAGCGATGCGCTGCACCTCACAACGGCTGGGAGGAATGTTTTTGCCAAAAATCTTAGAAACCTCATCAGGAGGGCTTTAAACTAACTAATATGGGGGAGGGAGACAGTGCTCCTGAAGGTAGGAGTCTATCAATTGATGAAGATGATCATCCAAATGTCATAGACCAAATGGAGCAAACATCACGCAGACCTAGTGGTGGGAGGAAAAAATCCTTAAATAAGAGACACGGGGGGATGATTAATGGACTTCAATGTCTGTACACTAATGCACAAAGCATGGGAAATAAACAAGATGAGCTTGAGCTCTTGGTACAGCAAACTAAATATGACATAATAGGCATCACTGAAACCTGGTGGGATAAGTCCCACAATTGGAATGTAATAATGGAGGGATACAATCTATTTCAGAGAAACAGACCAGACAAGAAAGGAGGAGGAGTTGCGTTATATGTCAGGGATGTGTATACCTGTGAAGAGATCCAAGATTTAGAACCTCAAAGCCAAAGTGAGAGCATTTGGGTCAAAATTAAGGGAGAGAAGAATAACAGGGACCTCATTGTGGGAGTTTACTATAGATCCCCAAGCCAAACAGAGGACATAGATGATGCCTTCCTGGAACAGATGGCCAAGCATGCAAAAGGAAGGGAGATAGTAGTAATTACCCGGATATTTGTTGGATGTCAAACTCAGCCAAGAGCATAAGGTTAAACAGATTCCTCACTGGCCTTGCAGACAACTTCATTGTCCAGAAAGTGGGAGAAGCAACAAGAGGAACAGCCATTTTAGATCTGGTCCTAACCAATGTTGATGACCTGGTTAGTGGGGTAGAAGTGGAAGGATCATTAGGCGCGAGTGATCATGCTCTTCTGAAGTTTACTATACAGCGGAAAGGAGCAGCCAAGCATACTAGGACTCAATTTCTTGACTTTAAGAAAGCCGACTTCATAAAACTTAGGGAAGTGCTGGGTGAGATCCCATGGACAGTAATACTAAAAGGAAAGGGAGTTCATGATGGCTGGGAGTTTGTTAAGAGGGAGATAGTAAAAGCACAACTTCAGGCAATACCAATGAGACGGATACATGGAAGGTGCCTAAAGAAGCCAGGGTGGCTATCTAAAGAACTTTTAACTGAGTTAAGATTAAAAAAGGATGTGTACAAAAAATGGAAAAGGGGGGAAAGCACCAAAGAGGAATTCAAACAAATAGCCAGCACGTGTAGACACAAAGTCAGAAAAGCTAAAGCACAGAATGAACTCAGGCTTGCTAGAGAGGTTAAAAGCAACAAAAAAGGCTTTTATGGGTATGTTCGTAGCAAAAGGAAGAACAAAGAAACAGTGGGGTCACTCAGAGGAGAAGATGGTGAAATGCAAACAGGGGACACAGAAAGGGCTGAACTCCTCAATGCCTTCTTTGCCTCAGTCTTCTCCGATAAAGAAAACAATGCCCGACCTGAAGAATTTGGAGCAAATGATTCAGCAGAGGAAACACAGCCCAGAATAACTAAGGAGATAGTACAAGAATACTTGGCTAGTTTAGATGTATTCAAGTCTCCAGGGCCAGATGAACTGCATCCAAGAGTATTAAAAGAACTGGCAGATGTGATCTCAGAACCACTGGCAGTCATCTTTGAGAATTCCTGGAGAACAGGCGAAGTCCCGACAGACTGGAGGAGGGCAAATGTTGTCCCTATTTTCAAAAAGGGGAAAAGAGAGGACCCAAATAATTACCACCCAGTCAGTCTGACATCAATACCAGGGAAGATTCTGGAGCAGATCATTAAGCAAACAGTCTGTGAGCACCTAGAAAGGAATGCTGTGATCACCAATAGTCAGCATGGATTTCTGAAAAATAAGTCATGTCAGACTAACCTGATCTCGTTTTTTGACAGAATTACAAGCCTGGTAGATGAAGGGAACGTAGTGGATGTAGCCTACCTTGATTTCAGCAAGGCATTTGACAAGGTGCCCCATGATATTCTTGTAAAGAAGCTGGTAAAATGGGGTCTTGACTATGCTACCACTCAGTGGATTTGTAACTGGTTGACTGACCGAACCCAAAGGGTGCTCATCAATGGTTCCTCTTCATCCTGGAGAAGAGTGACTAGTGGGGTGCCACAGGGTTCTGTCTTGGGCCCGGTCTTATTCAACATATTTATCAACGACTTGGATGATGGACTCAAGGGCATCCTGATCAAATTTGCACATGACACCAAACTAGGAGGGGTGGCTAACACCCCAGAGGACAGGATCACACTTCAAAATGACCTTGACAGATTAGAGAACTGGGCCAAAACAAACAAGATGAATTTTAACAGGGAGAGGGAGACTTCCGGCGGAACGCAAGCTCGTTGCAGGAGGGGATTTGCTGCGAGGAAAAATCCCGAACTATTTTGGGGAGAGAAGGGGTGCCTAAGGGCGTTGAGGCCCCCCAAACTACCTCTGGAGGGTGTCCAGAAGGCGAGGATCCCAGCAAGACCAACAGCAGCTCGCCCAGCCGTCAGGTTACTTCAAAAAGAAGCGAAGAGCACGGCGGAGCAGAGCAGCAGGTCAAGGGAAGCCATTTCCTACCCCCCGAGTAGCGAAGCCCCGACCCTGCCGAGAGAAGCGCACCGCTCTCCAACAAAAGAAACTCCGGATTAAACTAAAGTTCATGAATAATTTAAGAATAAGAGTAATACGGGGTGAGAAACAAGAGAACTTAGGAGTTCAGCCTTCGCCCGGAATCAGCACGGACGCAAGGTAATTCACGGAGCGGGGGAAAAAAGGAGTGAAAATACCCTAGCGATGTTTCTTTGTTTCCCTGAAGGACCTTAACTTTCAATCTTCAAAGTATCCAAAGGGAAAGACACTTAACATTAACATTAAGAGACTGATTGACTTAAACAGGGGACAGAAAGGATAGTTTGTAAGCGAGAAGCACTCAGTGAACTGAAGGGGGGAAGAGAGAAAGCTCCCCCTCTAAGCAACTAAAGAGCAAAGAGCAAAGTCAGCGAAAGCGGAAGAGAAGGTTCCGACGCCATTATAGAAACCGAAGCGTGGTGACTAATAACTTATAACAAACAACGCACTCTGATAGTCTGTATTGAAGTACGTTATCTTTACTCACCAGCCTATGAAGGATATCTTTGAAATGGGGTCTTAGTAATATTTAACAGAGATAAAGTGGAAATTTGGACATACCCGCTAGAAGCCTCTCTTCTCTTTTACAAACCTTACAAATTCTGCTACCATAACAGACGACATCTAGTGGAGAGAATACAACACTGCAATTTGCTTTTTTCTTTTTGTTTTCTCTCCTTCTTTCTCATTGACTTTATTTAAAGTCTCTCATAGACTTTATCTCTGTGACCTTTCGTGACCCCCCTATACCTTCATATGACGTTCAACTAACAGGAATACACCTTATAGCCAACAGATAGACTTTATTTGGACATCAGCGTTTTTTTATGATTACTTCAAGTTTCTTTTTTTTTGGAAGGGGAGGAGGAAGAAGACTGAGTTAATACGTGGAATAGCCTGAATAGAGGCAAGAAGAGGAGCAAGAAGATTGCTGACCTACTGAAACTATTACTGGACTATATTGGCTATAGTGGTATTATTTGGGGTCGGTGTAAATTTGGGGTGTCTGCAAATTTGGTTAGGGTATCCAACAGTCAATTAGGCGAGGTGTGCTGATTTCATAATTGCAACTGGGCGATAATGTCGAATACAGCAAAGAGGGGGGAGGGGGGACACCTTCCAAAAGCAAGGGATCTAAGCAAGAACAAGACTTCAAGGCAGATATACTAAGAATGTTTGCGGAAATCAAACAAAGCGAAAAAAATTTAGAAGTAAAATTAGAACAAGTAGACAATAAGATAGGGAAAATGGATAAAAAGATGGACGAAACAGTTAATGAACTAAAAGGTCAAATAAAGGAAGTGTTTAGGAGAACACAGGTAACAGAAGAGGGGTTGAAAAAGACGAGAACAGAACTGAAGGAGGTAAGACGAGAGGAAGAGAGGATCAAAGTAGAGGTAACAGAACTAAGCAAAGCGCAAGAAGATTTGAAAGATATAATTGCTATGAATGAACTTAGACAGAGGGAGGTTAACTTAAGACTTAGAGCAGTGCCAGAAATACAAGGAGAAAACATCAAAGAGAATTTGATAGTAGAATTAGCTCAATGGATGGAAATACCAATAGAAGAGATGGCAAAATCAGTACAAACGGCATTCAGATTAAAAATAAAAACAACTAGAGCTAAAAAATTTGTAGGAGACTGCCTGATTACATTTAAAGAAAAGGAAATGAGAAATATGATCTTGCAAAGAAACAGAGAAAAAAGATTGTGTATTAATGGGAATTATATAATAATTTTCAAAGACATACCAATCAGAATTCTGAAACGTAGAGAGCCGTATAAAGCACTGGTACAGACGCTGAAGAAAAATAATATAGAGTTTAAATGGGAGTACCCGGAGGGCATCTCATTCATGTATAGAAGTAAGAGGCATAGATTGGTAAGTCCAGAAGAAACTAGCAAATTCTTAAGAAAATACAAAGAACTGAGACTAGAAAAAGAGGAAGATAAAACAGGAGAAGCAGCAGGAGGTGCAGAGGAAGAGACAGAGGAGGTAGCAGAAGGGTCACGAGGGGAAGAAGAAGAACAGGACGAAGAGGAATTAGCTGAAATATATAAAAAAAGAGGTAAACTAGGTAGGCTTAAACACTATGGTATTAAAGATTTGGAGTTGGAATATTAATGGGATAAATGAGAAGAAAAAAAGGAATAAAATTGAACAAATCCTGAAAAAAGAAAGTGTAGACATTATTTGCTTACAGGAGACTCACATAGCAAGAAGACATAAAAGAATTTTGATAAATAAAAGACTGGGAAACGAGTTCATATCATCTGACAAAGTCAAAAAAAGAGGTGTGGTCATTTATGTCAAAAAACAAATTGAGGCTCAGCAAATCTTTAAAGACGAAAACGGAAGGATAATAATGGTACAAATTAAATGGCATGGACAAAACTTAATTATAGTGGGGTTATATGCCCCAAATGATAATAAATCTGAGTTTTATAAAATCCTGGAAGAAAAACTAGCTGATTACGCAGACCAAAAAATGATCATACTGGGGGATATGAATGGGGTGGTCTCATTAGAAATGGGCAGACTTAGAGATGGAGGGGGTAAGGAAGGGAAGCTGCCCAGAACCTTTTTCTCATTGGTTAAAAAATGCAACCTAATAGATGCCTGGAGACTTAGACATCCACTCGTAAAGCAATTTACGTACTACTCTGAGCCCAATCAATCATTGTCCCTAATAGATCAGATCTGGGTCTCGAATGAATTAACACCAAGAATCATACGGGTAGAGATCCAGGCTAAAACAATATCCGACCATAACCCAATAAAGATGGAACTGAAAGGCTTAGAAGAAGGTACTTTTAGATGGAGACTGAATGATTATCTTTTAGATGATCAAGAAATAGTCGAAAAAGCGCAGAAAAGGATGAAAGAATTCTTCAAGGATAATATGAATAAAGGCACCAAAACTAAAGTGGTATGGGATGCAGGTAAGGCAGTGATGAGGGGCTTTTTCATTCAGCAGAATGCCATTAAAAATAAAGGAAGAGAAAAAGGGGAAAAGGACATTCTGAAACAGATAATGGACTTTGAGGGGAAGTTAGTTAAAAAGCCTAATAATAAGAGAATAAAGGAAAATATCAAAGTATTGCAAGCCCAGTATGCAACATTAATAAATAGGGAAGTGGAATGGAACATAAAAAAACTAAGACAAAGTACGTTTGAGTTTGCGAATAAGCCAGGGAAACTTCTAGCGTGGCAGACCAAGAAAAGAAAGGAACAAAGCACAATAAATAAAATTGCAGCGAACGGAGAAGAAATAACTAATCCCAAGGAAATAAGGAAAGTTTTTCTGGACTATTACAGAGGATTATATAAAAATAGAGAGAGAAATAACCAGAGAAAAATAGAAAGATTTTTGAAAGATAAGCAGGTACAGAAGATCCCAATAGAGAAAAAAGAGCAATTAAATATCCCAATAGAGGCAGAAGAAATAAAATCAGTAATAAAAGAATTAAAAAGAGGGAAAGCCCCGGGTCCAGATGGCTTTACGGCAAGCTACTATAAAGAAATGGAAAATATTTTATCGACACCACTGAGAGAAGTAATGAATAATATTTTGAAAGAAAAAGAAATACCAGACACATGGAAGGACGCATTCATCACTTTAATCCCAAAACAAGATTCGGATCTGCTGCAAGTTAAGAACTACAGGCCAATTTCGTTGCTACATGTTGATTATAAAATCTTCGCAGGAATACTGGCAAGTAGAGTTAAAAAGATATGGCTAGAATATATCCATGGAGATCAGGCGGGCTTTCTGCCGGGCAGGCGAATGAAAGATAATATTAGAAATATAATAAATACTATAGAATATCTGTCTGCCAGGTATGATAAGCAAGCCATATTGATGTTCGTGGATGCAGAGAAAGCATTCGATAATATAGTTTGGGATTTTCTATTAAAACAGTTAGAATACATGGAGGTCGGTTCGAATTTCTTTAACGGAATAAAGGCAATCTATACGGAGCAAAAGGCTAAACTGATTATAAATAACGTGGTGTCAGAAGAAATAATGGTAGCGAAAGGAACAAGACAGGGCTGCCCACTCTCCCCGCTGTTATTTATAATAGTACTGGAAGTACTTCTGAACTCAATAAGACAAAATAAGAAGATAAAAGGGATAAAAATTGGTCAAAACGAATACAAAGTCAAGGCGTTCGCAGATGATCTAGTAACAACAACAGAAGATCCTTTGAGCTCGATAAAAGAGATATTGGAAGAACTTGAACAATTTGGCAAGGTGACTGGCTTCAAGCTAAATAAAAGAAAGACTAAAATAATGGTGAAGAACTTAGACTCGAAGGTAATTGAGGAAATACAACAACAAACAGAAATGTTGTTGTTTAGTCGTTTAGTCGTGTCCGACTCTTCATGACCCCATGGACCAGAGAACGCCAGGCACTCCTGTCCTCCACTGCCCCCCGCAGAAATAGAAGTGGTCAAAAAGGTGAAATACTTAGGAATATGGATAACCCCGAAAAATATAGATTTATTTAAGAATAACTATGAGCAGGTATGGAAAGAGATAAGGAAGGACCTTGAGAGGTGGGGGAAGTTGAGATTGTTATTCTGGGGTAGAATAGCCTTAATTAAGATGAACGTGCTCCCGAGAATGTTATTTTTGTTCCAGAACTTACCGATAATTAAGGGCACTAAGATATTCAAAGAGTGGCAAAGAGAAATCTCAAAATATGTCTGGCAGGGCAAAAAACCAAGGATTAAGTTTAAATTGCTAACAGAAGCTAAAGAAAGAGGGGGATTTGCTCTGCCAGATCTGAAACTATATTATGAGGCATCGTGTCTTTGCTGGGTGAAAACGTGGATAAAATTGGAAAATAAGGAACTATTAGATCTGGAGGGATTCGACAACAGAGCAGGATGGCACGCGTACTTATGGCAGGGGAAGAGGAAACACAAGGGTTTCGAAACACACATCTTTAAAGGCCCTCTGATAGAAGTTTGGGAGAGGAATAGATTCATATTAGAACCTAAAGTACCACACTGGCTATCCCCATTGGAAGTTATGAGCGTGAAAAAAGTAAATATGAGAGGTGATTGGATAACCTATGAACAATTGTTAATAAAAATAGGGGGGACATGGAAACTGAAACCGTACGATCAGGTTAAAGAAAAATTATTTGATTGGCTACACTATTTCCAAATAAACGAAATGTTTAAACAAGACATCAAAGAGAGAGGTTATGCGGACAAAGAATCTAAATTCCAGACTGAAATAATAAATAATGACTATAAAATCCTTTCTAAAATGTACAATCTGCTACTGGAGTGTAATTTGATAGATGAGGAAGTGAAGTCGGTGATGATTCATTGGGCAAGGGACATCGGTCATAACATATATTACGAAGAATGGGAGAAACTTTGGGGAAAAAACCTCAAATTCACAGCTTGTATAACGTTAAAGGAGAACCTCATGAAGATGTTTGACCGATGGTATATAACTCCTGCAAAATTAGCAAAAATATATAAAACTTGCAACAAATGCTGGAAATGCAGGGAAAAAGAGGGATCCTTTTTCCACATGTGGTGGGACTGCAGAAAGGTCAAAGGTTTTTGGGAAAGTGTATATAATGAAATGAAGAGTATATTAAGATACAACTTTGGAAAAAACCGGAGGCCTTTTTGTTAGGACTAATAGGAAGTGACATAAAGAACAATGACGGCAAATTCTTTCAATATGCATCAACGGCCGCAAGGGTCCTATTAGCTCAAAATTGGAAACAACAGAACATACCGACGCTTGAGGAATGGAGAGTAAAATTGTTAGACTACGTGGAGATGGACAGATTGACGGGGGAAATTAGATATTTAAAAGACAAAAGGTTCATTGATGACTGGGGGAAATTTGTGGAGTATCTGGATAATATAAGTGAGGGTCAGATAACGCTAGTTGGGTTTAAAAAGGCTCTGTGAAAAGGTTGGAATATTGTCTAAAGAGAAAAAGAAAAGGAAAGAGAAAATAATGTCAATATATACTAGGATTTGTGTGAATTTGTTAAATAAGGGTATGGATGATTCAAGGGGAAGTTGAAGGAAGTCTCAAAGAAAGGAATCTGTGATAGTAAGATGTAAATTGTTTTATTTTTCGTTTGTTATGATCTAAAAACAATAAAAATCATGTATGGAAAAAAAAAGAATTTTAACAGGGAGAAATGTAAAGTATTGCACTTGGGCAAAAAAAATGAGAGGCACAAATACAAGATGGGTGACACCTGGCTTGAGAGCAGTACATGTGAAAAGGATCTAGGAGTCTTGGTTGACCACAAACTTGACATGAGCCAACAGTGTGACGCGGCAGCTAAAAAAGCCAATGCAATTCTGGGCTGCATCAATAGGAGTATAGCATCTAGATCAAGGGAAGTAATAGTGCCACTGTATTCTGCTCTGGTCAGACCTACTGCAATGAGCCTCGCTAGTGCAACTGTACCTTTCTTCCTCTTTCCCCCCTGTGCACCCCCACCCCAAATTGGCTTGGGATGCGAGTGTGTCCAGGAGAACCCCCAGAACAGTATACCAGAGGAGGTGAAAGGAGATTATCCCGTCTAGTAAGGAGAAATGCTTGCACTAATGGAATGATTGTAATAGTACAATACTGAGTTCCATACTTAAGCACACTTATCCTGCCTGATCCTACAGCTCCATGTCATTAACACATCTTATTTCCTAAATTATTTTCTCTCTCTCTCTCTCTCTCTCTCTCTCTCTCTCTCTCGCCTGCCTTCATACTTAATACCTTCCCCTCAAAAAACCCCCAACAACTCTAATTGGGGTTGTTATCATCACTGTGATTTCTTACCAGGCAGCATCTCCCTTACAGAGTCATTAGGCGTAGCCTGCTTTCATTAGTTAGAAGGAGCAATCCCATTAAGAGCCATTTGGATACTAGACGATGAAAGCAAAACAACCCCCACCCTAAATCCCTTCATTTTTGAGGATGTGCTACCTTTCTGTGAGATGTTAAAAGGATTACAGAAATCAAGTGTAGCATAATAGAATCTCTTGTGACAAATTATTTTAGGTCCTAAAGCTTAGTATGTACGGCTTTATCCTTTTTGACAGCTGTTTCTTGGAGCAAGTATATATGATCACAGTGCAGCCTGATTTGATGAGTGCATGCCATCTGGTGGAACCAAAAAGGCTTTTTGCAGAGGGAAGCTTTGAAAAAACGATCCAATTCTTCTCATCTAGAGTAAAGCATTTTTCCTAGTTCCTTCCGTAGTTTAACAGCAACCTTCTTTTTCAGGGTTCCTCTTTACCCCTCCTTCCCTGCCCCCACTCTCAACCCAATAGAATCCTATCCTTCACACACTGATAACTGAATGCACTGCTATAAAAAAGATTGAAAGGAAGCCTCAAGGCCCCCTGGTGTGTATGTGAAATGAACCGAGTGGCAAACTAAATAGGTTACCCAGGTGTGCTATTTTTATACTCAGCCTTCCTCAGATGTGTCTGAAATCAGAAATATATATATACCGTATATACACTGAACATCAACAACAAGTACCGTATATATTTGTCACATTGTCACTTGGTGGCAATACAAAAGTGATAGTACCCACTCTCTGAAATGCCTTCTCTCAGGTAATTGATGAGCTGGAGACAGTAATGGTCTTTAAACGCCTTTTTTTTAATAATATTTTTATTAGTTTTCCAATTTTAAAACAAAACAACAACAACAACATAAAAACGTCAACAAATACAAACAAACACAGAAATATAAGTTCTTAACCTCATTTTCATAAACCTCCTTTCTCGGACTTCCCCATACCTCACCCTTTTTGCATCCTTATTTTACAGTTTTTCAGCAACCCTTTTAGCCAATTAAATTTAAATTTGTTATCTTTCTCAATTTCACCTTAAATCATCAAACATTTTCAGCTGTAATTCTGCATCTTCCTTCACCTTGACATTTTAGCACTCATCAATATTATAACAGTTCTTAAGATAAGCTTTGAACTTCTTCCAGTCTTCCTCCACCGTCTCTTTCTCTTGGTCACGGATTCTGCCAGTCATTTCTGCCAGTCCCATAAAGTCAATCACTTTCGTCTGCCATTCTTCCAGTGTGGGGAGTTCTTGTGTCTTCCCTTTAAACGCCTTTTGAAGACCAATGAGTGGGATTCAACTAATGAGTGCTTGTCAACAGAAGCCCTGGACAAGGAAGTCACACGTTCCCATTCTCTGGCCCATTGGACATATAAGGTAACAACCTGGGAGCTTCCAGCTGTTATTTCAACAATGGATGGCTGGGGATATGTTTTTGCCCAACTTTTACAGAATCTTGATCAGGACTGGAATATGGAGAGAGGCATTTCTGGGGACATTAATTGTCCCCTATCTCTAGTTGCTGCCAACACTTTTGTTCCAATGGGAGATTCTTTCAATATAACCAAAGAGAAATGAACACAGAAGAGTTCAAGGCCCTGTTCCAGTCAACATGCATTTGTTCTCGCTGATTCCCACGCCCAGCCAAGTATGTTTAAAAATTTAGAAGTCTTGTGTTTACACTGAACAGCGCTTAACAGTGTTGTTGTAGATTGAAGAGTAAATTCTTTGCCCCGATTTTTAGCTGGAATTATTCTCAGTCATCTCAAAAATGACAAATTGCATAATATTCTCAACTTCAGAAATGTTCTCTGTGACTGCATGTTTTCTCTTGCAGATTCTAAAGTGCATTATATAAACATAATCTAGGATGAAATGGAGAGTCATAAGGCAGAACTTAAAGGCAATGACTAAAAGGCAGCATAGCGTGATTAAAGAACTCATGTGTTTACACAGTAGGCTTTAATTCCAATGCTGATTTTTCACAGGAACCCATCTACAATTATTATTATTATTTATTTGATTTATTACCCATCCTTCACCATAAGGCATTGCTCATGGACTTCTGCCTCACCTTGCCTTTGGATCATGAACAGGATATCTCCCCACCTCCTGGACTTGAGAACTTGGAACACATAACATCTCTCCCTTTTCAAGATTCCACCTCAGTTTATTGGCTCACATCTAGTCCGTCACTGTCTCCAAGCACCTCAGCTGTAATGTATTTCAATGTATTTATTTCTCTTTCCTCTTAGTTTTAATGTATCTGTGTGGAGTTTGTTATCTGGTTGGTTGGTTGGTTGGTTGGTTTTAAGTCACTTTAGGTTGTTGTGGGCAAGATAAAGCGACTGACAAATTTAATAATAAATAAATAAATAAATAAATAAGTACTGCCTCTCCTGACTCAGATGGAGTAAAGCTGGGTGTCATCTGTATTTCGATGACAGCTCACTCCATATCTCCTGATGACAGCTCCCTTGGTGCTCAGCAGTGCACCCTCCGAATAACTACTCTCTGGAAACTATTATTAAGGTAGTTACGGAACAACTGAAGAACAATGCCCCTGACCCTCATCTCCCTGTCACATTCCACAAGTATTGAGTGGTATTGAAAGCCACTCAAGGAGAAAGTCAATGGTACTGGAAGCCACTCATTCAAGGAGAATGAGCAAGGTTGCAGACCCCACATCTCTTGCCTAAGAAATGATCTCTCCCCCAACAAATGTCATTTACCAAGGTGACCAAGGTGGTTTCAGTGCCAAACTGGCCCTAGAGCCAGACTGGAATTTCTTTCAAGCATTCTTGAAGCTGAACCACCACCCCCTGAATGACTTGAAATTGTATTCAATGCTCCCCTTCCATTCAGAAGTAATCATTTAATCCATCAGAAAAGAGCTTTCATGAATAGAAAGGAGAGGGGAGCCCTTTTTGCTGATTCCCTGTCCCCCTTACAGTCTGCTCCCAAGGGTTGGAGTGTGAGAGATGACATGGAAGGCTGCCATTTTGGACCAGGTGTAGGGAAGCCACACAAAGAGTATCAGCCAGTAATCTAGTCTTGAAGTTACCAAATTTCTCATGTAAGGTAGACACAAAGTGTGTCATCCCAGTTTTCCCTTTAAGAGTTAGGAGCCCACACCTTTTGGGTTGAATTAAGACTCCTGCAAATATATTTATCTCATTGCAGATCACTTTAAGTTGTGACCATTTGTTAGTCCCATAACAGTCTTGGGTCTTCATCGCAGAGCATGAGTAATGTGCTCTAAAACATATCATCATCATCATCATGATTTTGAAAGAGCATTTAGAAAGCCCTTTTGCTATCTATTTATTTTGTAACACTATTTTAAAATTGCAAGCAAAAGTCTGAAATCATCATTATGAGCTGCAATTTTAAAAAGTTTTATTAAAAGGGGGTTTGCACATGTTTTAAATAATAATTTGCTTATCATTACTTAACAAAAGGTGCATTCTTTTCAAAGTCAGCCATGTGTCAGATGTAGTCTATCAAATTCAGAAGACCTTGCATTCATAGTGACTTCATGACAAAAGTTTAAGGAGCAAAATGCATCCTATTCAAAACTCTGATTCATGACTAAGGCAGTGATAGACAGATTAAAAATGTGATAATTAGGTTACATCAATAATCATGCTGTGAGCAAAAAATATCCAGAAAAGATTCAGTTCCACACTGGGAATTCTGCATTTATGCCATAGTGTTTGGGCATTGTCTCATTGAAGTTCCCTGCTTTGAAGTGCCAAATATTTCAGCTGGGGTGATTTAAATCACATTCTTAACTCCCACTGATATCAATGGCACTGCAAAATGCTTAAGCCCATTGTGTTATACTTGGGAATAAATCCAATTGAACTAAATGGGACATACCTTTGAGCAGGCCTGTTTAGGGCTGTACAGTAACCCTGGGTGGATTGTGCCCTGCTTTTCCTGTTATGGTGACTTTCAGTACTAGAGGCTTTTGAATGGGATAGTGCCCAGAATCTGGGGTTCTCAGAACCCTGCTTTTCTGCCATAAAAAGCAACTTTCTAGAAGACTGATTAGTTCTTAATAATAAAAATGCCCACGCTCTAAATATTTATTTTTAGAAAATGTCACTTTATGCACATTTTTAACACTTCTTGCCACAGCCACTTAACCTTTAAAAGGATCTAGGATGGAACACTTTGTTTCAATTTGCATTACAGAATTTTATAAGATGAAGTCTGGTGTTGTTAATGCTTACTGCTCTCTGAATATTTTAAACACTCCAGCAATTGTGTTTTATGACTAAGGCCTTGACGTTGTTAAATCATGTCTTTCCCCTCCGTAGTCATGGAAGAAACAGGGCTAGGTTTAACCATGTTTTCTCAATGTGATTGTGGGAGGGAGAGATTTCTGCCTCTCAGTTTTACAAAAGCTTCAGGTAGGGTTTAGGATTTTGTTTGGCATCACACAGGGAACAAAAAATCATGTAGATGTTTTGGGACTCTGAGATTGGAGCTCCCCACCCCTTTTAAAAAAAACTACACCAAGATTCCAGCCATCATAATTGTGTAAAGATTCCTGAAATTTATGCCAGAAACAAGAAATTGCCCAGCGGGTCTTTCAGTGCTTACACTTCTGTCAGTGCTTGAATTATGTGTGCATCACCAAGAAGAGAAAAAAAGAAGCAAAGATTTGCATTAAGTTTGTACATACGAATATATGTACATACAAATATATGTATTTATATGTAGTGGTGCAAGTTTAGAAATTATCATTACAATTTAAATAGACATGCAACATGCACCACCATGGTAGGGAAGACTATGACTTGGTAACCTGTGTGGCTATTCAGTGTGATGTCCAGATGTTTATGGGTAACTCCCTTTGTATGGTTCTTTATCTTTAAACTAGACTTGAACCAGACAGAATTTTAAAAAGAGGACTCCATCAAATAGAGGACAGCCCTTTAACTAGAGGGTTGTCCTCTGTAGGGTAGGATACATGGCCACTCTAAGCAGATGGAGATGTTATATACATGCCTTATAGCTGTGGTCCACAACAGCTTGTGACATAATAAATTTGTTTGTTTCTAAGATGCTACAAGACATTGCTATTTTTGGATTTACATTCATTGACACATAAGTCAGAGGCTCTGCCCATTTGCAGCAACAGAGAACAGGGACAGCTTAAGGTATATCCAAATATTTTTAAAACTTGTCCTTCAAGAATCCAATTCCTTTTTAAAATAAATGCCAGATCTGTCACCCCATGGCCTTTTTGTAAATTCATTATCCTTTCAATGAAAGTGGGGACAAGATTTACTTCCTACGGAACAACTGGGTAGAATCCTACCTGCATTCTCCCTCTTTGGCTCCATAAGTTTATATTCCAGCAAAGCTTTTTCATTCACATAGGTTTGGCTGAGAAAGGAACCTGGCAGCCAGACTAGCAACCGGAGGCTTTTGCAGGTCAAATTAATAGTGTGCCTGTTACACTTTGTGATATCACACTACAGTTGTAGTTGTTGAGCTTAATTTAGGAGTCCGTAATTTCTTTCAGAAATGGGTGGTGTGAGAGGAGTTGATAAAGGCCACCAAAAGTTTTCACTTAGCACAGCAGCTGCTTTTCCCTTATGGATTGCAACTGCATGTCCAAATAATAGCTACCGTACTCACTGATGACAATAAAGCTAGGGTTTGCTCATGCATTACTTTCCCCCGAAGGTGCTGAATAAACCCAGAATGTATGGAAATGATGGCAGTATTGCTTCCTCTGCACATGCACGCAAATACAACTGACCCAACTTCAAGTCAGGCATCTGTATACACTGCGGTACCACAAATGCACATTTCCCTTCATTTTTTATCCTCATGCATAAATAAAAGATTGGATTGTGAATCAAGCTAGACGCTACATGGCAGCCAATCTCTTCAGTTAACTCGGGATAAGAAGATTAATGGGGGTAATCCAGACTGTTTAAAACACCTGTTTCTTCATAAGATCATTTGCTACACCAATATCTCCTGTTTCTGATAAGCAGCACTAGAAAGGGAGCCCATCTCACCGAGTTGGACTTGTAACCGTACAACATACTTTTCTTCTTCCAAAGAAGCTTTCCAAAGTTAACCGAGGTCAATCTGTGTTCCTCTGTCTCTCACTCAATATGCCCCTTTAATCTCCTTATGTTTTTATTTCTCAGACATAAGACACACCATTTGTGTTAGTTGATTCAGAGATTTGGAGTATCACATAACTCAGCTGCTGCCTTCTGTCATTTCCATAGGTGAGGGAAGTTACTTTCAGTTATACAGACATTCTTCTTGGCCTCATGTCCCTAACATTTAAAACTTCTAACAACATAGACGGATAGATGGATAGACAGACAGACAGACAGACGGATGGATAGATAGACTTATAATGGCACAAAATAAATAGAAAAAAGGAGTTTAAAATAAAACTTCATGAAGATATAAGCCGTATTTGGGTTTCCTCCTCACAACAATCACATGGAGTGAGAGAGCAAGACTGCTAGTTCCACTCCCACAAGTCCTACTGGCCTCATCCTCCTCCATTCACCTTTTGGAGAGAGGAGGAGTTCTCTAAATGAGAGCTTGTTCTATACGTGTAGACTCTTCTGTGATGTGAAATCTGGACTGTGCAGGAGTCTACATCATGAAGGGAGCCAGAATACATGCAGCAGGTTCCTCCAGGTGGGGGTGGGGGACGGAGTGCCCCAAACTCTTCTGCTTCCACTAAATGCTGAAAGAACACATACCATCTCAGTAATCCTTACTCAGCCTTGTGGTCTTGCCACATTAGAGGTGGGAGTGGGAAAAGCTGAGGGAGAGTAAGATACCTAAACCTACTAGGGGAAACCATGATTGAGTCAAGGCCCAAGATTGGTACAGGACACTTTCCATGGCCGACCCATCTCCGTAGCCACTGGGCTACAGCCCACCCTCCTTTATTTCCTTTCCTGGTTTCTTAATTTATAATGAACAAGTTCCAAGTTGTCACAGCTATAACAAAATAAATAAAGTGGAAACATGAGTGCATGAAAAACGGGATTATTGGGGAAAGGTTAAAAAAAAGGTAGGGCAGCCTATCAGCAAAGGTAATTTGGAGGAATCCAGAGGCTGTATGGCTATCCCTACAATTCAGTGCAGACTGTCCAAGCAGAAATCCTATTACCCTAGCTGCTTGTTTTCTTTGAGTGGCCATCTGTGTTGCCCACTGCCTCAAGCAATATGGCAGAAGGAGGAATCCTTCATGGGGCCAGGAGCCCCACACTAGATTGACAGGGCCACCTTTTCTTGTATGTGCCCTTTTAACTAAGAGAGAACTAGCTAGGTGTCTTCTTCACAATGCATAAAAAAGTCCGCCTCTGTTAGCTTTGTGATATCACATACTATGGGGCATAACCCACCTAATTATATTTTATTGTATTCATGGACTTCCTGCCTTTTATTTGAATTTGAAGCATGCTTCACCTGTTTCTATTAGATCATTCAGCACACTGCTAAGGCCCTCCAAAACTTCCCGCTGGTATCTTATTATCAGTCTACAGTTCTGTCCCATCAGTTTCCATTAGCTTAGAACACCAGTGTGAGACTGTGTGCAAATTAAAAGGCAGGATCAAATTAGCTAGTGTGTTAATTACAGTAAGTGTAAGGCAGAGGAGACTCCCTAGGGTCTCTCACCTCAGTATTCCTCTTAATCCTCCATTGTCCTTTAGAAGACCATATTGCGGCCGATCCTTCCTTCTGGCATGTAGACTGGGTGTGATTAGATCTGGAATTTTCTCTTACATCAGTTGGTGTCTGATGCTAGACCTAAGTGATGAGGGTCATTCTCCGCTGGCTATTATGTAAGCCTATGAGATAAACAGGCTGCAAGAGGCCTCTCTACTTATTCAATACCTGGAGCTAAACTCCACTAAAACACACACACACACACACACACCACAACACTCAGGATATAAATGATTATCAGACACTCGGAAAATGCTCTGTAGTGCTATTATTCCCCATGGTGCACACATTTATTTTTTGTACCAACAAGTTCTTTTTAGGGGGTTGGTTTTTTTTTTGGATGACAAAATTCTTTATTGAAATACCAACAAGTTTTGAGGTTCCTCAAGCCATAGTTTAGAAAAGTTGAAAGAAACTCCATATCTTCCTCTTTGCACGACAATTAACTGAACTTTTCCTTTACATCTGCAGCTGTGGCAGTGGATGTGCTGGACTGTCATTTATGCTCTGGTAACCTCTAGGTTAGATTACTGCAATGTGGTATACGTGGGCCTGCATCTGATGGTGCTTCGGAAACTTCAGCAGGTGGAAAATCTGGTGGCCAGGTTGCTCACTGGGGCAAGACAGATTGAGCATATAACACCTAGACCAACTACACTGGCTGCCAATTAGTTTCCAGCCCAATTCAAAGTGCTGGTTTTGACCAATAAAGCCTTAAACAGCTCAGGACCGCAATACCTCAAAGACCGCCTCTCCCCATATGAACCAACCTGGACCCTATGATTATCATCTGGGGTCCTTCTTTGTGTGCCCCCTACATGAGAGGCCTAGATGGTACTGGCAAAAGAATGGGCCGTTTCAACAGGGGCTCTCCCCAGAGAAGCTCGCTTGGTGCCTTTGTCACATATCTTTAGGTGCCAGTCAAAAATATTCCTCTTCTCCCAGGCCTTTGGCTAATTAAACCATCTATGGACTTTTAAAAAAAGCATTACTGCACTATGGGAGTCATTTGTGATGCCACAGAGAAGTCTCCCTATTATGTTTGTACACTTATGAAGCTGCTGATGCTATATCAAAGCCACGGCCATTTAGTGTCAAAGTCAGACTACCGTAATTCACACCCATTTCTAAAGGCAACCACAGTCATCTTCCAATGTTTTGTGATATGCACACAGAAATGAAACACTCTAGTAGACATAGTGTCTATGATGGCTGCAATTGCATTTACCTCAATGCAGTAAAGGATGTCAGCATACAGCAGCAATTTTCCAGATGTGTCGACCGTTTAAATACAGATGTATCTCCTCATTAGCATCCTGATGCTTACCTGTGTCCCCTTTAAGTTGCTGGATCGAAGCTTTTAGGTGTGCTTCAAATAAAAGGTGGGAAATCCACGAACACAATTAGATATAATTAGAGGGGCTATGCTCCATAGCAGTGGGCAACACAGATGGGATTACTTGGGAAAGGTGTTTTTTTTTTTTTTTTTTTTAAAAAGGTACGGCAGCATTACACAGACTATGAACAAAGGTAGTCTGGAGCAAGCCAGAGCTCATATAGCTACAATCCAGTCCAAGCAGTACCCTATCTCCTTATTTTCTTTGAGTGGCAAGGTACCAGCCTGCATCCCTGACAAAGCTTCACTTGCTGGGTCGTGCAGCTGTGGAAGCGGTTTCCAGGTTCCAGCGAGATCTCATGGGCCTCTCGCATGATCTCCCCAGAATTTGGAAGACACTGCCACAGCTGCTTATCCTCACTTCTCTGCCCCCCCCCCCCCCCCCCGTCGACAGAGAGGGCTAGGGAGTTGAGGGTGAAGAGCAGCCTCTCCACTCGCCTGGCCCTGCTGCTGGGCAAGCACTCGCGTGGCAGTCAGGGATGGTGTGCAGAGGGTGATCTTCACCCTCCACTCCCCAGCCCTCGTTGCCACCAGGTGGGCGCTTGCATGCCGGGCAGGGGCGGGGCGCAGACGGGGCGCCATGGGGATCTCTGTAGGGATGCCTGGTTCATCCATCCCTGTCCCCCCATGATTGTGTGCTTGGGGCAATGGTCCCACTGCCCCCCGTATGCTACACCATTGGTTCCACCAATGTTTTGGTCAATAACTCTCCTTAGCCATGGCCAATTGCTTGGGGATGGTGGGGTTGTAGTCCCAAACATCTGGAGGACACCAGTTCAGGGAATGCTGGCAAGCCTAATGCAAACAGCAGAAGAGATGACACAATGTAAAATAGGCACTGCACAACTTGTGACCTGCAGCAATGTTTTGTGGTCTTTAGGTTACATTTTTGTCAGTTCTAGGAAGCCAGTCCACAAGAAAACTTTCCTTCAGTGCCTTATAGACTCCCTTAAACCATATGTTTTTCAGTTTTTCAGGAGTGAAGTACAACGTGAACTTCAAAGCAGTACAGTTGTTCTTTGTGGTCTTGCCCTTTCCCCATTAGAAGTTCCTCTCACAAGAGCCTGAAAAAAGTGAAAACCATCACACTAAGTTGCAAACGATTGCTCTAACCCTCCTTTGAAGATTTGCATTAACCTATGATATCATAGATTAACAGAATATAAGTGATACATTTCACCTTATTTTTAAATAGGTGTGAAAAAATGGCCACATTGTTTTCAGCAGCAGGCACATTTTGCCTGAATTTGAGAACCACACAGTTTTAAGTGGTGGAAGGGAAACATTTAAAATGACCTATTAAAAAAATAAGTGTATGCACTGCCTGTTTTATGCGCCATCTGTGCTGGAAACAGAACAACTGTAATTCCATCTCAAAATTGAATTATGCAGGAAAGAAAAGCAGTCACAAGGAAAACTAACCATTTAATTTATATTATGCTCCTTTTGTTTCAATTGCAATAAAGTCACATATGAATTACTTATACAAATATGAAGCAGGTTTATGCAATTTATTTTTACAATGCCTGTGTTTGAACCTCTTTTAAAATTTCCGGACACCCTCCATCTCACATTAAGCTTGATTGTTTTTTTAAGGGATGAGATTCAATACATATTATGGACTTCACTAAGCTCTTACTTAGCTTTATTTCATGGAACAGTTATGCCGTCCACATATAACATAGATTTTATATGTTCATTTCAGCAGCACAGATCATGTCAACCATATTCGCATCATTCCTATGACTGATCCCCTTTCCCTTTCTAGCCTTTTTCTTAGCATACAGAGAAGTATACAGTATTATGCAATCCACTTAAAGACCATACATATGAGAAGCAAGATGAGTAAGAAATTATGAGTGCAAAAAGCAAGTTTTCACAGACCAGACAAGCAGCCATGGTTGAATATGCATAGCTCTGCAAATGAAATAGGGCCAAACTTTTCAGATGTTTGATAGCAGGGTTGAAACCCCTGCTCTCCACATTCCTAGCCGGTCAAACAACCTGACTGCACCTTCATTCACAGAGTTGTACATGTCCTCTATTGGATAAAACATTAGCTATCTTCTTGTTTTAGAACTGGCAGGCAGAACAATAAACTGGGTCTGAAAATTATGAAATAGATGGGATACTCAAGGAAACCCAGGTTCATTCTCCACCTGTTTTCTGAAACATCCTCAGATAGTGCCTGTGGATTCACAGGGTTTGAGTCACATGAGGACTAGAAAACTGGGTTTTTTAAATTTACAGCTGACAGAATGTCAAATATTTGTGTTTGCCGAGTGAGTCAGAAGAACTGTACAATATGAGCAGACCAGCCAGTATCCTATTTTCTTCTTTCTAAGCGTTTTCTTTTGCTGCTGATTCCCATACCACTTCCTGTGACATCATCTTGTAAGCGCAGCACCAATTCACAGCCGAATTCTTCTTCAGAATGATCATTTGGTAATTCAAAGCAGCAGAACAAAGGAGGGCAGAAGGGCAAAACCCTGCAAGATTTTGTTGCTGCACAATCACAACAGAGCCCTTATAAATATGTAGCCAGAAAATTTACTTAAAATTATCAGTAGAGACTTATGCTGCTGTAATGCCCGAGCCCCTGGAGAGAATTCACTGTAACTTCATTCTGATTTCTGATGGATGTGATTCACACAAAGAGGAGAATATGCCAAGCCTTAATGGGATAAATCTAGGTCTCTAAATAAGCACAGACCTACAGACCTTTATATAGCGAGACAGCTGAAACGTGAAGCGTGGATTTTTGTAAAGCACGCATACCAAAGCTAAATAAAGAGGAGCTTTGCTAGTTATGTAGAACATTTTTAGGTTTGAAAGTTGAAACACGTCCCATTACAAATTTAGCAGATACTCTGTCTGTGCCCAGAATAAAACCTGACAGACTGCAAATTAGCAATCGCTTATGTCTTTTCCTCTCATTTGCCTTCAACAAGAGGTTTTTTGGTTTTGTTTTGCTTTGTGTGATGGCCCAAAATGGCATCCTATGCAGCAGAACCTGGAGCAGGGGATGGGGAGTGACAGCCTCCTACTCTTTGGTTTCAGCCATGCTTCTTTAGAGGCCAGGTAAAAACATTTCTCTATAACCAGGTCTCATTAAACAACCTACAGCCTTTTAAATGTATTTGTGGGAATGGGGGGTGGGTATTGGTTTGGCTTTGGTGTTTTTCTTTATGTATTTGTGTACTCATTTTGTATATTTACTTTGTGAACCGCCCTGCGATCTTCATAGAATTTGCAGTGTTCGCTATGTGAAACCACTGCATCCATTGGCTCTCTACGTTTCTTGTTTTATTTCCCCTACTTTTAATTCCCTTTATTTAGGCCAGTCACTGACCCATTCATATTTTGGTTGCCACATCTGCGAAGCAGCCTAGTCTTTCATTAACAACATGTGTAGCTTCTATTTTTAATTCCAGAATATTCTGAAGGTCACCAAAGAAATATTATTTTATTTGATCTAAACATAGCGGGTTTTGTGTTTTTTTAAAGGACTGGCATGGAAAGAAAATTAAGCACATTGTACTGTACTCAGGGGGACACCCATAAGCACAATTATCCAAGCTGTCTTACAAACTACATATGCACAAACAACGCATCTCTCACTGTACAGCCTACAGGCTCACTGTCATCTGCTATTCATAGAATGCCCCAAATATAGGACTCTTTCAAGCAATAGTTGCATTACAGGAAGGGAATTGAGTTGTGGGGGGAGCCTTAGGATTCCTGTGACATCTTCTTTATTCATTTAACATGGTCTGGTATGCCATTTCTGCTCATCGCTGATTATCCCTAGAGCTTTCTGTTCCTTTTTTCAACTACAGGCTAGTTGAGAGAAAATCTCACCCAACATGGCCTCAGTGGAACCCTGCTTGTCTGTTCCTTGCCATCCTGATCGTTCGTTCAAGATGACAGAATTCATATGTTGTGTTGCTGAAAAATGCATGTTGATTCAAGTCAGTTTCAGTGCCTCCCTTAATGATGCACACATTACTGTATTCTGTTGCATTTTCCCTCCCTTGTCTCCCAGAGGTCTCTAGGGAAGCAAAGACTCTGTATTTCATCTTCCTTAGTATAAGCACATAGCTGCAATTATAGGAAACAATAACAGTGTCAGCTAAGTTCATTTATCTTTTACTGTGACAGGGGAAGTAGGGAAGGAACAGTGTGGAAAAAAATCCACAATCCTATTCCTTTGGCATGCTGCAGAGAATCTCTTTCTCTCTCTCCCTCTTTGTTTGAGATCTCATTTCTCCATTACACTGGAGTGTTTATGTGAGCGTGTGGATCTAAGTGATGGTCTGTATGAATTCATTTTGCATCAGTAATATTTATCCAACATACAAAGACACTTTTTTCCCCTGCCTACGTTCCAATGCAAAGTGGAAATTAATTTCATTCATTTGAAAGGCATGTAAAATGCCCCCCGCTTCTTCTCACTTTAGCCTTATTTCAGGATCCCCCCCCCTTGGTTTAATCCACATGCAAAGCAGAGACAAGTGCACAACCTTTGCACACCACTGCAGTTCCCATCACCATCATCCACACATTGATAAATGGGTGTCTGCCTATTCATGTAGGCTCCCCACACAATGTAGTGTCCTGACTTTCCAACCCTTGGGGGGTTACAGGGGAGCAAGGGGGCCAGATCATGGAAGCATACTTGTCTTTGTTCTCTCCTCTCATGTGTTGATTCAATGCAAAAGATTTGGGTAAATGGGATCCTTGCTTAAAATACACAATATACAGTTGCATGCATCTTTCCCTCCATGTTTTATGTTAAAAGCATCAGAAAACTTATTCTCTTAACCAGAGGACCATTAGCAACTGGAGCAGGGGCTCTTTGACCTTTCTGCCCTGCTCTGCCTGCTGTTGGTGTTTTGCTGAACATTCTTGTTCAATAGCTTTCCCCCATGCAGGGAAAACCTGTTTCCCAGGGTATGGTCTGAAGGTTCACTAGGCTACCACCTTGCATGTTTGGGTCCGATTAGTCCCCGGATTAGTGACCACCTGGGACACAGGCACTGCCTTGGGTTCCATAATAGAAGAAAGGTGGAATATAAATGTAACAAAAGAAATATATTCCCATGCTATTTTGGGTACCCAAACTATTTTTCTGCCATCGCTAGGGGAAGACTTGAGTGGGAAACTGCCCCCATCCCCAGTATCTAGTACTTTGGTCATTAACCTATCTTCCTGAGGCTACCTTTGGTCTTAATAGGGAGGAGGAGACATGAGGTGAGATACATACAGCAGGTCCCATGTAGTCTTTTATGGAAGCAGTGGAGATGCTTGGCATCCTCAGAATACCATGATAACTTAGGAAGAGCTCTCACAAGCTAGTATATTTGGGAAAGTGTGGAAAGGGAAAGGAGGAAAACTGGCAGCAGGGAGATGTGATAGCATCAGAGGAATTCTCCCTGTCCAGAGCCTTCTCAGCTTTGAAGAAATCTTTGAGAAAGCCTGATCTTTTCCCTACAGCTTTCCAAGAGGAGTGAAACCATTATGAATCGAGATGAGCCACTTTTACCTATCACATCCATCTTTGGTCTATAAAAGGCCTCTCCTGTTTTTCTTGATGGGCTCGCGATCTCCACCCATTAGAACAATTCTGTTCCCTTGCTGGTGTTAACTTACACTGTCGTGAAAGAAAGTTAGCCAAGAACCAGTGGTGGTTTTCCCTTTACAACTAAGTTCAACTCTAGATTGCCAAATCATTGGTTAAAAGAATGGCCACAGGTTGTCATAGAATTAGAGATCAGGTGAACCAGCCCAAAGACAAGTAAGGTTTCCCAGACAGGAAACTACAGTGGTACCTCAGGTTAAGAACTTAATTCGTTCTGGAGGTTCGTTCTTAACCTGAAACTGTTCTTAACCTGAGGTACCACTTTAGCTAATGGGGCCTCCTGCTGCTGCCGCTGCATGATTTCTTTTTCTCATCCTGAAGCAAAGTTCGTAACCTGAGGTACTATTTCTGGGTTAGCGGAGTCTGTAACCTGAAGCATCTGTAACCCGAGGTACCACTGCATCCACAAAATGTGGTACTTTCACTCTTTATGATAAACAGGACATTCCCATAAACAGAAATATGACTACTGGACTCCTAGAAATGAGTTGGATCAAGAGGCATATATTCTGAACTATTAGTGATTTTAAAACTGCAAGTTTTCAGGCAATTAAACTACAGCTAAGCCTAATAGTTCATCTGGACCACAGATTATTCTGCAGGGCACTAATGTAAACAAAGGCAGACACATCTTAATTCTATTTCTTGGCTGTTTCACTCAAATTTTAAAGCTAATTTACAATTTAGCTCTACTGACCTAACTGGACTAGCACCAAACATCACTCAAGTCTTTGCCATCTACTCTGTTTATTTAGAAATCAGAGGTAATTTGACCATGATTCCTTTCCAGTGTTTAAGGCTCAATAACTGTTTGCGCCATTACTGCCAGCCCTGTGACAAATTTGTTCCAAAATACTAAGGTGTTTGCACGCAGATGATATATGAAGCAATATTTTGCTGCACTAATGCTTCCCAAGTGAGCTCCTTAGAAAGAGAATGTGAACTGGAATCTAATATTTCCTAGCACGTTAATTACAATCTCTAAAATGCTAATGTGGGATATTTGAAAAACAACGTTCCACTTACTTTTCCAGAGATACTTGGCACAACTTAAAATTACTCTCATTGTGCTGAACTGATGCTTTTGAAACAAGATATAGCTGAACAAATAATTAAAAGTATCTGGGTCACAGAATCAGAGTTGGGGGTACCACAAAGATCATCTCGTCCCATGTCCTGCCAATGCAAGAAACCCATAATTGAGGGGGTTTTTATCAGCCTTGGATTAAAAATGTCTTCAGAAAGACAAGCAATGCTATCATTGCAGTATGCTACCTTGTGAAGCACAGAGTAGCTTATTTATGCTGAAGTCACAGTAAGAATAAAAGTAACACTTAGATTCAAGTTACAAGAAAGAAGTTTCCAACTAAACATCAGGTAGAACTTTCTGACAGTAAGAACTGTTCAGCAGTGCAACGAACTCCTTCGGAGATTGTGGACTCTCCTTCTTTGGAATTTTTAAACCAGAGGTTGGATGCCTATCTGTCATTGATGCTTTAGTTGAAATTCCTGCTTGCACAGGGTTGGACTAGATGACTCTTGGATGTCCCTTTGAACTCTACGATTCTGATTCTATCTTTATACCGTGCTTTGTAGAGAGTAAATCCTCTGCAATTTTTGCTGTGCTTGTTAGTCTCCAGAAATGATTTTTATCTACTGTCTCTACTGTATCTTTCAAATTCAGCATTCTATATATGCCTCATACAGATATATATTTGTATGTTTCTGTGCATAAAATCAATAAGGAAGGAAGGAAGGGCCTAACAGCTTCCAAGTTCTTCCTAAAGTTCTGTTGAAATCCCCTTTATTTTAATTTGAACTCATTCATTTGGGTCCTACCCCCTAGCTAAGTCAGTATAACCCTTACAGAACTAGAATGCCACATTGCTAAAATGAAACCACAACTGATGTTTTAACAGGTTAACATCAGTAGCAGACAGAGGGGACAAATAATACCTTCACTTGCTATTCATGAGCTTGCAAAGAGTAGACCAGCTGCAGTGCAGAGCAGCTACAATATGATACAGTATGTGTATTTGCAAAAACACCTTTGCTTACTCTTCAACCACTGTTAACAATGCATACTATATATCAGGGGTTGGGACCCTTTGGCTCATTGGCCAATCTTGGTCTGCCAGAGGGTGCGATTTTGCCTGTGGGACCATTTTGCAGCCACCCCACCCTGATTATGCCCAGCTGTCAATCAGCTGGTGTCATATGTGATGCCAGCTGATTGGCAGAAGGGTGGGGTCAATTCTGCCTTGGAACAGAAGCCTACAGCCAATGAAGCAGGTTTTAACATGTTCAGGGAACATGTAGCCCAAGGAAGCCTGTCGAAAGAACTTTGCCAGCCCTATGATTATGATGATTTATTGAAGGTCTCAGGGCAGTTCACAGGATAAAATCAGAATATAAAACCACAAAGTATATAATCAAAATAAAAACAACAACAACCCAATACCCCCCCCCCCAAAAAAAACCATAGGACACCAATCAAATCAACCAAAGGCCTGGTTAAAGAGAAACATTTTTGCCTGGCACCTAAAGGTGTATAATCAAGGTGACCACCCTGGGGAGAGCATTCTACAAATGTGGAGCCACTGCAAAAAAAAAAAAAAAGGCCTGTCCTCGTGTTGCCACCCTCTGGACCTCTCATGAGCAGCATGGGGCAATGCCACTTGTGCCCAGCTGGCTGTTGGGCACTTGGGAGCCCCACACAAGATATTTTGACAGGTTGGGAGTCCCCAGCCACCTGCCAGTCATACAATGTCTTAATGATACAATGTGGTTTGCTGAGGTGGAGGGCTCAAATTCGGCCCACAAGGCCAATCCTGATGAGAATCTCACTCGTGGAGGCAAAAAGGTTCCCCATTCCTGCTATACATGCCAAACATGTGAAACATGTTTAATCAAGTTATAAGACGAATGCAAGAGAAGATACTTTAGTCCTTCTCATGGATGGCAAAATAGTGCATGCAGGATAGAGAATTTATTTCTACCTAGAAATAAAAAATTAAAATTCAAGTGCCACCAGACACAAAGCAGTTAACATTATCCATATGACATGATCAAAGGGATGACTGGGCATCTAGGCATTGTGTAGGTTCTGCAAAACCAGTTTCAGGATTGGAAAATCCCCACTGTTAATGGTTGTGGGTTTTACCTTTGCTCCATTAATATTATCTATTCTAATACCATGTAAAGTCTATAATGAAGAGCAAAACAAACACCCATGAGCTTCGATTGCCTTTAATCTTGTTAATCACCCGCCTCCAAAGAAGATATGGCAACCTAATTTGAAGATATCAAAAGGTGTTGACACTACTAAGTAAGTCAAATTTAAACCTTTGTAGTCTTCAGGCCTATTACTGCTTTCTCCTGCCACTATTCCATTTGTTAAGGAGCCCTCTAAGATTCCTAACAAACCACTTTAAATTAAGGAAAGAGGCTGTGTTTGCTTTGAGTTTTTGTGTTGTCATCTCATGTGCATTTGGGAAAGGCAAAACTGTGGCCACTGTGCAGCCTGAGGCAAATAACAAAATGGCTTCCCCTATATTCTATGTATAAAAGCTGACTGGACTGGCAATCAAATATCAATTGCAACATTCTCCACAGTCTCTTTGAGAAGCTGCACAGGGTACACACAGCTTTATCGACCAACATCTCACCACCACTCCACGACCCACAGCACCTGCCGCCTGGAGCCTCTCTGTGCCCACTGGTAGGGTCAGCCCTGTGCCCAATCTGCCACTGTTTTCAGGAAACACTTCCATTTTTTACCCCTGCACATGATGCCCACATAGCATCTGAACACTTGTGCTCCACATTCGTGAATTCCCTGTGGCCAGGAAATGACAATTCTATTCTAGAACCTGAACAACCATGAAAGGATGGATTATTCCAACACCCAAACTGGTAGCTGGATAACAGAGTGAAACCCCCACCCCACAAATACAAAAGTTGGTTATTCCTGACTTCACATACAGCTTGGAAAACCTGACCTATATGTTCATTGGAAGCCTCATTCAGCAAGACTGCACATGCACACCGCTAAGGCAGTGTAACGTAAAGCAAAGAGCAGAGCCACAACCATGTCGAACTTTTGCTTTTATCCCCCCCCCAATGTAGATCTGTGCTTTTTTCAACCACTGCATCACATAATCTATTCCGTAACCTCCCTGCGTACTCTCTGTGCCTCTCTGTGCGGATAAATGCGCAGTAGTTTATTTTTAGTGAACTTTTTCAAAGAGTTTTATTTTAAAGCCCAGCTAATCTTTGCTGGTCCACGGACAAGGCTGATCTCTTGATAAATCTTAGTGCAGATTTGTGGTGAGCTGCAAGAAGACACCGAATGCCTTTTCAATTAATCCTCCTTCATAGGCCCTCTTGCAAAACCAAAAGCATTATCTCCCCCCCCCCCCAAAAAAAAGGCCAGCTGAAAGACTGGAGTGGCGCACCTACCATTTGTGATTTCTCAGAATCTCCCAGTTAACAGGCATGCTCAGACATGCACCTGCCTTTTATCTGATGCCTTTCATTTTCTTCACGAGATATTTTTAGCATCATGGTGGAGAAACCAATTCACACTGCTGAAATTATTTAACGTGATGCTTTTTTTATCGACGCAAAATTCACATTCTTTCCTAATGTGGCTGAATAAACTAGAAAGGAGAAGATGGAAGCGCTGGGGAATAGGGTCTTCCAATATTAGATCAAGAGTCTTCTTTCTTAGGTTGTGCATGGAGCAGGGAGTTTCTGTGCTCTTTTAATTACACTTCCAGACTGTTGCTATTTTCAGGTGGGATTCCATTACATACTGGCATGTTCAGGTTGCATAATTAAAGCTAATTTGGAGCTCTTGCACAACAAACCCGCTTGCCCCCTCCCCATTTTTTCCCCAGTAAGGAAAATGCAGTAGAAAATATGGGGTAACACTTGCTGTGACACAAATCAGAGTGAATGCTCATTAAATAGCCAAGGCCGCCTAATCTGCCTGCAAAACATCAAGGTGAATTTTCAACAAACAGTTCAGTTGAAAGTGCCCTGAGAGGCACTTTAATGAGAGGTACATTCAGTGCCATTTAAAATAATAATGTAACAGCACGTTTTGTTTTCCATTATATAGGAGATGTTAATACAGAATCCATCTTTACTTTTTCTTTTCCTGATGCTAACTCCTTTATCATTCCAAATCAGATTCCGAATGAAGAAGAAAACGCAATACCAGAGCAACAATGAAAAATGCATTTGCTAACATTTCAGGCATGTGCTGCTAAGCACGTGTGGCCACTGAATTCCAGAGCAAGCACAGTGTCTCATAAACATTTGCAAAGACTCCATTACTATAAATGAGGTGGTGATCACGCTCTTTTCTCCTGTTATGGGCACACATTCCAGGCCTGTATCTCTCTCAGTTCCCTGGACTACCTCTGAAGGAGAAATGAGTGTCTTGAATGTATATGCTCTTTCAAACTTGTGTAAAAATCATAATGGACACTGGCTGAAGTTCTTAGCAGAAGGTAGGTAATTAGCAACAGTGATGAACGGGAAATGCTTTGGGGTTGTTGGTTTTTTAAAAGAAACCACAGTATGCTTGCAGCCACACACTATTGATGTATGCTTGAAGCCATACAGTATTTTTAACCTCATTCATAAACCAGTCAATGTGTACAAAAAGAAGTATTAATCACATCAGCTAAGAGACCTGATTGTTTCCGATTCAGCAACTGGATATTGTTATATTAAAAGCATTCCTCTAGTCTTTGTGAGCCAGCCAACCTTCTCATTCCCTCTGGGTCTTGAATAGAATTGAGGCAGAAGAGCACAGAGAAAATGTACTCAAACCTCAACACAGCAGGCATGCAAGGCAGTATCAAATGTGTGTTACACATATCCGGGCTTTCTTGGATGAAACCCATTTCCTAGATCCACTTTAATTAGGGTTTAGGCCTGGTTTTGTTATGGGAACTGCCTGAGTTGCCCAGTTTACCTCAGTTGAGAGAAGGGCATGGGGAGTGTGTTCCTGTGAACTTTCCTCAATCTCTCAGAGGCTTTTTATACCACCATCCAAGGTATTCTGCAGGGGCGGCTGTGAGTTGCGAGTGGCGGCTATGGTTCCAATCTTGATGGGATGGTTGTTTTCAGAGGGTGGTACTTGGGAAGTTTTGTTCAGTCCTGTGGAGACTTGAGGGTTCTTTCTTCAACATCTACATGAAACTAGTGAGTGGGGTCATCAGGTGTTTTGGAATACATTGTAAGCAACATGCTGATGACACACAGCTATACTTCTCCTTCGCAGGGGCAGCAGTGCTGGTTTGATCTACTGCCTTGGGAATTGATTCAATGAGAGCCAAGAAAGTGAAGCTTAATCCAGACAGGACTGAGGCACTGCTGGTGGGTGGTTCCCCTTTGGATGGGGTTATACTCCCTTTGATGGAGCACATAGGTAGCTTGTGGGTATTTCTGAATCCGTTACTGTCACTTGAGGCCCTAGTGGCCTTGGTGGTGCAGAGTGCCTTCCTTCAGCTTTGACTTGTGGCCTAGCTGTGCTCCTCTCTGTCCTCTATGCTTGACTATTGCAGTGCATTTTACATTGGGCTGCCTATGAATGTGGTTTGGAAACCGCAGGTGGTATGCAATTAGGCAGTGTCACGGCCGGGTTCACGGGCGATCAAAGTCCCAGTTGGGGGATGTTGGGACCGGGGGCAAGTTGGCAGGGTGGGAGCAGGAACGAGGGTCCAGAAGCCAGGAGTCAGGAAGCCAAGAGTCCAAGGCTAAGAGAGCTGGGAGTCAAGAAGCCAAGGGTCCGAGGGTCAGGAAGCAAGGAAAAATGAAGGCAGGGGTCCAAGGAGCAAGGAGTCAAGGAACCAAATACAGCAAGGCAGGGAACGTGTTGCTGTGGCAAAGAGCTGAAGGGAAATGCTGACCTTATATCCCTTCCCAGCTCTTGCCACCAGGTGCTATGAGTTACCAATCGGCCTCACCTGTGAAGCCGCGCCTCGCCACTTCAGAACAAACTTAGGAAGGCCCCAGTCCTGGTCACAGGGCCTGGCTCCTGCACGCACACCTGACAGGCAGGCAGATTGTTGACTGAGGCAGGATGGTCTGAACGTACAATACCAATTCTGGCTGAATGCATTGGCTCAATTCAAAGTGCTGGCTTTGACCTATAATGCCTTATAGACCACAGAGCTGAAGGGTTAAAAGGGACCTTGAGGGTTATCTAATGCATCCCCCTGCAATGCAAGAATATCAACTAAAGCATCCATGACAGGTGGCCACCTAACCTCTGCTTAAAAACCACAAATGAAGGAGACTCCAGCACCTTTCAAGGGAGTCTGTTCTACTGTCAAACAACTCACACCATCAGAATGTTTGTCCTGGTTATGCAGCTCAGGACCCCAGTACCTCAAAGGCCACCTTGCTGCACATGAACCGACCTGTGTCCTGTGATAATCATCCGAGGCCATCTTTGTGTGCCCCAACCATGGAAGGATCAGAGGGAGGCAACACACAATAGTTCTAAATGAAAATCAGCCCTCCTCCAACATGCTGCATGCCTGGAAACTGAGTTGCATTCCACAGTGCAACAATCCACAAAGCTTTGTAAGAGTTTTGTTCTAAAACTCCCAGACAATTCTTACTGGGGGGGGGGGGGATTGTTCAACATAACATATGATTATGTATGAGACTGACAGCCATCAAAATCCTAAGCAAAAAACCATATGGGGTTCTTCCCTCTCCTCCTTCCTCTACAGCATTTGAATGCCTCCATTGTGCCCAACTAGGAGGCTGGGGCAGGACCAAAAAACCTCACCCATTTCTGCCGCTGGGCAGCACTCAGTCTGGGTGTTGTTTCTGGCAGAAACACAATGCCACATTTTGGTGTTCTTTGGACATTGCCAGACTTACCGTACATTATTTTGCATGCCTAAAGGATGCTGGAAGGACAGAACCTGAAGCTGAGGCTCCAATACTTTGGCCACCTCATGAGAAGAGAAGACTCTCTGGAAAAGACCCTAATGTTGGGAAAGATTGAGGGCACAAGGAAAAGGGGACGGCAGAGGACGAGATGGTTGGACAGTGTTCTCGAAGCTACTAACTTGAGTTTGACCAAGCTGCGGGAGGCAGGAGTGCCTGGCATGCTCTGGTCATGGGGTCACGAAGAGTTGGACACCACTAAACGACTAAACAACAACAACAAAGCAAAAGGTGGACTGGAACCCATTGGTGTGTGTTTTTTTAATTATAAAAAATTAATTGTGAGAGCGATTGGATGCACAAAAATGGCAACCCTGTCTTTCTGAAGGCACTGCTATGAGTACACCATTGTAATGCTGGGCCTGGGAGTTAGAAGACTGAATGCTCCACAAATGGCACTCTGGTTAATGGCTCCAGGCCTAAACATTCTCCAACAAGTATTCACAGATACTGAGTTAAGAGCTGATTAGCAATCATATTGCATAAATTATTGGGGGTTGGTTGTCTTCTTGTTCTCAGGTTCATGGATTTCTTAATGTTAAAGCAGCAGTGATGGCATGATCAGGTTTGGAGAGCTGGGACCAAGGGTGGCTGCCAAGCCATTGTATGTCATTGGTTTTTTTTTTCTTTGATGAGTGATATGTTGGCAGGAAAGCAATGCATGTTACCGTTCTTCTGCCAGTATGTTGCTCGCTCGCTCTCTCTCTCTCTCTCTCTCTCTCTCTCTCTCTGTGCATTTATTAGTAACTCATTATATGCAATTTGGATATATTGTAATTCTTGGGTGGGCAAGAGGGGAAACACCACTGCTAAAAGGAAAGGAATCCTACCACTGTCATTGATGGTGGTTATGACATCCTTAATGAAATTTCACTGCTCTACTAAAATGCAAAAATGCATTGTCCTTAAATTCTACTTAAAAACACAGTCTAGTTTGCTTTTGGACCAAGCAGCAAAAGTTTTATATTATATTAACTAAAATATGTAAGTCAATAAACCTTTGAAATCTGCTTGCTGTGGATTTTCAACAGATAGCAATATGCAGATAATAAGAGATGAATTCCAAAAATAAATATTCAAGCAAGGCTTCCCCAAAAAGTCACAAAATAGTGTGCTGGATTTCTCTTCATCAACAACTCTTCATCAAGCTAGATGGCAAAAACAACAACAACAACAACAACAACAACAACAACAACAAACCAAGCCAGTTGAGGCAGGAGAAGTGGGGAGGGCCTGTTGGTCAGAGGACAGGTGTCTGTGTTTTGTAAGAGTTTTAAGACAGAGTGTGAGAGAAACTAGCAGACATTCAAGTGAGGCCTGTTCTGGTGCTTTACAGGTTTCAGGTTGCACCCAGGCCTCCTGGGGATGGGAAAACACATAATGGCTGATCCCCCATCTCTGCTGTTAACTCAGTTCTGCCTCCACCTTTGGCAAAATACACAGGTTCTTTTGGTAGGTAAAGAACAAAGAGAAGCGAGGCTGTCCTTATTAGTTTCATTACATATTATGGCTGGAACCCCAAAAGCTGAGGAGGATGTTTGTCATACAGCATAGGGGAACATAGTTTGCGCAACGCAAGTTTAAAACTCCCTTGGGCACATGAACTAATTGTATAGTTCTTTGGACCCAGGGCAAAACTATTAAAGTAGTGGGATGTCCACAGAAAAGAAGGTGGTTTTGGGCGAAGGTTCACATTTTGCACATTAAAAGACAAGTTTCAGTGTGTATGTGCATGCGTGTTTTAAAATGATGCTTGTACAAATGTGGAGGTCTGGACCATAATTTAGTTACACCACCTGCAAATATTTGCCTCCAAACAGTAACTTAAATATTTTTTATTGTTATTAAATTTTACATAACAAATTTCAATTTAAACAAATCAATCACCTTTACATTTAGAATTCTCCTCTGGTTTCCATTGTCCATCCCTTTTTAATGAACTTATCCTCCCCCCCCCCCAATTTGTTGTATCTATTAACTTTCCCAGTGTATTTTGTCTTTTACAAGTATTACTCTAATCCTGCCAAACAGTGACTTAAATCTGGGTGCTGCACATGAGAAAGAACTAACATCCAGCAATAAACCTCTGTATGTGGGGCAGTCCCACAGGCATCCAGTTTCAGGGCTGCCTCGAGGCAGACAGATTTCTGAATGGCATGCGTTTAATATACAGTATGCAATGTGAAATCTACTCATCTTACTGTATACAAATATATTTTGAGGTGAACTCTCTGCAAACACTCTTCCGTTAACAATTTAAACTGTGACTATTACAAACTGTGCCTGTTGAGTACCCACGTAGTCTGCATTTCCCAGATGAGGTGTCCAAGAAGGCAGCTGCTGTGCTGGCGCGGCCGGTTGGTGCGTGCGTGTTCGTTGCATTTTGGAAACAGGTATGTAATTTGCAAAATAACACCATGGCTCCTCACATATGCCCCAAGGGTAGGGCATGCATCCCATAAACGTGACCTTCACAAAAGCAAATCAAGCGAGGCTGGTTGTTGGGAAAACAAAAGCATCTAACAGTTTGAAGGAGAACACCTTGCCTCATGAACAACGGACCCTCAAAACCACCCATAAACACCAATGCCACAACAAATTGGGTAGGAAAAAATATGGGGAAATGTAAATGTGGTGGTCTGGAGAATTTAACAATACCTCGGTTACAAACACCTCGGGTTACAGACTCCACTAACCCAGAAGAAGTACCTAGGGTTAAGAACTTTAACTCAGGATGAGAACAGAAATCGTGTGCCAGTGGTGCGGTGGCAGTGGGAGGCCCCATTAGCTAAAGTGGTACCTCAGGTTAAGAACGGTTTCAGGTTAAGAACAGACCTCTGGAATGAATTAAGTTCGTAACCAGAGGTACTACTGTAATTGGATCACCACTGTGACCTTTATTCACTTGCAGTGAATAGTTCAACAGATATAGTATAGTTTTCTTCTTGGAGCCAAACCTGGCCTGAGCTTCCCTGCCTCACAGTGTGTCATGGATGACACCGCCATCTTCTCCTCTGTGCAGCATTCCATGTTTGCAAATATGGAGTATGCGTCGGCAACAAATTATGGCACAAGATATTATCATCCCTGTTGTAGATCAGCGGTTCCCATTTTGTTTTTAAGCCTTATGGACATGTTTGGATTTTTTATTAACTGTCATGGGTACCACTCCCATCTGGTCATCTTTCTCCCCTCCCTTCCCCCATATCAGACTCCGGCCACAGACAGAAAGGAAGGGCACACACAGGAAAAGTTCACTTTTCTATGGGATCTGGGTAGCAGTCAGCATCCGTGGGATGCAGGTGGCGCTGTGGGTAAAACCTCAGTCCCTAGGACTTGCCGATCGCATGGTCGGTGGTTCGAATCCCCACGGCGGGGTGAGCTCCTGTCGTTCAGTCCCAGCTCCTGCCCACCTAGCAGTTCGAAAGTACAATTAAGTGCAAGTAGATAAATAGGTACCGCTTTCTAGCGGGAAGGTAAACGGCGTTCCGTGTGCTGCTCTGGTGCCGGTTCGCCGGAGCAGCTTCGTCACGCTGGCCACGTGACCCGGAAGTGTCTGCGGACAGCGCTGGCTCCCAGCCTCTAGAGTGAGATGAGCGCACAACCCTAGAGTCTGTCAAGACTGGCCCGTACGGGCAGGGGTACCTTTACCTTTACCTATTAGAAGTGCATAGAGCTGAAAGAGGAAGTGGGAAAGTGTCCCTCTTCCACCTTCCGCCTTCAGCTTTGTGTACTTTTCAAGGGAGAAAAAGGTAACCACACTCACCACCTCATGACCAAGGGGACAGCGAGGCATTGGATACTTTGTGGCCATTGGGGGGAGCCCTCACGGGTGCCATTGCACATTGGCAGCCACTGACGCAGATGGGAGGAAAGGCAACCTTGTCGAGTTAATGCACAGCCTTTCCTGCCTGGCCTCCACTATAATACCAAAGCACCATGTGCAAAAAATGTGACCCATTCTTTTTCAGCATTAGGTTGCAGTTGGTGATCCAGTTATGATTCAAGCTGAGGGGAGTTTGGCCACTACTCTTTCTGAGTCATGACATTTTCCTTGACCACTGGCAGGAACCGCACCAAATAGGCACTTGTAAAAAATCTGTCTCAGTGTCCTTCCTACCTAACAGCATAACACAGAAATGGGGCGCCCATGGTTCTGCAAATGTTGCTGGACTCTAAACCCATAATCCCCCACCTTGCTGGCTGTGGTTGATGGGAGATGAATTCCATCAACCTGTGAAGTGCCACAGGTTTCCCATTCCAGCCTTATCTGGTAATCGCCATTGTTAAATACTTAATGGAGACTTAATGGAGAAGCCCATCATAGCTTAGATCTGCTGTACAGAAAGTGAACTTTCTGTGTCTTACTCATACAAAACGTCTAACTCATACATCAAGATTTCCACATCTAGTTTTAACAAGATGAGATAAGCTACTTTCAATGTGATAGTTACATATATGGAAGGAGCCATTTATTCAGAAAAGGAAAGCGTCAAAGGCGTTATCAGCCAGGATGTTGTTGTTTTAAAGAGCAAGCAATGATGTTTTAGATTTTTAAAAGACCCTGTACCATTAATCTGGGCTTTTATTTGTGGGGTATGGGAAATCCAATAGTATTTATAAGCATTCCTAATTGATGCTGAAATGACCAGGTTCCTTTAGCTGAATATCATTATCTTAATTTTCAAATGAAATGTCTGCATGCCATCTGTGAGCAATCTCCTCACAGCTTTATTCAGCTAAGGCCTTTTTGGCTGGGATCAGTTTCTCAGTTCCTCTTCTAAATGTGTTCCTTATCTCCACCACTTCCATATGTTGCAATTCTGCTGAGTTTATGAGGATATATGTATTTATTTTAATTTTTGCAGAAGGAAATATGATGGTGAAACCCAGAAAATATGAGATACCGGTAATTCTCTTCTCTTCAGGGCTGCCAATCTCTAACTTCTCACCTAGCTCCTTCCTGCTTCCCCACATTCCTGCGGTTATACCCTCAAATCATCACCAACTCTTTATACATTAATATTGATAGGATGAATAGTTATATGACCAATAGTTATACCACCAATAGTTTCTAAAATTAGCTCTTACCATCCACTTCCAGTGTGCCACCATTCCACTTTCTGCTGCTGCCCTCAGGTATCTGCTTCCTGCCCCCCCTTTCCCCCAGTCTCCTAACTTCCCATTTACAGTGATACCTCGGGTTAAGTACTTAATTCGTTCCAGAAACTGAAACTGTTCTTAACCTGAAGCACCACTTTAGCTAATGGGGCCTCCTGCTGCTGCCGCGCTGCCAGAGCACAATTTCTGTTCTCATCCTGAAGCAAAGTAATTAACCTGAAGCACTATTTCTGGGTTAGCGGAGTCTGTAACCTGAAGTGTATGTAACCTGAAGTGTATGTAACCCGCGGTACCACTGTATTCCTTCTGCTTGCACTCCAAAATTCTCTTGCTTACTAAAAACAGCTTCCTTCTCATATCCTGCTAGCCTAAACATCCTTGCTGGGGATTTGGTCAAGGGCTCAAACTGTAAATAAGAGTAACATTTCTCATGCATTGTCTTTCTGCTAACTATATACAACTAAGAAAGCATGACGGAAGCTGAGCTGCAGAGTTAATTACTATACCCAGGCTCAGAAAGCTGATACATTCCTAGTTTTTTTAGAAAACCTTTCCTGAAAGTGCCTTTCCTGCCTCTCCAATTATAATGATCTAGTAAAGCTAATTACACGGAACACATCTCTGACAAACCAGCACTGAAATTTGGAGGTTCGCTGTGCCTATATCTTACTCCTCATGACACACATTTTTCTGTGCCAGTTTCTTCCGGCTCCTAAAGGCCTGTTCTCACAAACAGCTTGGCCCATAGCAGGCTTAGAGGAAAAGATAACCTATGCTGACTCCTCCCATGTCAAACTGTAGCCAGGTAGCCATGTGGGTCTGACGCAGCCAAAATATATATAAAAATTTCTCCAGTAGCACCTTAGAGACCATCTAAGTTTGTTCTTGGTATAAGCTTTCGTGTGCATGCACACAAAAGCTTATACCAAGAACAAACTTAGTTGGTGTCTAATGTGCTACTGGACAATTTTTAAATTTGTTTTCTATATTTTGACTGCAGCCAGGCAGTTTCAAGAAACTAGTGGTGGCATGCACAAGATTTACCCTGGATTTGGCTTTTAGCATACCTTACTTTTGGGTTGAGGTATATGGTGGTGGCTGCAGCAGCAGCATGCCAAATCTAAATCCTGCAGATTGCACAGGCTGGTCACCATGAACTAGTGTGGCTAAAGGTCAGCATCGACTGCTTCTTCTCCATTACTGCCATGGAATCCATCGACCACACTGTACAAAGAATTATAATTTTCTCATAGTACATGCTTGCACCATGACAATAACCAGTGTGGTTAGCAGAGGGCATTGGCCAAATCACTCTCTCAGTCCAACTTGCTCACAGGTTTCTTGTCCACACAAAAAATGAAAAATTCTGTAACCAATGCTGAACCCTTAAAGCAGAGGAACTCAAATGAAAATGAAAATATCAATAAAAAGTGTGTGTGTGTGTATGAAGCCGCATATAAATTTTGTGAAATATATAAAGAAATTATTTTTATTTATGTTTTTCAACATGACCTGGGCAGCTCCTAGTTTACGGATTGATGATTAAGTATGCCTCTTCAAGAAATGGATAGAAGGGCCTTTGTTTCCTGCTTTACTGCCCTGCTAGACAAGACTTCATATTGTATTAGGAATTACTGCAAGATAATATGCATGTTGAAACGCAGATCACCACACCCATCCTCTTTCTTTCTTTCAGACAGGATGATTTATGTTCCCAGCATATTACTAGGTCATATCTTTAACATTATTGTGACTAGGAGTCAAATTAGTATTTTATTAGTTATCGTTCCCAATAAACCATTTGAGGAAAATGCCATTTTTCTCAGAAGTCAGATTAATTTCAGTGGAGATTACTCCCAAGTCAGCTTTTTGATTCTGGGAGTGGTTGGACAGATTTGGGGGGGGGGGAGTCTACTGGGTGCTTTTTTGTGGTGTGAGTGAGTGAGGGGAATCTACTGGGACAGAGCTTGTATTACAGCTAAAACCCAATTTAAAACCAGCCATACTGTTTCTCTTTCTGCATACAGCACACAGGTGTACACCTATGTGTCTCTATCTACCTGCAAACCTTCTGTGTGTATAATCCTATATATTGCATGGTTTGTTTTTTAATAGGTTTCTTAGCTGCGTGGGCTTTTCTAGTGACAGAATGGCAGACCTATAAATATTTCCTGTCTTCCTTGTTTTGGTGTTCTTGCATCCCACTTTTCATCAGGCATGACCTCCAATGGTTTACATAAAACAAACATAAAAAACCCTCACCTATAAAGTTCAATTGAAAAAGCCAACAGTAAAACCAATGATAATCAATATAAAACACACAAAAAGAAGACTGGAGACTGAAAACACTTCATTTTGAATTAATAAATAAAATAGCCCTTAGTGATCTTTTATTATCAGTTGCACCGTAACAGCCATTTAGTAAAATTAAACATTATGGATGCAAAGCCATCTTTTACAGTTATTTTGAAATACATAGCTACATTTTCATGTCATTCATTCTCTGGGGCTAACAGGGGTGAAAAGGGGAGGAGGGTGATCTTTCTGTGTTCCACTATCATTCAGAACCTTTAAAAAACTAAAAATATAGAGAAATATCATTTCAGAAGATAGATAGATATAGCTGCAGCTTGGCCACTTAGTATGGGGGAAGAAAACCCTTGACATGTACTGCCACCTGTTGGGAATCATATGAAATTTCTCCTGGTCATAACTATACAACAGAAATATTTATAACAGATTTTCTCTCATCTATATAACACCATCCCCTAAGTAATATTCTAAGGTAAGGAACTGATCCATTTGCTGTGGGGTGGAGGGTGCAGAAGTGGGTATAATTACCTCACCCAATTATCAGGGTGGGAGAGGGAATGTATTTATGAACAGATGAACAAGGAGAAACATGTTAGCTTTGTCCAATTAATACATCAATATCAGATATTTAAAATCTCTCTAGAATACGGCTATTTGAATGCAATAATATGCAAATTAGGCTTAGGCTCAGTGAAATCTTTACATTGCTTAAATTAAATATATAGTGTTGGATCCTAACTTCAATTGGTTCAAAGGTTAAAACCTCGCATTCCCGATCCTTGGCCACAGTGGCTGGGGCTGAAGAGAGTCAAAGTCAAAACAACACCTTGAAGCCCAAAGAAGATCGCTAACTAAGATGGGATACTATAATTATAGATTTTGAGAGGGCACCCTCCCAAACCCTGGATTTTGATTATTTTGAAGGGAAGATTGCAGGCCAGTGGAAAAATACAGGCTAAGCTTCCTTTCCAAGCCTGGGATACAGGCATTAACATGACAAAAGGTGTTGATGGCCCTTCTAAGTGGAATCATGGGCCTGGGCAGACAGAGGGTTGCCAAGGTAACTGGGTGGGAAGTGACAAGGAAAGAGCATCTTAAGCAAGGTGTGCTGGGAAGAAGAAGGGAGAAGAAAAAGACTAAGATCCATCTTGGGCAGGCTGGCTGGGAGAGATGCCTTTGACTCCAGTGCTGCATGGAAATGAAATGACCATGCTGTAAGATCTGGACTCCCTCCATGCAGACTGAAGGTGTAAATAGGTGGATAAATCATATTTCTTAAACCTACAACAGTCTCTACCACGTCACCAGTTCTCCAAAAGAACACAGACCCTGGGTGAGTGCCCAGAATCTTGCTACCACTTGGCAGAGAGTGGGGGCAGCACCCAACTTTTGTGACAGTATGATCATATGATGCCAGTTCTTTGTTCACCTGAGCTTGTTTCTGTTCTGATTCTAGGCCCAATTCAAAGTGCTGGTCTTAACTTAACCCTTAACTTCTTTGGGCTTCAAGGTGTTGTTTTGACTTTGACTCTCTTCAGCCCCAGCCACTGTGGCCAAGGATCGGGAATGCGAGGTTTTAAGTCCATCAACACCTAGAGGTGCAACTGTTCCCCAGGCCTGCTTGAAATCCCTAAAATGGCTTGTTACCAAGTCAGCTAAAGGATTGCCTTCTCTCACAGAAACCTAGCCAAGCCCATATGATCTTTCTGAGTTGCCCTTCTCCAGCCCCCCCCCCCCAATTACATGCAGCAAGTGACCACCAGGGAAAGATGTGGCTTCTGTGATGCTTTTCCAAACTGGTTGGCCTTTTCAGTAGCAGATGAAGACCCATTTTCACTTTCCTTGGCATTTGCATCTTAAAATCTTCCAGTGATCAATAGAACGTCTGGTAGCTTTGGACTTTTAAGATCTATTAATTTTTCGTTCCTATTAGTGTTGTTGCCTTGGTTTTTATCCCCTGGTACTGTTTCATGGTATATCTTTCTAGGTAGCTATTTTATGTATATGGTTAGCCATTATTCAGTGGCATATAAAGGTAAATTAGCCAGTAAGCTGAATAGATAAGCAATATGTGCTGTTGCAGAAAGGTTTTTTATCCATGTAGTACAAATGAGACACAAGACTTTGTTATGTGCAAAGACTTCAAGATCAGGGCCCTAGGGAACAATTAACAACTGTTCTGTATAATATTATCATTCCTCCGGAAAAGGTTTCCTTTCCCATCAAATATTGCCCTTTATTAGTCTGATGCATTGTCAACCCATATGTATGAACAGCCTTCAACAGTCTCTCCTGCTGGTCCATGCATAGATAGATGAATCATATGTGAATTGCTTTCCACGGTCTCTCTCTTTCACAAACCATGACACATTTTGGAGTTTCTGCAATTATGGAATTGTGGTGGGACTGAAAGTCTACAGTGCTAATTTATCTAATAAGAGGTGTTCCACTTTGTGAAAATTCAAGTTACCTGTGTGCATATTACACTAGTTGCAACTGTTACGTTAGAAATCATTTAATGCTAGGGTAGCCATGGGCCCTGTGTTGCAGAGGACAATCTTCTATTTGAAAGTGTTCTTCCTGAAGGCTATCTTGTCCAAGTCCAGATTAAAGATACAAAACCATAAGAAAGAAGAGCGGGAAGTTTTAAGTTCCACTTCTGAAAGTTAGCATTTGGATAGCAGCTACATAGGCCACCTAGTCTTCCCCACTATGGAGAGAAATGTTGGATGCTACAGTAATTATTTCTAAATTTGCATCAATAGGCATGAATTAGCACTAATAATAATAATAATAATAATAATAATAATAATATACTCCGCCCTCCCTGGCCAGAGCCGAGCTCAGGGCGGCTAACACCAGTAAAATTACAATAAAAACATAATGGGGGGGGGGGCAATTTAAAATACAGGTTAAAACACAATTTAAAATGCAGTCTCATTTTAAAAGTAGCCCATAGATCAAAACCATAAGGGGAGGGAAACATAAGGGTCAGACTGAGTCCAAACCAAAGGCCAGGAGGAACAGCTCTGTCTTGCAGGCCCTGCGGAAAGATGTCAAATCCCTCAGGGCCCTAGTCTCTTGTGACAGAGCATTCCACCAAGAAGAAGAAGACAACACAAGTCATCTTTTCCTTTCCCTTTTTGGTAGTTACTTGTGGTAGTGGGGAGAACTGGGAGGCCACAAAAGTTACCCTCTCCTAAGGATATACCCACCAGCTTTACACTGAAAAACATTGCCTGAGCTTCCTTGTCGTTGCACCACCATAATGGCGGTGGCAGAGGGTGGGTACATTTTGTGAACACTCTCTCCGTTCTGCTTCACCCACACACCCTGTGTAATGATGCTTTTTAAAAGGCAAGCCCCAAAAGGTGGGGGAAGTGTGTGTGCAGCTGCAGCACCAGCACCAAGGCCTTCCATATCACCACTCCAGTATTTCATATACAGGCAGGACTTCACCAAGTGGTGACGCTACTACACTGGGCTGCTGTCGCTTACTGCATTTGCATCACCCTGGCTTCCCTGCTGCCCCATCCCCTTTCCTTCCCAGGGGAGCAATAGTGGCCCATCGGCCTGGAAGCCAGCATAGCAGCTTTCACCCACCTAGCAAGCTGCTCCTGGTCTTCATAGACAAGATCAGCTGGAACTTCAGCACCATCTTTTGTTGTTCTTGGTAATGTGGGGCGTCATTGTTACTACGATCACGGTCTCTTTACAACAAGAAGAAAACATGGTACCAAAGCTGCAGCTTATGCGGACTACAAGCAGCAGCAGTTTTGAATCCCCACTGTTAGGGTTTTTTTGTACTACTTGAAATCTTGAGGTCCTCCCCAAGCATGCAGATACTTCCCTATTGGGCACAGGTACTGCTGTTTAGGCTCTATACTTGGAGAATGAGAAGCTCCCAGCCCCTTTTTCGCATCATACATTTGGCAAAGCCCTTGTAATGGCACATAGTAATCTGGTTTAGTTGTTTTCTGACACAGTGTTACACACACACACCTGAGAATAATAAGATTTGTCAAGATAGTTTGGTTTACAATGACGGTAATGAATTGCCGGTTCCTTGGGGGTGCTTTCTTTTTTTCGTGAAGCCACCACTGTATCCCCTTAAAAACTTTGCACAAAACTACCCCAACCTCTGTTTTGCTTCTGCTATTTGTTCTTTTTCAGGGGGCAGGAGAACACCACCATATTTTTTTAAAGTGGCAAGAAGTTTTAAATTGACGTTGTATGAATATGCACCTGCTGGTAAAAATAGATGCACCCACATGCACGCTCTGAGTACAAATATATGTGGGAGGTGAGGAGATGAATGGTTATTTTTAAACCAGACTCTCAGCACGATAGGAATTATTTTTTCAAAATGAATGCCTCCTAATTGGAGGATAAGTTAACTGAGCTAATAACTGTGTACGCTACACCTAACATTTTAAAATCTTCATCTAAACCAGGGATTTTCAACTTCCATGTTTCCAGAAGCCACACACTTCTCCAGGCAACTTTTTTTGGGTGGGGGAGGAGGAAGGAATTCAATGTCTAAACTAATAGTCACACAAGTTGTTATTCGGCAAGAAAGCTGGTACCATCTGGCAATCAGAGGAGTGGGCCATTGCATAAGAATGTATCCTACATATTACATACGATGCATTACATAAGAAAATATACAACATGCCAAATCTAAAAGAAATACAGAACATTAAGGAACTGAATATATGTTTCTTAAAATGTGAAATTATTGTTCAAGAAAATGTAGATTGTTTTATTTTTTATTACAACTCTATGAAAAATGTGACAGGGTACCAAGAAACAGATAAACTTTTGGTGGGACCAGTCTGTCGACTAACCTATACAAAGGATTACCATTTTGTCGCTAAATCAGAATAATTTCTGGATTCAGGTTAGATATCCTATTGCGAGACTGCAGGATTTAAAACTATGGCAGGATTCAATGATATTACATCCTAGATCTCAAGATTCACCACGTGAACTTCAAAACTGTCATAGTATGAATACCTCCACCCCACCCTACAGTCATGTAAAAACAGCAGCTGTTTGAAAGCTGCTCAGAGATTTGCAGCCTAAGGAGCAGTCCCTGCTGAAAGATTAGTGAGCAAAGTGGAGGTGAAGAGGTCAGGTGGGTAAAAAAGATGCAGCTAATTCTCCTGTTGTGTGGCTTATTTCATGCCCAACGAAACAAAAACATTCTTCTAGCGCTTCCTAAAAAACCTAGGCAGGTGATTCCCCAGAGAACACCTTGAAACCCAATATATATGTGCATAATTTGCATAGTTCAATGATTAGCCTGCCTGTACCACTGCCACAAAGCTTAGAGACCAGCACCTCAAGGCATAGTTCTGCAATCCAGATGCAGAGTTCTGATGCACATACATGCAATGGCACCCCGTTATTTCAGTAGAAGGTGCTGGTTTGGATGCACACAGGAATGCATGGGTGGATCTGCTCCTCTGTTGGAATGAACAAGAAAGCAGCTGTAGGAACAGACATGCCATACTTGCATAAGAGTTCCCACACCTGGCAAGAATCGCTGGACTGGGTTGTATAGGTGCATGCAATTAAGCAGGGCTTTTTAGAGATGCTATTTGAGAGGAAGGCAGGGATGGGGAGTCAGGAAAGAGCTGCGGCTCAGTTGTAGAGCATTTGCCTTACATGCAGAAGGTCCCGAGATCAATCCCTCTGTATCTCCAGATGGGCTGCCCCAAACCCTGGACAGTTGCTGCTGCTCAGTGTAAACAATACTAAGCTAGGTAGGCCAACTGTCTGACTCAATATAAGGCAGCTTCCTTTGGTTATGTGTGCAAAGGCTGTGCACATAAAAGGTGTATAAGAACAGGGTGTGTTCATATAGTGGCACCTGCCCCTTCCCTATGTATGCATACCCCCATAGGCATTAGAAGAGCCCTGCTGGATCAAACCAAAGGCCTATCTTGTAGAGGCAGCATCCTGTTTCTCACAGTGCCCAACCAGGTGCCTACAGGAAGCCCACTGGCAAGACACGAAGGCAACAGCCCGCCTTCACTGTTGTTCCCAGCAACTGCCTCTGATCCTGGATAGTTTACTCTCCCTGCGTTTGTCCATGACTGAAATTGAATCGGGGATGTTTCTAGCTGGAATGAAACACAATTTGGAGTAACTGTTTCTACAGTTCTGCCACGGTAGGCTAAAGCAGGTTCCAACCTCTAGCAACTGTAGCATTCCATAACTTTTTGTTCTGCTTTCCAAGGCTCATCCTTCAAGTCTTACTAGGTGATGAGCCTGTTGGTCTTCTTGCCCCAGGTTATGGGGAACATGGGGGTGCAAGGGAGGAAAGAGGGAGACTCATGGGACTCATTAAGTGATTCTTGCCCATAGAATTTAGATTGCTTGCATTATGAACTAAACTTTTGTGGGGAGGGCGTGTTAAGGTTTGTAATCCAAATAAAATATGATACAAGTTATAATATCACTGTTATATACTGTTTCCAGAGGAGGTACTGTGTTAGCCTGATGTTGCAGAAAATATAACAAAGTTATATTTGTGGAGTTTTAAATACACTTAAATACAAATGTATTTATGGACTAGAGCCCACTTCATCAAATGGATTAATTGCTATCCCCAGCTGGCATGTATTTCTAAAGGGGGAATCAGAAAAAGCCAAGAAAGAATATGAGTTAATATGACAGGTCCTATATACTATGTGTGTTTCACTTCAGCTGAATTCTCCTGGTGCCATATTTTATTTGTGTTGCTTAGGAAACAAGTTAGGTTAGCCAAGGTATAGCCAATTAACTAAGCCCAGAAACATAATGAAAAGCAATTTGAAAACTACAGTATGGCAAATCATAAAAGTGATTTCAGAACTCCTACAAATAGAAGCTGGAATGATAATGCAGAAATGAATACATGCAAAATATGGATTAATGCAGTGGTAGCTCATATAGTGGCTTTTTTGGGTGGGGCACTACCAGATTTGTTTTGTCTGAAACCCTGGAGAACTGCTACTGGTGTCAGTGTTGGTGCCATTAAGCCAGATAAACCAATGGTCTGGCTGAGTATAAGGACGTGTTCCTATGGACCATTGGTATGAATTTACTGTGCTCTATTGTAGAGGAGACCCCATCCTTAATGGAAGCCTAGCAGAGGCTCAGATGCTGCTACTTCGGCACTATGTAGGAGGCATTGAGCAAGCTCTGAGGTCACCAGCCAACATCAAGCACTATTATTCACCCAGTGACTATGGGCAGTATCCAACAAACTTCCCGCTTGCACAAGGCAGCTTTCCCCCAAATGAGATTTAGGGGAACATGGGAGCGGGGAAGTGGAAATCCTTGCATTGATGGAACAAGTTAATTGGATACTGCCATATGTATGGTGCTGAAGCAGTCCCTCCTCTGCCTGCAACATTCTCCTGACAACATCCATCATTAAAGGCATTGGGTCCCGCTTTCTCTCGCAGGGATGCTGAGCAATGGAAGCTGGTGGGCCACCAGCAAACTGCCATGTGAACCATTACTGGTGTGGTACTCTAAGCATTTCATGGCAGGTTTTGCTGATAGCCAAACAGAGAGAGTTTATTGGTCCACTGTTTAATGATGTCATGGGCTCCATTGCATTGACCAGCTCAAGTACAAAGATTAGAAGGGGGTGGGAAGAAAGAAATCACAGTGGAATCCTGAAACTTCTTTTATCCCTATGGCAATTTTATAGTGTTTCAATGTAAATGACTGAGGAGTTACATATTGCTGTTCTTTCCTCCCCCTTTTGGCCCCTTTTATACTTTACAGATCCTGGACTTAAATCCTAAATTTAGTACAAAAGAGTCTGGCTGGTATAAAGGGCTTGTACACAGTATCCAGAGGGAATAAATCAATGAAACCGAGTAGCAAAGCAGTTTGGGTAGAGATGCTTAAGACTTTGGAGACATTCATTGTGTAGTATAAGGATGTGGAACTTCTATCATCCCTGACTATTAGTCATGCTTGCTGGGGCTGATGAGACTTGGAATTCAACATCAGGTGGAGAATCTCAGGTTCCCCAACAAAAGGTTGTATCCAACCAAGTCAGTGCATTTATTTGTTTATTTTTAAATACGGAAGTAAAATAAGTAAAATAACTCAGCATAGAGACATTGAAATCGATAGACCTGAGCTGGTCATGTTGATGGATTTCAATGGATCTGTTCCAAGTATGACTTAGACTCAATCCACATACGTAAGATGGCATTTGCAAAGATGCCCTGTTGTTGCCAAAGGTCAGTACCACCGCCCTGTAACAGCAACCTGCTACTTTCATGAACCCATGAACTGTGACCCCTGTAAACACATAGAAGGGTCTGGTGACTTCTGTTTCAGTGTATCTGAAGAAGTGTGCATGCACACGAAAGCTCATACCAAGAACTAACTTAGTTGGTCTTTAAGGTGCTACTGGAAGGAATTTTTTTATTTTGTTTTCCCTGTAAACACAGTCAGTTTAGAAGCTTACTAAGAAGCTAGAAATGGGATACAGACATGACACTGCAATGGGTGTGTAATGACACCTACTCAGTAGACAGTACCCCTCTTCTTCAGACGTTACGCCTTGCTTTCAGAGGATGTGTGGAGGGAGGTGCAGGGCTGTTTAACCCCAGATGTGAACATCTCAGAACTCCACATGTTGAGTGCAATGTCTGAAGAGGGAACTTAAGATGTTTTTAGCTGAATGTCCACAGGCTCAGCATGCTTTGAAGCATTGTGTGGTTGGAGGCACCCATTGCTTGGAGGAACCTGTTCCATCAGGGTCCAAATCAAAGGGAAGCAGAACTATTCTATCACCTCTGCAGATATACCAGCTGCCTTTGGACTTATCTCAAGAAGCCATTCCACCAGACAACCCATGACAGCTGTTATAAATACTGTTACATTAATAGCTGGTGCCTGAGCTTGCTTTTTTTCCTTTACCCTTACCCTCTCTTTTTCTTTGTGTGTCATATTGCCTTACTTACATTCATGCCTTACTAAGGATTTTTGTATCCCACTCCAGGATTCCTTTGCAGCAGAAGAGCAGGACAAAAATGCTTCAAATAAAAAAATCTGAAAGTGCTTCAGAGTGCTTTCTTATTATCACAGTTGCATCTGTACACAGCAGCTCACCTTCCTGCTTAGCATTTTCAAACATGATTAACATTTTAAGAGAGGGTGTGGATTTGACATTCCATTGAATATTTTATTGTTTACAGCTAGAAGCAACAGCACAGGTAAGTCCAATGCCTCAAATGACCATCCAGAGGGTGGCAAATGATGAAGGCTGTGACAAACAGGCCTCTATTGTACATAGTGGGATTTATGTCTTAAGTAAATATGCACTGGACTATGCTGCACACAGATAAGCAATGCAATGTGTATACTTGAGGACATCAATCTCACTATATGGCATAGTCATTAAGCCCTGCACGTTCCCTCTTTTGCTTTTGTGCTCAAGGTCCCATTTCTAACTAACTGAACATGCTTCTCCATGTATCACAAGATTGCTCAAGATCTCCTGTGGATAATCTCACTCTTGTCTCTGTACTAATATCCAAAGAATTTGGATGTTGCCAATTTTAGAAGTCAGTTTATAGAGGTTCAGACTCTCACTTCCCAGATCAGGTTTGCTATCATGAGTTAAACTTTGGAATATAGAAAGCTACCTTTCACAGAGTCAGACTTTTGGCCAGGGATGCGGGTGGCGCTGTGGTCTAAACCACTGAGCCCTGGGCTTGCCGATCAAAAGGTCGGTGGTTCAAATCCCTGTGACGGGGTGAGTTCCCGTTGCTCAGTCCCTGCTCCTGCCCACCTAGCAGTTCGAAAGTACATCAAAGTGCAAGTAGATAAATAGGTACCACTCCGGCGGGAAGATAAACGGCATTTCTGTGTGCTGCTCTGGTTTCGCCAGAAGCGGCTTAGTCATGCTGGCCACATGACCCAGAAAAACTGTCTGTGGACAAACGTCGGCTCCCTTGGCCAGTAAAGCAAGATGAGCGCCGCAATCCCAGAGTCATTCGCAACTGGACTTAACTCTCAGGGGTCCTTTACCTTTACCTTTTTAGTTCAGTATTGTCTCCAGTGCTCCAGACCTTCAGTTTAGACCTTCTACATATAGAGCATGTGCTCAGCCACTGAGAAACAGTCCTTTCCCTTGCTCATGCCAGAAGAACAAATCCAAAACAATGGTTTCCCAGTGCCAAGATGTTCTGTTTTCATCAACACTGCTTTGTGAAGGGGGTCGCTATAATTATAATAATAATAATTTATTATTTGTACCCCGCCCATCTGGCTGGGTTTCCCCAGCCACTCTGGGCGGCTTCCATAGAAACCAAAAATACACTAAAATATCACAGATTAAAAACTTCCCTGAACAGGGCTGCCTTAAGATGTCTTCTGAATGTCAGGTAGTTATTTATCACTTTGACATCTGATGGGAGGGCGTTCCACAGGGCAGGTGCCACTACCGAGAAGGCCCTCTGCCTGGTTCCCTGTAGCTTTGCTTCTCACAATGAGGGAACCGCCAGAAGGCCCTCGGCGTTGGACCTCAGCGTCCGGGCAGAATGATGGGGGTGGAGACGCTCCTTCAGGTATACTGGGCCGAGGCCGTTTAGGGCTTTAAAGGTCAACACCAGCACTTTGAATTGTGCTCGGAAACGTACTGGGAGCCAATGTAGGTCTTTCAAGACCAGTGTTATGTGGTCTCGGCGGCCGCCCCCAGTCACCAGCCTAGCTGCCGCATTCTGGATTAGTTGTAGTTTCTGAGTCACCTTCAAAGGCAGCCCCACGTAGAGCTCATTGCAGTAGTCCAAGCAGGAGATAACTAGATAATTATGTTACATAATAAAAGCTTTAAAGTTAGCACAGTCAGTATTTCTTGCACTCTATTTCTCTCTCATTTCACTTGCTAACATTCTTTCTCTTTCTCTTGGTAAAAAGGTAAAGGACCCCTGGACGGTTAAGTCCAGTGAAAGGCAACTATGGGGTTGCAACCCTCATCTCGCTTTTCAGGCCGAGGGAGCTGGTGTTTGTCCACACACAGATGAGCTTTCTGGCTCATCTGGCCAGCATGACTAAACTGCTTCTGGCACAACGGAACACCGTGACGGAAACCAGAGTGCATGGAAACACCATTTACCTTCCTGCCTCAGCAGTACTTATTTATCTACTTGCACTGGTGTGCTTTCAAACTGCTAGATTGGCAGAAGCTGGGACAGAGCAACGGGAGCTCACCCCATCATGCAGATTTGAACCGCCGACCTTCCAATCGGCAAGCCCAAGAGGCTCAGTGGTTTAGACTACAGTGCCACCAGCTCTCTCTCTCACACACACACACACACCACATCAGATATATCATTCCCTGCTTCTAATGAAGTCAACTCTAGCCCATCAACACTTTTGTCAAATCAATGTTACTCTTTGAGCTGCCACAAAACTCTTTGGCGGCCAACCTAAACATATGTATTAGGAGGTACACCCCATTAGACACAGTAATACTTACTGGTACTTCTGGGTAAGCATGCATAGGATGACAATGTGGTTTGGGTTTTTGGGTGGTTTTTTTGCAGCAATAGACTAACATGGCTGGAAATTGCTCAAAAAATATAGATTACAGCTTATGGCACAGAAATATTAATATTTCTTCATCAGTGACTTTAAAGTAATACTAATATTTCCAGAGCAGTACTTATGCTAGTCTGTATTCCAAAGTCACAGACTTTGAATTCCCTTGAATAAGTGAGCTGGTTTACACTTTTGAATCACACCATTTGATGACTGCAGCATCAAATGATGACTTGAAGATGCGAACAGCCATTACAGATCAAAACACAACAGGTAGAAGTTGCATGTCAGCCTCATACCACTTCAAAAAGAATGCTTTTCAGTTTACATGTTCAACCAAGTCATAAACTATTGAGAACTCCAGGAAGGTTCATTAATGTTTATGTATAAACTGGCCCAATGTCTACATTACTTTTACTATTAAAATAGAATGAACATATGCACTTCTCTGAAGAAACTGAGAAATATAGATGGGGGGGGAGAGAGACAGAAATGAATACTACATACTATCTATATGCAAGTATGAGTTGATTTGTTGTTGTTTAGTCGTTTAGTTGTGTTCGACTCTTCGTGACCCCATGGACCAGAGCACGGCAGGTACTCCTGTCTTCCACTGCCTCCCGCAGTTTGGTCAAACTCATGCTGGTAGCTTCGAGAACACTATCCATCCATCTCATCCTCTGCCGTTCCCTTCTCCTTGTGCCCTCCATCTTTCCCAACATCAGGGTCTTTTCCAGGGAGTCTTCTCTTCTCATGAAGTGGCCAAAGTAAAACCCCAATGGTTGTATTGTAAGGGGTCTCAGGCAAAAGACATGTTAATATATTGGTCTTTCCAGTAGTTTAGGGTTTTAAAAATTGATGTATGTTTATGGAATGACCTGAGGCATGTCTAATCAGAACAGCCAATGGCCAGGGAGAATGGGAACTGTAGCTGGCCCAACAGCTGGAGAGTTATAGGTTCACCATCCCTGAATAGTGTTTATGAGCCAGGAGCTAGATATCCTTACTTCAAATGTCAGGTGAGCAATGAAGGCACTTATATTCATGTTCTCCATCCAGTACATACATGGATGATGATACTGCTGTACCTTTACAGAACTGTTATAAGAACTACTGAGATACAGAGATGAAATGCTAGGCAAATTATAGTAAAACAACAACAGCATGTATCTATTATTATTAAACAATCACTAGAGGAAATGCAAACCTTTGGAAAAGCATTTCACAATGAAAACAATCTAGCCAAAATTAGGCACTCTGAACTAGGATGTCACCTAGTTCAAGAAATGGAAGTTTAGTATATTCATTGGTTAATCAATTTGTTAAATCCGCATACAAAATCAATAGCATTGAAGAAAATATACATTGTTGGGAGATGATGCACATATGCTTCACAGTGGACATAATCTTAGGAGAAGCATCACCCCTCACTTTCCTCCTCTCATGCATAGGTGGGCTTTGCTCTTTTAATATGACACTTGCCACCTGCTGTTTGTATAATTAATCTCACGGGTTAAAAGATACAGCCCTACGTTCAGGCTCCAATGACCTCAAAAGGAAAGAGTTCAGCAGAAGCTTAAATATCTAACTGAAGTCAATGGGGACTTTATAGCATTTAGTGCTGTAGCCATCCTAAAACAAGAAGTATCTATACTGATAGGTTGCACAGAGTAAACTAGCAAATGGGCAGTTCCTCTTCCAATGAGATCTAGGTCAATGTCCACTTGCATCCCCCAACCACTACCTTTCCTCTAATCCCTCTTCATTTACCTTTGAGCAGGACGGCTGCAAAGAGGAAAATGCCAGCAGTGCTAACACAGGACTGTGCCAACATGAGATTCGCATTTACTGCAGTTACATCATTAAGTGTGCAATTTAGTGGGGCTTACTTTTGAGTAGACACGAATAGATAGGGTGGCGCTAAAAGAGCTTCACCTTATTTCTCGGTCTGCAGAGATTTCCTATGGACCAGGGTCCCTGCACCCAGGAAAGCAGAGAGCTTGCAGCTGCTGAGTGCTTGCAGTTTTCGAACAACCTCCTGCCGGGTAACCTGTCTTGGTCCAGGTACTGGGCATATATTTCCCTTCCCACCAGGAGTGCGAACAATTGGTGAGCGCGCGCCTTCCAGCAATGTGCAGCTGAAGCAGCAGCAGGTTGATTTAAATCCCCTTTTCGCGTTGGAAGAGCGCGCACGCCCACACCTGCAACCGACATAAACAGAGCTGCTTCTTTTTTACACCCTGTCCTCACAAGGTCCCGTCCAGAGCAGATCACGCTGATCCAAGCTGACAAGCAGCCCCGCGCGGATCAAGAGGAGATCGCCCTCCCCAGACGCCGGAGAACGCGAGACAAACCCGCGGGAGCCCCAGACATTAACTTGCAAACAAACGCGAGCAAGGCGGCCAATCGCCAGCGCCGCCCGCCGCCTGACTTGGGCCCCGGGGAAACCTTTCGCAAGAGGCGCGCTTCCAACAAGATTCCCGCGCGGCAGGAATACTACCCAGAAACTTGTGTTTACTTGCTTGCTCCACAATGCATAACTCTTGAGTAACCCGCAAAAACCCCTCCAGCGTAATATTCCGGGTTGTTTTCCCTTGTGGGCATTGGAAACGGCATTTGAGACGAGTCTCTCTCTCTCTTGCAAAACCCCTTAAGAATTTGGAAGCAGCAGCGTGCTCTTGCTGCTGTTTTACAAATGTTTGGTCGGCAGGAAGTCCCACTCGGTTCAGCGGGACTTGCATCTTGAATATGTTTAGGATTGCAGCCGGGTTCGTGTCTATTCAGAAGTAAGTTTCAAGTGCACCTAGGAGAGCAGCCTTGCAGTGCAATGCCTGCTCAGGAGTAAGTCCCATTAAATGCAATGGGGCTTACTCTCAGGCAAGCGGATATAGGATTGCAGCCCGATCCTATGTGTACGCCCACTCTGAAGTAAGCCCCGCTGATTTTTAATGAGGCTTGTGATGCACATAACACCAAGCTTGAGTTTTTTATTATTATTAAAGCGGTTTGCTAGCGCTCAGCCCTTGCAAGGGTTAAAGCCGGTAGGGAAGAGGAAAAGCTCTTTCCTTCTCCCAAGGGAGATTCATATTTGAAATGCCATTCTCCAGCCTTGAGCTGCAGCTGGATGCTTCTTTCATCCTGTAGGGTCGGCAGGAAGGACGCGGAGAATCTCGCTGCCTGATAAGCCCACACGCAACAACGGAACGGAACAGCCACGCGCGAGCAAAGCAACCCACTCGAGACCCAACCCGATCTTCTCACCCCACCCCTGCCGGCAAACCAAGGAAGGGGGAAAAGAACAGAAAAGCCGGTTTCCTCCTCACCCTTCTGTCGATGCCATGGTGCCGCGGAAGCCCCCCTGTCTTGCCTTCCCAAGAAATCCAAGGGTTTAAACCACGCGCGGTGGGGAAACTTCTTCTCCTTTTATCTTTGGGTGTCGCAGAACCCCTTTAGTTCCTGCCCAGTATAATCCTCCCGGCTCCGAAAGGCGATCATCCAAGAAGCTTGACTGGTCTCGAGATCTAAGCCCCGACGCCGCCACCTCCTCTTGCTCCTGCTACTCGGAGGGAGGTTTCTCAACGTCTCCTTCCAGAGGCTTGAATGTCTTCAGGAGAGAAGGGTAGTAGTGGAAAGAGAGAGAGAGAGAGAAGATGAAATAGGGGAGGGAGGGAGGGGGGCGAAGAGAGAAGATGGTCAATGGCAAACGACAGGCAAGGGCTCCGAGGCTGTGTGCTGGTGGGCACCTGCGCTACGATCCTTTGCTTTCTGCGCTTATTCGGAGGGCTGCCTGGCGAGGGAGTGCAGTGTGTGTTTGTTTGTGTGTGTGTGTGTGTGTGTGAGAGAGAGAGAGAGAGCGAGGGAGGGAGGTAGGCAACGGGGGTTGTGTGTATGTAGAAGAGGCGGTGGGTGACTTCACATTGCCATGGTGTTTGTTGGCTGAGGCTGGATTGGAAGGCTTTAACGGTGGATTTGCAGTCTATCCCTCTCTATTTTAGGCGAGAGCTGACATCACCCGGTGTGGTTGCAAATCCCCCTCCCCGAGTCTCTTTATAAAGGGAGGGGGCAGCCTTCCGGGGGGGGGGAAGACGCGTGGATCTATAGGAATGAAGGCGATCCCGGGCTGAGATCGGCAGCTGGGGAACTCCGAGGCCGAGCACAACTCTACGCCCCCTCCCTCGCTCCCTCCTCATGCTCGCTCGCTTGCATTGCTATTATTATTTCGACGCTTTTCCTCGATGGCTTGGATTAGCTGACGGGGAGGGAGGCGTCTCCACTGTCTCACCAGCCTGCACAGACGATCGATTCCTTTTGTGCTCGTTGTCTGATCCCAGTGGCAACAGCAGCAGCAGCAGCAGCAGCAAGCCTCTGTCGGTTCCCCCACCACCCTGCTAGCGAGGGAATATATTGCCCCCTCGTCCCTAGTAGCAGCTCCGCGCCGGGCTTGCAATGTGTGTGCGGCTCTCTCCGCTGCCTCCCACACCCTTTCCGCCGTTTACCGTGGAGGTGCGGGGCCACATGGCGCGCGCGCGCGCACCCCTCCCCACCCAGCCACTCACTCGCTATCAGCTCCGGAGCCTCCCGGCGGCCTGGAAGAGCTAATTGGGAAGTCGGACTAATTAGTAGTGCAAGCGCTCGCATTGCTGGAATTCTGTCGGCAAGTGACGCTTGTGATCATATGTGTAGAAAGAGCACACAGACAGAGAGCATCCTCTGGGCCGGCAGAGAAGGAGTTAACCTCCCCCCCCCCCCCGCATCCGCACTCCAGCGCTGTCACATTTATTGTCCTTTAAAACCTGCCTGGATATCCGATTGGAACTCGGGCGGGAGGGGGCGGGGCTACTGTACACTAATGAATTAATACTCGCGACACGAGACAAAGGGCGGCTTTACCGAACGCTGCGCAGACAGAGGAGGACGGGAAGCCAAATAAGCTTCTCAGCCAGTCAGACCGCTCTCTTTCTCTAAGTTGCCTTATAGAATTAACATGGCTCGATACGATTCCCTATCGTTGAAGGCTGCTCTTAACCGCTAGCGTTAGGGAGATTTCCAAAGAACCAGGGAGGTTTCTGGAAACTCCAAAGGGAGAGAAACTATGGGACTCTGATGCAATCCTAACGTTTCTTTTAAAAGAAATCCTTCTGGAGAGATGAGGGTGATTTGTGTGGAATGGATGTTGGGTAATATAAGCTTGCCTGCTTTCTTCAGTGGCTGAGCCATTATTTCTTCTTTCCACTACCAGATATCTGTTGGAAAGTCCCAAGAGGCATCTTTGGCCTGCAGCTCAATACCTCCTTACCTGGGAGTAAGCCTAAATGGACTCAATGGAACTTACTTCTCAGTAGTTATGTGTTGGGTTGTGCATGTTCCTGCGTGCAGTTCTATTAAAGTGTTGGTGTAAGCAAGGAAGGAGAACAGACCAACTCTATTTCCCATCTCCCTGCAGTTTTTCCTAGAGAAAAGGAAAGGCAGCAGTATAATTCTACTGTATTTTGTATTTAAGGGATGCAATAGTAGCAGACTTGACACCTCTTATTGGGTCTAATGTCTGATTTATATGTATGCAATCTTTTGAGGAACGGAATGATGAAATGAACAAAAGAAGGCAGGCTCACTAGATAGGATGAGATCCAACCACCACCACCTCAACAAATTCCCCCACCTGTACCCTTGGCAACTAAACTTCTGTAAATCTCATTTACTCCCAGAAACCAGCTATGAAGATACACCATGTGTTAGCATCGTTTTAGCCCATTAAGAAATATGAGCAGCTTCTCTGCATCTATAAACTTCAATGACTGATAAAGAGTCAGTCCTCCAAGGCTCTGCTGACCTCTGTTGGAGATGTGGTAAATCAGTGCTACTTGAAAAAGGCAGGGGAAAGAGCTGGGGAAGAGAGGGCTTTCCTGGGAAATTGAGAGCATTTTGTGAGCTTGCTTTTCTCTTCCTCAAAACAATTTCTTCTTAGTTGGCATCCTTAGTAGTCAGTAGATTTTAACTTCCTTAGAAGACAGCAAAGGAGAATATAAACTGGTATTTTTCTGAAGTGGAACGCTGGCTGCTAGAGTACTCGGAATCATTGTTGTAGGGCAGGGTTGTCCAACTCCCAATAGACTGCAATCTACTCACAGTATAAAAAAACTGGCAATGATCTACCCATTGTTGTTGAGCTTTGTTAGGAAAGGCAGAGTTATTGAGCTTTTTTTAGGAAGCCACTGTTGTTGTTTTCACCTTTTTTTTTGGGGGGGGGGAGATCACCGAGGGGCAAGAGATCTACCAGGAACACCCTGCGATCTACCAGTAGACCATGATCTACCTGTTGGACATGCCTGTTCTAGAGGAATAGTCAAGTTGCAGTTGTACATTTGCTTTCCTTGCAGGATGAAAAGAGACGGCTGTGCTGTAATTCAAGGAAGGAGTGCAGAAGCAAAGAAGCAGTTTGGCAATATTGACCTCCTCTGTTGCTTGCTAGTGAAATGCCTCCTTTATCTCTAACGACTTCATCTTTGCAGACTGGGTTATTTGACAAATAGTACTTAGCCTAGGAATATGCAAACAGCATGTGCTGTGTGGACCCAGGTCAACTCTTACCAACATTACTGCAGTGATCTCCTTCTTCTCTTTACTTCCTGTTTTTCTGTCCTCTCCACATCACACATGTCTAAACAGAGGTGGGAATTTGGGGGTCCTGCAGATGTTGCTGGACATACCATCATCTCTGACTCTTGGCTTTGCTGGTTGGTGCTGATGAGAGATGCCTCCAGCTAGCTCCCTCGCCTTTTATCATTCCTAAGCCACTTCCTGACTCTAAATATTTTTGCAGGCTTCATCTGATTCCTTATCAAACAGAACCTTTCCCCTTAATCTTTTCCCTTAGTTCTAAGCTTCTAATCATGAGAGGACTCCTGCACCTTCTAGACAGGAAAATTCCACTAGCTGTGGTTTCTCAACGTTTTGCAATAAAAAAAGGCACACAGGCAAAAATATTTCTCCTTCTGATCAACTCTTAAAGGTACAGGATGTCAAGCAATTTTATTTCTGTCCAGCCTGTTACATATGTGTGTGTATGCAGTATTCAAAAACAGGAGCATCAAAGTAATGCTAACACAATCAAACAACAAAAAATACTTCACTTGAGCCAGTCCACGTGTTCAGTTCCCAGAATTCCAATCCAGGAATCAAATGATGAGAGATCAGGTAAAAGCATGGGTGGATCATGCACTCAGTGGAGTGTCCCTTCAGTATCTTCCAAGGATGCAATCATATGGAGAACATTTCACATCAGTTCTCATGGGCAAGTTACTTTGGAAATGTGTGCTATGGTTGTAGAAATTACTGCAGAGAAGTGATAGCTGTATCTCTAGACCTCCACGTTTTTGAGATATTTTCTTACTGGGAAGGGTAACAATGATACAAGGGTGACCATATAAATGAGCCAGTATATGGAGGTGTGACCTGACCTTTAGGTTTTAAACTCTCCGAAGGCCCTTCATCCCTTCTGTACAATGTTTAGGTCCCAAGATGCAATATAAATATTATGTTCTAGTACTAATGATCAACAGAGTACTAGGGGGTGGTCAGAATATATAAATCTGTTGTTGGCAAAGCCATTTCCGCCTGTGAGGAGAGAGGGTTGTGGGCAAAACCCTCCACCCACACACGCGGGGGCAGGGTGTTGCCCCCGCGTGGTCAGGGAATCCCCGGGCGTGCCTTCCACCCCATCTGCCAATCAGCGGACCGGGGAGGCGGGGTCTAGCCCATTTAAGGCCAGGCACGCCCGGGGACCGCCCTCTTTTCCCTTTCCCAGCTGAGCGGTTTTCCCATCCCACCCACCCTTTAGGTTTAGCTAGGTATGACCTTGCTATGGACTTCGGTTGGTCGCCGCAAGGGGCCTGGTAGGAATTTTTCCAAGTTGGCACACTTCAAGCCTTTTGGTTTTTTCGCCTACCTTGTAGCAAACGTCACTACTTCCTTGGTATTGGCGGTTAGGCATTGGCAGGGGTTTATTGTTATGCAAATGAATGGGGGGAAGGAAGCTCCATCACCTTCCCCAATGGAAAGGGTAGTCCGGTAAAGGACTCCGGGGGGCGTGGCCTTGTCCGAAACCTAGGGAGGTAAGGGCCTCCGGCACGCCCCCGAGCGGTGACACCTATGGGATCCTAGTTGGCGTACTTCAACAGGTCTCCCACGGCTTGTGGACAACCCATCCCGGTCACCATGCCGGGTAGACGGTAGGAGCCAATGCCTAAGGCCAATACCTTTCAATTCTGTAATCAATAAAGTTTTGGCCTTTTTATGCCCATTAACCTTAAATAATGTGTCCAGTGTCTTCATTTCTCTTGGGAGGAGGGTACTTGCCACGCAATATATAATGTTGCTGTTGCAGCTGGCTCAGATGAAGGCGTCTGGTTGTGCTGCTGCAGATGCACCAAGGCATTTCTTCTCTCCTCCCAGCGGTCATCCCTCCTCTGGCCACTGCTATGGATACACAACCTGTCTCCAGGCATTATGGTTGTCTGCAAGGAATGATCACATGGCAGGGCTGATGTTGCCAACCTTCATGTCATGTTTGCAGACAACTTTATAATGCAGAATACCTGAAGCCAGCTCCCTGTTGAGCATGTCCCTGGGGATCCTGCCATCTTCTATTCTGTGGACATGACCAACTCCGTGTAGACAGAAATGGTACTTCTTCTTTTTTAAAAAAGAAGCCTTGGTCATGGTACTGGCCACAAAATTTAACCAGTCATCAGTGCACTTACACGAAAATATCAGTTTTATCTTTCATTTACATGTGCTATTCTATGCATGTCCTCTCAAAAGATATGGTGCTCACCTATACTAAGGTTAAGGAGGCATAAGGTTGCAGTCTTGATATTTTCATTAGGAAGTGCTGCAGCTCATCAATCTCCAAAAAAGGAAGTGTGAAACAAGATCAAATAGAGAGATCCAAGAGTTAGTTTTAGATGTTTGGGAGCGGTGTATTCATTCAGCGATAAAGAAATGACACTCTGCTCTTGCTCAGAAGCATCACTTTGTTATGACTTCTGCTGTCTCGGGGCGAGAATTACCAGTTCACAGATTCTATTCAGAGTGACTATAACTATAAACAATCGAGCCTGGGAACATCTGAAGGTGGCTTATTCTGAGTCAGACTGTTGGTCTATGTATCTCAATACTATCCCATTCTAAAGCAAATCTTCTTAAATTTTACTGGGTTTTTTCCTTTTAGTTTAACCTTGAATATATGGGACCTTTCAGCTTTTCTCAGAACTGTATTGTATAGCTTGCATAGCAAGCTGAAATTGCATCTTCTACCCAACTGTTAAAGATACAGGAGTTATGTCGTCTTTTCTACTGAGCCAGCCCTCCTCACCCTTCCTCTGGCAGAGGCCAACTTAAGAAAACCCTGAAAACTTTTTTTAAAAAAATGAGCAGGAACTCGGGGAGGGGACACAATTTGGAATGGACAAGGGGGCTTTTGGAAATTTATTGATGGAAACACAGTTTGGGAAATAATTTAGAGTAAGACAGCTGTAAATAGAGAAGAGATGAAGCGTCTCATTTCTCTACTCCAAGCCATGCTCCTCTTGAAACCTCCCAAATTTTTATAATGACAATTTAGATTCTGTTTCATTCATATTTGTATAACAGAGAATCATAGAATTGTAGAGTTGGAAGGAACCCCAAAGGTTATCTAGTAGTAAGGCCCCAAGTCCTATCTTAAAAGGTATGGTTAAATATAAGATATAGATATAGATATAGATATAGATACAGACACACACACACACACACACACACACAAATGAATAGTGAGATGCTAGATTTGCAGCAGGAATAACCTTAGCATGCCTTTTAGACACTTCAGATGCACTCTCTGTGGAATACTAGGTTCTACACCAAAGCCTGCTTTCATTGAAAGATTTTGTTTTATGAGCCAGCAAAAGACTCTCAAGAATCAAATCAAACTGTGCAGATCAGCAAAGGGTATGAAGCTGCTCTCTCTACACTTTCTTCAAATGGCACAATTCTTTTTCCCTTGTCAAACACCATTATCAATCTCAGCACTTCTCTTAAGGGGATCTAGACTTCTAACATGGTTTTTGTAATACAAACGGGCTTTTCCCTTGCTTTGGGTTTAACTTGAACCCTGTGTCGAAATACACCCTGACCCAGCACTAAGTTAATCAGGTGCATTTGACACAGCCCCTGTACTTCTAACAGCTGCATGGCAGCTTACAATGCAATTATTGAAGATAATTAAATCCTATTCTCTTTTTTCAGGGTTGGGTAATCTGTGAGCCTCTAGTTATTGTTGCTGGACTCTGACTCCCATCAGCCCCAGCCAGCATGGCCAGTGGTCAAGCATGATGAGACTTGTAGCCCAACATCTGGTGAAATGCCCATGCACTTCAGTTTCCATTGAACAAGATGAGAGGTGGGAAACTCACGAAAGGAGCCTTAAGTTAGGTAACTACGGTAATTCATCTACAATGAACAGCAAATCATCTAATCCATTAGTCCATCTACCCAGGATAGCTGCCATAATTCAGGGACTCAGGGAGATATCCTTCCTAGCTCTGCAACCCCATATACTGGGGACTGAATTTGGAAACTTATTGCCACAAGTACATCCTCTAAGCCAGGCATAGGCAAACTCCAGCCCTCCAGATGTTTGGGACTACAATTCCCATCATCCCTGACCACTGGTCCTGTTAGCTAGGGATGATGGGAGTTGTAGTCCCAAACATCTGGAAGGCTGGAGTTTGCCTGTGCTTGCTCTAAGCAACATTATCTAGTCTTTACTTTCACGAGTTGGGTTATTATACTAGTACAGTAGAGTATTTGACATAGCCTTCAAGGAGATTGTTCAACACTAAACCGTGTTAAGTAAGTGAGAGTTTCTTATCTGCTTGAAGACATACATGCAAGTGATGCAATTTCTTTTGCAATATATATACTTTTGGAATATATATACATATTTGCACATTATTTGTGATTGGGATAACCTCTGTTTCTTGTGCCCTCTGTATCAGCCTGCCCACCTCCCAGCCCACTGATATGCCTTAAAATAAAAGTGATTCCTATAGAAAGCAGTCCATTTTTATTGTTTGATAATTGCTGTAATAATGACAAGTGACAGCAAAATAAAACAATAATTTCAATAGGACTTTCTCCCAAATAAGTGCACATGGGGTTGCTGGCTAAAGTTTCAACACTGAACATGCTTATTTGGACACAATTCCTATTGAAACAAATGAGACTTGCTTTTGAGTAAACATAGAGCAAATGAGGCCATCAAATTGCAGTGGACCATTTAGAATCACTTGAGAGGTAGATGTCTTCAGGTACTGGAAAGAACCTATTCTGTGCTGAAGCCTTGCCACATTATTTTTATTATTTATTGAATTTATACAGCAAAGGTCATCTGTCTCTCAGTTTTTCCTCTTGGAGAGTCACTTGCTTGAAGGCAATACAATCACTATGGTGAAAAGTATGTGAAGGAGACAAAGACACATTATTTATAAATGGAGGAGACTCCTGGATAAGCAAAGGCATGCCATAGTAAACAATTAAATTCCTTTCTCAAGCTGCTCTTCACTTCTGTGCCACTAAGGACCCACAAACACATTCAGATGAATTTCAAACATCTAAAAAATAATGTAAATGTAATATCTAACTAGAAAAGAGAACTTCTGATGTTTACTAGCAGTTAATTCCTAGCATATATATTCTTTTAAAATTGTCAATAAGAACATTTTTCAGGAATAATTTTCTGTTTGAAAGTGCAGTAAATTGAAATATGAGCAACCTGTAATTGATGAGGGGAAAGTAATTCAAAGCTAAAAATGGTCATGATTCTGAAAATGCTTCTGTCTATGGAAATTGAAGAGAATGCTATCTATTTATCTATCTATTTGTGTGTTTGATTTATTTAAAAAGACTTATATGCTGCCCTGAAACTAATATCTTCAGATAATCCCACTACTAATTTCCTTTCACAAGTGTAAGTTTCAGACCATGTTCAGATAAGAAACACTTTAAAAATAGGATTTCCAAACATAGAATCATAGAATCATAGAGTTGGAAGAGACCACAAGGGCCATCGAGTCCAACCCCCTGCCAAGCAGGAAACACCATCAGAGCACTCCTGACATATGGTTGTCAAGCCTCTGCTTAAAGACCTCCAAAGAAGGAGACTCCACCACACACCTTGGCAGCAAATTCCACTGTCGAACAGCTCTTACTGTCAGGAAGTTCTTCCTAATGTTTAGGTGGAATCTTTTTTCTTGTAGTTTGGAACCATTGCTCCGTGTCCGCTTCTCTGGAGCAGCAGAAAACAACCTTTCTCCCTCCTCTATGTGACATCCTTTTATATATTTGAACATGGCTATCATATCACCCCTTAACCTCCTCTTCTCCAGGCTAAACATGCCCAGCTCCCTTAGCCGTTCCTCATAAGGCATTGTTTCCAGGCCTTTGACCATTTTGGTTGCCCTCCTCTGGACACATTCCAGTTTGTCAGTGTCCTTCTTGAACTGTGGTGCCCAGAACTGGACACAGTACTCCAGGTGAGGTCTGACCAGAGCAGAATACAGTGGCACTATTACTTCCCTTGATCTAGATGCAATACTCCTATTGATGCAGCCCAGAATTGCATTGGCTTTTTTAGCTGCCACGTCACACTGTTGGCTCATGTCAAGTTTGTGGTCAACCAAGACTCCTAGATCCTTTTCACATGTACTGCTCTCAAGCCAGGTGTCACCCATCTTGTATTTGTGCCTCTCATTTTTTTGCCCAAGTGCAATACTTTACATTTCTCCCTATTAAAATTCATCTTGTTTGTTTTGGCCCAGTTCTCTAATCTGTCAAGGTCGTTTTGAAGTGTGATCCTGTCATCTGGGGTGTTAGCCACCCCTCCCAGTTTGGTGTCATCTGCAAATTTGATCAGGATGCCCTTGAGTCCATCATCCAAGTCGTTGATAAAGATGTTGAATAAGACCGGGCCCAAGACAGAACCCTGTGGCACCCCACTAGTCACTCTTCTCCAGGATGAAGAGGAACCATTGATGAGCACCCTTTGGGTTCGGTCAGTCAACCAGTTACAAATCCACTGAGTGGTAGCATAGTCAAGACCCCATTTTACCAGCTTCTTTACAAGAATATCATGGGGCACCTTGTCAAATGCCTTGCTGAAATCAAGGTAGGCTACATCCACTGCGTTCCCTTCATCTACCAGGCTTGTAATTCTGTCAAAAAACGAGATCAGGTTAGTCTGACACGACTTATTTTTCAGAAATCCATGCTGACTATTGGTGATCACAGTATTCCTTTCTAGGTGCTCACAAACTGTTTGCTTAATGATCTGCTCCAGAATCTTCCCTGGTATTGATGTCAGACTGACTGGGCGGTAATTATTTGATTCCTCTCTTTTCCCCTTTTTGAAAATAGGAACAACATTTGCCCTCCTCCAGTCTGCCGAGACTTCACCTGTTCTCCAGGAATTCTCAAAGATGACTGCCAGTGGTTCTGAGATCACATCTGCCAGTTCTTTTAATACTCTTGGATGCAGTTCATCTGGCCCTGGAGACTTGAATACATCTAAACTAGCCAAGTATTCTTGTACTATCTCCTTAGTTATTCTGGGCTGTGTTTCCTCTGCTGAATCATTTGCTCCAAATTCTTCAGGTCGGGCATTGTTTTCTTTATCGGAGAAGACTGAGGCAAAGAAGGCATTGAGGAGTTCAGCCCTTTCTGTGTCCCCTGTTTGTATTTCACCATCTTCTCCTCTGAGTGACCCCACTGTTTCTTTGTTCTTCCTTTTGCTACGAACATACCCATAAAAGCCTTTTTTGTTGCTTTTAACCTCTCTAGCAAGCCTGAGTTCATTCTGTGCTTTAGCTTTTCTGACTTTGTGTCTACACGTGCTGGCTATTTGTTTGAATTCCTCTTTGGTGCTTTCCCCCCTTTTCCATTTTTTGTACACTTCCTTTTTTAATCTTAACTCAGTTAAAAGTTCTTTAGATAGCCACCCTGGCTTCTTTAGGCACCTTCCATGTTTCCGTCTCATTGGTATTGCCTGAAGTTGTGCTTTTACTATCTCCCTCTTAACAAACTCCCAGCCATCATGAACTCCCTTTCCTTTTAGTATTACTGTCCATGGGATCTCACCCAGCACTTCCCTAAGTTTTATGAAGTCGGCTTTCTTAAAGTCAAGAAATTGAGTCCAAGTATGCTTGGCTGCTCCTTTCCGCTGTATAGTAAACTTCAGAAGAGCATGATCACTCGCGCCTAATGATCCTTCCACTTCTACCCCACTAACCAGGTCATCAACATTGGTTAGGACCAGATCTAAAATGGCTGTTCCTCGTTGCTTCTCCCACTTTCTGGACAATGAAGTTGTCTGCAAGGCCAGTGAGGAATCTGTTTGACCTTATGCTCTTGGCTGAGTTTGACATCCAGCAAATATCCGGGTAATTGAAGTCCCCCATTACTACTATCTCCCTTCCTTTTGCATGCTTGGCCATCTGTTCCAGGAAGGCATCATCAATGTCCTCCGTTTGGCTTGGGGATCTATAGTAAACTCCCACAATGAGGTCCCTGTTATTCTTCTCTCCCTTAATTTTGACCCAAATGCTCTCACTTTGGCTTTGAGGTTCTAAATCTTGGATCTCTTCACAGGTATACACATCCCTGACATATAACGCCACTCCTCCTCCTTTCTTGTCTGGTCTGTTTCTCTGAAATAGATTGTAACCCTCCATTATTACATTCCAGTCGTGGGACTTATCCCACCAGGTTTCAGTGATGCCTATTATGTCATATTTAGTTTGCTGTACCAAGAGCTCAAGCTCATCTTGTTTATTACCCATGCTTTGCGCATTAGTGTAGAGACATTGAAGTCCATTAATCATTCCCCCGTGTCTCTTATTTAAGGATTTTTTCCTCCCACCACTAGGTCTGCGTGCTGTTTGCTCCATTTGGTCTATGACATTTGGATGATCATGTTCATCAATTGATAGACTCCTACCTTCAGGAGCACTGTCTTCCTCCCCCACATTAGTCAGTTTAAAGCCCTCCTGATGAGGTTTCTGAGATTTTTGGCAAAAACATTCCTCCCAACCGTTGTGAGGTGCAGCCCATCGCTTGCCAGAAGTCCATCTTCAAGAAACTGCAGTCTGTGATCTAAGAATCCAAACCGTTCCTGTTTACACCATTTGCGAAGCCAGCTGTTCACTTCCACTATTTTTCCCTCTCTCCCTGGGCCACGTCGTTCAACTGGGAGGATGGATGAGATGACAATTTGTGCATTTAATTGCTTCAATTTCCTGCCCAGAGCCTCATAGTCTCTTTTGATCTTCTGGAGGCTATTGCTTGCAGTGTCATTGGTTCCCACATGAACCAAGAGGAAGGGGTATTTGTCAGTGGGTTTTATGATTCCTTGTAGTCGTTCAGTTACATCTTGGATCTTAGCCCCGGGGAGACAGCACACTTCCCGAGACATCTTGTCAGGCCCACAGATCACTGCTTCTGTTCCCCTCAGTAGGGAATCCCCTATCACCACTACACGCCTCCTCTTAGGTTTGGTCGGGGTTCTTCCGTGATCTGTCCGTTCCAAGGTCACCTGCACATTCCCTGAGGACTGACTTTGCTGCTCGTCTTCATATACCTGATCGACTGTAACGAGGGAGAGATCCTCAAATGGAGTCTGCTCTTCGTCTTCCATTCTAGGGGAGAGGACCTCAAAGCGATTGTGTATTTCTAAACAATCAGAGCGAACTCTGGGCCTCCTACTTCTTTGAGTCACGTTTCTCCATATATCTGGCTCCTGTGTTGGTGAACTAGCCTCCTTCTCAGGGGAGTCCCCTGTCTCCTCCTTGGTGGAGACGGTGTGCTCTGTTGCTTCCAAGAAGAGCTCCAGCTCTCTAATTCTTTGGAGCGTAGCCACACGTTCCTCCAGTTGCTGGACTTTGTCTTTTAAGAGGGCAATCAACATGCAATTGCTGCAGGTAAAGCTGCCTGCAACCTTTGGCAAGATGGCAAACATTGTGCAGGAACCGCAGGCGACTGCAGCTGTTCCCTCACTCTCCATCTTGAGAACATGTCGTTGGGGGTGGCTACAGTGGTCGTCCATCATAAGAAGCATGCAGACAGGACAAATAACTCCCCCCCAAAAAAACCCTAGGTCTCCCCCAACAAACGTTTGAGACTAGCTCCCCTAAATCTAAAGACAGATCAAATTGCGCACGCCGTCAGGTAAGCCGCTGCCCTACAAGCTCTGATAAGCTCCTCCCACAGCTAATCACCTACCTCAACAGAAACCCTGCCCCCTCTGACCTTTGCACAGGGAGAACAGCTAATCAGCCACAAGAAACACACACAGGAGAAAACCCTTTTTGCTCCTTCTTCAGCCGCTGCCCTACAAGCTCTGATAAGCTCCTCCCACAGCTAATCACCTACCTCAACAGAAACCCTGCCCCCTCTGACCTTTGCACAGGGAGAACAGCTAATCAGCCACAAGAAACACACACAGGAGAAAACCCTTTTTGCTCCTTCTTCAGCCGCTGCCCTACATGTGTTTTGTTTTCTATTGACCAGGATTGCACAGTCTTATAGTATTGGGTAACCTGCTTGGATCTCCTGAGAACCAGTGCAATATGATGTTCATGAGCAGTTTCTATGGCTGGAAGAGGAAATGTCAACCGAACAATGAAAATAAGATGCCCAAGTACAAGCACAGGCAAGGGTTAGTCCTCAGGAGCTAGTAAGGCACTATACCTGAAAAAGAGTCTATTTTAGAAGAACCCTGGTATTTGTTGGCTCATATTATTCTTTCAATGATATTGACCAAGCTCTTAGAATGCTGAGTATGGAGGACCATAATTCAGTGGATTAGATCAAAGGTTTTCAAAATGCATTCTTGCTTGGAGGTTCTCAGGGGTTCACTGCTGAGAACATTAGCACCAGCAGGGAAACTTGCCTGAAAGATACTTTGCCTACCCCTCCTCCCTGCAATGTGCAACCTCAAAGTGTGCTCAAGAGATCAGTCTCAGTGTTTGTGGGACAATGGCCAATCCTCCTCATGAACTGACTAGGGGTCCTGGAAATTGTCCAGAATCCTCTTCTATCTGCAGGCACATTAAATAAGTCAATGAGGAAGCGGATCCATCAAGACAGAACTTTTGAAAAATGATAGGATTCAGTGGTCTACATTTTTCTGGTTCTACCTGTCCAAAGAGAGAGAAACTATTTTTGATTGATCAGACTCGGAGGAATAAATGGTAAAGTGTTGGTTTTCAGGTTTAAAAGAAACCTTTGTTTATTTGAACGTGTAATGTACTCAGGAGGGCAAATAATACAACATAAAATACGGCAATATAGATAGCTTCTAAGTGACCATAACAAATTCATCCAACCTCCTAATTATCTCTTTGCAGCCTCATCTCTGTCTCAGACTCGGATGAAAATAATTCTAATTGTTTCATTCAGGTGATCGTTAAATATAGATTGAAGACCGCTACTTCTGGTCATCGTGTTTTTTTGGTACAACAACCCACCATCCATGCACGCCCTACTCCCACCAGGAGAAAAGGGGGCAACTGAGACATGCCACCCCATCTGCTGTGTGCAGAGCCTCTGGCACAGATGAAGTGGTCTGGCTTGATAGCTAAAAGTAAAGGTAAAGGGACCCCTGACCATTAGGTCCAGTTGTGGCCGACTCTGGGGTTGCGGTGCTCATCTCGCTTTACTGGCTGAGGGAGCCGGTGTACAGCTTCCGGGTCATGTGGCCAGCATGACTAAGCCACTTCTGGCGAACCAGAGCAGCACACGGAAACGCCGTTTACCTTCCCACTGGAGCGGTACCTATTTATCTACTTGCACTTTGACATGCTTTCAAACTGCTAGGTTGGCAGGAGCAGGGACCGAGCAACGGGAGCTCACCCCGTCGCGGGGATTCGAACCGCCAACCTTCTGATCGGCAAGTCCTAGGCTCTGTGGTTTAACCCACAGCGCCACCCGCGTCCCTCTTGATAGCTAAACTGTATCAAATTGCTGAGACCCCTGCTTCACCTTTATTTCACAGGTGTTCCATCAATGGGGTGACAATTCTAAAGTATCAGAGACTGTGAGAGAAATGAATATATTTAACATTAAAAAAAGAAATTGGAGGGGAGGGTGAGGGGAGTGTTTCATTTCATGTTTTTCTCAATCCAGTCTTTGAAAGGGATGGCTCGGGTGTAGCCAGCATAGAGTTCTAGGCTGCATGTTTTATCGTAGCCCCAGCTCACTAACCCCATGAGATGCCAGGTTAACTCCGGAGATGATTTTCCTGGCAAAGCTACAGCTGCAATGCCTCCAGTCTCAGCAGGGCAGATGTTGGAAAAGGCGGTGGGGTGTTGCTTGGCGCAAAACATGCTCTCGGTGACGCTGACCTGGATGCCGTTTTCCTCATACTGCTGCTCACACAACAGGGAGTCTACCATCTGAACAGTCCCCATGCGGAGGGTGTCATTCTTGTAGCTCGGATTGGCAACATCTGTCAGGATCTTCCAGCCAGTGATCATTATCTGCAAGTCATCTGCGGGTGGATCAATATCGCGTATGGATGCCAGGCATATGGGTTGGACACGGCTGCTGATTTTCCCTTTGTCCAGGAGTTTAATGAGAGCAATGTCGGAGTCGAGCAATATAGGGTCATAGTTAGGGTGAACTATGATGGCTGAAATCTAGGAAAGAGCCCAGAAATAGTCATCAAATTATAATGGCTTAATTTTCAGTTCACCATTTACTTGAAATTATTATTATTATTATTATTATTATTATTATTATTATTATTATTATTATTATTATACTTTTCCCCTGAAAGGGACTCAAGGAGGTTAAAACAGAAAGAGCTAAAATAACAAAACAGGGGAAAAGCTATCATTAAAAAATATAAATATTAATAGAATACTGTGTGCGATCTGTTAAAACATACAGATGATTACAATAAAAACATTGCAGCACCAAGCCAGCTAAAACAGTCAGTTCCCAAAAATGTGTTGGAACATAATATATACAACTGGGAAATTCTGAGGTGTCTCTAGTCATTGGGGGTTGGACTCGATGGCCCTTGTGGTCTCTTCCAACTCTATGGTTCTATGATTCTATGATTCATTGTAAGGTGGTCCCATTGCTGCTGGTGACTCATTGTCATTATTTAGAAAGATCTTTTGGTAGATTACACTATTGACTAGGAAATCAAATGGCTTTTGTTCTAACAATACTTCATTCACCAATGGAAATTAATTTGGGGAAGGTCCACATGTTTTCATTTAATCTGTAATTTCTGTAGCTAGAACTGAGTATTTTGTAGCAAGCTCATTTACACTGGACAGATCTGCATACATTTCACAGCTGAATGGCAGAATCCTTTGCAAACATACTGTGAGGTGCTTCTCAGAGACTGGCAGGGGAAGGAGGTATCACAGTATTGGAAGTGCAAAAATTCTGCATCTGCAATGACCAGGGCCAGGGGGAAGGAGAGGGAATACTCTGTAGTGCAGAACTCCTGAGTGTCTGGTCTGGGTAACTAGAAGAGAATGTGTAGAGCCTTCCGACTTAAAAAAAAAAAAAAGTTACTGATGCCAACTAGAAAATTTGGCAAATGAAGGTGAAGATTTTGCAATACCAGGCAATCCTAACAAGTAGAGTGATCATAGCAATGTATAGGCCCTCTGCCTACAAATGGGTTTCATGGTAACAAATAGCTGGCTAGGAAATTGCCTGAGATGTTATTTTATAATACTTCAAGTTGGTAAACCTACTTGATCCAAATGACAGCTGAATAAACCTTCCAGCAGAGCTGACCAGGGACAACAGATTTACAAGTTCAGCTTTAAGCTTTCAGATTTTCACTGTTTTTTCCTTCAAATGCAGTCAGCAAATGAAATGATGCACACAGCCAAGGGTATACTGGATGCCTGCCTTACTAAATATATTTTCTAATTAGCACTGGTATTAGCTGGCACTTTTTAAAAAAAGCAATCTCATCTAAGATGCCAAACATTTAATGAGGAAACTGAAATATAATCACATTGTGAGAGATTATAGAGTAAAATAGAAATATATCCCATTATATTATATTGTACTGTATTATATTATATTATATTATATTATATTATATTATATTATATTATATTAAACACACACAATGGAACACAATCATACAGCTTTTGTTGGTAAATTTGATTTAGACATCATTATTTTAAAAATACAAGTGATGTGCTAATCATAGTCATGTACTTAAAACATTTTTTATTTTTTTTATTTTTGTGATTTTAGTGGGATCTACCGCCATGTAAATACAGTCATACCTTGGTTCTTGAACGTAATCCTTCTGGAAGTCCGCTCAACTCCCGAAACTGTTCGAAAACTAAGGCGCAGCTTCCCATTGGCTGCAGAAGCTTCCTGCACTTAAGTGGAAGCCACGCTGGACGTTCGGCTTCTGAAAAATGTTCGGAAACCGGAACACTTCTGGGTTTTGAGTGTTTGGGAGCCAAAACACCAAGGCGTTTGAGAACCAAGGTACGACTGTACTTACATTTTCAGTCTCCAAATGGTCTCTCTGTTTCAACACGGAGCCCTGAATGTGCAGCAGTCCCTTTCTGTAGGCCTTTACACCTGTTTGCACATGACCAGTGTCATGGCGCCTCAAAGCCTTACTCACCCGCAAGTTCTGTATGGTCTTTTCGTCTCTATCATCATCTCTGTAGAACTTGCCGAGAACGACTTTGATGTCTGCTGCTTTGAGAACAGTGACCTTCCCCAGATTGGTGACGCAGTGGGCTGCCACCACGACTGTGCGCTCATTTAGAAGGGCCCCGCTGCAGATCAATATCCAGGCCCCTTTTCTGTGACTGGGAACCTTCACCCCATTGGGCCTCCTATAGATGGCTGCTTGCCACGGCCATCTAGTTGAGGATGTTTTTGGAACAGTGGTGTTTTCTGCCTTTCCACAGACTGCCATAAAAGAGAGATAAAAGTATTATTATTGCTGCTGTTGTCTTGGTTTTTCTCTAAGATATTATATGTTTCAGAGGCTTCTTACTTGGGATGCATGAAGGAGCTCTCCCGCTCCACTTCCCTGTTTTCAGACAGGTTCTCCGGCTGCTTCCCAAACGACGATAGAAAGGAGAAATGCAATCATACTGAAGCTGTGTGTGAAGATGCTGGAACCCTGGAGGTAGTTCTCCAAATGGTAGTAATGGCTTTTTGGTTGGGTATACGTCCAGCTTCTGCTTGTTAAATGTCGACGAATAGAGCCGATGCAAAGGAGTTTCTCTGTTTCGATGCATAAAGAACATAGGAATATCACCCAAAACCTGTCATCACAGTGTTTTATGGCACAAATAAGCAAATGTTTAATGCAGGCATAGCCAAACGTGGCCATCCAGCTGTTTTGGGACTACAATCCCCATCATCCCTGACCACTGGTCCTGTTAGCTAGAGATGATGGGAATTGTAGTCCCAAAACAGCTGGAGGGCCAAGTCTGGCCATGCCTGGTTTAATGGGTACAATTCAGATAAACTGTGCATGTACTTAAACCCTACCGAAGTGATTTAATTGCGTCCTTGTAGCCAATAGATTTCATTGCTCAGAATCCAGCTCAGAGCTGGATGTGCAGTGGGTTTAATCATTCCTAACTGGGCTAGATTGTGGCAAGTGGATCTAAAATTATTTGGAATGTGTCCAGAAGGGATCACCAACTTTTTTGGGTGAGTGGGCACATTTGGAATTTTGAGAAAGTGCCATGGACTCCAAAATGGCTGCTCAATTTAAAAGTGCAGAAAAAGAGACAGGACCACAAAATGTATGGCCATGCCCCCACTGGCGGGGTGGGGACAGATATTCAAGTGCTGGGAGTTGTGTGTGAGGATCCTTTATAAGCTTACAGCTGTGAGATGGTCCTGAGCAGGCTTCCTCAACCTCGGCCCTCCAGATGTTTTGAGAATACAATTCCCAGCATCCCTGACCACTGGTCCTGCTAGCTAGGGATCATGGGAGTTGTAGGCCAAAAACATCTGGAGGACCAAGGTTGAGGAAGCCTGGTCCAGAGCTTACCTTTAAAATAAATCAGTCAATTTATCATTATAGGTAGGATCTCGGAAGATCCTTCCTCCCCACCATTTCATCTCTTAGGTTTCACTATCAAAGCTGCAACAGATCTATCAGCAATCCATAGGAAAGTCCTGGGATGTCTCACCTGTTGCATTATTAGTTACAGTGCTTACTGATACAACTTCTGTGGCCATCTCTACCTACATATGTGTTGTCTTGTGGGTAACTTCATCAGCTTGGATGTCTATACCCAGTGTACCCCTATCCAACTAGCAACCATTATTTCTGGAACATCAGTGTTGTTTATGCAAAGCATTTGGTAGGATGCCCAAACAAGCTAGGACACATAGGAAAAAGGTATCAATATTGCTTGTTAACACTGTAGTTAAGACACTGCCATCTCACCTTGACTGAACCTGCATAGGAAGTACTTTCTGTCTCACCAGGTCAGAGATCTTTGGCTCTTTGCAAGCTAGGGGGAAAAAAATACAATGTTCCACAATGCTTTTCCATACTTGAAAGTTATGTTTCATATACCTGTCCATCCTTTCCTTTCCCTAATACCAATGCCTCAAGATGAGAGGCAATCAGTATACAAAATAGCGGCACCTGAATTTTCTTTTCAAAGCAGCTACCGTATTTTTCCGTCTATAAGACGCCCCATGTATAAGACGAGCTCTATTTTTTGAGCCCAAAATTAAGAAATAAATATTTTAAACATTCCGTGTATAAGACGACCCCCAATTTCAAACTTTAAAAAATTGGGGAAAAGCATAGTCTTATACATGGAAAAATACGGTATTTTCAGAGAGAAGCTTAGCTGTGCATTTTAAATGTATGTACATGTTAAAATACTGTAAACTAGCATGAGTTCTAGATCCGGGATGGAGAACTGGTGGCCTCCCAGATGTTACTCGACTACAACTTCCATCCGCCACAGTCAGCATGGCAAATTGTCAAGGATGATGGGAGCTGTAGTCCAATAGCAATTGGGCGGGCCACAGGTACCTCCCTTTATTTGGATAACTATATGTTAGAAATGACACATTTGGTTTTTATACTTTTCAAGTTTATACATTTCATTAGTTTCACAATCAATTTAACATTTCAAAGTTTGACTTCCTTCCCCCGCTTTCTGCGGTTCTTTAAATTTTTTTTTATCTTCTGCATATCCAAATTCATTTAATTATCTACTTTAAATATATACTTTTATGAAACTGCAGGTTGTTGTAATAATTCTACCAGTGTTCTTATCCGTAAATATTCAATCAACAATTTCCATTCTTTTATAAAAAGTTTGTTATCTTGATTTCTTATTCTTCTGGTAAGTTTTGCCATTTCTGCATATTCCATAAGTTTTTGTATCCATTTTTCTTTTGCTTCTTTCCACTTTGGGGCGAGTAGCATTCCAAATGACACATTTGGATCCAGACTAATTGTGAAATCCACTGAATGCTTACTGAGAAGTAAATCCCACTGAGCTCTATGGACCTTACTCCCTGGTAAGTGCATATAGGATTGCAGCCTAGTTACATTCAGTTCCCATTGAAATAAATGGGATTTAAATATGACTTCCTTCCAAGCACATATAATGAAGTTCACACTGATAAAGAGATGGCAGGGTGGAAAGCAAGAGGTATGAGCCTGGAGGGAAGCTTGGCAGGCAAGTGAAACTTCGGCACAAGAGTCAATGCCAGAAGGCAGACAAATACAGTAAATGCCAACAGTTGCCTAGACAATGGTCAAGGTTGATATGGAAGACACTACAACCCTACCAGTCAGTGGAAGCAAATGTTGGTGGGGTCACCGGAGAATGAGAAGATAACTGAGCCATGGAACCTCCTTACCTGCAGCCCCCCATGGCTGACCACTGAAAACCATCAAGTACAAACCAAAAGTACCCTTTCTTTAGGTTCTGGTGCAAACATTTTGCAGAAAATGAGTTTTTGTCATTTCTTGTGCATATGTGCACTTTAAAAACCTAGAAATACACATCTGCTGGAGTAGATTCTAGCTTCACTGAGAGCAGTGGAGGATGATTGGCAAAAACTGTCTGCCTCTGCAATGGGTGCCAATCCATCCTTGTATTGATATTTGCCATGAAGCAGCTTGTATCTCATTATGTCTCAGCTATAAAACTAAGCCAATGTAAAAAAACAACAAATTGTTAGTTGTCATAAAAGGGATTGTAAATTACCTTTAATGCAAATTGGCTGTTTTCCTGACCATTCTCCATTATCTTGGCAGGTCCTTTGCTCATTGCCACTGAGAACATAGGAGTTATTGCAAAAGAATGTAATAACTGCTCCAATTTTTGCATACCGGCCGTTCATCAATGCAGTACCGTCCATCATTTTCTTGTACCCATTGAGTGGAGCACCAGGATCAGAGCAGTTTCTATCTTCTGTGACTAACAGCAAGGGGATACATTTTATTTTTCCATGCAGAAAGTATTAATCCTGACCATCAGATCATTCCACAGTTTATACACCTATTGTACACTGCCATGCATATTATTAACTTTCCTTTTATGAGCATTAAAGAAGTAGTAATTGCAACTGCAAAATAACACTACAGGTATAAACAGTTTGATCTGATAAAATCTAATTCCATTGAGAATTGCAATGAAGTTACTTCAAGCTTTAGCCAAGCTAGGTGTGCTTTCCAGATGTTTCAGACTTCAACTCCCATTAGCCCCAGCCAGCACAGCTGTGTTGGGGCTGATGGGAGTTGTAGTTCAAACATTTCAAGGACAGCAGGTTGGCAAAGGTTGTTCCACTGGACCATTGCATTCCATAGTTGCATCCAGCAAGTGGTGAACCAAAAGTCAAACTGCAAAAACTAAGGATAGAAGTTGTCTTTCCACAGTTCATCCACAAAATTGCACAGTTTGCAACAACACTGCCATTTGATTTATTACTGCTTGACTGGACATAATAATAGCAGATTAATGTGGAAACAGATCAGACTTGTGAATGAACTCATGCAAAATGGACACTGGGTAGTAATCCATCCATTTTTAGAGGAGTGCTCACCATGTGATCAAGAAACTTGTTTTTTATGCACATGAATATACTGGAGCTCTTTCTAGCCTTAGCATGTGGCGTGTTCATTATCACCTGTCTCTGCTCCCCAATTACTATCTCAGTGGGGCTCTCATTTCTCTGGGTTGGCACTCAAGCCCAGAGCCCCAGAGCTTCAGTGACTCCTAAAACGTCAAAGGCAGTGCCGCATACACTGGCTGCAGCTTCTCATAAAGAGAGATTTGGAAAGGAAAGAATTAAGAAGTAAATTGCTCTTTATATTGCGCACAGGCAACTTGGGATGTGCCATATAACTGCTGGTGGCCTTGGAGGGATGTGCTTTAAAAGCAATGGGAGACTTACTAGAGTTTGAGGAAGGTGGTGGCTGATGGAGAGGAGGCAGGATAATGGCATATCCTGCTGAGCATGGAGAAACAGGGATTCACCTACACACAATATGGTCAGTGTATGCATTTTCCATCATGAAACTTAAATGGAATATTGGAAGAATCTTGAAAATGGCCTGCCAGATGTGCAGCTCAGATTTGTATCCAACTATTCAAAATGGCACTTCAGCTGTTTTCCAGCCATTTCCAAGGAATGCAGCCAGTTCTGACTTCAGAATTCCAAGTTAGCAAATAAGGGCTATGCACCTGTACATTTGGAATGGTATATTTGTTAGGCTTTTAAAGAAGTGCCACAAGCACAAAAGTCTCTTTGGCATCCAGAGTACAGCTGTCCATGGCGGCAGTGACCCAGTCCAGTTTAAGCCTTGTCCCAAGCTTGAAGAAGAGACCTCACAATACCCTTACCCAGAATCCCTTGCCAAAAAGAGCAAGGAAGTAGTTGGATGGAATGTTTTCATTTTTGTTTCTGGCAAATACCAATTTTGCCCTCAGTGGGGAAGAAGAAAAGCATCAACCACAACATACAAAAAATAGAAAATGGTTTCCTTGTATCTCTACCAAGGGCAAGTCCTTCCTTTAAGGAAGAGCAGCCGATGCCAAGTGGAGCAAGATGTTTTAGAGCACAGGCAAAAGCCTGCCAGGAGCAGGCACTCATACTCGCTGTAATACAGTGGTGTCCCGCAAGACGAATGCCTCGCAAGACGAAAAACCCGCTAGACGAAAGGGTTTTCCGTTTTGGAGGCGCTTCGCAAAACGAATTTCCCTATGGGCTTGCTTCGCAAGACGAAATGTCTTGCAAGTTTTTTCGACTTTTTCCCCCTTCCCCCCCTTTTTCTAAGCTGCTAAGCCGCTTATCCGCTTATCCGCTAAGCTGATAAGCTGCTAAAAGCCGCTAAGCCGCTAAGAGCGTTAATCCACTAAGCCGTCAATGGGCTTGCTTCGCAAGACGAAAAAACCGCTAGACGAAGAGAATCGCAGAATGGATTCTTTTCGTCTTGCAAGGCACCACTGTAATTGGAAGTCACTGTCGACATACAGAGGGCCAGGAGGCCAGCTGGCAAGCCTCCATCCATCAGCCCGTGCTCCGATGTAAATAAGCGACCTGGACTTCAAAAGCCAGGGCACGCTATTAGCAGAGTGTACTGCGCACACAGAATAGGCGTGAGGCTTGTGAAGTCATTCTACAGCTACAGATTTATTAAACATAAATCAGGACAAAGAAACATGTTGTCTCTCTCTCATGTCGTCGCAGAGACATTTTGCTAAAGCAAAAGCTATAAACAAACAGAAGTTCCCAGCATACTGTGCTGGAATGTAAACAGACATGTGAGATGTAACAATCCCATGCCTGTTCCTTAAGGTGGAATGGAATTCTCAACAGTCACTACAAGCACACTGAGGCTTCTGAAGAGGTGGCCTCTTATTAAGAGGGACCATGTGAAGGAATGTCACACTAATAATTCGTCAACCTCAAAACAGTGTTGACTTTGCTGTTAATTAGTCTTAAAGGAAAATAATAATGGAATAATGGTTGAAACTTGATAAAAAATGTAAAGCATCCTTACCACATTCAGAATGATGTTTTGACCAGCTCCCATCCAGCTGACAGTCAGCAACATGGCTGCCTTTCAATGTGTAACCTGCGTTGCATTTGAAGTAAACCTGGGACCCGTATTTAAAGTCATCTCCTTCCACAAAACCATGAGCAGGAGCACCTGGAGTCCTACACATCACCACTGACAGTTCAGATATTTCAAAAAAATCCACTTTATTACAAAAACAGGGCTGTGTTAAGTTGATTCTTTACTTAGAATGTAATAAAAATATTAATAAGGAAGAGATACAGAGACAAAAAAAATCAAAATATTGAGACTGCTATACATAATTCTTTTTTATATAAAAAAGCACACACTTCATTCCAATCTACCAAATTCCTGATGTATCTTTCATCTTCAATACTACCACCTAAGTAATCCAATTAGTTACTTGACTTAAAGCATGAGTATACAAGTACTTGCAGCACTAGGCCCTTAGGTTTTCTTTACTTATCTGTGACCAGGTTCACACGACACACTAAGCAAGACCATGGGTTAGCGTGATACCACTGGCTCCCAAGGAAATCACAGAAATTTTGCTCCATCCCAGGCTCTTTAAGTCACTGAGGTGTGGCAGCTAAGCCATGGTTTTGGCTTAGTGTGTTGTCCAAACCCAGAACCATGGTCAAGGACTCTCCTTAACCATGACTGCAACAATAGGACAAACCTTGGAAAAACTATGGCTTAGTTGCCATGTTATACTGATGTAAAAAGCCTACTTGTAACAATGCTACATAGGGCCACTGCTCCAGTGAAGAGGAACAAGGTACCTGCCCCAGTTGGTGGGTCACCATCAAAGGGCAGCAAATGCCAGCCATTTCATATGTTTATTAGCAACAGCCGTAAAGGCCATCACATGCCAGAAGTTCCTGGACTAGCCCTGTATGCTTTATGACTTTGCTACCATCAGAGTTTTCAGGTTCGTATTGGCTGCCTTGTCATTCTGCCTGATGAAAAAGCAAACGCATTCAGGACCTTTTCACCCAGTAAAATGGGGGCAACACATGCTGTCTTGTAACCTATTGTAAGCCCCTTCCTTCTCTAGAGCGTTTCCTGCAGTTTCTCTGCAGCTTGATCCTTTTTCTGTCTCATTCCTGCTTTGTGCAAGAAAAGCTCTGAAGCTGGTTTTGAAATGAGTGCTGCTACCTTGTGTGTTTTATAGGAAAGTTTTCTTTCATTGTGTGAATGGTTGCCTGTCGGGTACATGAACCTGATTGATTTTTCCCCTCTTCAGATTCCACTGTGCATTCAATAGAGTTTTAGCCAAGGACAGGATCCTTTATAAGATATATTTTTAAAATGCCTTTTAAGAGTGTCCCCCACCTTCAAGGCCAATTTAACCTTTGCAGCTGCCTATGTGGCTCTAGCTGGAAAGAGGTTTCAGAAAGAGAATGGAATAGTGGAACATTCAGTACATATCTCCACTTGTAATGACCATATTCTACTGGGGTCTGATCCAAATGGGAGAAGTCACACTCAAATCCCTTTAGAAGCACCACCAAACTCTAAGTGTTGGGTTCTCAACAATGAAAGAGTGACCTGGATGGCTGACATCTTATCCCATGCCACAAAAGAGTTACAACTGTATCATCATTTTTCAGAAAAGAATGGAAATAATCCTGTCCAAAAAGGTTGGTCCTATCCAACCACTACCAAGCACATTTAGGTCCCATTAATTCCAAAGGGAAAATATTGAGGGCATGCTTAACTGCCACATTAAAATAATGGGACTTATTTTAATGCTTTCTAGCATATAAGTCCCAGGAAGCAATAAAAGTGATACTATGTCTGTGTCACTGGTGCAGTCAGTTACATTTTGTGGAACGTTTAACTATACAAGACCTTTCAAACCAGAGTCCTTCATTATTTCTAAATATTTAGCACTGGTAGGAAGTTTCCTGTGTAATACAGATTAAAAGACAAGTTTTCAGTGCTGCAGGAGAATGAAAAGGCAACAAAAGTAAACCCAATTAGGTGAAGTTCAGGCAGCAGCTTCGTACAGAACCACCATTAAGTACAAACAAAGGCATTATTAATGTGAATGAAGAACATTCTGGCCAGTGTCGATTTTTATATTTTCACTACATGCCATAGGAACATAAGGAAGGTGCCTTTTCCTAGGCTATTAGACCGTTTATCCATCTAGACCTCCATGGTCCTCTCTGATTGGCAGTGGATCCTACACAGGCCACATTCATGCCATACATTTAAAGTGCTATGATAACACTTTAAACAGCCATAACTTCTCCCAAAGAATTTTGGGAGCTGTAGTTTGTTAAGGGTGCTGGGAGTTGTTAGGAGACCCCTATTGTCCTCAACAATTCCCAATCCTCTTTCCAGGGAACACGGTAAGACACGTGGAACCAAGCTGTATCTCTCAGGCCCCATGTCATGCACATTTTGTGCTCACAAGGGGTAAGGGACTGGGCCAAAAGAGTTGTTTTGGTCGGTCCATACAGCCCTCATCCTGATTGATGGAGGAGTGCCAAGGCAGAAAATGTGGGGGTCTTAAAACTGTACAAGTCCATGAGTGTGTGATAAGATTTAATACCATCCTCGCCTTTTTTCTACAGATATTCATTATTTCTTTTTCTTACAATGAACTATATTTAATGTTCTATGTTATATTTATGTTCTGTGGGTATTTCTAGAACTCAAAGACAGTCTAGAATAAATGAAGACAGAGTATCTGAATTTTTAAGTTAAGTATTCTGGGTTATTAATAACCAAGAGAATAATTTCATTCCTTTCTTCCTCAATTACTTATGGGCAACATTCCTCAACTTTGAATTATTTGCCATTTAGAAATAGCTTCTATACTCAATTTGCTACGGAAAAATTGGATTACCTATTTAAAACCACTTTCTTCTTTTGCTGAACATTCCCCTATTAATCCTTTCTAAATCCCGACTGTTCTTTACCCATGTTCCATTACTTCCCTGCATAAATAAAGCCTACTTTTCTTTTTCTGGTCTCTTTCCCCTCCATTATTCATTGCTAAATAATACATAGGTTAATCTCATCCACCCACATCTCATCCATAATATATCCCATAGCTAGATAGTAATTCTTTGTCTTCAGTATGACCACAGATATTGACATTTGCCACCTATACCTCTGAAATATGGCCCACAAGAGGCTATAAAGAATCTGATCTTGGTGAAGTCCAGTGTGAATTGACCTGAACCAAGCCTATCTGATTGGAATGTGGATTGGAATGTAGCTATCTGTGGGATTTTACACTTCTCCAAATGTTGTAGCACTGCTCTCGGCTCAAAAATTTCATCATAAGACAATTTCAAGTGTGTATTTTGAGAGAAAGTGTGTTTAAAACCATGCATTTGTATATGAATTCTAATGCAAGTTTTTTTCTTACAAATATTCACAGAGAAAAGCAGAAATGGTATAGAATGTACAGAATGGGTGACTTGGATTAAAAACAGAGTGATCTGTCTATCCCAAATAAAATTGTTTTCATGTTTTTAGGGGCAGACCTTGGTCTTTCAAATTTCAGTGGTGCACTGTGCAAGGCCAAAATTTGCCACCCCCGCCTCCTACCTCCCATTCTACTCAATTCACTATGTCATAGCTGTGATGCTCTGTGGCGCCCCCTTGGTGCAGCACCCAGTCTGATAGAACCGGGCACTCTGCTCTAAATCCACATGATATTTTCAAGGTATTAATATGATCTTTTAAAACATAGAATTGATTCTCGAGAAAGTTGATCTGATCACTCTGTGACTGCAGCAAAGGATAAATACTGTACATCCAGGTAGGAAATTTTGCGATAGTCTGTCTCTCTAGAACAGGCATTGGCAAACTCGGCCCTCCAGATGTTTTGTGACTACAATTCCCATCATCCCTGAACACTGGTCTTGTTAGCTAGGGATCATGGGAGTTGTAGTCCCAAAATATCTGGAGGGCTGAGTTTGCCTATGCCTGCTCTAGAACAAGCATAGGGCAAGGCTGCCTAGAAAACAAATGCTTCCACATGTGGCAAATGTGTGTTCGAGGCACTTCCACCACACTTTTGAATGTCTGTCTTCATGCACACTTGGACAGTATTCCTCACTCATGCCTCGTACACAACATGGAAGGGAATCTTGTAGTGATCACCGAGCCTCACAGTATATTTTCATCCATGGATTTAGAGTTCTGGTTTGAGCAAAACATCCTTTTCTGCAGTTATCCCAACAGCCAGGAATCACCAGAATAAAGCAATGATGTAATCCTAGCAGCAATGAAAATCTTTTCATGCCCTTCCAGCCAAGTGGAACCCACCCCAATGTCTTCCAGTTCCATGAGTCTGTGAATGAGACAGTAACCATGTGAAAGTATGCTTGGGTCAGCCACTGGGGTGTATTCATCCGGAGGCAATTTGGAGGCTGTTGCTTACAGCTAGCCACTTGATCTTTATCAGCATTGTTCGAATCCCTTAGAAATCTGTGTCTTTGGATACAACCTTTCCGGTTATTTGGTTAACCCATTTAATTATAGAACTGAACTGGTTTGCATATAAGACTGGGCTGAATGAAAACTATAAACGTCCCCATCAAACTTCACCTTCTCGCTCTATGCTTCTATCATTAATATTGTGAACAGGTTCCAGAAGGTATCTCTTGGTAAGCACATAGGAACACAACAATAAATAGCTGCTTAAAAGGAAGATTGTGGGGCTGAATAAAGGATGGTATTTTCTTTAAATAATAATAAAATAACAATAAACCAAATCTGTATCCTGCCCTTTTCCCACTTAGCTCAGGATAGCCTGGCTGAGACATTACTGGACTGTTTTGTTTTTGTTGGGGAGGGGGGTGCCTTCACTACCCCCCAAAATTGTTTTGGTACATCTACAAATATCAGGCTTTCCCCAAGCCTGCCAATCACTCCCAATCACAGCTAATCAATATTTTGTTGTTATGGAGTAAGGTTGCATGTGATTAGGAAGTATCCTGGCAATGCTATGAGTTATTATGACTTTATTGAATTGTATTCATTGTTTTGATGAAGTTGTTGTTTGCTTCAAATGCTATTGTGTTTGATATTATAAGTGACTGCAATGTGTGTGTGTGTTTTAAAGCTCTTGTGGTTATTGTAAGCTGCTTTGAGCTCAACATCTGCTGTTGGGAAAGCGGAATATAAGTATAAAATCAAATCAACCCTCTGAGATGCACAGGTGGCGTCATTTTGGTTGTGCAATGATCCACATTTGCAGAATGCATTTGTCATTAGTATAAAGGATTTAGGGTGGGGGGAGTGATTAGGAGAGGGGAGCAACATCCCTAGCTGAAATAACCCTGAGGTGACATTATTGAAACACCCCATACTAGATAGACTGCAGTTTGGCTGCTTTGTTTGGAAGCAACAGACACTTCTGAAGACATGAGCCCCTTACAACAATCCAATCAGGACATAACCTGAATAACCACGGCCAGATCCAGTTCCTTGGTTGGGGCATCAACAGAATTGCTACAAGTATGTACCTTTTCCTACCAATAATATTTAAGCCAACAGCTGAAGTTCATTAATAATCACAGCAACAATAGAAATAATGCAAATATGTGGAGGGAAGCCACCATATGCCTTAATTCAAGGTGACATGGTGAGTCAGTAGCAGAGCTGTGAAAGCTGAATTTTCCCCTCTGCATTGTTCTGCAATTCCAAATACAGAATTGGAGCCTAACCTTCCTGACCGCCAACACACACACACACATGCGCGCGCGCGCGCACACACACACACACACACACACAGAGAGAGAGAGTTTGCCTAATGACATTTCCATCAGCCTGCATGATTTGCCACAGTTTCAGTAATTCTGCCCTGCTTTCCTTTTCAACAAATTCATCTCCCAGATTGCAACGTGATATATTAAGCAATATACCTTATGCTACATTTTGCAATGCCAAGAGGTCATCAAATTTTATTTCACTCTGAAGATTTCAGGAGCAACCTTGGCTGTCATTTTCAGAGTCCACGCATCCTTGTTCTCAGCTCATGGCTGAGAAGCTCAAAAGGAAAGGGATTAAGTAGGACTTCCATTACACGTTGCTTGGTCTTTGAGGTACTGGTCTCAGGGCAGCAGTCAGGACATAGGAAGTTGTCATATACTGTACTGAGTCAAGTCAGACCACTGGCCAATCTAACTCAGTATCAGGAGTGCCAGCTTGGCCCCATGACTGTGGATGCACAGGGTCATGGGTGCCATGTAGTGCATGGCCCTGGCACCAAAATTTGTGGATGCCCGGCCCCTTCAAGGGGAATTTTGTGGGTGCTTGGGCACCCAGGGCCCCAGGGAGCTGGCACCTATGCTCAGTATTGTCAGCAATGACTGACAATGGGTCTCCAGAGTTTCAGACAGGAGTCACTACAGAGGATGATTTAGTGCAACCAGAGAGGGCGCTTTCTCAGACCCTGGTAGGCTTGTCCAGCTTTGGGAAGGAGGTGTGAGGGCTCTGACAGGGTCCTAGAGTCCTCCTTCCTCCTTCCCAAAGCCAGGCAAGCACCCCTCAGCTACCACTTCATTGATGTCAGCAGGTAGGTGGTGTGTATTGAATTTGCACTTAATGCTCCCTACTTCTCAATCCTGTTTGTAGATAAAGGGAAAGGGATCCCTGACCATTAGGTCCAGTCGTGGCCAACTCTGGGGTTGCGGTACTCATCTCGCTTTATTGGCCGAGGGAGCCAGGGTACCACTTCCAGGTCATGTGGCCAGCATGACTAAGCCGCTTCTGGCGACCAGAGCAGCGCACGGAAACGCCGTTTACCTTCCCGCCAGAGCAGTACCTATTTATCTACTTGCACTTTGACGTACCTTTGAACTGCTAGGTTGGCAGGAGCAGGGACTTAGCAACAGGAGCTCACCCTGTCACGGGGATTCGAACCGCCAACCTTCTTATTGGGAAGTCCTAGGCTCTGTGGTTTAACCCACAGCACCACATTTCTGCTCAGGTGAGTCCCATTGAGGTTTACATTCAGGTAAGTCTTGCAGTCTAATCCTATATACATCTTTTCAGAAGTAAACCCCATTGCTTTCAATAGGGCTTGTTCCCAGGTGTGTATAGGATTTCAGCCTTATTCATTTTTTTTAAACAAACAAACAAAAAGATTTTCCTCTGTCCAATATTAGGAAGGCATGTTCAATATTGGCACTCAGTCATTTCAGGTAATCACATGAACATCTCCCCTTTATCAGTGCAGCAACATCATAGCAGTAGTCTCACAATACTGGCTGTAAAGATTAATTTCTCTCTTTAAAACAAACAAACCAAAAACAACAACCATGTTCAATACCCTACAGAGAGCAGCTGTTTCTACTTCTCCTGCTGCCAGAGGCTGAGAGGGTGTCCTTTTAAACACATGAGTCAGTCGGCAAAGACAAGGAAGCCCTGAAGAACTGTCTTTCTGAAAACCTTGTGTGTGGCTGAGCAATGGCAGTGGGCAGGAGTCAAGCACAGGGGAAGGACCAAGAGAACACTTTCACAGGCCTATCCTGGAAAAAAGGGGGTGATGTTGGAACGATCGAGGAGCTGCTAGTGATAGCACAGTACGCCACAGTTTAGCTCAATGGAGCACCCTTCATTAGGATGCGGGAGAAGTGTCAAACGGCTGGCAAGGGAGACTGGGAAGCCGTAAAGAAATGGAAGTTGGATCTAAGCAATGAATTCCCCATTCAATACAAGATCCCAGCATTTACTCAAGGACTTGAGCTTGCTGGGCTTTGTTTCAGACAAAGGTGACAGGAAGTCTCAGAGCAAAAAGGGGTCAGAGTCCCTCGCTTAGAAGGCCAGCAATTCCCTGGGAGGCCCACTGAGCCAGAATGCTCTGCACCCCCTGAGAGGAACACAGTACACAACTTGAAAGGGAGGGGAGGGGAGGAGGGGAAACCATTTCTAGCCTGCTCAAAGAGAGGCTGAGCAAGGATAGGACTGTATTCCACATATACATAACAGGGGTTAATAAAGCACTGGGGTGGGGTGGGGGAAGAGAGCATTTATGCTAAAGTTTTCCAAAACTTTGGCTACTTACAGCCTAAGTGTCCAATCCGACTGTGGGTGGAGTTTGTTAAATTGCTATGAAAATACTTTGGGTTGGATTCAGACTTCGGCTGCATATACACAGCTGCTTTCCCAATGTTAGAAAAAGGCACTTCCAGAAATATACCAGAATATAGTGGAAATGTAGCTCTCATTTCTGTGTTATTTGCTTCCAGAAAAAAAATATCCATTCGTAAATAACTTTGAAATGAAAGCTAAACCTCCACTATATTCCACTATATTTCCAGAAGTGGCTTTTATGTCAGGTGAAATCTAAAAGATAATTAAGAGTTAGGAAAACAGGAAAATGGAATAAACTACCGTGTGAATGCACGCTTTGTCATACTTAAACACACTGAAATCAATGGGACTAACTTAGATCTGGAGTCAACTTTTGCTTGAGAGCCTGGCAGGTGGGTTCGTGTTAATAGTCACAGTGCAGCTGATATATCTGTGGGTGGAGGGGTCCTAATGGTAAGTTTGGCAAACAGTCCTGTACTCTACTCTTATGCTTCCTCAGGCTGTCCAGCAGGGGTTCAAGCAAAGAGCAGAACAACACAGGCCTTGTCCACACACACATTTAATGTGCATTTGCAGCTCCTTCCCCACTGCAAAGAATTTGGACCTCATCCACCTGATGCTCCCCTTCACCAGTCCCCTTACCACTTCTTCCAATTTATATTTAGAACTGTTTTGAATTTGCAGCTGCTCAGTCCACATACGGTTGCACTAGCCAACTGTGCCAGCAACTTTCCATCTTGTTGCAGCCCTTTAAGAACCAGTTTAGTGCACTTTAGTTATAAATTACAAAGCCCATTGCCTGGCTATAATGATAATGGAGACAGACGAGATCTAGCTGCAGCTTCTAATAGTTTTCTTTTACATCTAGGGATTGAGGCTGGTGGGCTAATTAGGATGAAAATTAGCCCATCCAATTTGCTCTATTAATAAAGGACTGCGCATCACTTGAATACGGGGGTGGGGAGAATTCATTGAGATCCGTCCCTAACACTAACTATTCATGCAATTTAATTTGACAGAAGTTTAGTAAGCACAGAGAAGAATCAGGGGAAACCAGTGCTTTTTTTCTGGAGGGGTACACATACCCCTAAACATTTTGTGAAACTAACAGGAGAAGAAATTATTTTTAAAAATGTTTAGCTTCTTCTCTAGCACGGTGAATCATCAGTTCTGTCGCTACCCCTGATGGCAGCCTCAGTTCCTGTCATGCTGTTTCCTGAGTCTCAGACGGAAGTGAGCGTTTAATGTGTGAAGCAGTGTGGAATGTGGATGCGTGGTGTTTTACTTATGAAAGTTTGGCCTCATTGAGGGGTAGTATTTCAATATGAGTAATGCATGTTCTTTGTACTTTTGTCCATTTGCTGTATTTATTTCCCCAATGTGAACTATAACATGGGGGTTTACTTGAGTCAAAATGAGAGTACCCCTAAACATTTTTTAAGAAAAAGCACTGGGTGAACCAATATTGCATATGCATTAGAAGAGGATGGAGATAACACCTAAAAGTGGTGGGATGATAGACAATTCCCTGATTCCTCAAATCCACAACCAGGATGATAGCACTGGAAAATTAACAATTCAAAGTTAAGCCATTTCAGTTGTATGATCTCTAGGAGAACTCTTCCATTTAGGGTGATATTGTAAAGGTGTCCTATGCATTCTGAAGCCCTATCTGCTGAGGTAATGCAAATTACCCAATCCACCTACTGCAGCAGGACCCAATCCACCTACTGCAACTCAACCACTTTGCTTGAAGGGACAACATCCCAGAAGGCTTCCCTTGCAGTCATTGTCCTACTGCCCTTCACCCCAGCTGAAGTTCGTAGGTGGGGAAATTCCTGGGTCAAATATGGGGCTGGTGTGCCATCAATAGGGTGTGTAATACTTGACTGAAGGCATATGGTAATATCCAACCTATGGATGACCTCCTCTGTGTTGCCTCTGTCCTCCTCATGTCCGTGCCCTATTTCAGTCCTCTCACTGGCAGAGGATTCCGCCAGCATATCCTGGGCCATTCTGTCAGCATGTCTGCCAGGACAGCAGTTCAGCTAGCACAGTGAGCTTCATGCAAACCCTATAGCCCCTCAGCCAATGGATCGTCAGTATATAAGATTCTGCCCTCAATTTTCTCATTCCAAAAGCACTTCTTTTTGTCTGTCAGGAAACAGTCTCTCATATCAGCAGGGTCTGCCTAGAGAAAAGCTGCAGTATATCCTCTTCTTTCAAAGACATGGAATAAAAATGTTCCTGGCTTAGTTTTGAAAGCATTAAGGCAGACAGAAATAATGTTAGGTTTATGATTCTCCTCTATGTATCAAAATAAAGTTGGGACTGTTTACCCATGTACTACCCAGGAAAAAAATGTTCAGGCTTTGTTTGGTAATACCGAAGGAAATTTTAAAAATGTGTGCCAGGAGTGAATTTTAACAAAAACTGCTATAATTCTAAGACATGGGTAGGCAAACTAAAGCCTGGGGGCCAGATCCGGCCCAATCGCCTTCTAAATCCAGCCCGCGGACAGTCTGAGAATCAGCGTGTTTTTACATGAGTAGAATGTGTCCTTTCATTTAAAAGGTCATGACATTATGTTTGCTGACTGGGAGCAGTTATGGACCACAGGTATTAAATTCACGGCATGTAATGCCTTACGAGAAAACATTATGAAAATGATTTACAGGTGGTACATGACCCCAGTCAAGCTTGCGAAGATTTATCATCTGCCCAATAACAAATGTTGGAAATGTAAAGAGACTGAAGGTACCTTTTTCCACCTTTGGTGGACCTGCCCAAAGATTAAGGCCTTCTGGGAAATGATTTATAATGAAATTAAGAAAGTGCTTAAGTGCACCTTTAACAAGAAACCAGAGGCATTTCTCTTGGGTACGGTCGGCCAGCTGGTGCCGAAGAAGGATAAGAATTTCTTTTTGTACGCTACTACGGCAGCAAGGATTCTCCTAGCAAAGTATTGGAAGACACAAGAGCTACCCACGCTGGAGGAATGGCAGGCGAAAGTGATTGACTTTATGGGACTGGCAGAAATGACCGGCAGAATCCGCGACCAAGAGAAAGAGACTGTGGAAGAAGATTGGAAGAAATTTAAGATGTATCTTAAGAACTATTATAAAATTGAGGAGTGCTAAAATGCTGAGGGAAAAGAAGATGTAGAATTGCAGCGGAAAATTGTGTTTAACTTTAGGGTGGAATTGAAAAAGAGAATGAATTTACATTTAATTGGTTAAGAAGGGTTGCTGAATAATGGTTTAAAATTAAGGATGCAAAAAGGGAAAGGTATGGGGAAGTCCGGGAAAAGAGGGTTATGGAAATAAGGTTAAGAAAATATGAGTTTTTGTGTTTATTTT